>NC_138498.1:64965944-65565944 GCF_964252035.2 Podarcis erhardii
CCCCGTTACTCTGCACTATAAAATAACAGTTATAATAATATGTTAAAGGTAAGTAAAAATGTATCCGTTTTAGATTCCTAAGCAGCAGCAGCTGCCACAACATTACCCCACTCGCCTCTATGTAGTACCATCCTTACTTCAGACATCATGATATATCGGTATATCATGATGTTGAGCTGGTGATATATAGTGGTACCTCTAGATACGAACGGGATCCGTTCCGGAGCCCCGTTTGCATCTAGAGGTAAACGTATCTAGCAGCGGCACGTCTGCGCACACACACACATGTACGTCGCTTTTCGCTGCTTCTGCACATGTGCGTGATGTCATTTTGAGCGTCTGCGCATGTGCAAGCGGCGAAACCCGGAAGTACTTCTGGGTTGCCGAGGAGTGCAACTGGAACGCGCTCAACTCGAAGTGTATTTAACCCAAGGTATGACTGTATCACGATGGTGAAAACCAGACATTGCTCAGCCCTACTTGCTGTAGTTTCCAGCAGCATTCCAACTGGTATTCAGAAGCATCACTGCCTCCAATTGCAGAGCATAGTCACCATGACTCTCAGCCTTCAATAGACCTTCCCATGAGATAGCCAACAACAAAGCCTCTATCAAGTCTCTGTAAAAAGGCCGGTCTGCCAAAAGGAGCCAAAGGGGGCTCAGCAAAGCCAGAGGCTACAGGCAAGGGTCGTGCCAAAGCAAAGTCTCGTTGCATTCCACACAACAGAAATAGTGATGGCTGATGATGGCAGTGTAGATGTACACAGGAGTTCAGCTTTCTCCAGTCTCACGCCCTCCAAATGTTTTTGGCAACAGTCCCCCTCGGTCCTGACCATTGGCAATGCTGGCAGGTGATGCTGGGAACTGTAGTCCCACAAAAGGTGTGGAAGGCAGCAGGCTGGGGGAGGCAGCCAGAGCCAGTGCTTCACCTAGAGGCATGTGGACTATTGAACAGCAGGGCAGAGAGCTTGCTGAAACACAGTTGGTTATTTTAATTTCGCCCCTTCCTGTTTTGCTTTGTGGCATTCTGGATTTGAAGGAATCAGACCCTTGCTGCTCCTTTTATTTTTGGCCATATTTATTCCCCACCGGACCAACGGATGGCTGCATGCATCAAAAGGCCCTAATTACATTTAGGCCCAATTCCCACACACACACACTCAGCAAAGTAGATTTAATTACCACCAGCCATTCGGGTTTTAGCATGACAGCCAAGGATTTTCTCAGATTATGCTCAACAGGTGACATTCAATTACTCCTCGCTGGGGCAGGGGTGAATGAATGAAAACCTGACTGGATTTCAAATGAGGGTGGAAAGGAGACTATTTAAAAAAGCACACTAAATGGTAAGATAAAAGACAGCTCAGCAGCTAATGCAGAGGCATGGGGCAATTTGGTCCGAAGCATGCAAACGGTTTCGGATGTACTTAGTAGTAAATCTGAGCTTGTTGTCCTCTGGAACTATGAATGGGGCAGAAATTTGATTCAGTTCACATTTAAAGGTGAACTTACTTGCTGGTTGGAATTCACTGTAGTGCTAATTGGGGTACGAGGGCAAGGAATTAAGTCTGCTCTCACAACGAGACTTTCCCTACCTTTTCTGATGCCTGCATGCCCTTTAAATGTGTTCTGGGTTCCACCCAACCACACAGAGAAGATTTAGTGGGTGCAGGAGAGATGCAGGAGGAGGAGAAAGGAGGAAGTCCCATTGTGCAAATAAATCTTGTTCCCTGAATGCAGCAACTTCATTGAATCCCACCCAATATGCAAAGCAAAATGCAGTTCTCCTTTGAGAGAAACACTTCTCTGAATTTTGCAATGCAATTCACCAGCCAAGTAACATGTACTCCCCCCCTCCCCCCAGCATTTACAAGGGGAAACTGTGCATAATAATGCATATGTTGGTGACACACCTGAAACACTGCATTTGGAAGCAGTGTCCAGGTGGAAATTGGCAAAAACATTTTTTTGTGATTTTGCCAAAAATGCTCAACAACTTTGGCCCCTTTGGCAACCCTACCTTGGGAAAAACAGCATACAAAAATGTGCATGTTAGGGGAAACTTGCACCAACATGCAGAATAAATTTCATTATATAAAGGAAAAGAAAATAGAATTAAGCAATGACAAAGCTATTGCTTGTAGTACTTCTGTTAAACTTCTTTGACACATGTTGGTGTAGAATAGAAAACTTCAGTTTGTTTGTAAATGGCAAGGAAGACAGGGTTATTTATGACCACTTGGCACAATGACTATTTTCTTCCTCTGTTGTCAGAGGCCATTTAATGCTGGAAATTGCAGATGAGCAGAGTCCTGTTGTGCTTGAGTCCTGCTTAGGTGCCTAGTTGACCACTCTGAGAATGGGGTGCTGGATTCAATGGGCCATTGGCCTGATCCAGCAGGGCTCTTCTTATGTTCTTATGACCTTGCCAATTATGTTTTAGCTTTATTGTTTCCCATAATCTCTGTGGGCATGAAAGCCTGCCATCTCAAGGTGGCCTTCAAGATGGCAAACATGTCAGTTTAAAGCAATATTAAATAACACATCAGACATTGTACAACCTAAAACCCTACGGCATAGCTTTCAACACGAGACAGCAATAATGAGTAAGAGATAAAAATAAAATGGAGATGGTGTTATTTGCCACTGAAATCTCGGGCGAACAAGATACTGATTTTATTTTTTATCTGACATGTATTATTATTATTATTATTATTATTATTATTATTATTATTAGCCATCCAACTGCACCCAAGTATCACAGAGTGATTTACAATATGAAAATACATAACATAGTAACAAACAAAATCAATTCCCTGCCAAGTATTATTATTACTGTATTTCAGTTCAGGGATGGTATTTCCATGGGGGCAGGGCGGACAGAGAGAAAGAGAGAAAGAGAGAAAGAGAGAAAGAGAGAAAGAGAGAAAGAGAGAGAGAGAGAGAAGGGGGTAGTCCATTCCACTTTTGGCTTCAGCTCCACCCATTGCCAGTATGTCTACCTCCTGCCCCTGACAGATTGCTTCCAAGGGAATGCAGTTCTTGTGTCCTCTTCTGTTGTAGGTACAAGAGTTTGGCATTGCAACAAGAAGAGGCAGCGTATGAGTTCTGTGCAATTTATCAATTTCATTTATTTAAAATATCTTATACTGCTTTTCATTAAAACACAAGTCAATGTGTGCAGAGTTAACTTCAAAAGCACAACAATCTAACCACATATGCAGAACAACCCAACTTTAGGGAAATGTAAACAAATTGGTATTAAAAGGCATGAAAAGTGTCACAGAGAAGATATGTCTTCAGCAAGCACATAAGCAATGGGAGTCTTAGTGTCTGCCTCAACTCAGAGAGGATATGTTTCCATGCAGAGGGAACCACAACAGAAACGACCCTCCCCTCCCAAGGCATTAGTGAGGCTCTGGAGGTCCAGACCTATCTGAGAGTGTCTTGAGGTTTTTGCTGAGAGAACTCAATTCTTATGGTTTCTGAATATCTTTTAGTGGTTTCTTCTTTTTTAAAGAACCACAAAGATGTTTGGAGATTCAATGTCCAAAACAGGCACATGAGAATACCAGTTTTCAGCCCCTTTCTACTGGATTAATACCAGATGGTTTCATATCTGGTATTCAGTGCCTAGGCCACTCTTAAAGTGTGTGTGTGTGTGTGTGTGTGTGTGTGTCTGTGTGTACTGTATAAATACTGTTGCCGCTGGTGCATTTTGAAGGCACAAATTTTGAAGGAAGATGCTATGTACTGGGTTTTATTTGACCTTTATTTGACCTTGCTCTTATCACTGCTGTTTTATCAGCAGCTCTTAAGAGAAAGAGTACTTGACTTGGAATTAATAGTTTCCCTCATTGCAGGAGTGTGACACAGGCCCCTTGAATACTATAGCTTTTGTGTTGTCTATTGGTTAGATATCTTCTGAGAGGATGGATAAACTGGGAGGAGTGTTAACTGCTGGAAGCACTTGTTGCTGAAGAAAAGAAACTCTTGTTTTGTTGCACTCCCATAACAGGAAAGGAAGCTGATGGTTTAGTTTTGTCAAGCAGATGAGGAAGGAGGAAGGAAGGAAAGGGGAAGGAGTTTTCTTCCCAAGCTCTATGAAGGAAATCAATCATGGAATAATAGGGCGTGTGAAAGGTTAGCAGGCTTCCAGGGATTGTTGGGAAATGATACAGTAGCTTAATCTGATTGCTGCTGCTGTTGCTGGTTTTAATTTGTTGCCTGAGCTACCATCCAGTTTTGGGTAGTGAAAAAACCAGATCCATATTGAGGTTTTGGTCTCCTGTAGGTAGTAGACAGTATGGGGCAGCCCTGGGAAAGGCCTTTTCTATGCTGCCATCGCCTTTATGGAACTCCCTTGCCTCTGAAATAAGGCAGGCGCTAACAGTGAAGACCTAGATGGATAAAGGGAATGAGGAAACTGAGACCATGTCCGCAGTTCAATATCAATATCCCCAATATCAACTTTCCTGCTGGCCATGTGTTCAGGATTAATGAGAAAGGGGCCTGTGCATTTACAGCTGGGCACATGTCAAAGGAACATCCTTTTTTTTTTTTTGCTACATTTGCATCTTACTTCAAGCAGTTCCATGAAACATTTTAGCCTCAGTGGGACAATTTCTGAAGGTTATGGGAGCACGCGTTGGTTGAAATGCAGGGAGTCAGGCAATGGGGCTTGTGGGCTCCCTCCCCCAGCCTAAATTTAAAAATCAAGTAACAAATGAGGAACTTAGCTTGCTAAACTATCTAGCATGTTTCATATATTGCTTGAAAGTCTCTTGGGCCATTTTATAAAACAGATAATCTGGCACAGTGCTTTCAGTTAGTGAAGGCACGATTTGTTTTGAGCCCCCTGATAAAACAATGGTGTTTGTCTCCTGGACTATTCGCCTGGTTAGGCCCAAGAACAGCAAACAACTGTTCCTAGCTTAATTTTTTGTGTCATTTCAGCTAGCTGCAGAATACTGTGGCAGAATCAGTTCGAGAGGTCTTTTCATTTCAGCTTCCACGGACCATTTCTTGGTCACAGTCTTGAGACTCTCTCACAAGCAGCCACACATTTTAGGAAAATTTAGGTTATTTCCTCTCAGTCTTCCATGCATATTTTAGGGACTTTTCTAAAAAACAACAACCCCAAAAATGGAAAGATTCCCCAATTTCATTGGGAAGATGGGGCTACATAATGGATAATTTTTCCCTGTCATGGCAGGGAATCTTATATTGATTTGTTTGCTTTTAAAAGATCCACTTCAATCCTTAATTTAATGACTGATGATAGTAATTTTCGTGGCATGGAGCTCAAATAACAGAGGGAATAATTGATAGGCTTCAAACAAATCAAGCAAAAGGGTAAAACCACACTTTTCAGTGACAGGCAATTCAGCCAGAACAACAACACTTTGTCTTCCGGAGTGTCTAGACAATGTAACCTGGAGGAAAAATCCTTCCTGACCCCAATGGTAAGTGGTGTGGGGCTGAACAGCTTGTATTCCATAATCAAAACCCCTTTGGTTTGAAATGAAGAGTTAAGGTTGCTTAACAATTGCCACTCATTCTCCCAAAAGTTCGGCAAGTGTAACTTAAGTAGCATACCTAAACTTCTGTGACATGTAAGCAGAAAATACTATGTATGGTCTTGCACATTACAGTAACTTAATATTAAGATCCATATGTCTACAATTTGCTGATCCTTCTAATTGGCATGATGTTGGAAGTGGGGAATGTGAACAGGCAAAATTCCTACAATTCCAGCTTCCCTAATCTCCTGCTATGGGACTGCACCAGATGCATCCATACAAAGCACAGTGGGTCTCATGAAGGAGGGCTTTCTATTTCATCTGGGCCACCACATAAAAGGCCCTTCTCCTAGTAGATTATAATCAAGTTTCTGTAAATGATGGAGCAAGGCCTCTCTAGACAATTTGAGTGCATAGAATATCTGATAAGGCAGAAAATACTCCCTGACATGGTCCCTATCCCTTAATCTGCATAACCTTGTAAATGTCTGAAATGTGGAGAATATTGGCATTCACATGTCAATATCAAGAATCCCAGGGAAATTTTGTGATTAGCAGAAATCTCAAGTGATACACAGTAAACGGTACTTTCTTAGTGTGATTATCAACATTCACTGACTGATTTTGTATATTCACATTAGAATGGGGTTGTAGATATTTGCATGTGAATGCCTACATTAAGCAATTTGTTTTCACTGAGTTTTTCCTTCCACAAAGATTTTTTAAAAATTGAATGTCAAATGATGGATGCAGCTTCTTTTTACATTAGCTATTTTATTAAATTAATATACAAATGTAAGAAAAGTTACCTATATGCAAGTATGTGCCAGAGGAGACTAAAAGAAATGTGAGTATTTACAGCAGAGGGGCAAAAGTGTATGGGTATATAATGCCTACTTCTTGGGAGAAAAGCAATGACAAACCTAGACAGCATCTTAAAAAGCAGAGACATCACCTTGCCAACAAAGGTCCGTATAGTTAAAGCTATGGTTTTCCCAGTAGTGATGTATGGAAGTGAGAGCTGGACCATAAAGAAGGCTGATCGCCGAAGAATTGATGCTTTTGAATTATGGTGCTGGAGGAGACTCTTGAGAGTCCCATGGACTGCAAGAAGATCAAACCTATCCATTCTTAAGGAAATCAACCCTGAGTGCTCACTGGAAGGACAGATCCTGAAGCTGAGGCTCCAATACTTTGGCCACCTCATGAGAAGAGAAGACTCGCTGGAAAAGACCCTGATGTTGGGAAAGATTGAGGGCACAAGGAGAAGGGGACGACAGAGGACTAGATGGTTGGACAGTGTTCTCGAAGCTACAAACATGAGTTTGACCAAACTGCGGGAGGCAGTGAAAGACAGGAGGGCCTGGCGTGCTCTGGTCCATGGGGTCATGAAGAGTCGGACACGACTAAACGACTAAACAACAACATATAATGACCCTGGAACTTAGTGTTCTGAAACATCACAAAAAATAATGCCCTTTTCTCAATAGATGTGTCTGTTGCTCAAAACAAGTCCTTCTGTAATAAATCAATGTTGATAGACTAGCAGCAATCCAAACATAATATTCTGAAATCACAGGGGCTGCAAATGCCTGTCCAGCAAACATAAATTAGGCATTTTAAAGGAAAAGCAAGCCCAGAAAATTGAATGAAATCTGAATTATCTCAGCTGATTCTGATGTCAGTCTCATTGGCATTCTGGCAATACTGTTTCCTCCTGATTCAGGGGAGACTTGGCCAGTTTCCAGACCAATGCCTAGTCCTTAGTGCAGTTTGATGTTACCTTTGGCATGTGTGCAATATTGGCCCGCTTAATTGCTTCTCTTAATAGTTAGTGTGTAGAAACAGTGAGTTGGGAAGAAACACCAGCATTCACATGATTTTGGTTTTTTTTTAAAAGAAGTCCTCCTCCACTCTACCTGGATGCACTTTTGGTAGGTGTGAAGTCTTTGAGCACCCACAGTTCACTTGTAGGTCCAGCTTTAAGCTCAGAGTTCACTGCCACACTTCCCTTGGGTGTCATGCAATAGTTGAAACCCTTGTGACACCTGCCAGAATCTCAGCTGGATGATCAGTTCTCAGCTTGCTTTGCAGACTAGTTGTTGTGCAATTATTAATGGCACCCGCTTTCTGGCTCTGCCGATAGGAAGGAGAGGCTGGCAGGCACTTTGCAGCCCCCTGTGCTTTCTGCCTTTTAAAGCAAGGGAAAGGCAGCAGGGAAAGGGCAGGGAAGCGGGTGTGTGAGGCAATGGAAGCGTTTGCTGAGAGAAGACCAGAAAATTTATGAAATGCTCATTAATCAAAGAAAGATCAGAGGAGTGTGGGGGGAATCCCTCTCTTCATTAATGAACTAATTCATGCTGAGGAGAGCAGAATGGATGCTCTAGCCTTTAGAGCTAGGGAAAGTGATATTTTGCTGGATGTGTCTTTTTTTAAAAAAAGTAATGCATTGCAAATCCTTGTAGGATTTACCACCCCCTGTATGTATTTAACCAAGCTTTTTCTTAGCTGAATAGGAAGAAATTAGCTTGGCTATATATAATGAATCCTGCAAGTATCCACCTCCCCATACCTTAAAGTGCCTAATTTGTCATGGAAGTTAGAAGCATGGACCTCAAAGGTGATCTTTGAGCCCCTGACAATGCAGAAAATCCATGGCTGCTACAGTTTCCTTTCTTGTGGCCACCAAACCTCTGCTTAAAAGCATCTAACAAAAGAGGATTCGCTGCCTTCGGAGGCAGTTGGTTCAGACGAACTTGTCAAAAGAGATGACAAATTGCAAAGCAGTGGCCATATGCCAGTTGTAATCCAATTCATGCCTACTTAGAACAGGGATGGAGAAGCTGTGGCCCTCCTGATGTTGTTGGACTACAATGCCCATCATTCCCAACTGTTGTATGGCTGATGGGAGTTAGAATTCAATAACATCTTGAAGGGTCACAAGCTCCTGCCCTTAGAAAGTCCTCATGCCCTAGCGAGTCAAAAATGCTGTCGTCGGTGTAACCATAGGGTTTTAAAACAGTAGTATGGTACTAAATCCAATGGCTTTTTCTCTGCTGAATCATTGCAGTATGTTGATAAGAGTATGAAAGATAAAAAGTAGTGAGATGCATAACATTGTTGTTGTTGTTTAGTCATTTAGTCGTGTCCGATTCTTCATGACCCCATGGACCAGAGCACGCCAGGCACTCCTGTCTTCCACTGCCTCCCGCAGTTTGATTAAACTCATGTTTCTAACTTTGAGAACACTGTCCAACCATCTCATCCTCTGTTGTGCCCTTCTCCTTGTGCCCTACATCTTTCCCAACATCAGGGTCTTTTCCAGGGAGTCTTCTCTTCTCATGAGGTGGCCAAAGTATTGGAGCCTCAGCTTCAGGATCTGTTCTTCCAGTGAGCATAACATTGCTCACATACAATGTGTTTGGTTTTTTTAGACTAGTTAAAAAAAAAAAAACAACAACTATGGAGGGCACCATGTTGGCCACACCTGCTGTACCCACTGATTTGAGACTTGGAGCCATTGAAATCATTCATATATATTTTTACATAGGCATGAATAGGGGGCACCCATGGTTGGTTGGCTGGCATCTATCTGTCTCAGGAAACAATAGAGGAGTGCGCCTTTGGGGGTGAAGTCAAACTGCTGGAAGGTAGCAGCACCTGCTGTGACTGTAGAGACTGATACAGGAAAGACATGTTTTGTTGCAGTTGGGGCAGATGAAGGCGTACAGTTGTTTTATTGCACATGCACCAAGGCATTTTCTCTCTCTAAGCTTCTCTCAGAAGTCATTCCTCCTCTGGTCACTGTTGTGGATTCATGATTGTCTCTAGGCATTGAAAGGTGGAGGGAAGAGCTGATAAGTGTCTGGGAATAATAGATGATCTGATCGCAAGATGGCAAAGGGGTGGGGGGTGGGGAGGAAATGGAAATGTGCAGGATGCAAAGGCAAGGAGATAACAGATGGATATGAAAACAACAGAATGACTAGGAAAATAAAACACAATTCCTATCAGTCAAAGGGAGGATGGAGAGGTGACCTTTCTGATTCTACAAGTAAACAGTGAATACAGAATATGCAAAATGAAGGGTGCGGAAGGAGGAGGGCAGATAAAATTTTGAGTAAGAAGAATTCACTTGGTGCATGAGCAACTGAAGTGCTAGAAGGTCAGGCCTAAATGTACTTATCACTGAAAAATCCAGATAGATAGGCTGCATAAGGGCAGGAACGCAGACTGAGGGATGGGGGGGGGGACATGCTGGAGGTTTGGGACAAATTGTGTCCTTGTCTCAGCTGACAGAGAAGCTGATCAAAATTCTGCAGGAAAAGTACACTCTGGCCTTAAGAATCAAAGCAAAATACCGCAAGGCTTGGTGTTGTAGGAAGCAGATGCTGGAAAGAGACCTATTGGGGCCATTGCAAGGATACTGCCCCATTTGAAGTGAGTTGAGACTCTGCAGTGTTGCCTCACTGCCTTGAGATCACGGCTTTAGATCCATTTCAGTCCAGTTTCTGTCCTGGTTTTGCGACCGAGACGGCTCTGGTTGCCCTAACAGACAATCTCCGTAGACAGCTGGATCGAGGCGGGTCAGGATTGGTGATCCTTGTAGATTTGTCAGCAGCCTTTGACATGGTCGATCATGATCTTCTGGACCACCGCCTCACAGATGTGGGGATTCAGGGCATAGCTGGTAACTGGCTGTGCTCTTTTATCTCTGGTCAGGGACAGAGGGTGGCACTAGGGAGGGAAATGTTGTCGCGCCATTCCTTGGTGTGTGGAGTGCCGCAGGGCGCAATTCTCTCCCCGATGCTTTTTAACATCTTTATGTGCCCCCTTGCCCAGATTATCCGGAGCTTTGGGCTGGGCTGTCACCAATATGCTGATGACACTCAGCTCTATCTGCTGATGGATGGCCACACCGACTCAGCCCCGAACACACTGACCAGATGCTTGGAAGCTGTCGCTGGATGGTTTCGTGGGAGCCGACTGAAACTAAATCCTTCGAAGACAGAGGTCCTATGGCTAGGGTGGGATGGCATGGGGAGGGGGACCAACTCCCTTCTCTTGTGGGGGCCCAATTAGTGCCACTGCCTTCCGTTAAGAGTTTGGGTGTAATCCTTGACGCCTCCCTTTCCATGGAGGCGCAAGTTACAGCAACAGCCAAGGCGACATTTTTTCACCTTCGCCGCATCAAGCAGTTGGTCCCTTACCTTTCCCGCCCCGACCTGGCCACAGTGATCCATGCGACAGTCATCTCCAGGCTTGACTACTGTAATTCGCTCTACGTGGGGCTGCCCTTGAAGCTGTCCCAGAAACTCCAGCGGGTGCAGAATGCTGCAGCGGGCTCCTCACGGGGTCTCTGCCATGGGAGCATATTCACCCAGTGCTTTTCAAGCTGCACTGGCTCCCGGTGGAGTACAGGGTCAGATTTAAGGCTCCCGGTGGAGTACAGGGTCACATTTAAGCTGCTTTTGACCTTTAAAGCCCTTCACGGCCTAGGACCCTTGTACCTACGGGACCGCCTCTCCCGGTATGCCCCACGGAGAGCCTCAAGGTCCATAAATAGCAACACCCTAGTGGTCCCGGGCCCTAAGGAAGTTAGATTGGCTTCAACCAGAGCCAGGGCCTTTTCAACTCTGGCTCCGGTCTGGTGGAATGCTCTGCCTCATGAGACCAGGGCCCTGCAGGATCTGATTTCTTTCCGCAGGGCCTGTAAGACAGAGTTGTTCCGCCTGGCCTTTGGCTTGGAGCCAATTTGATTCCCTCAATCCCTCTCTTTTTTTTTCTTTTCCTTCTCCTCCTGCGATGAGGCTACATTTTAATATTTTAATGTTTCAATATTTTAATGTTGTATTTTTAATTTTGTTTTTAAGTTGTAATCATTTAACTTGTTTTTATTATTGCTTGTAAGCCGCTCTGAGCCCCGGCCTTGGCTGGGGAGGGCGGGGTATAAATAAAAATTATTATTATTATTATTATTGAGGGGAAATGATATATTTCCCCACAGGTAGCATTTCTCAAGTCGCCTATCATCTATCTATCTATCATCTATCTATCTATCTATCTATCTATCTATCTATCTATCTATCTATCCATCCCTATCTTCATTTCTAAAAGCAATCCCAGAGTGGGTTACATTAGAAATTAAAAGCAGCAGCAACATCATCATCAAAGCAAAGCGACATAATTAAACAGCAAAATAAATAAAACACACCACAATAAGCAGCAAAGCTTAATGAACAAGGAAACACAGCAGGCTGCCGGGACCATGTAACACTGCTCCTAAAGGATGTACATTGGCTCCCAGTACGTTTCCGAGCACAATTCAAAGTGTTGGTGCTGACCTTTAAAGCCCTAAACGGCCTCGGTCCTGTATACCTGAAGGAGCGTCTCCACCCCCATCGTTCAGGCTGGACACTGAGGTCCAGCTCCGAGGGCCTTCTGGTTGTTCCCTCATTGCGAGAAGTGAGGTTACAGAGAACCAGACAGAGGGCCTTCTCAGTAGTGGCGCCTGCCCTGTGGAACATCCTCCCAAATGTTGTGAAGGAAATAAGCAGCTATTTTCTTTTTTAAAGACATCTGAAGGCAGCCCTGTTTAGGGAAGTTTTTAATATTTAATGCTGTATTGTTTTTAACACTTGATTGGAAGCCGCCCAGAGTGGCTGGGGAAACTCAGCCAGATGTATAAATAAATAATACATAATAAATAAATAATAATAAATAAATAATAAACTCAGCCGGGTATAAATAATAAATAAAATTATTATTATTATTGTTATCATCATCATCATCATCATCATCATCATCATCATCATCATCATTATCAGACTTATCCAAAGGCCTGAGCGAATGGATAACCCTTCAACTGCTGCTGGAAACTGATAAGAGTCAGCAGCAGCTATATTTGGGAAGGGAAGGAATTCTACAATGGGGGCACCTGTGTACCAAATTGCCCTCTCCCTTGTAACCACTTATTGAATACCAGGCAGGCACAAACTAAGCCATAAGAGCATCAGAAGAGCCTGCTAGATCAGGCCAGTGGCTCATCTAAGCCAGTATCCTCTTCTCATAGTGGCCAACCAGGTGCCTTTGGGAAGCTCGCATTTGTGACCTGAGCACTAAAGCACTCTCCCCTTTTATGGTTTCCAGCAATTGGCAACCAAACACCTACTGCCACTGACTATGGTCCATCAGGCTATTGATCCATGATCTAGCTCAGTGTTGCCTGTACTGATTAGCAGAGGCTCTCCAGGTTTCAAACAGATCTCTCCCAGACCTTCCTGGAACCTTCTGCATTCAAAAGAAGATGCTCTAGAACTGAGCTACACCTGGTCTCCATAGATCTTAGTAAACAGGCAGGTCTGTATTCTCCATCAAATATCTAAAGTAGGTCCTATGCTGCTTAGGGCTTTGTATGTCTATATGTCTCCTGCCAACCTAGCAGTTCGAAAGCACGTCAAAGTGCAAGTAGATAAATAGGGACCACTCCAGCGGCATTTCCGTGTGCTGCTCTGGTTCGCCAGAAGCGGCTTAGTCATGCTGGCCACATGACCCGGAAGCTGTCTGCAGACAAACGCCAGCTCCCTCGGCCTATAGAGTGAGATGAGTGTGCAACCCGAGTCGGTCACGACTGGACCTAATGGTCAGGGGTCCCTTTACCTTTACCTTTTATGTCTATATGTCTCCGATGGAATTCTTGAATGCTCATGCTTATTTCATAAAAATTATATACTGTTTCATTGTAAGCGGTTCACAAAACAAGAACAATAAAATTATTGATAAAAGCAGCTACTCCTTGACAGCAACCCCGTGTGAAAATGGCCCCTGACTGTTTAGACAGCCCCCAACTGTTTTAAGAAAAAAGAGAGAGGAGACGCTTGATCTCCATGTAGTGACTGGAGCAGAGAGGTAGAGGTATGTGGCTGTGACTGTTCTCTTTATTATTCTGAGTATAGCAGTGCTGTAGGTGTCCAACCAGGAGAACTGCCACAGCGTGTAAGTGGCATCCAGAATGACAAGAAAAGCACATTTCCCAAGGGAGCCTTGGCATGCAGTCACCTACGCGGGCTGAACCACAAAATATTGGTTTCAAGAATTATTTTCCATGTCCTCAGCCATAGCCACCCTGGAGGCTTTGTTCCAAAAGAGGGTCTTTGTTGTTTCCTTTTAAGCAGCAGGTCTCTATGTTGAAATAGGCAGGAGGCCCAGGCCGAGAGAGAGAGACAGACAGACAGACAGACAGACAGACAGATGGAATGACTCTGAGGAGAAGGGAGAGGGATGGAGGGAGGTCACTGCAGATACCTCAGAGTAGAAGGAGCAGGGCTTTCTATATTGGGATAGCTCCAAACGGTTTCAGGCTTGCACTATTGTAGCCTTATTCTGTTGATGCTGGGTTCCTCTCTAACCCAGATAATGTTGCTTTGAAGCCTCAAACAGAGCTCCCGTCCTCTTGTATCCACAGAAGTCTGGGCTCTCCCCTTCTACCTTCTAAAGTAACCTTTCAGATGCTGTCAAAACAGAAAGTCTATCCAAATACAGAGGCCATTTGAGACAGCTCAGCATCAACATGCTGCTGTTCCTTCAATGTGCATCAACGTATATTTTCTGCTTTGCCCAAATATGCCAAGTGAGGATCTGTATGCATGGATATTCACTGCAGATGAACGACTTGCTACTCTTGCAAACAATCAAAATGGGTCTCTGTGGCCAGCCCCTGGTCTGACATTTCAGTAGGTTTGATCAAATTTTAAAAACATGGATTTGAAAGGAAAATTAGGCTGCTCCCATTTCCCTCTTCTGAAACATAGGAGGTGCCTGATACAAAATCAGATCATTCATCCAATTTGCTCAGAATTGTCTGCACTGATGTGCCCAGGTTTTCAACTGGGGAACAGTCCTACCCTGACAGAGATGGATTTAGGGGAGTGCAACTGGTTTGGTCACACTAGGCATGGAACCTTGGGGGGAGGGGGTGCTGCGGGGTGTGTGTGTGTGCCACAACCTTTATGTAGAATGGAAGTCGAGAGGCGATGGTGCCCAAACTGGGTGTTGCAGAGGGTGCCACTGAAATTTGAGACTCCAAGTCATAGGTTCCTCTTACCAAAAGATGCTGGAGATGGAACTTATGAGTCAGGTGCTGTGCCACTGAGCTACAGCCTTGCCCCCAAGGGCCTGTTTGTCATACACTGTATTATTTCATCATGACCTTGTCTTCAGAGATCATTACTAAAGGTGGCAACAAAAATCTCTGAAAGCATTTTGGGAAGTCGCAACGGAGTCCTTTGGGACTCTTGTAGGACTCCCGCATGCTGTGCTGCCCACCCACTTTGCGCAGGCAGTTGTTTGTCTCTGCTCTTTTTAATTTGGGGACCCCCACAGCAGGGTGCTCTCTGAGCTGCAGAAAGGCTGTGTTGGGAAGAGCAGGCAGTGATGTCAGAAGGGATCAGAGTAATTTCCACACAGACGTCGCATTGATCTTCACATTGGGAAGGAAAGAGAATGGCTCTCTGCAGCAAAGCAAGCAGTAGGTTTGAGGCTTATTAATCCTCCTCCCTACCCTGTGTCCTTGCCACAAATCTTCTGCTATTAATGCATCACCAGCCCCAAAGCAAAAGTTTTGGAGCAAAGTGAAAACAGTGAGGAAGAGCAGAAATGGACATGGTTCTTTGGGGGAAAGCTGTATCTCAGTGGGGCAGCAACTGCTTGGCAATATAGAAGCTCTCTGGTTTAATCCCTGTTATCTCCAGGTAGGGCTGAGGATGCTCTCTGTCTGAAACCCTGGAGAGATGCTGTGGGTCAGTATAAAGAAAACTGAGCTCGATACGGTTTGACTCAATGGAGCTTTCCGGGTTCCCATGTACATGAGATCAGCACCAAAACAGCACCACTACATCAAGAGCTCTCCCTATGGCAGTTAGGCCGACTTCCCCATGTTGTTTCCCCATGTACAGCCAATTGTGTGCAGCAGGGACAGGAAAATCCACAATGTGATGACAGCATAGTGCAGGCAAACCTGCTTCAACTGTGCAATGAGCAGAGAAAGAAATCAGCCAAGGATTGCCATTTTCAGCAGCTTCCCAGTATCAGGAGTCACATGTGAAGCTCATGTTATGACCCCAACCCATCACCATGTTCTGCAGGAGAGTGTCAAGTTAAACTATGGAACCTGCTCTCATGAGAGGCAGTGATGGCCACCAACCTAGATGTCTTTAAAAGAGGATTAGACAAATTCTTTGGCCACTGACCATAATGGCTATGCTCAGCCTCCATAGTCAGAGGAAGTAATGCTTCTGAATGCCAGTTCACGGAGGAGAGGGTGCTTTTGTGCTTGGGTCCTACTTACTGGCTTCTTAGAGTCATCTGGTTGGCCCCTGCGAGAACAGGATGAGCTCTTGCCTTGATCCAGCAGAACTTTCTTTATGTCCTTACATCAGGCAGACACCATCTCTTCTTGTTGTTTTTCTGATGCCCATTGAAGACCTTCCCTTCTCTTGTATTTTACTTAAAAGACCACTGTAAATAGTTTAAAAACTTTGACAGGGATGTAAAGGCACTTGCAAAGTGAAATTGTTTTCATGGTAATTATGGTTATATAATAGATAGTAAAGGTAAAGGGACCCCTCCCTGACCATTAGGTCCAGTCGTGACCGACTCTGGGGTTGCGGCGCTCATCTCGCTTTATTGGCCGAGGGAGCCGGCGCTCAGCTTCCGGGTCATGTGGCCAGCATGACTAAGCCGCTTCTGGCGAACCAGAGCAGCGCACGGAAACGGCATTTACCTTCCTGTTGGAGCGGTACCTATTTATTTACTTACACTTTGACGTGCTTTCGAACTGCTAGGTTGGCAGGAGCAGGGACCGAGCAATGGGAGCTCACCCCTTCATGGGGATTCGAACCGCTGACCTTCTGATCGGCAAGTTCTAGGCTCAGTGGTTTAACCCACAGAGCCACCCACGTCCCATATAATAGATAGACAAGGGTAAAAGATGCAGTAAATTTAATCTTAAAAAGGGAACCCATGGAGGGAGGGAAGGAGGTCTAAGGGTTCGAAAGAACTCTGCATTTTAATGTTTGAAATCATTTTGTTTTATATGTATAATTCCCCCCCCCCCAAAAGTAATAAAAAATTATTTTTTAAAAAGAAGACCTTTGGAAATCTTTATCCCAGTCTCTATCAGCATTGGATTTGGAATTGTTTTCATGTATGAAATTACTTTTCATTGTTTTTATATATGAAACGGCTTTTAATTGTTTTAAAGTATGAAACTGGGTTTTCAGCCCTCTTTAACATTGTTTTCATATATTAAATTGTGTAATTGATTTTACTGCTGATGCTTTTGTTGCAGACGTGCTTTAAGATGTTTTATGGGAAGTGATTCATATACGGAAAGAAACACACAAATGAATGGATGGATGCAATTCTAGCCTGAAAGGGGAGAAATTGGGTGGATTGAAGCAAATAAGCCACTTTCCTGGGACATAATTGCTATTACTGGTCAAAGCACATCTAATGTCTGTTGCTTCTATATGAGAGAGAACCAACTTGAATGAAAAAGGGGCTGGGAGTTTATGTGTTATCATCATTGTACCTTTGGGTGTGCTTTTCTAATTAACCCCCCTCCTCTCCCCAGCTCCCCATGTTACCTTTTATTCTTTTTTGTCTGTGTGTACTATCACTGGCAGAAAGGCAGAGGCAGCAGTAGCTCTTTATACTTCATCTTTGAAGGGATGGGATGCTTTGTTTGTGCAGTGTGGGACACCTCCATACAGGAAATGCTCATGTGTGAAGCTCAGATGCTTGCTTCTTGTGCTGGACCGAGAGAGCCGCTTTGCTTTTTGCCGCCGTCCCCAAGGGACAGTGTCACATCCATAATGTATGGATGTTATGCAAGATGCTTTATCCCCCCTCCCTTATATTCTATATTCTTTGCAAAGGTTGCGTACACCCTTAACGCAGGGACTTTGACTGATTGCTGCTGCAGTCGTTTGTGTGAAAAGAAGCGGTGTTTTCGGGTATGCCCATGACGGAGAGTGCAGGCAGGCTTGCACAGGGCTGTGTTGTATTGAAGCCTTCCTGTACATGCCACCCTCTGGAATTCACCTTTAGTAAAACAAGATGCTGTGGACTTTTGCAATAAACATTTTAAGGCTCGTACATTTCATTTAGGAAGAACGACGCTTGCATTCAGTATGGTGTCTCTGTGCAGGAACTTTATAGGCAGGGAGGGGATGGAAACAGGTACTGTTTTGCTAAGCGAGCGTCACAATCTGTGAAAAGCATCAAGGCCTGTGAGGGAGCAGAGGCAATATCCAACAATAATTGGGAAGGCTTAGGTCTACTGAATAATCACACGGATCCAAAATTTACAGGCACCTAATAAATGAACACAGTGATTTGTTCCCGCTGCCTCTTTTCTTTCTGCCTGCCTCCATTTATTTCATTAGTATGACTCCCCTTGTTCATTTAATCAATTTTCTCTCCTAAGCTATGTCTCACTGCAGCAAGGAGCTCTCTTTTTGCAGCCAGCATCAGAGCATTAGGAGGAGGAGAGAGGCATTTCCCTCTGATTACAAGCATTACTGAAAGAAAATATTTGTAGTAATCTGGGTACACCTTTGTGGAAAATGTGATTTCCTGGCCCTGCTTAGTATGAATTGCCTGATAATCAAGCGCCGAGGACTGCCACAGCTCCTCTTTCCCATCGGATATCAGTCCCTGCTTGTGTTTTGTTTCATAAGGTGTGTGTGGTCTGTTGAAAGCTCAACTCTGCTGCAGAGTGGAAGGAGAAAGAAAGAACTGCGATGCAGTGCCCTGTTCACAAACAAATCCTGAGGCTATATAGCCATGCTACAAAAGTGTAGAAGTTAAGGACAAAATGAAGTAGGCTATTGACTTTTTTTTATGGAGTTGGATACCCAGCAGGCATTGGTGATCTTTTCCTTATCAGACCAACCTTTTGAGAGTTATCCATATCTGCATTTCTTTGAGGAAGAGGCTACTTAATGGGTGGGAGATTTAATTGATTTGTGGTTTGATTGATCAATTGGGGGGAAAACCCTATGCAACAACTAAAGCACATAAAAAGCAAATAAAACTAAACTAAAGCAAATAAAAAGTATTTGAAAATTGCAGATGACCAGCACAAGTGGAAGCAATAAGGGAAGCTGTCTTATACAGGGTCAGACCATTGGTCCATCTAACTCAGTGCTGTCTACACTGACTAGCAGTGACTCTCCCGAGTTTCAAATGGGGATCTTTGCCAGTCCTACCTAAAGATGCCAGGTATCAAACCTGGGAACTTCTGCACACAAGACATGAGCGGTATCACTGAGCTACACCCCACCAATCTTCAGGGGCATCCTGATTTTTGAGGGCTGCAACCAATCACTCAAAAAGACTAGTGGAGTTTTTTAAAAAGTAAACTAGTATTCTAGAATCCCAGTTTAGTCATTATTGCCCCTTTCCCAAGCCCTTCCTTACCTTGATAAGCAGGAGGGTTAGCAGTCAGTGGAGGGTTCTCTCTGAAACAGGTGCCTAGGTGTGCTTCTCTTTAACAGAAACTCCTTTTTACTTGCAATCAACATGCTTATAATGTTTTATAAAGTAAATTTATCCACACACACATTCTTTGAGTGTATGCATATAGATTTCTCCTTTGCTTTGGTGATTGTGGGCTGCATCTTTTCCAAATCAACTACAGTGGTACCTCGGGTTACATACGCTTCAGGTTACAGACTCCGCTAACCCAGAAATAGTGCTTCAGGTTAAGAACTTTGCTTCAGGATGAGAACAGAAATTATGCTCCGGCGGTGCGGCGGCAGCAGGAGGCCCCATTAGCTAAAGTGGTGCTTCAGGTTAAGAACAGTTTCAGGTTAAGTACAGACCTCTGGAATGAATTAAGTACTTAACCTGTGATACCAATGTAATTCTGATTAGAAAGATGTAATGTTCACGATGCAATATTGTGGTGTTGTGTAGATTTGCTATTGTGCTTGGCATTGTATTTTGAGATTTTTATCTGATTCTTTTAAAATAAAAGATGAGCCACTTTAGGTCTATTTTGATGGTGAAAGGTAGAGCATCAATTACTGAAGCAAATAAATACTAATCAGTATTGGTTGAAGGTTTCACTGAAATGAATATGTGAAATTGCATTCAAAACATTGAAATCATTTCCCAAAGTTTATCTATAAACGTTGGTTACTTTGCTAAGCATGACATCTGCTTTAATTTATGTGTTGCTTGTTTGTTATTTGGTATTCATTCTGAGCTTTCTTCTGATGGATTGAAAAAGAGTCATGCATTGAAATAAGCCACTGTCTTCCAAAAGGGAGGCCATGTTTGTCTTCAGTGCAGTCACGACAACAAGGAACAGTCATTTGGTACATATTGTGTACTTGGATCAGTAGATATTGTGTGATTTTAAAAAGCTTTTGATAAAGTTCCTTACAAAAGACACCCGAGTTAGTTAGCTGTCATGAGATAAGAGGACAGATCCACTTAAGGATCAGTAGTAGGTTAAAGAACAAGAAGCAGGCGGTAGGAATAAGTGGACAATTCGACAGTGCATGAATGTAAGAGATGTAGTCATTCCCAAAGATCAGTATTAAGACCTGTGCTTTTTAATAAATAGCCTGGGATTAGAGGTCAGCAGGGAGATGGCCAAGTTTTCTGATGACACCAAACTGTGCAGGTCGGAAAAAAGAAAAAGGGATTGTGAAGATCCCCCCAAAGGCTCTCTCCAAACGGAGTGAATGGTCATTAAAGTAGCAAATGCAGTTCGGTGCAAAGAAGTTTAAAGTAATGCACACGGGGACATTTTTTTTTTAAAAAAATACCTGTATATATACTTAGGGTGTTTGTACTGGCAGCAACTGACCAAGAAAGAGATAGTTCAATGGAAATGTCAGCCCAGTGAATGTAGCAGAAGAAGGGAAAAGGCAAATTCCATGTTGAGGTTTAGTTGAAAATAAAACTGCCAATATCATAATGCCACTATACAGATCTTTGGAATACCACATTCCATTCTTATTGCTGCACCCTAAAAAGGATAGGGTTCAGAAAAGGGCATCTAGAATGTTGAAGGGGCTGCAACAGTTCCTCTGTTTGGTCTTTTTTAGTTTAGAAAAAAGTGAGTATTGGGGAACATGACAGAGGGGTATAAAATTATGCAGGGTTTGTAAAAAATTGATAGATGTTTTTCTACCTATCGTAATCCTAGCACCAAGGATCATTCATCAAAGCTGAATGTTTCAGGAAAGGAAAAAAAAAAAGGAAGCATTTCTTCACACAGCTCATAATTCAGCTATGGAATTCACTTTCGTAAAATGTAGTGATGGCCACCAACTTTGATGGCCTCCGAAGGGGGTCATTTATTTATTTATTTACAAGCATTTATAGCTCAGTCATGAGTTTCCAAGGCAGGTTGCATGCAGCTTAGTACAACAAAACCATGCAACACCTTCCACCCTCCAAAGACCTGTCCTAAAGGGTGTTTCTTGACCTGATGTTGAAATGTATACAGGGACCAGGCCAGAAGAGGATCTTTCAAAATCTGGGGGCAACATTACAAAAGGTCTTTTTTTGCACTGCCACCCCATGAACCTCATTTTGCAGAACTTCTGCAATGGCCTCCTCTTTTGATCTCAACACCCAGGCATGTCCCTTCTGATACTAGGGACCCAAGTAATTAAGGGCCTCCCCCCACTCCAAGGCAGCCAGAATGTTCTGGATGTCTCTTTTGCACAGGCTCAACACTTCTTCCTCTTGCTTCCACACCACATGGTTGAAATTGAGAGAAGGCGTAGCTACAGTGTCATCAATGGGCACTCTTGGTAATGTCGAGTACTGAAGTGATTAAATGTATCAAAGACAATGCAGAAATGATGAAGGAAAATCATTTAAAAATGCTGTAAATGTTGGAACAAAATCATCCATGAGGTTCAGTTGGGATCCCCATTTGTTTGAAAGGATGCTCATCATTAGCATGGCAAATACATAATGGCCAATTTGTTTTGACATGAGTTGTGATGCAATTATGTGTGCATGAGTATTGCTTGATTGCAGCTTGGGAGGCAAACTTCTTAAGAGCAAGATGCTGGTTATGCATTTGCTGGTAGCCCTGTCATCCACCTCCCAAAACTGTTGATCTGGTTCACTGATGAATTCATCAATAATCTGCATCCTGACTCTCCCCAAGGGAAATCTGTATGTGTGTTGTATGTATGATGCTCAAGGAATCTTGTAGGTCCAAATTTCAGAATGAATTTGCCAGAATCTGCACTTTCAGGATTAATGTGAGGATCAGAATATATCCCTTTTTAGAATCGGCATCCAAGTGAATTATGTGAGGTGGTCTGAAGGCTGACCTTTAACTCGCCCACCTCCTTTTAACAGATAATACGGCCAGGAAGCCAAGATTGTTCATTTCTTCAATGCCTTTCTCCTCTCTTTTATTACCAATGTTATTTGTGGTTGCTTTAGACTTCTTTCTTATAGCATAGGTGGGAATTTTTAACAACAAAGATTATGCTGGTGATCATGATTATTATCTGAAAAAAGAAATAGGGGAAGGGAAAAGCTCCATTCTGATTAGCCTTCCAGCTTTAACCGTGGAAAAAAGATTTATGGTCCTCTTGGCTTTCTAGAAGATTTATGAGAAGACCAGCCTTGAACTTTCTCTTTAAATCAGGTGGTTCTTCTTGTCATAAATGCAGATGATATGGGTTCCAGCGATGGCAAGGGAGAGAGATCTGTTTGCATGACTAATATAGGACCAGTGAGGTGCATTTGGCATGCAGGAAAAGTGTGAAGGTTCCAGCACTTTGTACAGACATTTCAACATGTGGGCCTATGTGTTGATAGCATAGTTTATAAGATTCTGTATGCTTGTGGTAATATTCTCCACTTTGTGAAGGTTTCCAGTGACACACATCTGTGACTATTGTGGTAAGCAATGTATTGGCTTAAGGTAGGTAAAGGGACCCCTGACCATTAGGTCCAGTCGTGACCGACTCTGGGGTTGCGGCACTCATCTCGCTTTATTGGCTGAGGGAGCCGGCATATAGCTTCCAGGTCATGTGGCCAACATGACTAAGCCGCTTCTGGCAAACCAGAGCAGTGCACAGAAACGCTGTTTACCTTCCCGCCGGAGCGGTACCTATTTATCTACTTGCACTTTGACGTGCTTTCGAACTGCTAGGTTGGCAGGAGCTGGGACCGAGCAACGGAGCTCACCCCGTCGGGGGGATTAGAACCACCAACCTTCTGATTGGCAAGTCCTGGGCTCTGTGGTTTAACCCACAGTGCCACCTGCGTCCCCATGTATTGGCTTACTATCTAGTAAAACCTTCATACCCCACCTTTTGTTTCAGATCATCAAGGCACAAATTATATTCATTTTAATAGATGCAGCACAACCACACTGGTTTGGTACTCAGCAATCAATTATTTTAAACTCCCAAACATAAAATCTAGGATCACATTTCAATCTTGGCATAAATACACCCCAATTTGTGTGTGTGCATTTGTGCAAAGTTCATTTTTTATATTTGTTTCCAGCCTTGTAGAATATCGCTGCTTCACACTGTTATTTTTTTCTGGCAAAGTGGTGTGTAGGACTCTGTTCATGGACCATGGCTCCAACTGACCAGTGTCAGATTCTGTGGCTCCCCTGCGTTGTGGGTTGATGTATGGTAGGAGTAGTGTACAAAGTGGTTTCATGGCAGATAAATGAAAGGAATCTAGCAGCACAGGAGACTGCTTTATATGGAGACAGACCACTGACCCACCTAGATCAGTATTGTCTACACTGACTGGCAGCAGCTCTCCAGGATTTCAAGCAGGATTCTTTACCAGCTCTACCTGGAGATGCCAGAGTTTGAAACTTCAGCCTTCTGTAGGCAAAGGAGATGCTCTGTCACTGAGCTACAATGAGGATTCATGGAAGGATGGAATGGGGAAAGAACTCACATGCCACCTTAGAGTGAACTGTACCAATTCATTTTGCTTGAAATATTGTAGTACAATATAGTAGTGTAGCAAGATAAAGCTGGTTTGTGACTCTAGAACAGCATGGTCCAATGCACAACCCGAGGGTTGCATGTGGCCTTCAAGGGGGAAGGGGGCATGAGGGTTCTGACAGGGTCCTAGAGATCTCCCACCTCCCCTCCCAAAGCCTGGTTAGCACTTTCCCAGCTTGGGAAGGCAGCACAAGTGTGGGCATCAAATTTTGACTTCATTCCTCCCCCCCCCCCCGTTGCAACAAGGCAGTGTCTGGCCCATGGGTTCTGTGCTAAAGTACTCTTGTGTCCCATTTGGTATGTAAAGGTAAAGGGACCCCTGACCGTTAGGTCCAGTCATGACCGATTCTAGGGTTGCGGCGCTCATCTCACTTTATTGGCTGAGGGAGCCAGCGTACAGCTTCTGGGTCATGTGGCCAGCATGACAAAGCCGCTTCTGGCAAACCAGAGCAATGCACAGAAATGCCGTTTACCTTCCCACTTTCCATTGGATTCCAGAAGTCTCTGGGATGGATCATCTTTATTGGGTCCTCCACCCCTGCAGGGGAGTAGCAGCTACCAGTCTGCATTACACCAGACAATGGTAAAGGTAAAGGGACCCCTGAAAGTTAAGTCCAGTCATGAATGACTCTGGGGTTGTGCCGCTCATGTCGCTTTACAGGTCAAGGGAGCCGGCGTTTGTCCGCAGACAGCTTCCGGGTCATGTGGCCAGCATGACTAAGCTGCTTCTGGCAAACCAGAGCAGCACATGGAAACAACGTTTACCTTCCTGCTGGAGCGGTACTTATTTATCTACTTGCATTTTGACATGCTTTGGAACTGCTAGGTTGGCAGGAGCTGGGACTGAGCAATGGGAGCTCACCCTGTTCTGGGGATTCGAACCACCAACCTTCTGATTGGCAAGTCCTAGGCTCTGTGGTTTAACCCACAGCGCCACCCGTGTTCCTAAGGTCCACATAAGGTCCACATAATGACTTGTTAATTGTTACATTACTTAATTGCTTGTTTTATACTTCCTCGTGGGCACCTGTCTGCTGTTCTATAACACACACACACACACACACACACACACACACACACACACAACGATTATGATATTATTCTGTCATTGCTCAACCATGACACTTCACATGACAGCAACTTAAGAGAGCTACAAAGCTGTAAAATGCTCCTGTTGCTACATTCCTTGTTTGTTGCAGCTCTGAATTATCACTTGGAGGGAAAAAGGAAGCTGGTTTCAGAACCACGGACAGCAAAAATGTCAACTCTATTTATTCCTGAAAGTTGGCCTCTGAAACAGTTGTCAATTTTATTTATATGTGAAGATTGTCTTTATTAAAACTGAGTTGAGCCAAACACTTGAAAATGTAAGCATCATCCTCAAGAGATATAGAAGGTTCATGAAGCATAGAAAAATGTATTTCATAAACTTTTCAGACTTGGAAGAAATGTGAAACCAAAATAACAGAAGCTGGTATTGTGTGAACCTGTTAATGACAAACTTTCTCTTATTGTGCTTGCAATCCTATACACACTTACCAGAGAATATGCACTGAATTCAGTGGAACTTATATATGCGTAAATATGTGTAGGTTTGTGCTGAAATTGGCTAGGTGAAAAATATTGTACCTCACCTCCAAAACTGGAATTGCAAAAGGTTCTGCTGAATCTGTTCCACTTCTATTCTTTTCCAACCCCCCTGATTTTTGTTAATAATGCAGTCAAACTCATAATGGTCAGCTGTTAATATATATTTCCTCATATTGTGTTTCTTCACCTTGGAATTTAAACTAGAAATGTGACCAAACCAGGTCCAGGATGATGATTTATGGAAAATAGCACTTTAAAAAAAGCTTCAAAACTGAGCTGAGAGAAAATTATCCACCACTAATTATTGAAGGGGAAGAATAGCCATACACCAACTTCCCAAGTTTTCTGTGACTATTCCGTTACTTTTCAAAAGTTCTCCTTATTTATTTAACAATCTTTTTAAACCATTAAACATCAAAATATCCAGGCAATGTACAAAAAAAGAAAAGGAAAAGAAACACATGTTAAAAATAAAATAACATAAAAGCATAATAAAATGCTGGTTATGGACAAACTAACAACCATACTAAGCTAGAAATACCTGAGTGAAGATAAAGGTTTTCAGAGCCCACAGCTTTAGGAGCCTAGCAAGAAAGGAGGGGTTCCATTCCCACCAGTGCTGGCCCTTAAAGATGTGGTTTGACCCCTAACATTCATCCTGTTCAAACCCTTTCATAAGCCTGGGGTCTTCCACACTTCTATCAACCTTCTTGTAGATTAACTCACACCATGAATGGCTACAGTTCAGAAGCATAGATTCTGGCCCCAGGGGGTGGAATATGTTCCTTAATTTCAATATGTATTTTCTGAATAAAACTTAGTTGAAATTAAGGAACATATTCATTACTTTCAGCAACTCTCCTCTGGGTAAAACTTAGCTGAATATCACCCAGTATTTTGTGATCTTACCACATTTCACAATATCATTTAGTGGCTACCCCTCCGATAAATGGCTCAGCAAGCTGACCTATAGTTGCTCCTAATGGGCACATCAATGATGATAGATCATGACATGAAATGGGAAATAAGCAGCAGTAGCAGATGAGTTTTTGAATAAGAAAGCAGTTCTTTTTCATGCAAATATCTTCAGCAATAAAGACAAGAGGCTGTTGTCCCTTCTGCTGCCCCCTGGCTTTCTGGGATTTGTAAGCAAATTGCTTTTATATAGAAAAAATGCTATTTGGAAGAAGGAAAAAAACCCAGGCATCATCTGTTCTTTGAGGATAGAGCAATAACAAGGAATTTGACCTTTCCCTACAATATTGTTTAGCCAAAAGACAATCAAAGGTACAAGGAAAAAGGTGGCGGTGTGGAGAGGGTGGCAGTAGGCCTCATCCTTCATTTCCCTGGTTCTCCTTTTGTTTATGTGGCAAGATATTTAAATCGAAACACATTCCTTTCCCCTCACACTGACACCCCTCCACAAGTGGACTTGTTTCCCACATTTAATTGGAAGTCTGCGTAAACCGCTTGGAGAAGCTGCCAAAACCCATAACAACAATGAAAGAATAGTGAACTGGAGAATTGGATTAAAAGGCAGCTTTCATGGCGAGAGGGTCATATTGAAATCAAAGGGAAGAAACAACAGCAACAACAGTGACATAAAAGATAAGTCCAGAAGCGAACAAGCTTGGGAACACTGGCACAATCTGTAACAACAACCTCAATGCCTTTGTCAAAGATGTTATGGAACAGTATAATTGGCTTGTGCCCATATTAAGAGAGGCCTTGGTGTTAATTACGCATGATGTAGCATCTAGGGCATGTCACATCTTGAATGGGAGGGTCTGTGACAATCTGACATAAGAGAAATGAAAGCTGTCTGGAAACTAAATTAGTTTTGAAAATAAGCAGAGTTGAACTACCTATCGCTGTCAAAAAGCCTTCACCATTTCTGTGGGGTTGCTGGTTTTCCTAAAGGCTGTTTTAGTAGGAGCCCTGCTGACCAGGGTTTTGGTCAAAAGTTCCATTTAAAGGACACCCTTCCCTTATGTTTCAGATCACATATGGAGCACCTGAATTTTCAGTTCTATACACTGAGTGACTAGTGTTAGAAGCTACCAAGGCTGCCACATTATACACACTCATTTGGGAACGAGTCTCCTTAAACTCAGTGCAAATTGCTTCAGAGTAGACATGCATCAGATTGTACTGTCAATGAGAATCCATGCCACATATCTAATATATATATATTTGAGGATATTGAACAAATGTGTAACATGCAAACAAGAGTGTCAATGTCTACCTGGAGTTCATATGTTCAACAAGGGTTCACATCCCAATGATGCTCACCAGGTGACTTTGAGCAGGGTAAACTGTTTGCACAGTTATGTTGCTTATAGAGTTCTTTTTTTTGTTTACTCTGTATACGTGAAGATAACAAAGAAATCACCTGAATATGAAATGCTTTTACAGAATATGCAGTGATTGTGCTGATCTGTAAATTGCTAGCTGCTGAATAATCTATCTTCAGGATCACTAGAGAGAGAGGAAAAAAACTAAACAGGATTTTTACCTGCAATTGCATTGTGGTGACTATCTAAATCCCCAACTGTGGATTAGGATTTATCTTGAAACTTGCTCTCTGTTTATAACTAGTGGTTCACCCTAGGTCTGAAGCAGGAAATTCCACCTCTGTGCAAAAAAGGCTGGTGTGATCTCTTTTTCAGAAATTGTCCTTGGACCCAAGGGAGTTCTCAAATTGTTCATCCATATTTATTTAGGATCACAGTCAATGCCTTTCAGGGAGCAGAAAGGAAACTGATCACCTTCCTAAATTCATCAGAAGTGGTAATAAGCATTCCATACCAAAGGGATTAGGCTATTTTTCAACATATTTCTATTACTTTTTGCAAGGAAGCATTCCGATTCTGCATCAGTTATAAGAGTTTGAATACATTAGAGAATGGGACTTTCAGCACAATCCTATATGTATCTACTCTTAAATGAATCCTGTTCAGTTCAGTGAGGCTTATTCCCAGATAAATGTGTACTGGATTGTAGCCTTATATTCAGCTGTGGCAACTTAGTGAATGCTTGCAATGCCAGAAGCTGCTAGTACTGAACCAAAAATAATGTATGTGAACTATTATGTGGGTTAAGTAGACAAGTGCATCTCATTTTCAACCCCACCTTGATTTTTTACTCTGTCAGTGATCTGATGAGTTGCTTGGTTAACTTCAAATGCTATTTTTAATAGGATCTGGGAAAAGCTTCTTGAGGGAGAAAACTTAAAGCAGCTGCGCTGATCTATGCAGACCCTTTTAAAGACTCTGAGAGGCCTGGAGGCAGATGTTCATTTGAACCCCCCTCCTCCTTCCCACTGTATGTCAAAATCATTTCCCCCCTCAGCTGTTGAGGAGGAACCCTGAATATGTATATGGTCCTTGAAAAACATTCATTTTTAAAATAGGAACTTGATGTTCAGTTTGTAAGCTTCTGAAATCCAGAAACAAAAATGATATTGGATTCACTTGCAATATACAAACGGGTGTATACAGAAAAATTCTCTTGATGGGGTCCAGGAAATTCTGCTGGGGCCCCTTGGGATTCAAGCGCATAGCATGCACTGTCATAACAGATTTGGGCATGTCATATTAATGTAGCTTGAGGCAAAATATTTCCACTTATTGATCCTATAATATGAATCAGGTCGTGCAATGCCACATCACAGTTCTCAAAGGCTTCGAGCAAGACAAGTAAGCATGGATCAACAGTTTTTAATGTGCAAATTTGATTTTCACAGGAAAGCCCACATGTAAGTCTATAGGAAGTAACAGTTGATTGCGTTGTCCCTCTTGATTAAATAGGAAACAAGGATTGTAAACATGTTAAACATGCATACAATCAAAGCATGGGATATATGGTGGATGAGAACAGTTGCTTCCTTTTATATGAAATTACTAAAATGAACAAAAATGCATTGTTCTGTGTAAAGGTTGATTTTAAAAAGAACCAAATATGAAGATTCTTTTAAAAAAAGCTGGGAAATGTGTTTTAACTGAGAGTGGACAGAAATTGATACATACCCCTTTTAGATGAGTTGACCAGCAGATCTGCTCCATCTAGCATGTGTGCAGATATATATATATATCTCCTTTTAATAAACACATCACTTTAGCAAACTTTAGGTGTTTCTTAAAAAGGGAAGTACTTATGAGGTGGTCTGAGGACCACCCTTTTATGGTCATCTGGAACATGTACAAGATTAGCAAAGTCTGCTCTAAACAAAGCCTCCTGTTGCCCTGGCAGTTTTCACCACTCCATCACTCATATGAAAAAAGAAAGATTTGTGATGCATAGTTTTTAAATGTGGTTTTGAAGTGTTTTGATGTGGAGGGAACAATTTTATGTCCTGATAGGCTGCCAGCTGCTTGGAATATCTTTAGTTAAAGAGGTTTCCTGTGCTAAAGCATATCAGTTGATACCTCTGCCTTGCCAATTCAAGGGTCAATACAGGAAGGACCCCTCCATACAACCCTTTTAATGGGCATTCATGATGATATTGGGCTGATTAAACATGATCCCACTTTCAATACTGTTTGTTCTTGCAAAGATTTTAGGCTGAACATACTGCTTTATACTGTGGTTGTAAACCACTGCACTATGTTTTTTTGTGATACTGCTGCAGATACCTCTAGAAATTAGTCCGTTTGGCTCCCGAAACGGTTTGAAAACCAAGGCATGGCTTCCGATTGGCTGCTGGAGCTTCCTGCACTCAAAACGATCGCAGCCCAGAACACTCACTTCTGGGTTTGCAGTGTTTGGGAGCCGCTTTGTTTGGGAGCCAAGCCATTAGAGTTCCAAGGTACCACTGTAATTATTTTTTAATAATAATAAAGATTCAGAGTGCATCCCATAGCTTCCTGCTGAAAACCTGCAACTTTTCATACCACATATGTTAGCTTGTGGTGGCTTGTGCTGATTTTGTTGCACTATAGCCCAAGAGTGCCCTTCCAGACAGCAATAATCAAGCAACAAATTAAATAAAGTAGAAGGATTCCTGGACGGTCCAGTATAAATTCACCTCCAATGCACTACTATTACATCAACAACATGTTGCAGAATACATAAATAAACCCTCCCCGCACCCTTCTGGAGGGGGCTGAAAGAGACAGTGATTAAATTATCCCTTTTTTAAAGTCAGCCACTTCTGTGAATGCTGCCCTAAATGGAAATCAGACAGAGGTACGCATACTTTGCTGCGCTGTACAACACATCATGCCATTTTATGAACCATCTGCTCCTCTCTGTTGTGCGCAACATCAAGACGGTTCATGTACCCTTTCTTGCCTCTGGGGCAGACAGTTGTGACTTCAGTCTCCTTAGGCCTCTTACGCGGTGCCAAACCGCTGTGTTTTTAGATGTGCCTCTTTGGAAAAAACAAATAAATCGAAGCATCTCCTTGGAGGGAAACGGAAAGCTTTTTTGTTTTGATTACTAAGAGAATGCTACTATACTAGCCAGTATTTTCCCACTAAGTAAAGGGTTAGGGCGGGTGGCCAGTTGGCAGGCCAGCAGTTCAGTAGACTGCCAGGTGGTCTGTAGAAGCTCATCGCATACTGAACAATAAATTGTCAGGCGGAAGAACCAGGCCAGAATCAGCAGTTATATAGGGCCAGATGCGGCATTACTGGCTACTGAAGTCACCTGATCTTGTCCCCCTGGGGGGAAACAGCACATTCTCTCCATACAGCTGCTGGGTAGAATGGCAGTACATCTCAGGCCAGGACTTCTTTGCTTGTCATCTGCCCTGCTTGCATAGAGATCAATACCTGAACTACCAGTATCCTGGTAGTTAAGGATGTATCTCCAAACTATGAAGCGTATGGGTAGGCCAAACATTTTCCACCAAAAAGTTTCAGCTGAATTTTTGTGGAGTACTGAAGCTGAAAGTTACCTCTTTCATAATTTGGGGGATGAGGCCAACATTTGGTTGGGAGGGTGGAGATGGTGAAACTCCTCTCAGCTCCTTATACAGTATTTGGTGGCTGGCCTATTCATCACAGAAAGTCTAGAACATTCCCAGAACAGTCTGGGGGAAAATGGCTACCAGTGCTTGAGGGTTTCACCCCCCACCCTGAAATTCATAGAATCATAGAATCATAGAGTTGGAAGAGACCACAAGGGCCATCGAGTCCAACCCCCTGCCAAGCAGGAAACACCATCAGAGCACTCCTGACATATGGTTGTCAAGCCTCTGCTTAAAGACCTCCAAAGAAGGAGACTCCACCACACTCCTTGGCAGCAAATTCCACTGTCGAACAGCTCTTACTGTCAGGAAGTTCTTCCTAATGTTTAGGTGGAATCTTCTTACTTGTAGTTTGGATCCATTGCTCCGTGTCCGCTTCTCTGGAGCAGCAGAAAACAACCTTTCTCCCTCCTCTATGTGACATCCTTTAATATATTTGAACATGGCTATCATATCACCCCTTAACATCCTCTTCTCCAGGCTAAACATGCCCAGCTCCCTTAGCCGTTCCTCATAAGGCATCGTTTCCAGGCCTTTGACCATTTTGTGTTGTTGTTTTTTTTAAAGATATTTATTAAGATTTTGTATACAATAAAAAACATAGAAAAAGTAAGAAAAGACAAAAAACAAAGAAAATCTAGTTTTTTGCTTATTATCTTTCTAACCCTCTTTCCTGACTTCCTCGCATCTCCCTTTTCTGTGTTCCCCTTTACACAATCAAATTCAGCAATTCCTCACCCTCTTTCAAATCTTATTCAATATTATACATTTCAACCTATTATGTCTCTGGTTTTTCCTTTCCTTTTAAATCCATTTTTACATGTTCTTTATAACTTAATCCCTTGTATCATTTTGTTTAATTTTGACATAATTTTACTCTGGTCTTTTCACCCTTTTCTTTTAAAACATTTTTGCATATTTCTTTTAACTATGTCACTGATGCCATATTATCTTTATATCCAACATCATTCTAGCATTCAAACATTTTACAATGTTTTTGGAGATATTCTTTGAACTTCTTCCAGTCCTCTTCCACCGACTCTTCTCCCAGGTCTCGGATTCTGCCAGTCATTTCTGCCAATTCCATATAGTCTATCACTTGCATCTCAGGCCTTTGACCATTTTGGTTGCCCTCCTCTGGACACGTTCCAGTTTGTCAGTGTCCTTCTTGAATTGTGGTGCCCAGAACTGGACACAGTACTCCAGGTGAGGTCTGACCAGAGCAGAATACAGTGGCACTATTACTTCCCTTGATCTAGATGCTATACTCCTATTGATGCAGCCCAGAATTGCATTGGCTTTTTTAGCTGCCGCTTCACACTGTTGGCTCATGTCAAGTTTGTGGTCAACCAAGACTCCTAGATCCTTTTCACATGTACTGCTCTCAAGCCAGGTGTCACCCATCTTGTATTTGTGCCTCTCATTTTTTTTGCCCAAGTGCAATACTTTACATTTCTCCCTGTTAAAATTCATCTTGTTTGTTTTGGCCCAGTTCTCTAATCTGTCAAGGTCGTTTTGAAGTGTGATCTTGTCCTCTGGGGTGTTAGCCACCCCTCCCAGTTTGGTATCATCTGCAAATTTGATCAGGATGCCCTTGAGTCCATCATCCAAGTCATTGATAAAGATGTTGAATAAGACCGGGCCCAAGACAGAACCCTGTGGCACCCCACTAGTCACTCTTCTCCAGGATGAAGAGGAACCATTGATGAGCACCCTTTGGGTTCGGTCAGACAGCCAGTTACAAATCCACTGAGTGGTAGCATAGTCAAGTCCGCATTTTACCAGCTTCTTTACAAGAATATCATGGGGCACCTTGTCAAATGCCTTGCTGAAATCAAGGTAGGCTACATCCACTGTGTTCCCTTCATCTACCAGGCTTGTAATTCTGTCAAAAAACGAGATCAGGTTAGTCTGACATGACTTATTTTTCAGAAATCCATGCTGACTATTGGTGATCACAGCATTCCTTTCTAGGTGCTCACAGACTGTTTGCTTAATGATCTGCTCCAGAATCTTCCCTGGTATTGATGTCAGACTGACTGGGCGGTAATTATTTGGGTCCTCTCTTTTCCCCTTTTTGAAAATAGGGACAACATTTGCCCTCCTCCAGTCTGCCGGGACTTCGCCTGTTCTCCAGGAATTCTCAAAGATGACTGCCAGTGGTTCTGAGATCACATCTGCCAGTTCTTTTAATACTCTTGGATGCAGTTCATCTGGCCCTGGAGACTTGAATACATCTAAACTAGCCAAGTATTCTTGTACTATCTCCTTAGTTATTCTGGGCTGTGTTTCCTCTGCTGAATCATTTGCTCCAAACTCTTCAGGTCGGGCATTGTTTTCTTTATCGGAGAAGACTGAGGCAAAGAAGGCATTGAGGAGTTCAGCCCTTTCTGTGTCCCCTGTTTGCATTTCACCATCTTCTCCTCTGAGTGACCCCACTGTTTCTTTGTTCTTCCTTTTGCTACGAACATACCCATAAAAGCCTTTTTTTGTTGCTTTTAACCTCTCTAGCAAGCCTGAGTTCATTGTGAGTTCATTCACCTCACTGCCGATTTGTAGACTGAAGACTAAAATTTGCATTTTAGCCCAGGGCTAATAATAGGATTGCTTCATTGGAGTGATTATACAGTGGTACCTCGGGTTACATATGCTTCAGGTTACAGACACTTCAGGTTACAGACTCTGCTAACCCAGAAATAGTACCTCGGGTTAAGAACTTTGCTTCAGGATGAGAACAGAAATGCTCTGGCGGCGCAGCAGCAGCGGGAGACCCCATTAGCTAAAGTGGTGCTTCAGGTTAAGAACAGTTTCAGGTTAAGAATGGACCTCCGGAACGAATTAAGTTCTTAACCTGAGGTACCACATACTATGTATGCAGTTGCTTACATAATTGTTGCAGATAGACCTCATACAGATACACTTCATATTGTACTCATTTTAGTTAAAGATACCAGAAATCGCTGCATTCCACCCAACGGGCCACCAGCTTTGTACAAGAGTGGCTTCCTCTGTGGGGCAAATAGTATACAATATAAATTTGAATCTCTGTAGTCCAAATTAGGTAGCTAGTTTGGCATGCAAAGGTTTTGGAAGGGTATCACAAGGATGCTTTTAAACAGGGCTTGGGAAACACAAGGCAGGGAGCCAAACTCTTATTCATTGCTAGGCAAAGTACCCTCCTTAGGCCATGCCCCTCACTGGCCATACTCCTTGAATCCTTTTGTCTAGCTGGAAAGTGGTCTTGAATTGTGATAGAATTCCTCTTGCTTGCCTGGATAAAGGATGGACAGAAGTGTTTGTGTTTGCGAAGAAACCCCTGCCCTTTGCATTATTGGAATGTAGCCTCTTGTACAAAGGCAAAAGTCACCTTTGTCACTTTTACAGCCGCTAGCTTGGAACCCCCAGAAGATTATGTCAGAATGCAGCCTTTGGGTTGAAAATCTCCCTTACCCCTGCTGATGATCAAACTTAGATTTAGTTGATCTGCTTTTTAATGGATCAATACGTTAAAATTCAAATAAGTTGATATCTTAATAAAACCTTTATATAAACAAAAACAAAATAACAATCAAAAAGCTACCATCTCTTTTCAGGAGCAAGGCCCATCTTTAATGCTTTGATTTTCAGTCCAGACTATAACAACATGTTGTTGTGTTGTTGTTGTTTAGTCATTTAGTCGTGTCCAACTCTTCGTGACCCCATGGACCAGAGCACACCAGGCACTCCTGTCTTCCACTGCCTCCCACAGTTTGGTCAAACTCATGCTGGTAGCTTCGAGAACACTGTCCAACCATCTCGTCCTCTGTCGTCCCCTTCTCCTTGTGCCCTCCATCTTTCCCAACATCAGGGTCTTTTCCAGGGAGTCTTCTCTTCTCATGAGGTGGCCAAAGTATCACTGCCCCTTCATGGATCACTGCCTTGCTGTGGCAAAGGGGCTTGAATAACTCAGAGAAGCTATGAGCTATGCCGAGCAGGGCACCCAAAATGGACAGGTCATAGTGGAGAATTTTGACCAAATGTGATCCACCTGGAGCAGGAACCGGCAAGCCACTCCAGTATTCCTGCCAAGAAAACTCCATGGACAAAGACAACAGGCATAACAACATACCAGAATGCAAATAGCCTCCATAGTGATAGCAAGTGCACCTTTAATTTTTAAAATTACCTTTACGTTTTATTATTCTTTTTTCTGTAAGCTGTGCTGATTATTAAGCAGCTCGGAAATTTAACAAATAAATTGCCACTCTATAGTTCCAAATGGACTTGTTTTTGCTTGGGCTTACATGGGAGTAAGTACCACCAAACTTAGCAGAGAAAACATACAGAAGATTGAGTTTGGTAATATCGTAATCAACAAATTGGTTGCTGATGAATATAATGATGATCAACTAATTGTTGCAACCCTAATATTGTGTTAATCAACTAATCATCTAATTGGCTTTAACCCTAATTAAATATTTCAAATCATTTTTGTTTCCCCTTGAATCTCTCCCCCTCTCCCACTCCTAAAAACATGATTTTTGTGCTCCTTACAACAGAGGTGGGGAAAAGACAGGATCTCTGGATGATTTGCAGTAGGTCCACAGTTGTTCCTGACTGCCAGTACTTTTCACATTAGCAATAAAAAAGGATCTCACCTCCTCCCTGCTTAGGTTGTTGGAATCAGGGAAGTTTTGTGTGAAAGGACTGTGAGATCATTTCTGGTATGGAAAACAAAATATTAGGCTGAACATGTGTCCAAAAGTGCTGAATTTCATGGTATATACTCCAGCATCATTGTTCCATACTTGGATTCCATTGGTGGTTCTTAAAAATAAAGTAGATCCCACAGGGATCTGAAGTATGCTCACCTCTGACATGGAAAATATTCCTTTTTTGAAAGCTTCAGTTATGGACTCTGCTTTGGTATAGTTCATCCTATTTCACACAGGGAAGCAGTATTCTCCCAGATGATGACTTAATAATGATGATAGATGATAGATGATAGATGATAGATGATAGATGATAGATGATGATAGATAGATAGATAGATAGATAGATAGATAGATAGATGATAGATAGATAGATAGATAGATAGATAGATGATAGATAGATAGATAAATAAAACTGTATTGGCCTGAATATAGGCCACACTTTCCCCCCCAAATTCTGACTGTGGAAACTTAAAGTGTGGCTTTACAAAGTCACGACCTTACAAAAATTGGCTTTTACGGGACTTCCGGTAAGTCAAGATGGCAGACGCCACGCCAGCACATAGCTCCTAGGACCACCAGCACCAGCATAAAACACAATTTTAAGGGAGCGGCTTATATTCAGGTATTGTCTTTTTTTCTCTCCCCCCCCTCTTGAATTTTAAAGGTGTGGCTTATTTGTGGGTCCAGCTTATATTTGGGCCAATACAGTAATATTTATTCATCACCTACTACTATTAAAAAAGTCTACAGTCATCTTTTTCTCCATCCAGTGAGACAACTAAAATGGACAAATCCTACCCCACCCTACTAAAAGGTGAAGCCTAGAAACAGGCCACCATATGATCCGAGTTAAAGACCAAAAGTCTGGGCAAAGATGTATGTCTTAGCCTGGTGCCTAAAAGCTCAAGGCATGAGTTTGGGAAGCGTTCCTGGAAGTGGTCACCTCCTCCCTGTTCCCCTGTAGCATGAAGCCAGAGACATCTGGATTTGTTTCACTAAATGCATTTCATTTTTTACTCTTCAGGCAGCTCTGGCAGATGGGTTTTCCTTGTTCCTGCTGTTTGCTTGCAGCCTAGTATATAGTACTCTTGCTGATATGGACTCATTTGTTTGGACTTTTTGTATGTTTTTTGTTGTTGTTAGAGAAGATCTCGCCTCAAGGGATTGAAATGGATGCCGTTCAGCTACTCTGCAGTTCTGTTCCTAAGAATATGCAATTTTGATTCTTTAAAAATAAAGTTTGTAATACGCCTTTAGCGGATTATCGGGGGATGGGAAGAGGTAAATGTAAATTCAAAGTAAGTGTTCGACTCAACCAGCTCATCTATTCTGAACAGCTCTGACCGATCCCTCTAGAAAGCCATTCAGGGTGTTCTCTCAAGAGACAAAGGCTGTAGCTGAATCTATAAATATGTGACTATAGCTGTCAATCATCTGTCACACTTTATATGACTTTCTGTTTGGGAGCCAGATAGGGGGAGTGCAAGAAGAAAAGCTAGCTCACTGGAGGTAGAACCACAATCCTCAATTGGACTAAGCCCAATTTTCGGAAATTGTGTGTCTGTGTGTGTGTGTGTGTGAGAGAGAGAGAGAGAGAGAGAGAGAGAGTTGGTTTTTTGGGGAGTGGGATTTCAACCACACCTGATTTTCTTTCTCATTTGCTGTCAACTTCCTGTTCACAATTGCTTTTCTTTATCTGAACCTTTTCTGCATTTAATTTTTAATAACAATTCCTCTCATGGAAATTCAAGCTATGTGGTCACATCATATTATCAACAGTCAATCAGATTTGGCTGTGTGATGACATCATGAAGCCAAATCAGAGTGAGAGTGATGCCTCCTGTCCTATCTCTGGACAAACATTGTTGTGCTTTACTTTCTGCCTCTCCCTCAATCAGTCATCAAATGTATGTGTATTTTATGGAGTGTTGGGTTTTTCTTTTGGTGAAATTCATACTTCAGTTGGGTTCAGCTTTAAATGACTTATATGCACAGATTTACAACTATGTTCTAAGTTTCTGGTAACTTAGAATATGTGGGAGGGGGGGGAAGGACACCAAAGCAGAGGAAATACCTAGATGTCTTGTGTTGTTTCCGTGTTTGGTTATGGTTTTGTTTTCATTTTTCCCCCTTTTATTTTTTACTTATTCTTTTGGAACTGTATGTAAAAACTACAAATAAAAATTACTTTTTAAAAAAACACACACCTGTGTTCTAAGTTTCTCTGCATTTGCTCTAATTCAATAATGGGCTGAAAGGATGGAGCTTATGTTCAGGGTGTTGGATATACTAATCAATACACTATAGTACAGTATATATGTAAAAAATGTAACCTTTGAAAGGTTAATCTTCACTAGAGGAAATGTGCAAATAGGATGAATACATTTGCTGTGCCTTTCCTGGTCTCTGACTCAAATTGCAGCCTACTGTTCTCCACTCACATCTACCTTCCTCTTCCCCTTGGTTAAGAGAGGGGTGAATAAGGATGAGTCACACTTTTGACAATCTTCTAGGCCTCCTTGGACCATCTTACCTCTCATAGAGACACATCCCCACCACATCAATAGCTATCTACCCTCCTCTTTCACATCCAAGCTATGACCAGGTATTGCCTCAGGGCAACCCACTAGCAGAAACTGAATAGGAAACACATAACATTATGTCTTAGTCTCTGGCTCTGTGATTACTCTTACTAAATAATAGGGTTGTGTATAGGCCTCTTGACCTGACTCAGGGACCACTCAGGCCCTCATATGAGGTCAACTCAGGGCCAGTCCAAGCTGGGTCAACCCAGGGAGCTCCCATCCTAATTAAGTATATGTTTGGGGGGGAGCAGCGGATGGCAGGAATAAGACTATTTGGCCTTCAATTCAGGATTTGGTCAAATCTGGTACACAGCGCTACTAAATAATGCTAGGAATGAGGTTAACCACCATGAAGTCCTGGATTTGTTTCAGCCAGCTGCTTTCCTTTGACAGCAACCGCTCTTGAGGGTCTCCAGTGAATTTCACACAGCAGTTAGATGGGGTGATGGGTTAGAGTTGTTTTGGGTTTTTTATTGTCTGCTGTGCTGGTGGCACGACTGATGGTAAGAAAAAGAAGCAAGAGTGCAGCACAGCTGTGGTCTCAGTGTGCTCTTTGGCCCAGGTAGTCAGTGAGTCAGCTGTGCTGGCTGTGGGTGATGGGAGCTGTAGATTCCAAAAAATTGGGAGGGCACCAGACTCCTGACCTTTTGACTCTGGCATTTTCTAGGATTGGGAGTCCCCAAAGTGGTTCCAGTTGCGACACAGGGGCTTAGGAGAGCACGTGGATTATGTCTGATTCCCCTCACACAGCAGCGAGAGAGGTTTGGCCAAAGGCCAGTGTGCCATTTGTAAGCATTCAGAGAAGAGACCCGAGCACTTCATGGAACTGAAATTGGCACCGTTAGACTGCAAAAAGTTTCAGCCAAATTGGAAGGCAGGACTGTTACATGATTAGTGAGGAGGGGGAGAACAAGTGGAGGGCTAACCTTGTCTGTTTTCACAGCCAGGGATATGATCTCCAAATTAAATTTCCATGATTTATCACATCTAGAAAGGTTAGAGGAAGCAAATAAACAACATAAAAAAGCAGGAGGAAAACAGGGGATGGAGCTGCCAAGGTTGCTTCTTCCCTTTTATGGAGGAAGGAAAATTATCCTATGAAAATTAGATTATGATTGGGTCCCAGAACTAATTGTTATGAGATGGCAAAGGGGTATTGTATTGCCATTGAGCTGCAACGTCTCAGAACTGAATCCCATCTATTATTACAGAGGAATTTGTCAGAAAGTGCACTGGGTGTCTGAATTTGTCCCTGCTGGGGGAGCTGCTCTGAGTCACTGTGATGTATGGGGATTTGGTAGAAAGATGAGGGAACACATTCTTTCTCTGATGCATAATCTGTTGCATAATCTTTGCCACTTTCAGCAGCATTTTTTTTTTATTCTGCCAGCAGTGACCGGCAGGTAGGAAGGCAGCCAGCCTCCCCACCAAACAGGGAAGTGGCCCACTGCAGAGCGTCCATCTTTGTGATGGAGAAAGGGGGGGATTCAATGAAGAGACAGGACAATGACAAGACAGAGTGAATGCTGGGATAGCTTTTCCAATGCCTGAGTTAATCAGGAAGGGATTGGCTGTAGAATTCACATCAGATACCTGGCACTGATACCTAGACATTGTCTTGTCCCTTCAGTGGTGAGAATAAGCAGGGATTTGAAGAGGCCAGAGACAGATCCAGATTAGTATGAGCAATGTATTTTATATATTTCCTTTCTGACTCTCAGTCATAAGGTTAATGAAAGACAATCTCAACAAGTTCTTTGCTGCTTCTCTTAGCACAGAGTGGAATTTTGCTCTTGCTTTGAGTCTGGTAATTGTGTTTTAATGACGAGTCATTGTTGAGATGCTTGTTTTGATATTTGGAAAGCATCTCCGAGGGACTCCTTTTTGGAGGAGAAAAGCAGGAAATGCATTTTGCATAAGCAAAACAATGTAGCCTTCTGGACACAGTTCTTGGTCCATGTGCTTGCCAGCCTCTGACCTAAATTGGGCTCCTCCCAGGGCCCTCCCTGGGGTGTGTGTGTATGTGAGGCCCAGAGCAAATCACACAGTGTGCCCCCCCATTATCTCTTCATGGCAATGGTGATGGCAGTGGCCCCTCCTCCTCCTTCTTCTTGGCTTACTTTTTTTGCCACTACTTTAGTGGTAGCAGTGTCACGGAGACATTGCTCTAGAAAGGGAGAAGATGGAGAGCCTCAGTGAGTGGGCAGAAGGTAGCAGGGCCAGGCAGGCAGAGGGGCTGCTGGCCATTCCCACAAGTGCCAGGCATGCCTTCCAAAAATGTGTCTCACAGAGCAAAGGACCTCACAAAGCTTGGGGCCAGGGACAGTCATTCCTATACATTGCCCTCAAGGGTGACTCTGTTAATAGTTGAATTTTAAGAAGAAATTGTTCAGCTGCTGTGTCATGGAATTATACTGAGTGAAGAAGCTTGCTCACTGAATATTTTGCTTCCTCACATCTGTTAAAGAATGTATCCCAAGGCTCCATATTGATACTCCCAACTACCTTAGGGAATGTGTGTATATTGAATGAATTGTGTACATTCTCTGCCCAATATGCACAATCCCTGGTAAGCGTTGAAGAATGTGCATATCTCTGGCCATTATACATAATCCCTAACAGGCTTTGGGCAATATGCACATTTTCTGGCCAATATACATAGTCTACAACCGACATTGTTTTTGTTTTGTTTTCTATCTCTAGTTCAGAAGTATGCAATGGTTCATATAAAGCAAAATAGTGAGGAAAAGAGTACCTTCTCTTGCCTTACTTTAAAATGTAGTACAGCCTACTTGCCCAAATAAACTAGCCCATTACCTGTTCCGCAGCCATATCTGTCATTATGTTGTTAATTGCTCCATATTTTCTGCTTGTTATTTGTCATAATTTGGATCGTCTCATTTTTCGGTCCACAGAATGTCATCTGAAAACTCTACCATTCTCTGTGATGTGCAACTCTTCTCAGGTCAGTATATAAACAAAGCTCCATGCTATTCTCTGCTTTCATATGTTTTTATGTGGCTGTATCTTCCTCTTCCTCTGGATTATATGAGTTAAATGGGAAGGAAGTTCCTGTTTTATTGCAAGTAACTTTGTAGGTTCCTCTTTCACTCTGCTGTTCTATGAAGCATTCCCCAATGCAGCACAACCTCACAGATATCCCCAAATCAATTTTTATCACATATTGATAAATTAACCCAAGAGGCATGTTGAACAAATATGTCAAATGTAGCATTTGTTCTTTCATCTGGAAAAGGGGAGATTTATTGCATAATCTAATCACACTTTTCTTAAGCAAATATTGATTCATTCAAAGAGCAGTTGAAGGCGAGATGTTTTCCTTTAGCATTCATCATTTCCCCTGGCTTTTTCTTTTTTTCTTTTAAACCAACCTTTTAAAGGTTAGTAATCAAATATTTTAGAGGCCTGGGAATTCCTTCTTGGACAGAAATGATGTATTCCTGAGAACCCTTCATTATACCTTAGCACAACTGGTTGTGCTCTAGTACTCTAGTAGCACAGAGGCAAATCTGAGTGTTTAGTGCAGGTATGGAGAACCTTTGACCATCTAGATGTTGTTGTACTATAATCCCCTCAGCAGGCCAGGCATGAAGAGTGTTGTTGTTCAGCAATATCTGGAGGGACAAAGGTTCTCCACACCTGGTTTAATGTCATGAAGCCGCCTTCTTCTTTGACAATCACTTGTAGCCAAGTAAGATTGTTTTCCATAAACATGGTTTTTAAAGTGAGTCCATAAGTGACTGTGGAGGCCAATTCTGGATCCACACATCCTTCCACATTGGGGACATAGGTTTCCGGGTGGGAGTTGATCATGGTGAGGGTTTGCCAAGCGTGCCTTCCTCTTAGCACATTTCTCTCTTTCGTCCTGAGTTCAAACATCTTCAAAACCCATGACAGCTTTGGTAAAGGCTGTTCTCCAAATAGAGCGCTTGCAGGCCAGTGTTTCCCAGTTGTCGGTGTTTATAATACATTTTAAAAAATTTGCCTTGAACCTCTTTTTTTGACAGCCAGCATTACGCTTACCATTTTTAAGTTCAGAATAGAGTAATGTCATGAAGTAGGCTCTTGCTCACACAATGATCTAGGCTGCAATGAATTTGTTAGTTTTTAAGCTGTGCATGTGAAACTTTGCTTCTTTTTTAATGACGAAGCAAGACTACTTTTATTACTACTACTACAACTACTACTATTACTACAGAAATGTTTCTAAATAAGCATCCATTACATGACATCTGTTATAGCCATACCCTCCATTGCTTACCCATATCTTGGAATGGCAGAAGCTAAAATAGTCTCACCATGCTTTTTTGAAGGGTTGATTTCTGGTCCCCCTGGGTGGTGAGTGGTGGCTTCTTCTAAGTGTACTGATATCAAGAATCAACTATCTATATCTACAAAGGCACTTGGGTTTTCTCTATCTCACTGACAGAAATAGCAATTTTTGTGAAGTTCTTCTACAACCATTAGGAAGCTGAATGAAATTGGCACACATGCATACAGCCTCAATGCACACCAATTACCAGAAAAGGCTGAAAATGGGACACAAAACTTAGCGAACCAACCGAATTCACACTTGCCAGACTTATAATCAATTTGGAGTGCAATAAACAAACTTAATTGCACTTTTCTCTGAAAGTTTCAATGCCGTTTTTTAAAAGGCATATGAATATGCATATTTATGCGGAAAATACATACAAAATGCATATTTTAGAGGAGCAACATTTTAAGAGACAGGGTGTACAAAGTCTGATTTGTGTGTGTGTGTGTGTGATTTAAAAAGAAATTTGCAGAAAATGGGATGGAAGGGACTTATGATTGAAAGTATTTGAAACTGACACAGAATGCAAATAGGTTGATTGTCCACCCCTGGGTTATAGTAAGTGGAACTGCAATTGACCTAGTTTTTACACATACGTGCTGCTGAGCGTCATATTGCATGGAGCAGAGAAACCCTGTCCGGAATATCACTGGTCTGGAAGAATAGTTTTGGGAAACAGATGAACAACCAGACAGCAGCTTGAACTTTTCTCAAGTTCCCATAAAACATTCCCCCCACCATTCCAGTGGCTGACTGAGCGTGACGTTAAAAGAGTGATGACACAGCGCTTGTATCTATTTTCTTGTCTCTTTCTATATTGTCTGAACCTCAGTCAGTAAGTTTAGACTTTTAGAAATGTAGACAGGGAGAGTGGAAAGAAAATGAAGGCAAAAATAAACAGATGTGGTATCCTGGAAGACCACGGAAGGCTCTTGCACAACGTCAGCATTGCTCCAGCTTCCAGGAGGAATGTTAGCACATTGCAGTGGCTCCCATTCTACAGAGGTGATGTCAGAAAGACCCACACTTTCCCAAGAGCAATTTGGCTGCCTTATTCTGAGTAACTGTTGCTGTAGCTCCATTGCTAATCTTCTATTTTAATTCTGGATATACTTGCACCATGTTTCATTTCATTTTATTTTTTTAAAAAAGAGTTGCTTCACAAGCCAGGGTTAGAGTACATTTCACATTTGTGCTGACACTGTAAGAAACTTCCCCAACCCTGCTGTAATTCAAACGCAAAGCAGTCACCCATCGTGGAGAATATTGGATGGAACTTTATTGCTAATATTGTGCAAAGGGTCAAACTTAACAGTATTCTTGGTAGGAGGGGGGCTTAAAATGAGCCAGATTGATTCTCATTTACTGTAATGACACTTACATTGGTTTGGAAAGGGGCCTAGTTTGCATTTACAGTAAGCCACGTTTATACTACTATATTTATTTAAAAGGAAGTTACATTTTTGGATCAGGGTGGGACTCCCAACTCCCATCATTCTCCACCAGCATGACCAATGGTCAAGGATGATGGGAGTTGTAGTCTAATCACATCTGGAGAGCTGCAGGTTTCCCATACCTACTTTAGAAATTCCTATCTTTTGCGATTCCTTGTTCTCCTGCGAAATCTTCTTTTGGTGTGGTGAAATGTGGATCTAGTAAATGCACATAACATTTCAAAGTGAGGTACAGTGGTAGCATGAACTATTCTCTTTGTTGCCAGAATGCAACTCCTTCCACACTAGACTACTGGTGTGCATTTGGATGCTTAGCGTGCTAAAGTGGTCCAATATTCCATGTGGAAATAGCTTAAAGTACAGTGAAGATTCTTCAGTTTTGAACACATACATCCTGTTAAAAATTATCTTCTTCAAATATGAATGTAGAATACATTCCCCCTGTTCAGGGAAGTTTTTAATGTCTGATGTTTTATAGCTTTTTTATTATTATTATTTCTGTTGGGAGCCACCCAGAATGGCTGGGGAAACCCAGCCAGATGGGCAGGGTATAAATAATAATTTTTTATTAATAATAATTATACATATTATTAATATTATACTCTGGAATCTAACAGTGCATGGTATCTGACAATAGCACTGAATATCTACTGTTATGTTGATGTACATTGGTGTTTTCTATTTGTTTTGATTTTATGATTCTTAGTTGTTTTACATGTATGCATGTTTAGATATATTTATTGTTACAGTACTTAAAAACTGGAATTATTGGGCTTTATCCAGTGAGACCATCCCACAAGGACTTTCACTTGTACAATAGAACTTCCTCTTCCTGCCCTCCCCCTGCCCCTCAGTCTGTTCTGGGGCCCCCTCCAACCCCCTGGGAAAGATTTGGGAGAACATGGGGGCCACATGGAGAGAGCAAGAAGTAGTTTTGTAATGCAAACAGAAGTCCTTGTGCTTACAGGATAACTTTGTTTGATGCAACCCTTTATTAGCATTGTAAAGGGTATAGGGAAGTTTTTAATGTTTGATTCTATTTTTAATATTCTGTTGTGAGCTGCCCAGAGTGGCTGGGGAAACCCAGCCAGAAGGGCGGGGTATAATTATTATTATTATTATTATTATTATTATTATTATTGTTATTGTTATTGTTATTGTTATTGTTATTGTTATTATTGGTTTTCATTTGGCTATGTAAATCACATGGCTATTCTGTTGAAATATGAAGAAATATATAAATTAACTAAATATTTAATATTCCATATATTATAGCATTTGCCATTACATTTTTATAAGTTTGCTATTTCTGTTTTGTTAACATTGATATTCAGCAGCAATTTGTGGTTGCCTGTATTTGACACTCATATTTAAAATCAATACTAGTTGGAAGTGCCAAAAGTTTCCAGTTAATTCTTTGCATATCTGGAACAAACTTGCTTTAAATCAGTTCTTGACTCCCTCCCCCTCTCTCGTTCTTTTGCTGAGAAATATATTTTCTTAAAGCCTAGATATGGGGTTGGATTCAACTAGCACAACGGGGCTCTTCCTTCTCTCCCTCAATACCACCTAATTGGCTCAGGAAGGCAAGAGAACCCCCAGAATGATGTGCAGGTTGCAGGGAAAGGACTAGATTGCTCTTGTGGCAAACCTCCACTAGGGAACCTGTGGCTGGAAATGTCCTTTACATCACAGGTTTTCTGCACAGTTGCCTTAAAAGGTAAAGGACCCCTGACAGTTAAGCCCCGTTGCAGGTGACTCTGGGATTGCAGTGCTCATCTAGCTTTACAGGCCGAGGGAGCCGGCATTTGTCTGCCCAGCAGACAGTTTTTCTGGGTCATGTGGCCAGCATGACTAAGCTGCACTGGCGCAATGGAACACTGAAACCAGAAGAGAGCACGGAAACACTGTTTACCTTCCCGCCGGAGCAGTACCTATTTATCTACTTGAACTTTGACGTGCTTTTGAACTGCTCATCCCGTCATGGGGATTTGAACTGCCAACCTTCTGATCGGCAAGCCCAAGAGGTTTAGTGGTTTAGACCACATCGCCACCCGCATCCCACAGTTGCTTTGGTCTTGTGATTATTTTGGATTATTTCCATGCCAATGCCATCTATGTGGACGAGCCAATGGGTATTAGCCTAGAATGAAAGCTTTTGAATACAAGTGTTTGAGTAAGGCACACACAAAATGGATTCAGAAAATAATAATTTGGGAATCAGATCCTAAGGAACAGACAGCAAGGCAAAGCTCATCAAAGAGCATTAGCAAAAAACAAAGCAGTGCTGCGCATATGGTTCAGTACCATATGTGTCTGATGATACAAGAAAAATGAAGATCTTTGCAGAATCCCAACTAATAATAATACCTGCATCTCAGGCAAATTGTACTCATTTGTAGCAATATAGTGTAACATGGGCCTGCTTAATGGAGAAAGGCATTGCTCTGGGATTGCTGCACTGAAGTGTTGGAATCAGCCAGGCAGCAGCGACGCTATTTTGGGTTGCACAAATTTATAGCAGCAAAGTAGAATAGTGGAGAGGGATGCATCTGCAGACAATTACAATTTGCCTGGCATGCCAAAGTTGTTTTGCATCTATGTTTTTTAAACAACCCTGAGCAGTCTGTCTCCCCACCTCCACATTCCCCTCTGATTTTAGTAGAGCTAAACTCTCTGTGTCTCTTTGCCATCGAGGTTATTTAAGAAACCAGAAAGCGCTGATGAAGCAGGCCAGTCTTTACTGCTGCCATAATATCATTCAAGCTTCCTTCCTTGATTGCTTTTTTAAAACACTGACCTTAATAGGTTCAGACCCCTAAGGACTGGCTCATGCCTGCCGCATCCCTTTGAATGACGGCCCATCTGCTTGATGGCATAGCGGGTTTAAACCATTTTCATTAAAAGGTAATATCTCCAGAAGCTCACATGTGCATATGGGCAGAGGGGCTGGCACCAGGGTGTTGTTGTTTTGTGATCACTGCTGTGCTGTTGTGCTACTTTTCTTGAAGAGGCATTAAGGTCATCTTGCCCCTGTTGCGATGCCCCATGATGTATAGAATATTTCCAGTCACAAAACATGCTGTGCATGTCAGCAGAAGTCCAATGATCCTTGTGCGGAATGATACAGGGTGCCCCAGCTAATGAAGCGCCAAGGCCAGTTAAACAGATGTGCGAGAAGAGGGTAAGTAAAACCCATGTAAACCACAGAGCCTAGGGCTTGCCGATCAGAAGGTCAGCGGTTCGAATCCCCACGACGGGGTGAGCTCCCGTTGCTCAGTCCCTGCTCCTGCCAACCTAGCAGTTCGAAAGCACGTCAAAAGTGCAAGTAGATAAATAGGTACTGCTCTGGTGGGAAGGTAAACGGCGTTTCCGTGTGCTGCTCTGGTTCACCAGAAGCTGCTTAGTCATGCTGTCCACATGACCCAGAAGCTGTACGCCGGCTCCCTCGGCCAATAAAGCAAGATGAGCGCTGCAACCCTAGAGTTGGCCACAACTGGACCTAATGGTCAGGGGTTCCTTTACCTTTACCTTTAAGATCATGCTAGAAATCCCAAGCAGGGCATTTTGCCATATAATTCTTGTAGGTGGCAATATGAGACTTCAATAATAATTTGGTGCTGAGGACAGGCTATTGTCCCCCCACTCAAAATGCTCAGGGAGATCTTGAGATGAAGAATGAATTCAAGGAAGCATCCCAAAGAGAAGATGTTGCAGGAATGAGTGACTTCAACTACCCTCAATTAAACTGGCAGTCATGAGAAAGAGGTAATATTTCTAGATACCCTAAATGACTATGGAAGCAATCAGAGGGGCAATGACTCCAGCCATAATCTTGAGAGGCACCTAGGGCCTGGTGCAGGACATAAGTGTTGCCAGGACAAATGGGAGCAGTGACTATAGTGCTAAGAAATTAAATATACCGTACATGTAAATGACCAATGGGCAAAAAAATCCAACATGGTCCCATTTGCTTTCAGAAGAGGAAACCTGCCCCAAATGAAGAGACCGAAGTTAAAAGTCAAAATCAAGAAAGTCAGATCATTCCAAAATGCTTGGGAGTTGTTGTTCTTTTAAAGAAAAAGCTGAACTATTAGAGGCAGGAAGGCTTCCTTACAAAATAGAAATCTTCTCCAAATGAAGAGAACAAAAAGGAATAAGACAGTGGGATTGTAGTAGATAGCTCACTGACAATGTTGAGCCAGTGCGCTGCAGCTTTGAAAAAGGCCAATTCCATGCTAGGGATCATTAGGAAAGGAATATGAAAATAAAACTGATGATATCATAACGCCATGATACAAATCTATAGTGCATCCTCACTTGGAATGCTGGCTACCTCACCTCGCAAAGGATATTGTAGGGTTGGAAAGGTTCAGAAAAAGGTAAACCAAATGATCAAGGGAATGGAGTAACTGAAAATGGGTCATAAGGGCTCACATAGCGGTGAAAAACTTTGCCCTCCAACACTGGAAAGATAAATCCCCTCCAGCAATCAAACAATGGACAGAGGACCTTAATGCACTTTCCATGTTTGAGCATGCAGCTTATTACAAACAACATCCACCAGACACCTCCTGGGACTTTTGTACAGAATATACAGATGTCTATGTCTCTGTACCTTGCACCAAATGGATACATAATATTGTATTTTATCCTTGCAAGCAAATTTGTATCTGTAATCTGTACAGTTTTGACCCTGCCCCTTTCTGCACTGAGAAAGGCAGGGAGTGGTGCCATGCAGATTGCCAGATGATGTGCCCATGTGTCAGAGCATTCAGTTCACTGCGGACAAGTGGCAATGCTCACAAAATGTACCAAGGCATAAAGAAAGCATTCAGATTAAAAGTCAGGGGGCTGGGACCCTGGATGGTCATACCCAAATCCAGACATGGCAGTAACACTGGGAACCTGAAGTGAGTGGTTTGGCCGCTGCAGCCTAAAGTGCAGGTCAGCTTTATTGAGCAACCACAGTCAGGCCAGGTTCCTCACATTTATGCCAGGTGTGATTTATGCTGAGGTTCCGTGCTGCCTGCCAATCTCAGGGTCAATATTGCATGCGCTGCTCACTTCTGCACCCGAAGAGGACTCGAAGAGCCTGGCTTCAGTTTCTTGTTTAAGTGTAGGAGTTCCTAGGAGCAGAGCACCACTGAAAATCAGTGCAGGGTTTGAGGGCACAATAAAGAAGGAGCTATGGAGGCAGGATTAGTTTTGAGCACAAGACTCAAGAGTCTTTTGATCAGAAGCTGATCAGTTGAAACTTATTTGAGAGCTGGTGATAAGACTGTGGTCACATGCAACACCATACATTGAAAGCACATTTAATGCACTTTTATAACAATTGATTCTCCCATCCTCTCATTAATTCTGGGTGTTGTAGTTTATCCTTCACAGTGCTAAAGTCTGCAGCATCCATAACAAACCACAGTTCCCAGAAATCTTTGGGAGATACCATGTGCTTTAAATGTATGGTATGACCTGTCTTCTCTGGAGGCTAGCTGGCTAGTTGAAGGGGTACATAGCAGACCACATGTTCTATACAGCTTTGGCCTCCAAAATCTCACTGCCACTCACTGCCCCCACCCACATCATCTACAACTTGAGGTACCTGCCTCACTCTGATTAATAGTAGGGCCAGTCCTGGAACCATGTAACAAAATGGCGGGGAGCCACCACTAACTTGGTGTAATTGTGAGACCCAAATGGAAGCTGGAGACAGCTGATGGATTTGACTATTATGCATCTGTGTCCCAAAGTGACTTTTAACTTTCAGAGAGTTGGCCAGTCTATCGCTCTTTCTTCTTGTCTTACTTCTGGTCAGTCAGTACATTATATTTACAAATCACTTCTTGGCCATAAATCAGCCTGTTTTTTTGGATGTAGTCCCTGAGTACTGGCAGGAGGGGGAATTGATTAAGTTTTTTTGTCAATTTGCTTTCAAGTACTGCTAACAGCTGTCCCATAGGGAGTGATTGAAGCCTAATGAAATGTTCAGGCTGAAGAAATGAGAAGGTCATCTCCATCACAGTGAGGAATGCAGACCAAATCAGTATGTAGTACATTGTAGCCGCTTGGACTGAGTCAGTGTCTGAAGAGCAGGTATATTCTTGAACAGTTGTGCTCACTCCTCAGGCACCCTTTTGATGAGTCACCCCCAACTTGGTGCCCTCCACATGTTTTGGATTACAGCTTCCATCACCCCTGACCATTGACCATGGTGGTTGCCACTGAAATCTAAAACATACAGCATCAGGTTGTGGCTGCCGCTTCTGTGGCTGCATACACTTTGGCTCATATGTGAAATGGCATCTTCTCCGTGTGGTTCAGGTGCAGCTCCCATCAGGACATCCTCTGTGATCACTTTATGATGCTCTGAGGCCAGTTCATGAAGCCTTTTGTTCCCCCCATTCCAGTCACCAGCTTCTTTATTGAGCAATATAACACGCTACTGTAGGAGAAGAGGGTGAACAGGGGAACAAGAGTGCCTTCACCCTCTGCTCCTGCAGCACAGTGTTATATAGCTCAATAAAAGAAGCTGGCGACTGAGCAGGGGAAACAAAAGTCTTCACAAACCACCCTCAGAACAGTGGGTGCTCTCAAGGTAACCCTTAACTGATTTTACTCAAGTCCCAAGATGTCCAAAGAAGAAGGCATATCCCCCTTCACCCTCCCCAGTTTTCAGCTGAGTAATGCTCCAAAGCTTTTCAAGTCTTCTTGTCTTCTCAACTACAGGCAGGAGGGTAATAAGAGAGGCTATTAAGACAGAAACCTTTCTCTGCTTACCAGAACCACTCAGCCAGTGCCACTGCTGTTCTAGTCAATGAGGCATGGCACCAAGAACTGGGGCTCAGAAGTTTCCCAAAGGCAGTCAAGTCCACCACCACCTTTTTCTGCTCAATCACTCAGGATAGTGCTCATCCAATCGCTCATTCTGCCTTGGTTTGTTTGTTTGTTTTGCTTCAGTTGATATTTGGGTTGATAATAGTGAGTTGACTCGAAGCACTTGTGGCCTCCTTAGTGATGTTAGGGTGACAATGAGGCATTCTGGGACAAGGTAGGAGTGTAAGGCCTTGAGTGAAAATGACAGGAGGAGCTTTCACATCAACATTGTGGCAGCATTCAAGAAGATATTAAGAAGAGCAGAGTGCAATTCTTTGTTTCCTTTTCTGGATTTGTTTGATAAGTCTTTATTCATTGGATCTATCCTCTTACCTGCATTCTTGTATGCCTTTTGCTGCTGCTTCAGAGAGGCAGTTTTCCGACATTGCCTCCACTTGACTCCAGCCCGGCTCTTTCAAGACGTAACCTTTCCAGAGATTTTAGTTCATGCCCCCCAGATCTTGATGTGACACAACATTAAGTAGCTTTGTCATCTCTTGCCTTTTCAGTCCCACCAGATTTGTACATTGCTCAGTCAAGTGACCTCTCTGCATATATATACGAGGGATTTTAGTGCAAGCTTGTAACCAAGATCTCTTGACTCTTGCTCCTGAAACCTTTCTCTGTGTCTGCCAGATGTTTTTGCAAGCCCACCATGACCTACTTGAGAGAACAGTTCTTCCCCCCACCCCATGGAAGGTGACCTTTAAATCTGCATCTGGACTGATTCTTCCTTCCACGGATTGTGATATCAGGGACGCCAGGCCCTTCCAATGTTGAATCTATGGCTGAGCAGAACATATGTGTGTTGACTGACTTGTTCTTCATCAAGCCTTGTGGGTGTTTGAAGTGAACTGCATGGATAGATGAATACCCATAGAAATAAAGATGGTATCCATCTGCACATGTGGAGACTTCTATGGGTGGTCATGATTAACAGGTGAAATCAACCCAAAGTTGAAAAAAAATCTATGGTCTTTTTTTTTTTTTTTTTTGGTAAATAAATGTTATTGGTTTTACATTTTCAACTTCAACAATTATTTTCCATCAAGTAAAATTAAAGATACAAAATATCCAACATAAAAAATAAAATAAAAAGTGAAATAAAAGTAAAAAGAAGCAAAGAAAGAGAAAGAAGAGAAGAAAAAAGAAAAAGAAAAGAAAAGATCTTTGTGGAGGCTCTCTTTAACCTTCTGACTTCCCTCCATTTCCTTTCCTGGTTCACTGAATATATACATTTTCTTCATAATTTACTTAAACCTCTTTTTCTTATTGTTTTATCCCAATTGCATGCCTTCATATTTTGCTATTTTAGTTCAAATTCATTTCCATAAATTTTATCTCAGTTTAACTACTTGCAAATGTTTAGTCAAAGCCTGCTAGTGTTTCTACTTGTTTACAAGATTTTTGTACATATACAATAACTGCTTCCCATTCTTTTTTAAATTTTTCAATGTCACTGTTTCTGAGCTTTTCCGTAAGTTTTGCCATTTCTGCATAGTCCATCATATTCAGTTGCCATTCTTCTTTTGTTGGTATCTTGTCTTCCTTCCACCTTTCCATCTATGGTCTTTTATGCCTCTGCCCAGACAGCTCACATTTTTTTTAAAAAAAATAAGCTTACTTAGTGCAATATATATGTAGAAAAAAATTGATTAAAATCCTTAAAGCTTTTTTTCCTTCTAATTAAAAACTTCTAAAACCCCCAAAGTAGCAGGTAAACTTTTATAAGGCAAGAGATTTTATAAGCCAAGAGAGTGAGTGTTTTTCAGTTGATGCTGGAACCCAGAAGAGTGGCTAAATGCTGATGTTTCACTAGAGTAAACAGCACGTCCCATCTTACCAACCTTCAGAAATACCAACAGTGTTTTGTCTGATTTTACTTTAATTATTGCCCTTGCTAATATATTTAATATCCCGTTAATGTCCTTACTTCTGTGAGAGTCTGAAACTAAAGTACTAGAGGAAAATCAATTTCAAGTCTATCCCCGTTCCCTACTGAGGTGTTTTGAAGGAGACGAAATTAATAACTGCAAACAGATCTGTCTCGGCAAAAGTATTTCTCACTGGGAAGGCATTATTTGATTTGTTCTAATAATTTTCCTTCCATCCACCAGCTCTGCAGACGTTGGTTAAAAAAAGAAAGAGAGAAAAGTGTTCATTGGCCAGCAATAAGCTTTTCATTACTCTCACTGTTCTCATGATTGTTACTTTTACTGATTGCAGAAGTAGCTCTCTTGAATCATTTATGTTTGGTGTTGGAGGCCCTGAAAAAGAATGGTTGCATTAAGCAAATAACAAGATGATAGACTAGGTGAGGGGCAATGGCTCTGTTGAAAGCCAAATTAATTCTTTCCCTCAACATTTCTCTGAACAACATCATTACTGTTTGCTTTCAGGACATGTTTATCACCTCCCCCCCACCCCCGCTTTGTTACTGTTATTGGACCATTTCCAACATCTCTTTGAGGGTGAAAGGTTGTTCTCCAGTTTGCTTAATAGATGCTCTCTAGATGAACTATTAGGAACATATTAAGCTGCCATATACCAGGTCCATCTAGCGCAGTGTTATCCATCTAGTGCAGTGTTATCCACACTGAATGGCAATGGCTCCCCAAGATTAAGAGAGGATTGCTATACCACTGAGCTGTGGCCCTTGCCCTTCTAGTGTGTAGTTGAAGTGATTCTTCACACGTCTCCTGTAGAAGCAATGCAGAGCAGGTAGCATTAACCATGGCAAGCAGTTAGCAAATCCATTCACTAAAAGTGGAGTTTTCAGTCACTGTCTTTTCTTAGAGCTTGTTCAATGTTGTGCATATGAAGGAGTTGTCCTAGGATAGGGCTCTGAAATATGTGTAAGAAAAGCAGGTCTCTCACATGCATTGCTGTGGAAGCCCAGATGAAGGGGGACTAGGATAAAATGGCTTCCATGCTCATAGCAATCACCTCCTATTTTGGCAAGAAAATATAGAAGGAAGCAGGGAGGTCACAGAAACATCAGTAGCTGCGTTACACCAAAACAGACTACTAGCCCATATATTTCAGTATGTTCTTCACCAGGTGCCAACCTGTGGCCTTCAGATGTTGTTGGCCTCAAACTGCCATCAGACCCATTTAGTCCCTCAAAATGTACCAGCCATGGGCTGGCTGGGTGGGTACCCACACTGCCCACAAGGGACATCCCCAGCAGTGCTAGGCAACATGCTAGCACTAGTGCTAATCAGGATTAGTATTGGCTGAGGAAAGCAAGCACAGTGTGCACTTCAACCAATGGGAAGAGCCACAGATCCTTTCCTGAAAGGGCTGAGGTCTCCTTTCCCTCTCCAAAAATTATGGTTGCAGAGTAAGGTGTTTTCAAACAGTCCATGCACTCACATGCTTTGTGTGGTCTCTGCCACTTACTCAAGCTATTAAGAACAAGCAAGATCACAATTTGGCACAGTGAGACAGACCTTTTAAAAATGTGAAGGCAGCAGCTGCTGAAGACTCTGCACTTAGGGTGAGGCTGCAGTGGGTTTCCAATCTTTGTAGCCACCTGTCTCCTGCTTTGATCCCACAACTCTCATCTTACTATCTATCACTGCCTCAGAAATCCCATTCCCCAACCCCTTTGTGCTCTTGCAAAATTTTACAGCTGAGATAGAGAAAACGTAAAACTCTTGACGATCAACCTTGTTTTAAATCAGACTTTCTTCAGCTCCACGTTTTCATGTTTCATAATTCTGCTTGCACTGGAGTTTGGCTTTGTGGCTTGGGATTTTTATTTTTTGCCTTGTAATACAGTCTTCTGCTGGAGGATTACCCGGAAAAGGATTGCACATGGAAATCCCCCAGAATTTCCTAGAAAATAGGATTTAGACTCTTCCTTAATGTAAGCTTTTGTTATATCCTGTGACTCCCCACAGTGCCAAGCTGTACATTTTGTGAAGGAACAGTTTAGCTGCTAAATTACAGAGATGTGGTTATCCTCTCCCACTGAAACCCCCTGACAATGTCCCCAGGGCTGATTCTGAGAGCCTCATGCAGCGAAACTAATCCTCTGTATTCAGCTGCATTGTTAGAGCAGAAATCCTTTAACCATTCTGCAAATGCCATCCAAAATGTCCACCAGGGAGGCTATGAAGACCACAGGCGTGTAGACATTTTAATTTCTTATGCAACTGAACAGCAGAACTCTAGGTAGCCATGAATGGCATTGCATTTATTGAGCAGATAACCCAAGGCTGTTGACCTAATCTCTCTTCTTTTTCTTTACGCTTGCTTCTCTAAAAACAAACACCCCAGCATTTTTGTTTTTCTGCTTCTCATTGTTTCTCCCTTTCAAACTGTGCACTAAAAGCACATTTAATGGCAACATTGACTAGAATGCAGTTGCATTCATCCAAACCGTCTGGCAGACACCCAGCATCTTCAGACAGTGGGAAGCTTCAATTGATGTGACTGCTCTTTATGCAGGGTTACATTAAGATGCCACTACATGAGACACGTTGCAAGTTCAGGAAATTTTTAAGCTGGGAACAACTAAGGTTTGAAGAATGGCTACTCTAAGGCATACATCCCCGGGCTTATTTCTTTATTTCTTATATTGTCAAAATAATAATAATAATAATAAATTATTATTATTATTATTATTAATAATAATAATAATAATAATAATATCATACTACTGCAGTGGTGGGAACCTATCATCCTTTAGATCAGCGGTTCTCAACCTGTGGGTCCCCAGATGTTGTTGGACTACAACTCCCATCATCCCTGACCACCGGTCATGCTGGCTAGGAATGATGGGAGTTGTAGTCCAGCAACATCTGGGAACCCACAGGTTGAGAAAGACTGCTAGATCTTATTCGACTCTGACCAGCCCCAGCCAGCATGGCCAATGGGCAAGGATGATGGGAGTTGTGGTGCAGCAACATCTCGAGGGTCACCGGTTCCCCACCTCTGCTCTGTTGTATTTCAAGATGAGCAAATATACCTTATGCCTTTGAATAACAGTTTGTGGGCAGAGAGCTGTTGCATTCACATTCACTTTGCAGGCTTCTGCAGGCATGTGGTCAGCCATGGTGAGAACAGGATGCTGGACTAGACGGACCATTGGCCTGATCCAGAAGGCTCATTTTATGTTCTTCTTCTTCCAGTTCTATTTTGAATGGGTTCATGCTTTTCTCTGAACTTTTTCAGTCTTCCTCTGTCTCTAAACTTCCCCAAAACCAGCTTCCCTCTTTCCACCTTTACAATTCTATACTTTCTTTTCTCTAGTATTATAGTTCAGCAGCATTGAGGTATATATGTTATCAAAGGAGAAGGCTGCTCCTGGAGCTTTCATTAAGCCACAAACCTTATCAACAACAAGCTCCCAATGGAGAGCTCTCTGGCAATTGTAGTTTCCCAAAGCTTTTAAGTGTTAGGGCAGGCATCCCCAAACTTGGCCCTCCAGCTGTTTTGGGACTACAATTCCCATCATCCCTGGCCACTGGTCCTGTTAGCTAGGGATGATGGGAGTTGTAGTCCCAAAACAGCTGGAGGGGTGAGTTTGGGGATGCCTGTGTTAGGGCTTGGAAGCTTTAGCGAACTACAGTTTAAGAGATCTTTGCACTCCAGGTACACCTGCGGAAATTCCCAGTTTTACATACCTGTTGAAAGTGTGGGAGCACTTTCCTCAAAGTACACAAAGCCGCTTACATTTATTTATGGGCCTTGAGGACATTCAAATAGTTTTGATTTAGTTGCAATAAAACAAAATAATATAATATAATATAATATAATATAATATAATATAATATAATATGCTTTGGTATTTTCTAAATGCCTGTGTATTTGAGGTGGTGATGGGGATATGGGAACCACTTCCAGTGCTGAAAGCTAGCAACACCACTAGTAAGTTTTCAAACTACAAAGATACAGGAAACACAAGCTGGTAAATACCAGCAGTCCTTTACTTTTATTGCGGCTTGCTGTGTTTCATCACTATTTCTCCCCTACTCTCCCGAGTTACAGCTCAGTTCTAAAGATATTCCAGGAGAGATAAATTTCATTGATCACAATGGAATTGGCTTCTAAGTAAGCCCAGTTCCAGCATTAGGCAGGTTTCTGAAGGAACAAAAGAGCTACACAAGTCCCTCTTGTTGGCTTGCATTTCTCTCCATCCCTTCTTGTATTTTATCTAGCGAAACAGGCACTTGAGCCTCTCCGGAGACACATTTATCATTTCTCCATCTTTATTAGGGATAATATATATTTACCGAGCTTGCCTGCAGGGGTCTGTCCTACCTGTTATTAGCTGACACTTCACTTTCAGAGGTAGAAATGGAACAAATAGAATGCTGAAGAAACTTTATTGAAAGAAAAAGTCTCACTGAATCAAAAGGAGTGAGCAGGGGTGGGTAGACCCTTGTCTACATCTGAAGAGTTTGAAGCAAAAAAAGGAGGAGGATGGTAGTGGGGAAATAATGTGAAGAGAGAAAAAATACTTAGACCAGCGTCCTAAGTAGCCCTCTGCAAATTGTGAGGCCCTTGCTGGGCAATAGGCAGGATGGTAATTCTTCCTGATTTCCCCCCATTCCCCAACTCTGCTGTGGAAGGTCCACCAAGCCTTAGGAACAGATCAGTGACAGTCAGCGCCCTTTGCTTCTCAGCGGAGTGTCCCAGGAGTGAATTTCTACTCACTGGACACCAGAACTGGCGATGATGGTCAGGTTGCCAAGAGCACAAATTCTGTGTACCCGGTGCTTCAATCCACCATTGTGACCCGATTGCTTGTTCACCTGCTTCTTGCTCTGGCCCAGGCAATGGTGATGGTGAGAAAGAGGAGCAGGGGATGCCATGGATTGCTTGCTCATTGGGTCTCTGCCAGGGAAGTAGGCAGGTGGCAGCAGTGATGAGGAAGAAGAGCAGCAGCTGGTGAAAATTGTTTGGGGGAAGGAAGACTATGGAGGGTTCCTTGCTCAAAGGGCCCTCTGAAATATGGAGTTGGCATAGTGGGATTCTCCCACCAGTGAAAGCTTACTTAGGATAGTAAAGGGACCCCTGACCATTAGGCCCAGTTGTGACCGACTCTGGGGTTGCAGCACTCATCTCGCTTTATTGGCCGAGGGAGCCGGCGTACAGCTTCCGGGTCATGTGGCCAGCATGACTAAGCTGCTTCTGGCGAACCAGAGCAGAGCACGGAAACACCATTTACCTTCCTGCTGGAGTGATACCTATTTATCTACTTGCACTTTGACATGCTTTCAAATTGCTAGGTTGGCAGGAGCAGGGACCGAGCAATGGGATCTCACTCCGTCGCGGGGATTCGAACTGCTGACCTTCTGATCGGCAAGTCCTAGGCTCTGTGGTTTAGCCCACAGCGCCACCCACGTCCCTTTACTTAAGATATAAGCCTTAAAATCCCACCATGCAATTTAAATGGAGATTAGTGAATGGTTGCCTTAAAAAAAAAAATCATTTACAAGCAATTGGCTTAACCACCTCTATTACAAGGAAAGAGACAGGCCTGCATGGATCTATTTGTTAATGCTTCTGCATGAAAGCAAAGCACACACCAAGACTTGCCTGGAGAACTCTCTCCAAACCCAACATCACATGCATATAATTTCTATTATGCTTTGTATGTTTATAGCAAGGTTAAAAGGAACCAATCTGCAACACACACCCCACAAAATTGTTGATATCTGATCCTAAATTCTACTTATGCCTAGGTGAGAATGAGGGGGGAAATGGGTTTGGATTGTATTTTAATTCCCTAATTTTTTACTTCCTAAAAACATATGCCAGGGGCTCACTTTGGTTCTTCAGAATTCAGCAGTGCCCTGTGTGAGGCCAAAATTTGGTGCCCACCCCACCACCTCTCACCTTCCGTTCTGCACCCAGTGTGGTGGAACTGATTGTGCTGCCCTAAATCTGCCTCTGCATATGCAAATTGAAATACATCGATCCCTTGAAATTTTCACGTCTCCAAATTTCACAGTGCAGTTCTACAGAACAAAAATATTTAGCAAGATGTGTGTATTAGGAAAGCATTCACAAAGAAGCATATAACTAAAAACTGAATACAAAAATGCCTTGCATTTAGGGAAAATTCCTTGTAACAATGTGTATATCAGGGGAAATTGCCTACATTAGGGAAATAAAGCATATTGAGGCTCTATTTATCTTGGCCGGTAGGAGGAGCTAATGCAAGCGGAACAGACAGGGTGGTGGGAAGATGTGGTTAAGTTGCCTTGGCAGGGTGGGGACCTCTTGCAGTTCCACTCTGACTTGAACTTACCCATTCAGGTAAGCTTCATGAGAAAATAAATTTAAACAAGCAAACAATAAATTCCCCTCCACTTACTCACAAATAGGGACAGGAGAATTTCAGCAGAGAAGCTTGATATATTTTTGTTCTTTGTTGAAGGGAGATAAAGAAGATGGTTGTTTTTGGTTCTTCGGCAGGTGGTTCTGATAGGCATGAATCTTTTAAAGGCAAACATAATTATGAATTTATTGAAAGGTGGCATTCTTCATGGTGGCATACTGGTGCTTAATCGTAGGTGTTTTTCAAGCAGAATGGGTATAATACCCTTGCAGATAGCGAAAGCGAGAGAGTCTATGCATTGTAAATGAAGCAGCATGTGACATGACCTTCATCTCCTCCTTCACCCAGGCAATTAGCTGGTAATGCATCAGTCTAAAGCCCCTTCAAGTGAAACATTCTCTCTCTGTCTCTCTCTGCATCCCTTGATGTGGGAAGGCAATGGAAGAAGATGAGCATGGTGGGAAAAGACCAGAGGCTCAGCAAACAAATCAAAATATATGTAAGGGATGGAGTATTCGAAAAGTGCAGAGGGAAGAGCTGGGATGAAGTTACCTTTTCTGGCTCCTGTTGTCAGCTGCAAAAGGCCAGTGTGAAGGAGTGGACTGAGGATTAGACAGAAAGCTTCCAGAGGGGTCTTTATAGTGAGATGGGTGCTGCCCATGTATGCAAGTTTTTTGCAGAGTCCATGCAATGTTGTCGCCATCAAAGTGCCAACCTGCATTTCCCCCTCATTTAATCCAGATTTACCCTTTTGAAGACAAGCCAGTAAATTTTGTTTCTTAAAACACACACACACACACACACACACCCCACCACTCACTTGTGCTGTCTCAGTGCCCCTGTTGCAATATTGCACTCCCATCTGGAAGCTCCCCATGTTTCCTCTCAGCCTGGGATAAAAACTGTGCTTGTTGTTGCTGGGCCAGTCATATCACTCTCAGCCTAATCTGCCTCCGGTTGTGGTGAGGATAACATCCATTTATTTTTTTAAAAGATGCAAATGTGCCCTTCCATCATAAGATGTACGTTGTGAAAACATTGTAAGGGTAGCACATGCACAGAGCTTGATTTCTAAATTGCATAAATTGGACCACATCTATACCATACATTTAAAGCAACCTTATACCCAGTGCTTTTTTTCTGGGGGGTACGCAGGGGTATGCATACCCCTGAACATTTTGTGAATCTTTGTACTTTTGATGATGATGATGATTATTTATTATTATTAATTTATTTATACTCCACCCTCCCTGACCAGAGCAGGGCTCAGGGCAGCTAACACCAGTAAAATTACAATAAGAACGTAATGGGGGGGGGGAACCAATTTAAAATACAGGTTAAAATGCAAATTAAAATGCAGCCTCATTTTAAAAGTAGCCCATAGATCAAAACCATAAGGGGAGGTAAACATAAGGGTCAGACTGAGTCCAAACCAAAGGCCAGGCAGAACAGCTCTGTCTTGCAGGCCCTGTGGAAAGATATCAAGTCCCGCAGGGCCCTAGTCTCTTGTGACAGAGCGTTCCACCAAGTCGGGGCCAGTACTGTCCATTTATTGTATTTGTTTTTCCTGATTTTAACTGTAAAATAGTGATTTTCTTGAGTCAAAATGAGAGTAACCCTGAACTATTTTTTATAGAAAAAAAGCACTGCTTGTTCCACTTCAGTAGTCATGACCTCCCTCCCAAATAATCCTGAGAACTGCTGCATGTTAAAGGTGCTGGGAACTGTTAGATCTATGGAAGGCCTCAATGGCTCCCTGCAGATTTAACAAGGTACAACTCCCAAGATTCTTTGGGTGGGGGAGACCATAGCTTTTAAAGAGGTATAACGGGTGATTAAACCCATTAATTCTCAAACCTTTCCCTGGAAATGCTTCTTTATGATCCCAGATGACACTGGCTGGTTGGAGAAAGGCACTCTCCTTGTAGAATCTGTTTCTTTGCATTTTTTTGGGGGGGGGGGCTTTTTTGACCTAGGGCTTGATAGCGCAAATTCTTCACACACACACCTCTTTCTCCTCCGTGCAGGTAAGTGAAAGGCACTGTCAGAATTGAAGGGCACATTTCAACCAGGCGAAGAAAGGTACGAATTGGGGCATTGAGGAGTGTGTTCTAGTGACAGGGGATGTGGTCTGGGGAGAGTCCTGAGAAGCACGGGAGAATCCCCAGTCTGAAGTTCCTGAATATAAATTATAGAATCTCAATTATGAAAGATTAGGAAGCTGTGGGGCAAACTCTTGTTTCCCTTTGTTTCCTGCTCCGAGCTCTTCTGGTTGTTTCACACTTGTTTGTGTGTCCCTTGCTTGCTCTCTTGCCCTGCACCAGCCTCTTCTGTTTCCCAACCCAAGTTCCCAAGCAGTCAATGACATTCCTTAGCGGTTAATGCGTCTGTGTGCTTTGTGCGGTACCTGTGATCCTCGCTAAGGTACTCTGCTGGTACATTATGCAGGCATGAGAAGATGTCAGCAAATATGCTGACCTCGTTATAATTAATGGATAGTGGGGTAATGGTTCTGCGTGACTCATTAGATACTGGGGGGAGAAAGGGATCCAGCACTTCAACGTTTACTTTAATTGAAATTCTGAAACATTTATTATTTCAGGCACACTACAGTAACTTGGGTTTTAGAAACCTTAAATTAATGATTTTAGCCACTTACAGGAAGGAAACAAGTGGCTGGGGAATAAGCGAGATTTCAGAAGCTCCAATGTCACGTGCATGGTAAACTTATGCGCCATCCAGTCCCTTAAAGGGACAGGTGTCAAGTATTTAGCCTAAATATCTCATTGCTTTCCAAATCCATAAGTGTCATCATTAGGTAGCGAGCAATATTCCTCAATTCTAAACAGTGTATTGCAGATTAATGAGCAATTGATGCACTTAATAACATGTCAATCATAATACATGTATTTTTGGGTGAAACTGCAGGTAGAATCTGGAGCAGCATTTAGAAACATGAGATGGCAAGTGCCTTAGTCTCTTCCAGAGAGGGATGGCCAAATCCAGCAGCTTCAGTTTCCATTTCTCGTTTTTCCAGCTGTGATTCATCACATTACTGCATCATTTTGCTTCTTTTTTTTAAAAAAAAGGTTATCGCAAAAATGTGGCAACATTTTAAACCTATATTTCTGCTAAATACACATTTCTCTAGTTTCTGGCCTCAATTAAATATGCTGCCTTTGACCTTCAAAGCTGTAAACAGCCTGGGACTATTGTAGTGCAAGAATCAAGGTTGGACTTCCTTGTTGTTCCTTCACCAATAGAAGTGTAGTTGGTGAGGACAAGAGAGAGTGCTCTTAATAGGGAATCAAGGCTATTGTCCCCACCCCAAACATGTGGAGAGGTTTCATATGATTGCTTCAGCTTGACCACGTGTTTCTCTCCAGCCACTCTTGTGTTCCTGTACCAGTTATCTAGAAACTGTTACCATTTTGTAACTAAGATACGTTTTACTGCCTCTGCAGCTGAATGCTGTATGGAAAAGCACATGAATTTGACCTTTGGAGAGTTGTAAGTAAACCATTTTTAACTTACCAAAAGGTAAAATGGTCTTTTTCTACACTAGGGGAAGTAAGTGGGAAACTTTGGAATGAATCTTAAAGGGCTCTTTTAAGGTTTTACAGTCAATATTTCAATGCTTTACTTTCTGGCTTATTTTGTGATTTTAAATCTCTCCTGGGCTTTTCTCAGCCAAGGGTACTAGCCCCAAACTTAGATCTTGGCACCCAGGAATTCTTTCTATGTTTTTTCTGCACCAGCAGAGCTTTCCCCAGTCTGTCCAGGCTCCAGCTCCATGTCTCATGGAAGATTCAAGGTTTCTTTGATTTTGGCTAGAGGCAGCCACACCCTTCCCTATAATGTTCTCCACATTAGCCCACTGACAGTCAAAGAGTTGTATTCACTACTCTTCCATTTCCAGAAACCAGCTAAGTACGACATAATTACAATGCAGACATGATGACTACCAAAAAGACTCACTTCTGCCCCTTTCTTGTTCTTGGAGTTGAAAGCGGCAGCCAATATTGGTCATACCTCAGTGTTTTGGGTCATAACCTGTAAGCAATATGCTGACAGTGCAGTTGAAAGAGGATTTTATATTTCCTACAATGTTCCTGAAGAGAGCTGGACCTACCCTGGATGGGGCCAAATTCTTCACAGCCTCTTCTCCTCCCAGGCTACCTGTACTCTGCCTTGCAGAAATTGCTCATTATTGTAATGCAAGCAGCAAGCAGCCTATGATCTATTGACTCTCCTATAGTGCTTGATTTCCACAAGCAAGCCCATTGAATTTGATTGCTTGCTTAAGAGGCAAAGACAATCCTCATGAGTGGGAGCTGGCAAGCTGAGCTTCTTGGATTGTAGCAACGGCTTGGCAGGGGCTGTCTAAGATTTCGGTCTACTGTGGTGTGCTTAATTAGGAGGCTTCTCGTTTAATAATAGGGAATAAGAAGCAAGGCTAATAAAATACCTACTCTGTTGCCCAGGTGGGGTGAATTTTATGGGAACAGGGAAGTGGAATAATTTCTCAATAGACGGGATAAGGGGGAAAAATAACAGGGAAAAGAAATTGTGAAGGTGATTGTGCACTATGATAGCAATTAAGCAGGAAACCCAATTGGTGCCAACTAAGCAGGTGATTTCTTTATTTTATTTTTCTGTTTCAACAACCAAAGAGAAGGATGTTTGTTAGAGTAATGGTTCCCAATTAGCTAAGTATTGTTTTTCAAAAGCTAAGCCTTTTGAAAATGTTGGCATCTCTATAGTAATTTTTGTTATGTGAATAGTGCCACAGACCCCTGGGTGGGTTACACAGACCCTTTGGGGTTAGTGGACCACCTACTGGAAACCACTGTATTAGAGGATTGTGTCTAAAGTGGCTTCAGTGGCAATGAACCCTTTTACTCCAGCTGATTCACCAGCTTTGGCTTTTTCCTGGACCAGGACAGCCTGGCCACAGTTTTACATGTTCTGTAACCTCCCACCTCGATTACCGTAATGTGCTTTATACAGGGCTACTCTTGAAAGCAGCCTAGAAGCTGCAACTAGTGCAGAATGCTGTTGCTAAAGTGAAGACTGACACTTTAGTACATTACCATCTAATACATGACCTTTGGGATCTTCATTGGCTGCCCATACACTACCTGGCCCCATTTAAGGCAGTGATGTTGAACTATTAAGCTCAAAGGGTTTGGGTACCTGGTGGAGCACTTATACATGTACTTATAACAGTTTGCCCAGGCTTCAGGAATGGTCCTGTGAGCCAGTGTGGTGTAGTGGTTAAGAGTGGCGGACTCGTAATCTGGTGAACCAGGTTCGCTTCCCCACTCCTTCACATGCAGCTGCTGGGTGACCTTGGGCTAGTCACACTTCTTTGAAGTCTCTCAGCCTCACTCACCTCAGAGTGTTTGTTGTGGGGGAGGAAGGGAAAGGAGAATGTTAGCCGCTTTGAGACTCCTTAGGGTAGTGATAAAGCGGGATATCAAATCCAAACTCCTCCTCCTCCTCCTTCTTTGCTGGTCAAGAGTGTCTCAGTGTTTGGGGATGTAGGACAGGGCCTTCTTGGTCATTGCACCCTGGCTGTGGAACTCCCTTCTCCAGAAGGTACAGGTGGTTACATCCTTGATGAGCTTCCTTCACCATTTCAAACGTAATTGCTTGCTGAGGCTTATGGTGGACTTGGTTAAGCCTGCTCTGGATCACAGGAGTGTTTGGGGAAACTGTATTTTTTTACTTGCACGTTGCGGTTTTCAACACCATATTATGTTGGTTGATGGTTTGTTTTATGGAGTGTTATCGGAAACTGCTTTGTGACCATACGGTGGTGAAAAACGGTAGACAAATATTGGAAAAAAATGATAAATAGGTTTTGCTGTTCCTCTCGCCCTTCCCGTGATTCTGCTCCTGACTCAAAAAGCTGTGTCTTCAGCTTTGCTTAGGGGGCCTGTATTTTTAAAACAAATGTTGGCAATCCATGTGCTACTGGCAGTAATTCTGACATCAGCATGTCCCTTTTTTGGCCTGCTGAGCACTGGCCTGGCCTTACTGCTTCTTGGGGATGGGCCTGTTTGCATTTGCAGGGAGAAGGCCAGACGGGTTGTGCATTCATAATTAGTGATTTCTTTTTTTCCTAGTTATAAAGCACGACAATATTTAAATTCATCGTTTGTGATTTTTTAAAAAATTGTCACCTCTTCTGCTTCTTATGTAGCGGAGAAATTTTATTTTGCATTCCATGCATGCATAGCACAAGGGTTCCCACAAGCTAGCTACTTGGGGAAGTGGTCATAGCTCAGTGGCAGAGCATCTGCTTTGCATGCAGAAGGTCACAGGTTCGACCCCTGACTGGAAGAGATTCCTGCCTACAGAGCCACTGCCAATGGCCTGATACAGCATAGGTTGGTTTCCTGTGTTATTCACATAGATAAATAACAGCAAAAGTCAGCATAGTCTGATAGGCTGCATATTTAGGAAACTTGAGTTCAAATTCTACCTTACCCACAGGCTCACTGAGTAGTCATGGCTAAAGTCATTGTCTCTGAACCCCATCTTCAGCTCTCTTTCCTAAAATGGAAATGTGTCCTGAGAAGCTCACATAAGTGCTTTGAATATTTAAAGGGTTTGAATATTTAATTGTGACTACGAACTGAGATTAAAAATTGTGGAATTCATAAAGAAGATTAACAGCTAACACACTAGAGGAAATGTAAAAACAATACTTCACAGAGATCCTTCCGTTTTAATAGGGAGGCCTGATTTAGCAGCTGTATTATTGCCCTTCTATTTATGAGGATTTCTTATGTGACCTTGGTCAAGCAAGTTAATGTACAGTCACTTGTGCTTCCATTGTGCTAAAATATATTATTGTAAATTGTCAGACACACTCAAGTACTTTGCCGAGGATTTGTATAGAGCTCCATCTGTTTTCACGGGAAGTTATTTCCTATTTTGCCCTGGAGCCTATAGAATTTCAGAGCAATAGTCATTAAACACACCAATATATGTCTGTAGTGAATGTATAGTTCGTTTACATTCTAAACATTTTATTGAGAGGGTTCTAGAGATGTAAGAGCTCTCATTCTATGTAGTAGAAAAAATACATCGAAACTCTGCAGAAATGTAGCATTGTTTCTGCCCCTGAAACCTCAGGTCTATTGGATTTTTTTGCTAGATATTCAGTGGCCCAGGGATAGACAACATGGGGCCCTCCATATGTTTTGGACTGCAACTCCCATCATCCTCTACCACTGGCCATGCTGAAAGGGGCTGATGGGAGGTGTGGTTTAAAACATCTGGAGGACACCACACTGGTTATCCCTGCAATAGTCACTTGGTAGGCCCTGATTATTTGGAAACATTCCTTTCTGGGGGTCATATGCCAGGGGTTGGTGGGGCCAGAGACATAAGTGTCCAGAGGAATAAATGTGAATATTTAGCCCCTGTTGTCTGAGGCTTCCCAGCCCCTTCTGTAAGCTGTTGGAAGATCTAAAACTGTATTCCATAACCATGCTCAGTCCTGTTTCGTCATCTTATTCAGTTCTTTTTACCCTTTCAAAATGACAGCTCATTTCATGGTGAAGTTGAAAACAACAAGCACACACACACAGATGACTCTCGTCCTCTCAATTCCCTGCTTCACAGCCTGGCGAGAAAATAAGGCACCATATGGAATGTCCAATAAATTCCTGACAACTTCATCTCTGAGAAGGTGGACAAGGGAACACAGGGATCTGCTATCCTTGACTTAATCCTGACCTGCAAAGAAGAACAGACTGAAGAAATAGAAGTGGCAGGAACCTTGGGGGGAGGTGGCTGTGTCCTCTTGGAAATGGTGACAGCAGGCGATGTGAAAACTCAGCATAGTCAGGCATATAATCTGAAATTCTGGACAATGGGCTTCAGAGAGCTCAGAGAAAAGTTGGATAGGATGCCATGGCTAGATATTCTGAGGGAGAAAAGCATTCATGAGGGATGGGTGGTTCTGAAGAGCAGAGGAGATGCTTGTCAGATCTGAAGATGACATGCATGAAACTTACAAGATGAAATTCCTCAGAGATACATGTGAAGGAATCAAAGGCACAAATACACGAGGGAGAAGATTTGGCTTGGCAGCAGTACATGTATAAGGGATCTGGGTGTCTTAGATTATCGTAAACTGAACATGAGCCAATGGCATGACACAGCTGCTAAAAAAAAGTGAATGAAATTTCAGGCTGAATTGACAGGAGCTTAGTGTCCAGATCTTGAGAACGAATCATTCTGCTCTGTTCTGTGCTGGTCTTTTAAAGATGGACATGAGCAAACGAGTGTGTCGTCTGAAAGACAATTTCTAAGTGAAACAGTTGAATGAGTTAAATATAGAGAAGAAAAGAAAGGGAGACATGATAGCTGAATGGCTGATGGAGCAGATTTGTTCCAAAGCTGGACTCTAGAACCAACTTACAGGAGGAAGAAGAAGAAGAAGAAGAAGAAGAAGAAGAAGAGGAGGAGGAGGAGGAGTTTGGATTTTATATCCTGCTTTATCACTACCCGAAGGAGTCTCAAAGCGGCTAACAATCTCCTTTCCCTTCCTCCCCCACAACAAACACTCTGTGAGGTGAGTGGGGCTGAGAGACTTCACAGAAGTGTGACTAGCCCAAGGTCACCCAGCAGCTGCATGTGGAGGAGCCGAGACGCGAACCCGGTTCACCAGATTACAAGTCTACCGCTCTTAACCACTACACCATACTGGCTCTTAGAAAGGAGAATAAGCTTCATGAAAGACAGGCTGCCTTGGGAAGTGGTGGGACCTTCTTCACTTGGTGTGTTTAAGCAGAGACTGGGCATGGATGCTGTAGCTGCATCCCACATTGCAGACCCTACATTGAGCTTGGGATTAGATGATCTTCATGGTACCTTTCAATTCTATGATTCATTTGTCTGAGATCAGTAAATCAATCTCAACTACCTTGGTAAACCATATCACCTCATTACTCAGTAGCAGGGTGGGGATAGCTTAGTTTATTTAAGTTGCAAAACTGATGGCTTTCATAGTCCACCATATGCAATCTTGTGATTTCACAGAGCTTGCTACTTTCTCTGTCCCCCAAGACTGGAGAAAGCTGATCTCCTTGATAAATAACTGGAGCTATAAGCGTTGCAAACAAAATCATTTCAAAAAATGCTGATGGGCCAGGAATTCTGTTCAAGTTAATGCTTAAAGTGGGACATAAAGAACATTCATATGCCCATGTAAAAAGGCTTGAGAAGGTGGTGGTGTGAGAGGGGCTTGTTCCTTTTGAATGGCAATTGGATGTTCAAGATCATTGTTGGATGAAAGTCCTTCTGAAGCTGAAGGCCTCTTCCAGACTGTCAGAACTTTGTGGATGGGATTCAGCAGCATGCTAGCAAGCTCAGGTTGAGCAGCTGAAGTTGGTTTGGTGCCCTTGCAGAACAATCAGGCTACTCAAGAAAACCAGACATTTTACAGTAAGAAAAGCAATGGTGAAATGCATGGGAGAGAGTGGAATAATATTCACTTAATGTAAGATTGTGATTGATCTGCAAACAAATTCGAGTTAATGCTCTTCAGCTGCTCCCTCTAGGTCTGTGGTTTGGTCTGCCCTTTGAATCTTGAGGCCACTTTGCAGTTACAAAGGAAATTGAACTTTGTGGTTCTAGAGGTGAGAATGGAGATTGCTTTAGTCATTTCCCCTCCGGCATGGTTTGAAGTTGGGCTGGGCCCTGGACATCCTGTGTCCTGATGAGGAGCTCCTACAGGTCCAGAGCAGTTAATATCCTGCTGCTGCTGATTGCCATTGTTACCAATACCCACCGATGACCAATTCCCTGTGTTCTGTCTAGACCACACTGCAACTGGCATCATTCCACTGTTACCGATGTCATTAGTGCAAGGGCAGACCAAAGCAAAATAATAAGTAAATAAATATCAACCACCCGTATGAAAGTAATGCACAAAATGCTCACTGACATCTTGGCTCCCAAGATCGCTAACCCCCAAACCATGTAAAAGCATTTTTTTTTACATGTAATATACACTTTGAATGCAAAATGGTAAGCATGTACCTTTCTTCACTTTCTCCAGACCTGTGACTAATGGGTTTATAATTTGTGTGGAGACCTTCTTACTGTATTTGAAATATTATTGATTGCCCATTGCCTTGAGTGGTTTTTAGCAGAAAAGCAATGCATAAATTTCATAAATGAATAAATATCTTGCCAATAGGAAATGATATTACTGTAGAAAAAGAACACACAGGTGTGTGTGCGTGAGTGTGCGGGTGTTTATAAATACCAGTAACAGAAGCACAAAACTTCCAAAAGCATACACAAATCAATAAACTAGACCACCTTGATGCAAACCACGTCATAAGGCATGGCTTTTCATTATCTGTACTGTAAATGATTTCCTGTGCCGCATCCTTTGGAACAGGGAGCTTTCTCCATCAATCCAATTAAACTAGCCATTTTTTTCAGAGCTGTTTTTATGCTCCAGCCCAGCACCATGGATCTGTATGGTTGACAAGAGATCATGCCTCATCTTCCTTTGAAGTGAAGAATGTTGCCTGCTACAAGAGGGAGTGCTTTGGTGGGAAGGGGGATGGGGGGCAGACATCTGCAGGGCACCACAGCACTGGCTACTCCCTGCACCTTAGCATCTGCCACCTGAGGCAGCTGCCTCTCTTTGCCTCATCGCAGGGCTGACCCTGTTACTAGTGACCTTTGAGAGGAAGGACAGGATATAAATTTAATAAATAAAGAAGCAGCAACCAGCATTCTAGGACTGAAGACAACTTGCAGTCTTGACTTGAGAGCCTGCCTGTGTAACAAATTAATATAACCTTTGCCGATCAGGCACAGAGGAAAGCATAATTCATACTTCCTAAGAGCTAAATTTGCATTAACGACAGTTCTGTCATCTATCAAAGCTTTTATAGAATCAGTAGTGAAATGCCTGTCATGATGACGGCAGGGAAGGTGGAAGAAGGTCAGGTGAATTGTGTTGTGGTCCCCTTTAGCACAAGCCAACAGTTACCTACTCTAGGGGTTAAGGAGAGAGGTTTTGCTTCCCCTGCCAGTTGTTTTCTGGATTGCATCCTACAAAACTGAGTAGGAACTACTGGTGTGTGAAGGACAAAGCATTGGTTTGCATTGAGGAAGTGGGATGGGATGACACCTGCCATCAGCACCAGACATCCTTGGACAGCTCCTAGATCCTGGGCAAGGTCGGCTGGCACTTACTCTGGCCCTCCTTTCTGGGTCTGCAAGCCCAATCAATTTCTTGCAATACCTCTGGCGATGCATCATTCCAGGGCACTGTGGGGAACTTAAATGGCCACCTACTGCTCCGACAGCCACTGCCAGGTAAACTTGCCAACATAGCCATAATCCCACCAGAGAACCCTTTACCAAGGGCCCTGTGAAGCCTGGAACTAACTCTGGGTAAGATGCAAACACACTTCCCCTCAGTCTACACAATGCCAGGCATAAGAGATAGGCTCGCTACCATCCCCAACTTTGTATCTGTAGCTTTTTGTGAATGATGTGACCTGGGTTGTTGAGATGGTGTTCCAAATGGTATTCTTAGATATGCTGAGTTATGGCTGGGCAAGTTAATTGTTTATGAGCTGGCTGTGATGCATAAGCTCATCTCCCTGCTACAAAAGCAATGGTCTGGTGTTGACAGGCAGAGAGATTCAAACATAGCCTGGGGTAGAATGCTCTCCTTGCGTCTCACCCTCAACAAGGGTTAGAATGATCTGCCAATTTCATTTCTCATTTTCCCAACCCGTTCTCCACATTTCTGCAGCAAATTGCATTTTTTTTTAAAAAAAGAATGCTCAATATTTTTCTGTTAATTGCTAATTATTACATTTTTTCCTGAAGTTTTGACTAATGCACACATTTTTGGAAGCGATTTCTCATAATATAATTCATTTTTATAAACATTTATAAACATTGATTGAAGAACTGGATCACAAAATTCAGATATGTGGAAATTTTGAAGTATCGCCATGCTTCAGTTCTCATACTATTTTGGGAAGTGCAAATTTGACAAATTCTGCTGCTGAGGGAAGTTGGAAATGGCTTCCCCCATATTTCTGTTTTCTTTAGTGCTACCTCCATTCTGTTGCTATTTTCTTGGTGTGTCCAATTTAGGTGTGTCCAATGAAAGTGCCTTGAAGCAATTTCTCACTCTATTGGAAGAAATCCATGAAAAACCAAAACCCCAAACAAATCAAAAACCAGACTTTTTGCAGATAGGAAAGTGACAGGGAATGCGTGGGAAAGTGTGGGATGAACAGATGATTCATAGGGAGACCTGTGAGCACCCTGTAAATGCACCAGGATGAATCCTCACTGTCACATTACCACTCTATAAACAAATGTGAACAAATGCTCTATAGTCTATTCAAATCAAGAGGAATGCCACTAACCACATATTCAATTAAGAGTTAAAGTCCTGATTAGGGCTATGCCAAGCCCCTAGTTCACCCCAGGGTGAGTGCATGCACACACATGCATAGGGCAAGGGGTGCCAACTTGAATAAGTTGGTACTTATTGGTAAGTTGGTAAGCTCTGCCCTATGACACATGCATCAACTATTTTATTGGGGGGCCCAAAGGGACCTCAGTCCATGGAGTTGGCTCCTGTGTATAGGGCACACACAATAAAGCTCTGTATTCTCTAAACCGGGTGTGGGGGACATTTGGCCCTCCACATATTGCTGGACTACAACTCCCATCATCCCTGACTACTAGCCATGCAACATCTGAAGGGCTAAACGTTCCTTACAGTTGCTCTACTCTGACTAGTGGTGGCTGTTTAGGGTTTGGGATTTTTGCACAGTCCTATCTAGAGATGCTGGGGATGAGACCTACATGCTCATCATGTAAGGGAAAGTTATAGTCTTGTAGAACTTAATGAAAAGGAGATGCATCATTCATTTCATTTCATTTCTATACCACCCTATACCCAAAGGTCTCAGGGTGGTTCACATAAAATATAAAATACCGTATTTTTTGCTCTATAAGACTCACTTTTTCCCTCCTAAAAAGTAAGGGGAAATGTGTGTGCATCTTATGGAGCGAATGCAGGCTGTGCAGCTATCCCAGAAGCCAGAACAGCAAGAGGGACCACTGCTTTCACTGCGCAGCAATCCCTCTTGCTGTTCTGGCTTCTTTTTTTTTCTTGTTTTCCTCCTCCAAAAACTAGGTGCATCTTGTGGTCTGGTGCGTCTTATAGAGCGAAAAATACGGTACATACAAAATACATAAAATCAAAACAAAACCAGCAACCCAGTAGAAGAACCCTCCCCCCAAAGAGCCAGCATTTTAGATCTTATGGCCAGCATGACTTAACCGCTTCCGGCTCAACGGGACACCATAACAGAAACCAGAGTGCTCATAAGCCTGGAGTTTAGATCAGCATCCCCCTGTCTTCATTTAACAAAAGGGTGGCATGGCAGAGGCTGTTTGTATTGCTGCTGAGCCTGTAATGGCGGTTTCGTCTGCATGCACAGAAGCTGCCTTGCCAATATCGAACTACCTGCTTTGCTTCATAAAGCTTTCCAGGCTACCTTGAGTAATGAAGGTGCTATTAAAAAAGAAGAAGAAGAAGGGGGTGGGAGAGAAGAGCCATGTTCTATTCAGGAATGGGGTGTGTGCGCACACCAGGACTACCGAAGGCGCATTGGCAGAGATCTGTGAGATTCCGTTATTGCTTTAAGAAGGACGTTTGCAGATCTGAGTGTGGGCGCATTGCGGGTACTTGGCAGATTTATGAGGTGGCCTGTGACTAGAGATACAGTGGTATGGTGAGTCGCGTTGGCTGGTGTATATTTTGAATAGCTGGAGTCTAAATCAGTCCCCAGGAGCAATATAAGAAAACCAAAGCAGCAGTACTTGCATACCAATGTAAAACCCTGTGTTTTGCTCACCTTTGCTTACAGTAATTTGCTTTGCCAGTGAAAACTGGAGCTGTGGCAGAGAGCACTTCTCCCTCTTCCATCCCACCTTTCACTGTGGATTGATTTACCCTTTCCTAGCATGCCTAATTTATCTGTAACAAAGTCATTATAGAACAGAAAGGGTGAAGTAGCACTCTCTCTCTCTCTCTCTCTCTGTGTGTGTGTGTGTGTGTGGATAGATAGATAGATAGATAGATAGATAGATAGATAGATAGATAGATAGATGATAGAGTGATTGTGTCTGGCAGCAGCCCTCATTTCCCTATGTGGGATGAAATGGATGCTGCTTATGTGCAAGATGTCTATACAACTGACGTGATATAGTGTGCTCAGAAACTGCAGTGCCTGTGCAATATCTGATAATGAGGCAGGGAAGGTACAGGTGGGAACACAACATCAACCAAGGGTATCAAACATAGGGCCTAGCAGATCTTGAGACATGTGTCACATAGAATTTTTTTTCTCTTTAAAAACCACCAGTTTTAGTTAGAAGTCCTAGTTAGATTGCAGGAGCATCTTGTCCTAGAGAAGGACCCAGTCCAGCAATGGATTTTCTTCTTCTGGAAAAATCTCAAAAAAGGAACACACACACACACACACACACACACACACACACACATTAGTTTCTGTAAATAAACTCATATATGAGCAACAATTAATCCTCCCTTTTCTCTACTGTTTTGGACCCCTTGTTTCAGAGGGCAAACGCACATAAGGACACAACCGAGCTGAAATGTTATCTTTGCATTTACTAATAATTTTCAGGATGTAATAGCTTGTATTCTTACCATGTGGGAGCACATCTGCAAGTTTACTTTGCCATACCAAAAGAGAAGGGATTTCAGGGAATGATTCTCCTGATAATAATAAATATGTTTACTGTATTTCTTAAACCGAAAACGTCTGCCTTCGTCTACTTCACAGAGAGAATACAACTTTAGTATTTCACGTAGGCGGGGGGGCGGGGAGGGAACCCTCACAGAATTCTCAACAGCAGGTTTCATGAGTCTTCTGCAGCTGCTGTGGATCTCCATGGGCTGAAAACTGCCTGAGGGAAAAGGAAGGCATGCCGGCAACCCCTTTGCCTTTGGTGCATGTTTTGCAAGTCTTCCATAAGGTTGAGGGAGAACTGAAGCCAGATGCTTCCTGTACTGCTGGAGCCTTCAGAACTTCAGAGGTTCAGCCTTCAATTCATGGAGGACTGTAAAGAAGGGGAAGGAATATTTTTTTTTAAAAATAATTTTATAAGATGTGTGTCCTTGTTTCTCAATCTGACCCTTTTACATGGTTTTGCATTTTTGGTGGTATTTTATGCATTGTGACTGGCCATTATTTTTATTGATTATAGTTTAGTGATTCTTTATTGCAAAGGTTAAGTTTAAACTGTTTAATTATTTGCTCTTCTAATTTTATTGTTTACTATTATATTCTAATGGATTATTATATACTGCTTTATTTGATATAGCTTTATTTTAAAGTTATGTTTTTATTTTGACATTTTTGGGTAACGGTTCATATTGTGTATTTTTTGAAATAATTTTTCTTTGATTTTGCAAATATAAATTTATAGCAAAACCAAATACATATCCATATAGAGAGATTTCTCTGAATCTCGAGACTTTCCCCCGCTCCGCTCCCCACATGGGTCCTATTTTCAATTTTTTCAACTGCATATTATTTCATAGTCTATATTTTATATCTAGTCATATTGTCCATAGTATTTGTTACATTACAAGTGGAATTAAAATCCTGCTAATGTTTTCATCTGCTTACAGTGGTCTCCTAAGTAAATTATAATTTTTCCCATTTATAATTCCCCCCCCCCATTGTAATGGATCATATTGTTATTAGGTTTGTAATCTTTGCTGTCTATTTTGTTGTTTCTTCAGCTTGTAAACCACCCTGTGTAGTAATATAGAAAGGCGGTATACAGATTAAAAATGCCCCTGTGGCTCTGGGCACAGAGAAGCAACTGAACACGTGTTTCTCCCTTGCCAGTATTATATAAATATACATGCTAGGTTTATCCTGCCAATAATAAAAAAAAAAAATTCCAGGACACACAGGAGAATTCTATATCTCCTTATTGCTCCAAGATATAAATCCTGATATAGCATATTCAGTTGTGAGATATTGTGCTGCTATGATTGGCATATGTCAGAGGTCTAAAAGTGAAGGTTTGATTTATATTTTTTATGTCTTTTTATCTTATGCTGGTTTACTGTAATTGAGTGAATGAGGCTGTGTACACTCTGCTTCCGCAGTTGCCTCATCGCCTATCTAGCATGTTTTATTTATGCATGGAGGTGTTTTTACCTTATGCTGGTCTATGGCCTTAATAAAGATTTGGATTGGATTGGGAAATTAAAAGTGAAATGAAAAAAATGAAATGAAATGAAGGAAGGAAGGGATAGGGCTTGCCAGCATACCAACACTCTCCCTTGTATAGTATTAATTGCATGAAGTAACAGAACACCTGACTAGGGCTATGGAACGGGGCAGTGGTGGACATGGGACTTCAGCAGTGCCCTCTGCGATGCCAGAATACCACCTCCTGCCTTCTGTTGCTCATCTTTGTTGCAGTCTCCCCTGCAGCACCCTCTTGGCTCAGCCCCCAGTGCAGGCAAACTGGTTGCACTCCCCTAAAGCAATGCGAATCGAATTGCTGCACTTCAGATGTTATGAATCACAACTCCCACCATCCTTAATGGTCTTGCTGGCTGGCGTGGATGGGAGTTGGAGTCCACAGGGGGCGGGGTGAGCAGCGAGCGTCCCAGGGGGCGTGGTGGTGATGTCACTCCACTCAGAGATGACACCTAGGGCACACCCCACACCCCACACCCACTTCCTCTGCCAGTGGGGGTCCACAACATCCAGAGGGCCCCCTTGGGCTATGCTGGTGGTGAAATTTCCATTTATCGCATGAAACAACTGTCGGACATGCAGATGGACGCAATGGGACATAATGGACGTAATGGGATCAATTGCCCATCAGAATTGCCCATGCACGGGAACAGCTCTGAACACACCGACATCATTTTAAGCACATGGGAACTGCTCTCCCAGAGCTACAATTCCCAACACCCCTAATTCTTTGAGGAAACCCACGTTCTTTAAATGTGGATGCCACCCAAGTTGGCATCTGATGAAGAGTTTGGATTTGATATCCCGCTTTATCACTACCCGAAGGAGTCTTGAAGCGGCTAACATTCTCCTTTCCCTTCCTCCCCCACAACAAACACTCTGTGAGGTGAGTGGGGCTGAGAGAGTTCAAAGAAGTGTGACTAGCCCAAGGTCACCCAGCAGCTGCATGTGGAGGAGCAGGGAATTGAACCCGGTTCACCAGATTACGATTCTACCGCTCTTAACCACTGCACCACACATAACATTTCATGAATTCTCCCCCTTCTCTGTTTCTCGCTTGCCTCCTCAGGGACCAGCCCTTACGACTTGCCTTGACCCTTCCACTTGCCAGAGGTAAATGTGGAACAGCAGCTCCTTGGGAACGCGATTCAGAAAGCTCTGGAAAACAAGGTGACTCAACAGAAACAAATGAAGTGGAAAGCTCTAAGTGGCAGGTCATGGCTGTCTTAAGCATAAGTGGGGTTTTTCAAGAGCAGTGGGATAATCAGTCAGTGCTTCTCCTGCGAGCTTCAATTATACTAACAGAGATATAACCTGGAGTGATGCAAGCTGTATGGAAATGTGAATAACCAGTGCAGGATGACCTTCTTTTCCAGGGAACAAATACATTAACCCCAGATCCATCTGGCAAAAAAAGAGTGAGAGCTGCCTCTTATCCACTTGCTTTTTGAGGAGTATGAAAATTACTCTTCATACATTGCGCTTCATCACTGAAAAAACAAAGTTTTTGCACAATTTAGATGTTCGGTACAAAATTCTCATCTGCCCTTTTTCAAGCTGACCTGCAAATGAAACTTTCAAAATTCAGCTCAGCTTTACATGCCCTGATTGTGAAATCATGGCAATCATTATTACAGTGGTACCTCGGGTTACATACGCTTCAGGTTACATATGCTTCAGGTTACAGACTCCGCTAGTCCAGAAATAGTACCTTGGGTTAAGAACTTTGCTTCAGGATGAGAACAGAAATCATGCGGCGGCAGTGTGGCAGCAGCGGGAGGCCCCATTAGCTAAAGTGGTGCTTCAGGTTAAGAACGGACCTCCGGAACGAATTAAGTACTTAACCCGAGGTACCACTGTATACTGTTTTTTAAATTAAATTCTTACTATATTTTTTAAAACCAAACATGGAGGGTTATGGTGGGGGTGGTAACACTGTTTTCATCAATACCTGTTCTATACACAATGTAGAATGAGAGAAGTAGGGACATAGAAAGCTGCCTTCTGTTGAGTCGGACCATTGGCCTGTCTAGCTCAATATTGTCCACACTGACTGGTGGCAGTTCTCCAGAGCTTCAGACAGGCTTTTCCCTCAGTGGGAAGTGGATTTGGGACCTCATGCATGCAAAGCAGATGCTCTACCACTGCGCCATGGCCTTTCCTCCATAGCATGGGATACTCTGGACTGTACCACTTCAGACATAGGTTGGAGATGCCATATTTTTTAATGCTTTCCCACATACAGAGGTCCCTGCACATAATAAATAAGCAGACAAGTAATGGGGCTTTCTTATTAGTATGCTAGTTTTCTACATGGAGGGTGTCTTCCCTGTGGACCAACATTCAAAAACAAGACTGGCCATTACCTCATTTTCTGCGCTATAGTTGCATAACCACCTTTCACTGTAATTGTAGAAATATAATATCTCCAAGTAGATATATTAACACAATTAACCTTTGGTTTTTTCATTTGTCTCTGAAGGAGGGAGAAAGGTTGTTTTCTGCTGCTCCAGAGAAGCGGACACGGAGCAATGGCTCCAAACTACAAGAAAGAAGATTCCACCTAAACATTAGGAAGAACTTCCTGACAGTAAGAGCTGTTCGACAGTGGAATTTGCTGCCAAGGAGTGTGGTGGAGTCTCCTTCTTTGGAGGTCTTTAAGCAGAGGCTTGACAACCATATGTCAGGAGTGCTCTGATGGTGTTTCCTGCTTGGCAGGGGGTTGGACTCGATGGCCCTTGTGGTCTCTTCCAACTCTATGATTCTATGATTCTAGGTTTTCCTTGTTCATCTTTGTTGCTGATTCACAAATGATATGTACTCCCTCGATCTCTATGTCTCCCTCCCCTACCTTGACCCTACAAAAAACATGTTCAGATACTTTCCATCATAAATCCTCTGATTTGACCCAGAACAGGACTGACTGTTCCTGACGCGCATATTCACCCCTCCTGCAGAAGATTGTCCCATATAGTGTGTTGCGTTCACCTCTTTTCACTTCATGTTCCCTCTAAGCAACAATACTGGCAAGAGCAGACAGTGAAGAGAGGCATACAAATCAGGAAGCAGCACAAAAATAGGACACTGGGGCCCTATGCAGGTATTGAAAGCCTCACACAATTAGAAGCTTGTGTGGGGAGAGCAGAGATGTGTTCCCTGCTGTCTTCCATACATTGGAAGCAGAAGGTCTGCAGTGGGGAGCTGCAGACTTCCCACATAATTTAGAACCTTAAATCATGGGTGCTAACTTGCAGGGTTCTAGAATTGCATTGATTAGTTGGGTTAGCAGAACAAAGTTGCGAGGGAGTTAGATGCAAGTCTTAAGGGGAGTGGGTGGCGTTGTGGTCTTAACAACTGAGCCTCTCAGGCTTGCTGATTGGAAGGTCGGCGGTTCGAATCCATGTGATGGGGTGAGCTCCCATTGCTCTGTCCCAGCTTCTGCCAACTTAGCAGTTTGAAAGCATACCAGTGCGAGTAGATAAATAGGTACCACTGCAGCCGGAAAGTAAACAGTATTTTCGTGCGCTCTAGCACTCATCACAGTATCCTGTTGTGCCAGAAGTGGTTTAGACATGCTAGCCACATGACCCAGAAGGCTGTCTGTGGACAAACGCTGGCTCCCTCAGCCTGAAAAGCAAGATGAATGCTGCAACCCCATAGTCGCCTTTGACTGGACTTAACTGTCCAGGGGTCCTTTACCTAGATGCAAGCCTTACATTACCTTTCAAGAGGGGTGCTTCCACACTAAGGATGCTTTCAGAGGTGGGGATTATTGCATCAGTTTTCCCAATTATAATGCAAGCACTTCTGGCCCAGGTACTATTGCTCCTTTTACACTGTATTTACACTGTTGCATCATGGGTCTCTGGCTTTTTGATGAATATGCTGCCATGACATACTATGTTTTAAATGGTGGGAAGAACTGTTAGGCCAGAATATCACCCCAAATTTCCTGTTGGAAAATTTTGACCCAAAACTCCTGTGATTTTCTGGAATGCAAGCAGATTGTTTTCTGGAAGCAAATAAAACAGAAATGAGTGTGCTAAATTTCAACTGGTTTTCCAGAAGTGGCTTTTACATTATGCAGAAGATCACATAAAACATGGAAAATATCAGTTAAGGAAATATTCATAAAATGGAATAAACTGTTGTCTGAATGCAGCCTAGATGTTCAGTTTGGAATAACCACATTTGGAACATGCATTCTCCACCATGGAGCATCTTCATGACACAATCATCATATCATTGCTCTTTTAGATCTCACCCATGTTTTTTCCCTTCAAGACAATAGAAAATCCAGCATTATTTTTTTTTAAAAAAAAAGAAGAGAAGAGAAAAGCAATCTCCAGAGGCGAGGATGGCTTTTAGCACTATAATTTCTGAGAGGTGTGATTTTGATCTGTGCAGTGACATTTCGTAGGTTGAGTGCTATGTCCACACCTTTTTCCTTCCCTGTCTTGTGTTCAGTTCCACCTCTCTTACTTTTCTTCCTGTGCGTTGGAAGCATCTGGCCTGCCAGAGTAATGCAGGGAAAAGTTCCCCTTCCTTTCTTTTTTTACAGTTTCAATCCAGAAAACTGGTCTCCCTTTCTCCTTCGTTTCCCCTAAGCAGCCTCTCATTTTCTGTCTTCTGTGCCTGCACCCTTAGCTGCTTTTTCTTCTTTACATTGCTGTACTATGCCCACTTCCAGCTTTGTAGAGATTGCTCCATTAGGCAAATGGGGCCCTGCCCCACCAAGCACAGTCTGTGCTCAAGCATCCTCCACATGCCTGCCTCCTTACTCAGGAAGCAGGAATGAGGGTGGGGACAAAACCAGAATTAGTTGGCTCTGCCTATTTCTGGTCCTGCCTCCACCTGCCACTGGCTCTGGCTCCACCTACTGTCTTACCAGTCCCAATGGGCACTAGCCTCCACTGCACTAGCTATAGTAGGGGCATCTGGCTGACGAACAGCTCAGCTGAGAGCATGGCTGTGGTGGCAGCAAGGAAGATGTGGAGTCCAATGAGAGGAGCAGTCAGTCCCCAACCCATCAAAGGATCCTCATTTTCTCTCTCTCTCTCTCTTTTTTTATAAATATTTTTTATTAAGGATTTTCTTGTTTTACAGAAGTGTAGTGCCTCGTTTTTTTTCTCTTCTTCTTCTTCTTCTTCCATGTAACGTTTTTACAAATCCGTTTCATTTGTTGAGGCATTAGGGGGAGAAGAAAACAGAAAGAAAAAAGAAAGGGGGGGTGGGGAGAGGGAGGATGGATGGGGGTGGGGTCGGGTGGCGGTGTTTCTATTATGTTTAATGTATGTAGAGTTTGGTGTCAGCGTTGCTTGTGTTGTTCACTTGTGTTCCTTTGGTGGTGAGAGAGGTTGGGGTTGGCTTAGGGTGTGATTGTTTGCTTGTGATTGGCTGTGGTGATCTTTGTTTTCGTGTGTGAGTGAGGTGGGTGGGTGTTTTGGATCAGGTTAGCCATATTGATTTGTATGCTGTTGGTGGATTATTGTCGTTGTCCTGTTGGGCTGTGTATGTGATAAAGGGGAGCCATACCGGGGTGAAGGCGTCTTCTTCTGTTTGTCCCCGTGTCAGTTTCAGTTTATTAGTTAATTTTTCTAGTAGGGCTGTTTCCCATACTATTTGGTACCATTGGTCCATGCTTACTCCTGACAGGTCTCTCCAGTGTCTGGTTATGATGTTTCTGGTTGCTGAGAGCAGGTGGGTTATAAGTTCTTTGTGGAGTGAGGGACAAGCCCTGTTGCACAAGCAGAAATACTTGCACTGATGGGATGTTGACTTAGCACTACATTGGCTACAAGCCTCTATCTTGCAAAAGCAAATTGTCATCCCCTTTTCTTCTACATATCTTTCGCTTTTATTTCCAGCCGGACTTTTAATATATAAGGCGGCTTAACAAGCTAACAAGGAAGTCAAGCTTCAAGCAAAGTAAAACAGGAACAGTGCAGTTTAAAACCATTGAAAGCCACTTCAAACATTATATTATTAGCAGGTACACATTAAACACACACTCATTATGCATACCCGCTTAGTATCCTTTCTAGTCACTTCACATATTTAGCTTGCGTAGACAATATGGATACATGAAAGAAGGTACGTAAATTAATATAAGATTCAGCCAGCTTTTGAATCTGGTTCAAGATCTCATCCTGATCTTTAGCTCAGTAGTGGAAAACATAGAACCCTTTTAGTTTCTGTCTAATTATCAGCAAGAGGTGCTTTTATTTAATATTAAAATTATTAGTCATTAAAAGGTTTTCTTATCACTTCCTCCATGGTTGATCCCATCAATGTAACATTCACAACCTTCTTCCACATAAATGGATCACATGTTACATACTATGGGAAATTGTAGCATACACTCTGCTAGGGTGGGCATCGCTAGTGTGTTATATAATCACTTGATTCTCCACCTGAAACATAGGCAGAAGATGGAAGCATTATTTGGACTAGCCTGAGAGCAGGCATACTATGGAAGCAGCAGTGTTGTCCTATAGCAAACATGTAAATGGGTGCTCAGTGTGTACTCTTTATGGTTCTACCGCATGTAAAGTTGATCTGAAACAGCTTCATGAAATGCAGTATATGTGCTGAGAGATATCAAGAACAGTACTGATGTAACTCCAGTAGAAAATTGGATATGTGTATCTCCCTATACGAACTCATAGAAATCTTCTATTTGATTACATCAGTATGAGTTTAATTTGAATTCATTTATGTGAACGTCCATATCTCTAGGCAGATAAATATGTCAGAAATCAGATGCTTCTCTGAAGAGCATCCGTAGGTTCCCACACTGATCTTTTGCTTACCCAGATGGAGGGCAACTGAGAGGTGACGTAATATTCACAGAACGATCTGTGGTGGTGTGGGAGAGAGTGCCATGAAAGAAAAGTTATCTCCCATTTCTGGTGATGCACCCTGCACTTTCAGAACTGAGATGGAAGCAAGCTGTCATCTGTTCATGCGCTGCAGATAGATGATGCAACAGATTCGCAAGATATTGTTATGGCTATGCGCCTTCTAAGGAACGCTTGTGCTTTATTTGATTTGTGTTGCTTCAGTTATTTATCCTGGCCTTAAAACATAGTGTGCATTCTGGGAAAAGATGGTGACACTGGTTATACAACAGTGCCTTCCCTGTCTCTGTCACCTTGTTGCTTAGTGCAAACACTTTCTATTTACATCTGTCGGCTCGAGTCCCTCCTGATTCTGATCATCCTTCCGCCAACATGAAAAGCATTGATCTCAGCGGTGTTACTCCCGGCTTACACGTCCGGAGCTAGCCCTGTGCCTGTAGCTATAGGGATACATTGATATTCCATGAAAATCGCTTCCCATAGGGCATTCTGCCCAAGATGAGCTGTGAGTGCCTTTCCCATCCTCCACCCGGGAAATTACCATTTACAAGGGCACCCTGTCAAAAAGGAGGAGAGTGCTTATACTGATGTGCAAGTTACATTTTGGAAGAACTGAAAATCTCAGACAGTGTTAAGGCACGCTCTGCTGTAAGCTGTTGGAGTGTTGCTGTCGGAACACAGCCTTAATAATCATATACATATTCAGTAAGCATAGCCTTGCAGTCCACATCATAGTCAATCTGCTGTACATGTTCAGCACTACAGCAACTCGTTAAGGCTAAAATGCAAATTACAAGCTACATTCACCACTCTATACAGCAGCAGCTAGATGCCTCCTGCAGGGAGATGGTCTGTGTCACCATTACAATACTGTACCAAAACAAGTGTATGGGGGGAGAAGGGAGGAAATAGAGCAAAATATGCTGATATACGTCGTAAAATGTTTCATAAGATAGTTGTGTGCTAAACAGCCGAACTGTGCCTAAGCACTAATGCTGCCACACACAAACATTATGAAAATATTTCATGAACTTGGGTGCATGGGGGTGTGGGATTTTTTCATTTTCTTTTTTTTTTAAAAAAAATATTTATTCAAATTTTAAAGATTACAAAGAGAAGATTAGAAAAAACAAAAAAGGAAAATAAAAAAATACAGAAAATACAATACAAAAATACAAACAATTCGAAAAAAGAAAAAAAGAGAAAAAAACAGCTCAAACTTTTACATAACTTTCTTTCCTTTGCTTATTTCCTTGACTTCCTCACACCTCCCTTTTTTGTATTCTAGTTCAATTAGATATTTCAGCAAATCCTTTCCAGCTTTGTTTTTATCCTAATAATTTATCTTAATATACTGTAATTTTACATTCTCGTCTTTCTCCAATTAAAAAATCAATTTTTACCTAATCCTTTATATCATTTCTGCTAAAACCACATTACTTCATTCCAACATCCTTCTAACATTCCTTAATTTTGCAGTGTTTCTGTAAATAAACTTTAATTTTTTTCCAATCTTCTTCCACCAATTCTTCACCTTGGTCTCAGATTCTGCCAGTCATTTCCGCCAGTTCCATATAGTCCATCACTTTCATCTGCCATTCTTCCCGGGTGGGTAGATCTTGTGTCTTCCAATACTTTGCAATGAGTATTCTTGCTGCTGTTGTTGCATACATAAAAAAAGTTCTATCCTTCTTTGGCACCAATTGGCCGACTATGCCCAGGAGAAAGGCCTCTGGTTTCTTCAGAAAGGTATATTTAAATACCTTTTTCATTTCATTATAGATCATCTTCCAGAAGGTCTTAATCCTTGGGCACGTCCACCAAAGGTGAAAGAATGTACCTTCAGTCTCTTTACATTTCCAACATTTATTATCGGGCAAATGATAGATTTTTGCAAGCTTGACTGGTGTTATGTACCACCTGTATATCATTTTCAGGGATTTTTTCATTTTCAAGGCTACAGATTATTTCCTGTGTGTTCTTCTTTTTTGACTTTCACAAATAGCAGTTTTCGAATCAAAACAAACACGGATTATCTCCATTGTTCCATATCATCATGGCTTTTGCCATTCTGCTTTTTTCCCTTAGTACTGCCCTGGGACTAACCCCAGTTCACACAAAATATACAGTAGGTAGTAGACAGGTGGAAAACACACACACACACACACACACACACACGGTTCTCAGGAGGGTTCTCTATTGCAGTGTTGACCAAACTTGGGTCTCCAGCTGTTTACAGTTCCCATCATCCCTGACCACTGGTCCTGTTAGCTAGGGATAATGGGAGTTGTAGTCCAAAAACAGCTGGAGACCCAAATTTGGCCAACACTACTCCATTGACATGGTAACTATGATCTCTGTGGTGTCCAGCATGCAAAGAGACAAACAGGTGATCTTCACCTATGGCAGACAATATCCTAATGATCATAGACTCTCTTTCTCTCCATATCAGAACCTAGGAACAGTTCAACTGTTTAACACGTACATGTTGAACAGACTCGGTATTTAATAGAGAAATCAGCAAAAGGGACATTGTTTGAGCCCTTTAACGGGAACAAACAGAAAAGGAAAGAGTTAATAAGGCAGTCATTTGAAAAGTGTGTGCATTATTTATTACATATTTTTGACTTCCAGAACCTTGTCACTATTCATTTGCTTACATTTCTCTACTGCAAAAAGCTGTGAGAGGCTCCTGAAGTATATTGAAAAATGGAAGACCATCCAAGCGTCTCGCAGGGTGCCTGCATCTTCTTCACATTGAGGGTCACACATTCACCCTTGACTTTAATGCAAAGCCAATTTCTATCATTCAACTATTCTGATTTCAAACTACATAGCATCTTGGAATGACAAGTTTGTTAGATCCCCCCCCCCCGGCGTGGGGTCAAACACAGTTTCTTCATCAGTAAGACCTAGACCGTCAGGCTTTCACTCCTTAAGAGTTAAAATCACAAAAACTACAAAAACAATTAACCCACATTGCCTTTCACTTTGCAATTTCACTGTGCAAAAGTAATTTTTTTTTCTTTAAATGCTAGTCTCCAACTCTAATTGCCTTTCTATCTGCTTCCTAGGAATTTGGGGTGCCTTAAATTCTCACATAACACCAAAATATATGTTTGTCATTGAAAGCAGGGGTAGGGAACCTCAGGTCCAGGAGCCTCTCTATCTGGGTCCCAAGCCACACCCCATACTGGCCCTGCTCCACACCTCTTCTCCAGTACTTCTGTCTGTCTGGAATGCTTCTTGCTTCCTGGCTAGAGAAGTCTTTATGCAGAAATGCCTGACAAGATATATAGGTATGTAGTCAGAAGCTAACATTCCATTTTCCAAAGGTGAGTCTTGGAGTATGGTACCCACATGAGAGCAAAGAAGTTTTTCCATCACCTAAGAGAGAGACCAAGAAGGAAGGTCCTGGGACTTGAATCAGAATCCCCAAGAAATCTAGCCCAGAAAAACAAAAATGGATTGGGGCCAACAGTCAGCATCAAACTGATGTTGGAAGGGAGTTACTACTGCAGAAAGCCTTCCTCTCTTTATCCTACTGAACTGCCTGCAGCGTAGAAGGGCCTTTGAAGAAAAGAGAAGGCTTCTCCAGCTTATAACCACTGGTGTATAGCAAATGAAGAATCTGCTGGGTTAATACCTTCTTCTAGATGAAAATTAACATCCTTTCCAACCGCAGCCAATCAGTCCCATGTATACAGGAAGAATTTTGCTAGAAACACGCATGGGTCTATTTGCAACCAGGGAGGGCTCGCTAGTTATTGTCTCTGTTAAGACGGCTTTTATTTTTCCCTTTCAAGTTTTCTTTGATTTCTCTGGTTTGTATGGAAACACTTTTCAAAAATCAGGAGCTTAGTGTGGTTACAGATTTTAACCATTAGGATCACAGAGCACTCTTCTTTTACAATATGCCCCCACCCAACATTTTCAACTGCTTGACTATTCTTTTGGTGAATACCCACTGCCCAAATCCACAAGGAGCCTGCTCTTTTCTTCTCTTTCAGTGCCTTGTGAAATCTTGTCTAGAAGCTATTCAGCACCTGTGCTGAATAAACATAGCAGGGAGACAGTTTGAGAATTGTTTTGGTGTGTTTCTTTTCAAAGCTATTTCTTCTCAAATTACTGCACTGCTTTACTATCCTCCTCCTCCTGCAACTCCCAGCAATGTATTTTTCATAAGTTCACTGGGAAAAGGCCAGATTTGTTTAATATTCTGTATGCCGGCTTAATAGCAGCAGCTCTAGAGATGAAAGGAACATCTGCAAATATTTGCTAATATTTCTGGTTCTAAAATACCCCACAATTTAATTTCTGAATGTGAAAATTTGAATGTGAAGAGGCTTACCTCTAATTTCAAGTGTGTTAGATTTGTTGGCACATCTCAACTGTTTTTGCTTCTAGCTTGACAGACAGATGAAACCTCATAAGTATAACCTTGTCAAATGTTAGGTCCAGTTGAAAATTATCTATCAAATCCAGGCTTACATTAAGCCTCATTTGCATTTGAACTGTTAGCTGTTGTCCAGTAACATACACCATTGCATAACAGTTATTAGCAACTATCAAATACTAATACTATCACATGACAATTATTAGGTATAACATACCATTGCATGTCAACCAAGAAATGGCATCAGAAATGAAATATTGAAATAAATTGTCACCATGTTAAATATGCTTATCAAATATCCAGAAAATATTTGATAACTATTCAAGAATTCAGAGAAATTTTCAGAGCTCCAGATAGCTCACAGTCTTTCTATGAAATATATAAAAAAATTAAAAAGTTGTCCAGTAGCACCTTAGAGACCAACTAAGTTTGCTCTTGGTATAAGCTTTCGTGTGCATGCACACTTCTTCAGATACACACAAAAACTTATACCAAGAACAATCTTAGTTGAACTCTAAGGTGCTACTGGACAATTTTTAATTTTTTAAAAAATATATTTCGACTGTGTCAGACCAACACGACAGCCTACCTGAGTCTTTCTATGAATATATATATATGTATGTATATTTCATTGACTTCAGTAGACACAGATGTAATTTGAAGAAGAAGAAGATTTCTGGTAATCAGAAATACACTACTTCTGATCCTAGCCATTAATGGGCTACCTAGCCATTAATGGGCACATCATCCATGAATTAGTCCAGCCCTCATTAATTTGTGTAATGATCCAACTCTAGTAGATATAGAGAAATCCAAGAACAGGTGGCAGAGCTTCATGCTCCAGTACCGGGGGGCGGAGAGCAGGCGGGGCAGGGCTGGAGTGCACCCCGGGGGCATGGCATGGATCCTGGGGCAGGGCACACATCCTGGGGGCATGACACACCACCTGCAGAGGCGTGGCACCCAGCATAGAAGGGGGCCCCAGCTGCCGTAGCACCCCACTGGGATCGCGCTGCCAGGGGCGGTGCGCTCCCCCCACACCCTCTTCCCTCTCCAGTGCCAAGAACATGGTTGAGTGGGCAAGGAATAGTCAGGTCTTTTGTATTCTAAATGCAAAAAAGAAACCTTGAGGTATATGTGTGGGTAAGTGTGATTTTGGGATTTTCAGTGAGCAGATCATGTCAGGCTTCACAGTCCAACTCAGTGAAGGATGCAGGAACAAGTATTTCCTTTGTGGAAATCTGGGTGCCCTTGGTTGCGTTGGAGCTCTGAGCATATGTGTTGGTAGTCACATGTACACAAATGGCCTCTGAGTCTGACTGCAGACAGGAAGTTTGGGATGTTAGAGGCAGGCAAGGCAATCAAGGCAAACGAAGGCTATGAACTTTGTGAATAGCAAGGGAAAGTAATGTGAAAGAAGGAGGACAGAAGCAAGGCAACAGGTTTTTGTTTGGAGGCCGCTATATTGGCTATACTGATCTATAGACATTGTTAGTTCCCTATTTCCCTGGAGAAATCTTGATGAAATTGGTTTCCTGTATTATTATCGTACATTTCATTCTCTGATTCCAATCGAAATTTACTACCCAGTGTTTACTTTACTTTTTCTGGGTGTGCAATATTTCAAAAAGGCGAGATAAGCACCAAAGTGAAGGATTTACATCTTTTATTCCATGCAAGGGGAAGAGACATAAAGAATTGGAAAGCAAAGTTGTAGATTAGGATGTGAAAAGCTTATCAGGAGGGAAATGGTGGTGAGAAATTTTAAAAAGGAATGCAAACCTATCCTCATTTAGAGAGGATTTACTAGGATGATGTCACGGCATAGTTACTCATCAATGAATTTATTCATTACATATCTCACAGCTTTTTCCATCATGGAACTCAAGGTGGTTGACATGGTGGTCTCCCACCAGACACTGACCAGAGCCAGACCTGCTCGTCTTCAACTAAATAGCTGCCTTATGTGCCCTCAGATCATCCCATGAAACCTAAGTGACAAACTTTCTCTGATTTGAGACCGTTGACCTGAGAAAAAATAGGAAAGGAGCGGGTAGCACTTTGCCTCTTTTAAAACCTATTTACAGGGATTTCCAATTACAATGTTTAAGGAAGTTTTTAATGTTTGATGTTTTATTGCTTTTTAAATTAATTTTCTGTTGGGCTAGGAAAACCCAGCCAGATGGGCAGGGTATAAATTATTACTGCTGCTGCTGCTGCTGCTGCTGCTGCTGCTGCTGCTACTGCTAATGTGCATACATACATACATACATACATACATACATACATACATATTAGTTACAGGAGAATAGAGTTTTCCCCCAGGAACTTAAATGTTTAGAGTTTTTAGAGAGGTTGAAACTCTTCTCTTGCTTATGTGGCAACATAGTAAAGAAATAAAATGTTTTACAATTTGTAATGGTTATAAGGGGTTGCTCGTGCGTAAGTTACTTCCACTCCTGGCTAGGTAGCCTGGTTAAACCTGTTCTGGCTGGACAGCCCTTCACTTCATGGCTGTTCAGTCGCTAGCAGAATCCGTCAGTGGGCGTTTCTTGAACTTCTTCCAGCAAAGAAGTTCTTTGATGCCAAGTCTACTCCTACTTTCCCTGCGCGGAAGTCTTCTGCGCAGGGTGGGTGTGGGTAGCGGAGGACCCATGCTCTCCCCGCTGGTCTCCAGCGAAGAGTCTTGGAACCCCCTCGCCGATTCTCCCATCTGCCCTCCTCTATCCCTGGTGTTACGCTGATTTCCTTCCCCAGCCGATGAGCTCCCTCTCTCCCTGCTGGGCCCCTCTCCAGCATCGCTTGAGAGCCTTGCCTCCACCTCTGGCTCCGATGTCAGTTCCCTGACACAATTGTGACCATTTCATTAGATTTAACTTTTCAGAGTACCTGGGTTTGATTAAGCTACATTTGCACTCTGATTTTCTGGTTGTAAATTTTCCATAGCGCTGCTAATGAACTTCCCAAATGCACCACATTCATTTTCAATCATTTCTTGTGCATCAGGTAGATGAAGTCATAAAACTGTTATACTTCTTCATTCATTCATGCTTGTGCAGAAGCTTCTTTCAGAACATAAATTTCTATTGAATGACAAAGAACACTAGATTCTATTTCATTTTTGTTTGGAAGTAGCTGGAGATGAATCCTGCTTCATTCATTCCAGGAAACTTAGCACTATGAATGGGAGCTGGCAAATGATGGCACTGCATGTAACAAGTTGAATTCTGGGGGCTGAGACTGTTCTGCCGCATCCCACTCTAGTATCAAAGACCTTGTACAGTACAACCATGCCATGGGTTTAAAGCAGTATCATGCCACTTTAAGCAGTCATAACTTCCCCCAAAGGATCGTGGGAGCTTCAGTTTGTTAAGGGTCCTGAAATTTGTTAGGAAACCACTTCCCCCTGCTACAATTCCCAAAGTTGTTTAACAACTGATTCCTTTGCAAATAGTACTTCTGTGAGGAGAATAGGGGTCTCCTTACAACTCTCAGCACTCTTTTTAAAAAATATGTATTTTTATTAAAGATATTCTTGATTTACAAAAGTGTGTGCAATGTCTCTCTCTCGTATTTCCCTCCCCCCATGCAACATTTTTACAAATCAGTTTCATTTCTTGAGACATTAGGAAGAAAAGGGGGAAAAAGGTGGGGTGGGGAAAAGATGGGGAGGGGGTGGGTGACAATGTTTCTATTTTACTTAATATATGTAGGGTTTGGTGTCAGCGTTGCTTGTGCAGGTTCTTTGCTGTTCACTCTCAGCACTCTTTACAAACTACAGTTCCCAGGATTCTTTCGTAGAAGCCATGACTGTGTAAAGTGGTATAATAGTGCTTTTAATAGAGGTATAGTGGTATAATAGTGCAGATGTGGTCCATGTTTGCACCACTGTCCTATTGCCTGTCTCCTATATTGCATTTTGATATTTCCCATTGAACCTGCACAGGGAAATTATAATGGCTTTCTTCTGCTTTAGTGAACCCTCAGTGACTTTGTGATAGCTGTGACTGCTACACCAATTCTGATTTTCATCTCAGACTTATTTGCATGCCTAGCAACCAAGAGTTAAGGATAAAGAAAGCAGCGAACAGCAGGTGGTAGGTTCCCTGGAAACATGACTGCGTGAGACTGCAGCATTTGGAGAAGTAGGGGCAGAAGATCTCAGAGAGAAACAGGAGATTGAAGGGCTCTTATGTAACTAAGGTTCCACTCAAGGTAGACCTGTCTGGAATTAATTGTTTCCCTCAATCTCAATGAGTCTACTTAGGTTGATACAACTAAAGGAGAAGAGATATATGGCCTCTTTTCCACACACAGTTGATGAGAAACTCACTAGCATTAAATGTTTTATTTGATACTACTAGCCTCATACTTGGCATTGTTCAGGAATTCAAAGAGGAAAAAAATCAGTGCAGTTTTCAAAATTCTGAATTGAGGTAGTCGACTGAACCTTTCAAAGCTGGACCAATATTAACCATTGTAAAAGGTAAAGGTACCCCTGCCCGTACGGGCCAGTCTTGCCAGACTCTAGGGTTGTGCGCTCATTTCACTCTATAGGCCGGGAGCCAGCGCTGTCCGGAGACACTTCCGGGTCACGTGGCCAGCGTGACAAGCTGCATCTGGCGAGTCAGCGCAGCACACGGAACGCCATTTACCTTCCCGCTGGTAAGCGGTGCCTATTTATCTACTTGCACCCGGGGGTGCTTTTGAACTGCTAGGTTGGCAGGCGCTGGGACCGAACGACGGAAGCGCACCCCGCCGTGGGGATCCGAACCGCCGACCATGCAATCGGCAAGTCCTAGGTGCTGAGGTTTTACCCACAGCGCCACCCGCGTCTTAAAACTAGTACAGTTTTGAAAGGTTCAATCTGCCACCTCGATTCAAAATAGCATCCAATTATAGCCAAACACAGATATAAACCTGCTCCTTGATCTTAGGAACCATCATGCAGTATGTGGTTAACAAAATCAATGCAGTTTTGGAAGGTTCATTTCACCATATTGACTAAAAATGGCACCCAAGTGCATAGTGAAAATACAACTTTCCAAAATCTATAATAGATGCAAGCCCTGCAACTGTTGCTGCTGCATTAAAACCAATCTCCCCTCTCTTGCCTTAATTTCTTCTAGCCGAGCCAAGAAGGACATTAACTTGTTCTTATTTTGATTTTATTTCTTCTCAGTTAAAAGTGAGCGTATAAAAGATAATGTTTGCAGCATTCAAGCATATGCAGCAATACACATCTTCTGCAGTTGATTAAGCTCTGGAGCTGAGTCATTTAGTATCCACCAAAACTGTTTATTGTAAGTATTCTTCAAGACTGAAAACACTGTTTTTTAATTATGCAGTTTGGGAAAGAACAGAAGTGACACACCACAACACTGGCATAAATCACAAGTTATTGTTTTCTTCCCTCGTGAGAAACGGGAAATGCAGCTTCGCCCATCTGTATAAACCTCCTTAATGAAGGTTTGCTGTGGACTGAGTCAATGAGAGCCAAAACAGGTTTAGAAACACATAATTCCTGAAGAGTTGCTTCATTACACTGATTAAGAGTGGAACGGGTTGCTGAACCTATTCCTCACTGTCAGAGACCTTACCTACCTTGAAGATTTCAGTTAGTTACGGTCCGAATTGTCTATTTCAACTCTGTAAAATGCTTGTCCCCATAGGGACCCAAAAGGCATGCCTGCCTCTTTGGTTGATGGAGAGGGGAGCCATGTTTATTGTCCCTGCCTCTGGTCCAAACTACCCACTAGCCTGAGTGAGGCAGCTGCCTCAGGCAGCAGATGCTGGGGAGGTAGAAACAGCATTGGACGACAGAGCTCTGTCCTCCAAGATTAGAAGGTGCAGTTTGCCCTGCACCTCTGAAGTTAGCTTGCTGCCTTGAGGTGATTCAAATAAGATTCAGGACACACCTGCACTGTACATTTAAAGCACTGTGGTGCTCCCTTAACTATTATGGTTTTCCCCAAAGTATCATGGGAACTGTAGTTTGCTAAGAATGATGAGAGTTTTTGGGAGACCTCTAGGCACCTCTAGAGATACAATTCTCAGATTTCTTCCCTAGGAAGAGGGACTGATTCTTAAACCATTCTAGGAATTATAGCTCTTTGAAGGGAATAGCAGTTACCACTTTAGCACCCTTAAAAAAACTGCAATTCTCAAGATTCTTTAGGAGAAGCCATGACTGTTTATCATGGTGGTTTAAGTGTATAAAGCAGATGAGGCCTAAACTAGATGTGAAGTTGGCTCCTGTACATAGAATATGGGCACCATCTTGACCTTCATCTCAGGAAGCAAAATGTTGGTGGCCCGACTGGCCCTATCTGCTTTCCGCACCCCAGCCCCATTTATTGTTTTATTATTAATTTTTGTAACGTTGCTTGGTTTGCAAGCAAATGTGTGGGCTAGGACAGCCCAGCAAAAGAATGTTTTTGCAGCATTCTAAATGTGGTAATTACTATTCAAGTCATCATCATTATCAATTTGCATAACATGTCTCTCTTTGCACAATAACACAGAGGAGAGTTATTTGGGAGGAATGGAATGAGAGCAAAAGCTGCAGGGTCACTTAATTCCTTTGGTTGTCCCAAAGAATTCTCTACAAACACAACCCCAACCCCCGTCATTTTCTAGCTACTCTCACAGCCAAACTATAAATCATCCATAGAAATAATATGAGATACTGTAGTTTTGGAGCTGTTTGGAAAGTTTCAGTATATATTGTCCATGTTTCAGGGTGTTCATGTTGAGATTTCATGATGCATATATCATTTTTGGCAGGGCTGCAGTCTGTGCTAGTTGCTTTTCACAGAAAGAATGAACCTTCCCAAGGCACACAAGTGCAGTAATATTGTCTGTAGTATACAGCCTTGTCCATGAATGTTCAGAATGGAACATCCTTTTAACTGGGTGGCTAATATGCCTAAGGCATTTTTAATGGTCCACATGAGTGACAGAGAATGTGGAGCAGCAGCCACAAGTAGCCTGGATGAGGTCAAACCAACCAATCAGGAGTTGGCCTTGGTAAACTGATTAAACATCTGGAAATGATCAAGGGGATGCCTAGTAGGGCTATCACAATTTATAGACAGTGTAGGATGCTATTTCAGTGGGTCAAAGAGAGTATGTATTCAACCATACCTCATTTGTGATGATCTAGTCACATTGTTAAAATTTTCTGAATAAATATCAAGTTGCAAAAACTCACTAAAATAATAATAGTAATCCTTCCTAGAAATGTGTGACATTTCTTCCCTTTGCACAAGTATGCTTTTAGTGTTCCCCAGATCAAGAGGATTTTTATTTATTATTTCTTTATTTTATTTATATCCCATCTTTCTTCCAAGGAGCTTAAGGTGGTGATACCTCTTCCTCTTCCTCTTCCCCATGTTATCCTCACAGCAACCTAGTTGATGATGATGATGATGATGATATATAATTTATAAATTATTATAAATAATTTATAAACACTACTCTGGGCGGCTCCCAACAGAATATTAAAAACACGATAAAACATCAAACATTAAAAACGTCCCTTAACAGGGCTGCCTTCAGATGTCTTCTAAAAGTCAGATAGTTGTTTATTTCCTTGACATCTGATGGGAGGGCGTTCCAGAGGGCAGGGGCCACTACCGAGAAGGCCCTCTGCCTGGTTCCCAGTAACCTCACTTCTCGCAGTGAGGGAACTCACATCAGCACCTTTATGGCAGACTGAGGATTTGAACCCTAGTCTTCCATTTCTTAGTCCAGCACTCTAACCACTATACCACACTGGTTCTCATGCAAGTCGTGCAAGGATGCAAGGCCAACAGTGATGAGGACTGCTGCATATCAATGGAGGGCTTATAATCAAATTCAGTTGACTGAAGTGGCAAACCTGTGATCTGTCATCCATGTGAAATATTTGGGATCTTGTTTTCTATGTGGATCAGCTTGTCATATTGAAGAATATCCACCATTGTGGGTAGGGCATACCTCAGACTGCATGGTAGAAGGGGAAAAGCTGAGCTGGTCCTCCACCAGGCTATTACAGTGCTGCTCTGAGTATGTAATTAAAACATGAACAAGGGTGTCAGTGGATGCTAGAAACTGCCGTCTTCTAAAGTGGCTGTATGATTGCACAGCGTAGTAAGGTATCACCTGGTAAATGGTTGTCTTGTGTTTCCCAAACGGACAGATGAAATTGTACTGTGCAGGGTCTTTTGGTGTCAAGCTGTGTGGCTCCTCTCTGAAACAACTATGGTCACATCCACACCATTCATTTAAAGTGCTCTTATGCCACTTAAACAGCTGTGGAGATTCCTGGGAGACTGTAGTTTGTTAAGGATACTGGGAAATATAGCTTTTAAGGGCCAGCATCCTCAACAAACTACAGTTCCCAGGAATTTCCATGGCTGTTTAAGTGGTACAGTGGTACCTCAGGTTAAGTACTTAATTCATTCCAGAGGTCCATACTTAACCTGAAACTGTTCTTAACCTGAAGCACCACTTTAGCTAATAGGGCCTCCTGCTCCCACCACGCCGCCAGAGCACGATTTCTGTTCTCATCCTGAAGCAAAGTTCTTAACCTGAAGCACTATTTCTGGGTTAGCGGAGTCTGTAACCTGAAGCGTATGTAACCTGAGGTACCACTGTATAAGAGTGTGGGTATGGTCTAGATCCCATGTAAGACCAATGACTTTAGAGCTGTTGTTTAAGACATTCTGTAAAAATATCCAGCCTTCCATATCCAGCTTCCCATTTTTACAGCTGTCTAGAATCCCATTTCAGAAATCAGTTGTCATGATTTCATTGTCAAAAAATGTCAAGCATTTCACAGCCATAACCCACATGCAGCAGTATTAGAGCAGATTCACACTTTGCTGATTAAACCAGGTAAAAAAGGAGCCTGTTTGAGTGGTGAAATGCATGTTCAGCATGGTGAATATTTAACAGCATGCATGTGATGGAAATGGCTGGGTTTCCCTGCATTAAAAATAGAAGCAGCAATTAGGAGAGGATTATGGCCTAACTTCCATCATTTAATGCAAGGAAACCTGGCTATGCAAGGCTGCATTCTTATACTCACTTATCTGAGAGGAAGCCCCATTGAAATTAGCAGAACTTGCTTCTGAGTAGAGATGCTTACACTAGACATCCATAGCAGGGGTGGGAAATCTCAGACCTGGGGCCAAGAGTGGCCCTCCAGTGCTCTCTGTCTGGCCCTTAGAACTCTCTCCAGGCCAGACCCCTCAGTGACCCTGCTTCACTCTCCAGGAATTTTGGTCTGGCTGCCCTGTTTTCATGAAGACTGATATTGCCTTTTGTTTGGATGGAGTGTAGAGAGGGGGTCGTGAGTGTGTGTAGAAACTAGTCTAGTGTACAAAGGTAAAATTTAAATGTCTTGTTTGGTCTCATTTTTGCCTCTGGCATGTGGCACTTGGGAAGTTGCCTGGAAGTGAATGTGGCCATTGGGATGGAAAAAGTTTCACACCCACTCATCTGTAGGATTGTACATTTATTTATTTAACTGCTCTATTTGTGTGTGTCTGCGTCTCTCTCTCTCTCTCTCTCTCTCTCTCTCTCTCTCTCTCTCTCTCTCACACACACACACACACACACACACGTTTTTAACGCCTCTCCTTTGGGGAATGTAATGCAGGCCAAAGAGAGCACCCTGCATTAAATGCCTGCTTAATTTCCTGTTGATTTGTTCCTTCTCTCTTCATCCTTTCAGTCAGCGCATTCAGAAGCATTTAGCCTCTACGTCTTTTCAAGGTCAAGCCTGATGCTCTATGTGCTTGGAAATCACATGCCTCGGTCATGTTACATGGCACTGCGAGGCGGCGAGACAATGAAGCCATGTGCGCAGGGACCACAGCAGCCTCGCGATGTCACAGCGATGAGGCAACCAAAGACGATCAGCTCTCATGAATCAGACTGCTCCAAGAGGAGGCAGCACAGTTTGGTCTCCAGACGGTGAGCCAGGCGAGCGGAGAAGAGCTAGGGTTTCTGTCTGCTTTATTTTGTGATCTCTTCTTATTTACAAAAAAAAAAAAAAAAAAAAAAAAAAAATAGAAGGAAGCCAGAGATGCATTCTGCCCCCCACCCCCATTTCACTCACTGAGAGATTCATTCTGATGATTTATTTGTATTGCATCTAGAATCCACTTTGCAGTCATTAATTAGTACCCAGGAACTAATTAGTTCTCCAGGTAGGCAAGCTGAGTGGGCAACTTGTGTCAAGCCAGCCTGCGTTTGGCACATAATGTTTCATGACCCTTAGCCAGGAAGGAGCCGTTTGTAGAGAATAGCATCAGATAAAGAGCAATCAGGAAAACAGAATGGGAGATCAATGGTCTACTGAGCCCATTTTCCTCAATGACAGTAGCCTTCATTTCTTGCCAGCATTTGTCAGGTCACCCTGGCTTTTGTTGTGAAGCACAGTGAAAAAAACCCCAAAATGAAAACAACTATGTTAGTTCTGTGTCTTAGACAACAATGGAGTGGAGAGAGAAAGATGATTACGGCACCATCATTTTACACGGGGCTGCAAGCCAAAAGCATGGATCCCTGTCCCAAGGCACCTCCAGTCTGTATTTCAACAATGTGAGAACCCATATAGGGGGAGAAAGAGGCAAGATAACAACAGATGAATATCAGTGGATACAGTTAGAATCATTGAATCATAGAATTGTAGAGTTGGAAGGGACCCCAAGGGTCATCTAGTCCGACCCCCTGCAATGCAGGAATCTCAGCTAAACCATTCATGACAGATGGCCATCCATCTCTGCTCAGAAACCTCCAAGGAAGGAGAGTCCATCACCTCCCGAGGGAGACTACTCCACTGTCAAACAACCCTTACTGTCAGAAAGTTTTTCCTGATGTTTAGTCAGAATCTCCTTTCTTTGTAACTTGAAGCCATTGGTTCGAGTCCCACCCTCCAGAGCAGAAGAAAACAAGTTGTATGTAGGTTGCCTACTCTTCCCTTTCCACCTTCCCCTTCTCATGCAGACATACTCCTTCCTGTGTGGGAATCACTTTCCCAAAGAGGTCACCCATGAAGTCATGATATCAGTTGGAATGCAACTGTCATATGAATGGAGCTGATTGCCTATTCAGTACTTTTCTTCCAGTTTTCTATCCTCTCTCCTGGTAGGATAGTTTTTGGTTGGAATGATTAGGTCTAAGTGGCTACTGTATCAATAGTGTTATAAGAAAGAAAAAAACCTGCTTCCTTTCCCTTATGGGGTATCCATGAGCCTGTATAGAGTCCTTAAGTAGGTTCTCTGTTGGTAGGAGACAATAACAGAGGCCAACCAGAGAATATTGAGAAGCAAAGCAGCTAGTAAGCATGAAACTGTTAAACTATTGAAAAACAGCATCCCCTACTCACCCCACGCAGGGAGGGAGGAGAGGAACCCAGAACAATGGTGTGTAAGCTCTTATATAGACTTTTGAAATTGCCCACCCTGTAGCTCAAGACCAACCTGCAAAACATCATACATACATACATCACAGAAGGAGGTGGTCTGTAGCAGAAATACATCACAGGGGGGCGGTCTATCACAGAAATCCTGTCTTCCAGGAAACCTGACAATGGTCAATCATTGCTCTGTCTCGCAGCCTGGCCATTCTTTTGTGATGATAAATGCTTTAATTCCTGAATCCAGGTCACAGGCTCACCCTATTCATACACACATACGCCCTTAAGACAGGTAAGCAAAAGACAATGGAGAGGCTTTCCCATTTCCTTCCTCCTTATAGAGAAATATTTGAGGTCAATTTGGGAGAGTCAAAATGGTTTCAGGATTGCTCTCCTGTCCTATTTCAGACACGTAGTTTATATACTTATGTATGTGTTTGCCTTGTAAATTTATTAACATGTGCCCAGCTTCGGCTGGGGAGGGCAGGATATAAATAAAATTTATTATTATTATTATATATAAGACCTTAGAATTCAGATACAGTGGTACCTCAGGTTAAGAACTTAATTCGTTCTGGAGGTCTGTTCTTAACCTGAAACTGTTCTTAACCTGAAGCACCACTTTAGCTAATGGGGCCTCCCACTGCCACCGCACGATTTCTGTTCTCATCCTGAAGCAAAGTTCTTAACCTGAGGTACTATTTCTGGGTTAGCGGAGTCTGTAATCTGAAGCATCTGTAACCTGAAGTGTCTGTAACCCCAGGTACCACTGTAACAATAGACAATATGTGGGAGAGCACTGCTGTGGAATGAGTCCCACACAGCTTGGTATTTTTATATGTGATATGCATATGTGTTTGGTGTTTGGTGTTGTACTCAGGCCTCATTTTCATTATGGAAGAAGACTTAAGGATTACACCCATTTCTTCTCCCCTCTGCCCTGGAATAGGTTGCTTATGTGAATCTTGCATTGATTATCCTAAATAATCGTTCAGTATGAATTTGGAAAGGCTCGTTTGGAACATGCTGCTGGAATGCTCTAAACCTTTGTGTGTTTGGGGAAAGGGTTTGCTTCCCCTGGGGCTCTATAGTGCTGCCAAGGCATTGCTTGCTTGCAGTTACTGGGAAGTGGAATTAAAGGTATTACAAAATCCCTTAATATATAGGTGTGATGTGATATTATCCAGGAGCACTCTTGCCAAAGGTCCGAGCCTTGTAATAGGTTCACTCCAGAGCTGAGTCAAAATTTATCAGAAGACTTTCTTTTCGGATGAAGAGTTTGGAGATTCCTGCCCCCCGCCCCAGCCCCTAGCTAAACAAAAAATAAATGTCTGCCTTGCATAATGTTCTTCTAGAGTTTTCCACCTTTTTGTGTAGTTTGTCTTCCATAATCACTCCCTCTCGTGACGGTAGGATTGCTCTGATAATCTATAAATGAAGCATAAAAAGAATGCCAGACTAACCAGAACAAGACCAACCAAAATTTGAAAGCTTGGGAAAACAAGGATGGAAATTGCAGAAAACAGGTTAAGTGTGGAAACAATTAAGATTAATCTGAAATAACTCCAGTTAATGTTCACAAATGCACAGTGTTTCTCTTTTTACCAAATAACACATTGAGGCTAATGATGACATATTTCAGTGTACCAAAGGTAGCAGTGAGCTCTCCTGGGTAAAGCAGAAACAACTTTTGTGAATACAAAAATGAAAATACTCTTCTTGGACTTGGCCATCACTGGCAAAAGTGCCATTATATAAGAGATGGAGAGCATGTCAACATGATAAATGGGTTCTTATAAGATATTCCAGATGAGTCCAAACAGAAGATCCTTTTATCAAGGTGTTAAAAAGCTTTAGCAATTTTATATTCATTTTCCAGAAAAAAGGAGATAATATGTGGACAGTTTATCTATCTCCACTAATGTTTTTGCAAGATTTTAAAATAAAGGTTTTTGCTGCAGGATGCATAATTGCTTCCCTGTACCTCCCCATTCTTGTATTTGTTGTATTTTGTAAAACCTTTCCTTTCTAATAGGCAGCTTAAAATATTTTTTTATTTCGTCCACTGAAACCAATTTATTTGTTTGGCTACCAAAGACCAGTGCACAGCATCACTACACTTCTGCTCTACGCCATGGCTCCGCATTGGTTTCCCATCAAGCATGCATGCAAACACATAAAAGTTTATTTCCCCCAACTGTTCTCTTTGTAATAAATGGCATATTTAAAGTCAAAGCACCTGGAAGGAGGCAAGAAGCCATTGTGGGCCCCTGATTGAAATTGGGACCATTGGTGTTAGATTGGAGCCATGCAGGGATGCCTTTTCTTCAAAGTGAAGGTGGCAAAGTGAAGAACATAAGATGAGCCTGTTGGATCAGGCCAATAGTCCAACAAGACCACCATCCAGTTCTCACAGTAGCCACCAAGATGCCTGAAGGAAACCCTCAAGCCCCAGAGCAAGAATACACTCTCCCCCTGCTGTTTCAGTTTGTTGTTGTTTAGTCGTTTAGTCATGTCCGACTATTCATGACCCCATGGACCAGAGCCCACCAGGCCCTCCTGTCTTTCACTGCTTCCCGCAGTTTGGTCAAACTCATGTTTGTATCTTCGAGAACACTGTCCAACCATCTCATCCTCTGTCGTCCCCTTCTCCTTGTGCCCTCCATCTTTCCCAACATCAGGGTCTTTTCCAGGGAGTCTTCTCTTCTCATCAGGTGGCCAAAGTATTGGAGCCTCAGCTTCAGGATCTGTCCTTCCAGTGAGCACTCAGGGCTGATTTCCTTCAGAATGGAGAGGTTTGATCTTCTTGCAGTCCATGGGACTCTCAAGAGTCTCCTCCAGCACCATAATTCAAAAGCATCAATTCTTTGGCGACCAGCCTTCTTTATGGTCCAGCTCTCACTTCCATACATCACTACTGGGAAAACCATGGCTTTAACTATACGGACCTTAGTTGGCAAGTGGTTAATTCAGCTTGTAGGTTTGGCCCTCAAATGGGCACACAACCTTAAAGGCTCTTTCTTGCTTTCTATCCTGCATTAAGGACACCAGGCAAACTCAGGACTGACCTCACATGTAAGTTTTGTGCAGGCTCTACCCAGCAAAATGCTGTCCCATATAATTTCTCCATGACATCTGGATTTTATCATTGCCACAGAAAAATCAATTAATTAACAAAAGGAAACAATGCACCACGGAAATGGTCCATTTGGATTAAATGAGGGAGGTGTTTTAATGAGGATGACAACATGCGGATGCTGTGAAGAAAAAATGCATGCATGAGCAGCACCATGTCTAAGGAAAACTGCTCCCGGAAATTATACATATTAAAATCATTCCAGCAATAGTAAAAAATAATAATTGGATGAATATATTTGGTGTTTCAGAAATATAGGAATGGTGGATCCCAGTAAATAATTTATATGTCATTTTATATGCCAAATCATTTGCATTTTGTATCTGAAATCTTTCCTGGTTAAAATACTCATACGAAGTATTGGATAAGAACATAAGAAAAGCCCTGCTGGATAAGGCCAATGCCCCATCCTGTTCTCACAGTGGTCAAGTAGATACCTCTGGGAAGTGTGCAAGAGGGGCAGGAGTGCAACAGCACTCACCACTGTTGTATACACTACTGTACAGATTTTGGTATGCTCCAGGTGCCACCCCCATTTGGTGTATCATCTCATCACTTCCTTTGACTGCAGTTCTCCAACATTGTGCCTATTTTTCAACCAATGCCACTCATCTGCATACCGTGCACAACTTAAACCTTATGTAGTAGAATCGCAGAGTTGTAGAGTTGGAGATACGGGGGTCCATAAATGACATTCACATAAAATGTGTATTTCTACAGGTGGAAAACCTGAGGAGAGATTCTGTGTATGCATATGGGTGTCACTGCTCCCTGCTGGAGTGAGATGGAACTGCTATCATCTGACAAAGGATTTCAGGAACTAGAACGTAGAATTGAGGTTTTATTCAGCACCATGGACAGGGACCAAAAGCTTCCTTGGGTTCCACATTGACACTACCCTTGTTTTGAGCAATACTAGTTTGCAGTGACCATTAGCAAACACAGAGGTGTAAAATCAGTCCCAGGGCTAATGCAGAACTTAGCTTTGCCTACAGACACATGAAGCAGGGTATTTGAACAATTTTTACAAACTAGGTTTTGAATACTTGGGGCTTTGGGGCTACTTCTCACAACGTCATTCTTGATCATAAAGGCTAATATGTTGCACCAGGGGTCTTCAACACAGTGCCCACACATTCACATGTGCCCACAGTGGCATTTCCTTGTGCCAAAAGGTCCCCTCCTTCTTCTTTGAGCCTATTATCTCCAGGCACCAGGATACGCAAGATCATCCCAGACAAGGCAAGGACCTCCGTTTCACTTCTTCTAAATCACCCTTCTCCTTCAAAAGTACCTGTGACTGATTCATTCTTTCTCTCTCTCTCTCTCTCTCTCTCTCTCTCTCCACACACACACACACACACACACACACACACACTGTACACTGCAGATGAAATTAGTCTGTCATGAAGCTGACTCACAGTTTGTTGCTATGCATTGTATCTATTCTCACACACTCCTCCTTTGGTCACCAACTTTGGTCTGTTTTAGGAGAGCTGGGCTGTCCACAAATGTCTGCAGCCTGGTGGAGAGGGGGGAACAGAGACACAAACCAAGCAGACTGCCAGAAATGAATGTGGGTGTCATTTAAAATTGTATTATTTAACCTTTATTAGATTACTTCCGTGTTATTAATCTAAAAGTTGCATAATTCTTGGCATGATGCAAACAGAAATTTAATCTGTTCATCAACAAAGACAGTCACTCACCTATGATTTCTTTAATTGAGTCACAGGCCTAGCAGGTATCCTCCTTGCCCCACATGAGGAAGTTTCAAAAATGCAAACCTCCTCTCCACCTACAGTCAGTCTGAAATGGTCCAGTCCACAAACACTTTAATCACACAGAGAGCTTGTTGTTTAAACCAGGAGCAGGCAGTCTTCAGGCTTGTTGCATCAACCTCATTAACAAAAAAACAAAAGCAAAAAACCCTAAAACTAAAACTCCGAGGTCTACCAACCGAAACTAGGTACAAAAGAGATAAATTAGAATTAAATAAGAATGTGACAGTGAGCACATTGTGTTCAGTACCTGAACTGAACAGTGCCTACACTGTTTTCACATAAAACTCCTGGCTAACTTTTTCATTTTAGCAGCCTGATTCAGGTGAGGAAGTAGTTGCTTTGTTGCAACTATTGATCAACATTTGGGAGTCTGAAATTCTGGCTGATCTACTTACCACAAATCAACCAGAGATCTACTGGTAGATCCCAGACTACCAGCTGCTCATCCCTGGTGTAAACCGTCTTGAGACCATTGGTTTGGCCCTTCTGTCCCCCTGACAGAGCATTTGAGGATAGCAGAAGTTTCATTTAGGAAAAGGTTTGATGTGCCTCAGGTGGCAATTGGTGATAGACACAAGTCATGCTGTATTAGTACTTCCTCTAGAGTTTTGATAGGGACAGATCTGGTTCTTTGGAAGGCATTTCTGATGAGTCACCACTTCACTGCAGGTACAATGCAGGCAGAGATGCAGATTATCATGCCGGCCAGAACTTAGTCTAGAAGAAAGAAGAATGGGAAAGTGCCACGATGAAGAGGTACTGAGGAGGGTCACAGAATCAGGTTGAGAACATAACTCTCAGAGATGGTGCTCATCAGAGTGCCGTGGTGAGGTATGGCAGCTGTTATGCCACAGCCAAGCTTCCCTGGTACAAGCACAAAGCACTCTGACATCTGTCGAGGGAAGGTGCATGCTTGCAATGTAATTAGTGGTTATTAACCAAATTACCTTCTCCGATTCTATCCTAGCAATTTTTAATGATCCAGTGCCAAGCTGTGTGGATTTCTTTCCGCGTCCGCTTTTGCAAAACGCATTTTACAGCGTCATTTCGGCTCCTATCCATGCCTCTCGTCCGGAGGGAATGTAGGGTTTGACAAAGGGGAAACTGGGTACCTCTGGAGTGCTTGATTTTCACATGCACACCCTTCCCAGGCTGTGACATGAGGGCAAATGATAAGTTACTGCTCTCTCCAGGAACTTTATTAGCATTGTAATGGGTGGGTGAAGGGTGAACTGCAGTGGTCTGACAGCATTGCCATCGACACAATGTATGACCAGGGTTACATTTCCATAGCAAAAGCATCCACACTGAAAAGGAGATGGAGGGGAGGGGGGTGGCTCAGCATTTGGGAGAACTGGGGAAACAATGAAAGCGGGGTCTTCTCTGAAGGCGTTTGGCCCTTGGATGTGAACAAATAAACAAAAAACCCTTTTCTTGTTGCCTTTATTTTTGTGCATCAAAGGGGTGGGGAGGGGGTGGGAGAAAGAGGGGGCGGTGGTTGTTGTTGTCATGGTAGGCACCGGGCTTTTCCACTGCAGTATTGTATTCAATATTCCAATCACCTTGCAAGTCAAGAAGGCTCGTGGAGCTTGCGGTAGTGTCAGAGTGAAAAACGAGCCATGGCGTCACGCTTGGCCAGCCGCTGGCTGTCGGTTGCAGATTGAGTGCCACGCTGCGGCGTGTTTGGTTTCATATCAACCATTTCGGTTGCAGCATTTGGAAAGGCACGCTTCTCCCTTTCTTTCCTTCTCCAGCAGAAAAATCCAATGACAAAAGATTGGGGACAGGGGGGAGACGGACGAGTGTCACCCCCTTGTTCCAGCACCTTGGCTTCTGCCTGCGAGTTGTCAGTCATTTGCGCCGAAGGAGGAAGATGAGGTCTGAGACTGCATGGTGGGTTTTGCTTCCTTCTCCCCTCTCCCCCCCTCACCCATCCCCACCAACCAACAGCACTTGACCCCACCCATCCCAGTCTTTAATATCGATTACTATTTTTATTCTTCTCCTTTGCATTTTTATTTATTGAATTCCGAGGTGATGGCGACCGATGGGGATGCGGGGAAGGGAAGATCATTCTGGAAGCAGCACAGCCACGAGGGAGCCACAGACTCTCCTGAGTGCTGTTAAACAAAGCACATCGTGTATTTTTACAGATAGCGCAAGCCAGGCAACCATGATATTTGCCTGCCGGAACTGTTCTGTATGGTCACGGTGCAACCTATTTCCTCACCTCTGCACAAAATCAATCAAAGAAGCAAAGACACTTTCACGATCTGTAGGTGTTTGTGAATTCCGAGGTGGGGACTGGTGAAATATGAGAGTGTGGGAGCAATGCCTTGAGGGAGGACCAATGCTGGAAAATGATGTACAAGTACTTCACACTTTATATATTTCATGTGGAATTCTCAATAGCTCCTGTGACTGGGCTGCTCCCCAATTCTGCACCCCCAGCTTGTAATACATTTCTCCAAAGTGTTGTCTAAACACTGGTGGTTGGTTGACACACACATATAGATCACTTGATTTTTCAGTGCTTTATTATCACATGCTTAATGGCTGGCTTGTACTAAATAGGATTTTTTATTTTTTTTTGGTATTGTGCAGATATATTTTAATGATATAGCTACTAATGTCTTCTTCATTAGACGAGCCAAGTTGGATCAGGACAGAGCAATGGCCCATCCAGTTCAGCGGCCTCTTTCCCACAATAACCACCCAAATATTCCTGGAAAGGTATGAACATCTCTTTTTGTCCCTACCCCACACTACCCAGGCACCGGGATCCAGAGGTCCACTGTGATTCCACTAGGCTACTGTGGAAAAATATCCATGAACAGACCTATTCTCTATGGGTTTGTGTGACACACACACACACTCCCAAGCTATTTGCCATCTCTACCTCTTGGTGCAGATTTTGTATGCTGCTTTTTATGCATTGTGTGGAGAAGTATTTTGATCTACTTGTCCTCAGTTTATGCTGATCAATTTTACCTCAGAAGCACAGCTTCTGTAGAAGTCAGGAGCTGCTTTACAGAAGTCTGGCTGACTTATCCTCGGCAAAACTTGCTCTTTTCAGTGGGGCAGCCAGGTAATTTTAGAACCGGGCTTAGGAAGCAATACTAAGTATGGGAAGCCAATGTCATTTATGTAGGCTTAAGAAAAAAATGCCAGATGTAAACCTCATTCAGGAGAAAGGCTACTGCCAGCGGACCTGGCCCAAGCCCGGCAGAGGGAAAACTTACCTTTAAAAGAGAGTTTGACCTACATCACCCTTTTTGCCTTGTAAGTTCCGCTGGGTTGCCAGGTCATGTGACTGAACTGGACAGAATCAGGATCCAGTGCTCTCTCTAGCAAGTTTACAGAAAACCATTAGCCTGAGTCCCTTCATACGCCTATGCAGTCAAACCATGAATTGTTGGTTTGACTGCATTAAACATCTCACACAAAAAAGTTTTCCTACTGAATTGGTGCAAACAGCAATCAGGTTTTTCTGCAGATTGCTATTTTCTCTAAAACTGGTTTGCTGGTAAAACACAGGTTTTCTGGGGGAAAGCACAGAGACCAAAAAACAAACAAACAAACAAACAAACAAACAAACAAGCATTTGGACATGGAGCTTTAAGGTGTAGACCTATGCCTGGAAAGCACAGCAAAAAATGAAGTCTAGATGTGCCCAAAGAGGCTCTTACCAATTGGCTTAGTGAGAAGCAAATATTTGAGTTTTTAAAAAGCTTTTGGGTGCATGCCATGTGCAGATGCTGACTTGTTAATTTTTAATTTGTCAGTTAGCCCTAGAATTTCTTTCCTTCTCACCTCTATTTTATTTAGCTCAACAGATGCCTTTCCTGAAAAAAGTGGTGCAGGCATGGGCATTTGCCCAACATCTTACACACTGAAGGCTCATTACACTTGTCGGCCATCTTTCCATCCTCCTGTAGCAGTCCTTCCACACTTCTGCCACCCAGCATTATCTCAACTGGAAGATACTTTAAGTCACTCCACAATTCCCAACTCATTTACCAATGACTCCTACAATGGAACTTTGTATTTCCTAGGGATTCACCAGTCTGAACCACCCAAGCCCAGAAACCATTTTGTCATGTGTTGCCTCCAACACCCAGCATGGTAGCTTAGCAACCGAGTTCCAAGTCTTCTGAAAGTGGTAGTGAAGATCAGGGAAAACCGAATGCATGGAGTGACAAACCAGTCCTCAAAGCTCACTCCATTTGCAGGTATAGATACCATAATGACTGAAGCTTGACAAAGACTGTGTTTGTGTTTCCCTTTTAAGGGACAATTAAGACTGAAGCTGGGAGAATCATTAACCCTCTTTTCATTTCTTTTATTGAATGATGAGGGTATGAGCTTGCTGTACTCATGTAGGCTTCCCATGCAATTTAGTACCCTGAACTTCCAGGGCTCCAGATTACAGAAGGAGCAAAAATGACAGAAGGAACATAGTGTAGAGGTTCCAACCCCAATACATAGAAGGCAATGAAGCTAGTGATGGTGACCTAAAGGAGACAGTGAGGTCAATAGGTTCATCTCCACCACTGCATGAGGCTTTGGTGACTGAGGAGGGCTACAGTTACTTCTGAATCCATGATACAGGTTTTGCCCCTGTGCTTCAGAGGCTACATTTTTACTTGTAATTGGGTGTGGGTAGAATTACTTTCTCATTTGTTATCCCTGCTCTAATGTAGATTCTGAATTTGCTCAGTATTGGTTGTGCAACTGATGCAGTGACCTTCACATAGTGTCAGGAAAAAAATACTACTGGAGAAATACCATTTTGCAGTTCCATTTTTCAATCTTGAGCTGTAGACACTATATGTACAGGTGCCAAAGGCAATTTTGGTTGTGCAAAGATGCATTCAAGATAATCAGTTCTTCCCTTTAGGCTTCTATGTTTTCATGGAAGTGTGATTCACTCACATTCACCCTGCATCATGGGTTTTATAGTTTTAAGACTGCATTAACATCCTTACAGATTTGTGATTTTCCTCATGAAACTATAGGTGGATTTGAACGAAACATTTAAATGTGATTTTTTAAAAATAAAGGTTTTGTTCCTCAATATGCATCTCAGGGTGGAAATGAATATGATCTGGAAGAAAAGAGAATATGTTTAGAATACAAATTGTTTAAATAGTGGTTTAAACAAGTTTAAGAATGTATGAACTAAAAAAAAAAGCCTTCTGAAATATCAACAGAATGAAGGAAACTTTAAAATATATAATACTCACCTATGCAGATCAGATCTTTTGAAGCCATGGACACTCCCATTTTCATATCAGAATTGGGACTTGGCAGAATCTAAATATCCAATCCAACCTCCTCACCTCCCCCTTTTAAGAAGCTAATACAAAGCTTTCATAAGCACTTAATTTACTGTAGTGCCTGCCCAGCCAGATGGCATGACGGAGTGAATACAATTTCAGGGTCCCTGATACATAGCATAACTTTGCAGAAAATGTTTGCTAACAGCTGCATAACTGTCTTCAGGGCCTTGTTTGATTAAACCAGTAACAGATTGCAGTACTGAGATGTGGTGGCACACAAACAAATTTGAGCAATCATTTAAAAAAATCTACCACCAAGGTTAGCATCTCCTCATGCTTGGTACTCCACGAACAGTAGCTCCATCGTAAAACAAGCAATCCTAGGCCAGTGAAGGCAGAAAAACTCAATGTTGATCAAAGGGCTAGGGGTTTCAGACACAGCAAAATGGGCAGCTATGCATTTAGGAAAGGTATCCCTAACTTATGTTGATGCATCTGAAAGTATATAAGAAAGGACTGCAAATGGTACTATGTAACAGCACCATCTGGTGATGTATTCTGTGAAAATAGCAATGCAGAAAGAACCTCACTGGTCTCCAAAAAAGGGTATAGTTCCCACACAAACAATTCTTCCATTTCTTTGTTGCTATTATGTTACCTGAAGTAGCAGACCATCCTTATTCTTCATCCTATTTCCTACTTATGCTTATATAAGGCAGACCTGGACAAATAGTGACCCACCAAGCTGAAAGCAGCCACCAGGACCGTACATAATGGCAAACTAGGATCTTGGTAAATCTCCTGGCTTTGCTCCTTGTCTGGGTATGTGTGTGTGTGTGTGTGTGTGTGTGAGAGAGAGAGAGAGAGAGAGAGAGATTGTTTTCTTCTTCTTCTTCTTCTTCTTCTTCTTCTTCTTCGTCTTCGTCTTCGTCTTCGTCTTCGTCTTCTTCTTCTTCTTCTTCTTCTTCACCACCACTCATAGCCGAGTAAGATTGTCTTCCATAAACACGGTTTAACAGTGAGTCCGTATGTGACTGTGGAGGCCCTCCGCAGTGGGGACATAGGTTTCGGGGCAGGAGTTGATCATGGTGTAAAGGTAAAGGTAAAGGGACCCCTGACCATTAGATCCAGTCGTGGCCGACTCTGGGGTTGCGGCGCTCATCTCGCTTTATTGGCCGAGGGAGCCGGCGTACAGCTTCCGGGTCATGTGGCCAGCATGACTAAGCCGCTTCTGGCAAACCAGAGCAGCGCAAGCAAATGCCATTTACCTTCCCGCCGGAGCGGTACCTATTTATCTACTTGCACTTTGACGTGCTTTCAAATTGCTAGGTTGGCAGGAGCAGGGACCGAGCAACAGGAGCTCACCCCGTCACAGGGATTCGAACCGCCGACCTTCTGATCGGCAAGTCCTAGGCTCTGTGGTTTAACCCACAGCGGTGAGGGTTTGCCAAATGTGCCTTCCTCTTAAGAGAGAATGTAAAAGCTGTAGCTCAGTGGTATAGAGTCTGCTTTGCATGCAGAAGGTCCCAGATTCAGTCCCTGGTATGTCCAGCAGGGCTGGGAAAGACCCAGCAATGGTATTTGTGATGAGAGAGAGCCATCCTTCCAACACCAGCACATCACATCTGCTTACATGGACGGGTTTGCGGTAAAGTTGTGGCTATGTGGGTGCAGTAGCAGAACCACCACCACCAATCCAGCACTCCCACTAGTGCAACCATGTGGTCCCAACTTTGCCCAGTTTCATCCAGCTAAGCAGAAGTGTCTCAAGGTCTGGACAGCAGCTCCATAGCTCTGCCCCACTTCAGGTACCTTTCCTGGAGAAATCCTTGACTGGATGCTTGAAGGACCACTGCAAGTGAGTGTAGACAATACTGAGCTATATGAACTAGTAGCCTGACCTGGTATATAAGGCAATTTCCTATCATAAAAATAAAAATAAAAAACTGTCAGGCCTATGGCTGCCTCCAAAGGACACACATTCACCAGGGGGTTCAAATCCTACAAAAGGTACATTACTCCACTTATGATCTCATTTTGTATGAGGGATTCAAAAAGTCCAGAGTAGTCTATGTTTGGGCATCCTGCCTCCTCCGCATTATTGGGGCCTCCTCTTGAGTGTGCCTGACACCCCTCCCAATTCTGAAGCAGAACATCACGCGTTGCCTTTGATATGGTGGCCTGCACATTTCTGTGCCTTTATGTAAGGTCTGTGGGAAAGGACCAGGCAAGGATGCTCTTGAGCAAAGCCACCCAACCAGAAATTATGAAACCATAACCAACCATTTGTCCATTCAGTGCTGAACAAGGACCTAATCCCACTTTCTCTCCACCTCACCTCCACATCCTCTGCTGAGCCAAAGAAGGAAATTTTGCTGCCCTTTGTTTTCTATAATCTCCCCCCCTTGCAACAAATGAGTGTAGTGAACCAAAGACACAAACTCAAATTAGTAACATGCCAAGAGCATGCCCGTGGGCTGGGATGAGCGCAGTAGATGGAAGCGAGAAGGAATATCATTCAACAGACGATGGCGCTTCAGTCAAAAGCTTAATTCCACATGCTTAAGGAGTGCTTCTGAGGTGCCTGTGTGATACCCTCTGCACCAATGATGAGGCCTCCAAGCTGGATCTGTGTCTGCAACATCTTCCTCTATACAGCTGTGTAGGAGAGGAATGTAGGAAGACTAAACAGACCTTAAAGAAGAAAGTTAATAATAATTGGAGGAGGCCACTGAGCCTACTGGATCCAATCTCACTGAGGCACTGGCATAGCGTGACCAGGGGGCAGCGGCCCTAGGCGCATTATTCTGAGGGTGTGAGAGGGTGCAACCAGGCGTCCTCATGAAAGGTGCCCTGCAGGGAGGTGTGCTGCGCCAGTGCTGGGACTCTGGGGCTGGGACCACACTTCGTTCTCCTAGAGAGAGAGAGAGGAGAGTGCAACTCTCAGGTCAAATTTAATTTTTATCCCACTCTTCCTCCGAAGAGCTCAGGATAGACTACACATTCTCTGCCTAACCTGCCTCATAGGACTGTATAACAGCTCTGTGAAGCAGGCTTGTAAATGGCCCAGCTTTTCCCAGTGACTTTGTGACTGAGCAGAGATCTGAAGCCTGATCGCCCTGGTTCTAACCCAACATCCTAACCACTGCCTCATATTTTATGCTTTCACACACTGTGGATTGCATCCAACTCTGCCATTGCATGAGCAGAGGAGACACCCACTCATAGAATCATAGAGTTGGAAGGGACCCCAAGGATCATCTAGTGCAACCCCCTGCAATGCGGGAATCTCGGCAAAAGCATCCATGGCACATGGCCACCCAACCTCTGCTTAGAGACCTCCAAGGAAGGAGAGTCCAGTAAGGCTTCCCATTCCTCCCCTCCCGCCTACAGCCCCCCTGCACACCCTCAAAATATCCTCTGGATGGGTTGGGGAACCTATGCACTGTAAGATTTGGGGGTGCATGCGGGGCTGCAGGATGCAAGGGAAGGAAGCCTCATGATTCCTGCTGTGTAAGTGTAGATATGTTTGCATAACACTGGATGCAACCCTAAGAATATTATCTGACATTCCACGACCTACTCACTCAGTTAAGAGAGATGCTTTTGGACAGTGTCTAAATTTGAAATTGGAACCCAGCTTTGAACGTAGGGTTGCTATGGGCCTGTTGTACATACTACACACAACATAAGGAAGCTACCCTGAATCACTCCATGCAGGGGCTGTACGAAGCAAACTGCATTTCATGCTGTAGTACAACTCCTTGTGGGTTCCTTAGTGCCTATGTCAGAGGTCAGCAAACTTTTTCAGCAGGGGGCCAGTCCACTGTCCCTCAGATCTTGTGGCGGGCCGGATTATATTTTGGAAAAAAAATATGAACAAATTCCTATGCCCCACAAATAACCCAGAGATGCATTTTAAATAAAAGCACACATTCTACTCATGTAAAAACATGCTGATTCCTGGACTGTCCGTGGGCCAGACTGAGAAGGTGGTTGGGCCAGATCTGGCCCCCAGGCCTTAGTTTGCCTACCCATAGTCTATGTAATATCACTTGCTATACAACAAACAAGGTATTCACTTGTTAACCATCTTGATCGTTCCTTAATGAATTTTTATTCGTATGCCTACAGTTGGGCTGTAACTGCACAGCACAGCTTTCCTCTTGACAGAACAGATGGAGGCAGGACAGTCCTGGGGCCCAGTGTGCTTGCCTCCAACTGGAATTGTATACGATGTGACCACATGGTTGTCTACAGCTACTTGGCATCACCTTCTGTAAAGCTCTTGCCTCTGCCATTGCCATTGCAGCCCGCCTCAATGGCACAAGTTGGGCTCTGGGCCAGGAAGGGGATTTAGGAAGCCCTTTATAAATAAATACCCTTCCAGGGAAAACAAGCATCCTCCGTTGACTACAACAGGGAGATTCAGATTCCCTCGGATTCCCTCAGACTGTTGTTTCATTCACAGAAATCTAGGATTCTGTGAGGAACACAATGACAATTTGAGAGAAGGGTCTCATGACTTTGTTTTATTATAACCCCTGACTTTTTGCTGTGCTGGCTGAGACTGATGAGAGTTGTAGTCCAACAATTTCTGGAGGTCCATGGGTTCAAAGACAATGAATAAAACAACGAAGATGGAGACTCTCCTTCCCAATAATTCAAAATCTGAACAAAGTAATAGAATCTTGCAGAAAGAGTCAAGGTCATGTATTCAGAGCTTGCTGTGAGGCAGGGATGTCTATCAGCCTCTCTCCCCTTTCCTTACTTCTAGCTGGTGCCAAACACATTGCTCCCCTTTCATTTGGACCACACCAGCGGGCAACACATTGTACACATTGCCCAGGCTTTTGCCCTGGGGAGGTCACTTTGGTGTGGCAGATGCAGTGGTTTAACTTCACCCTCAAAGGTGCACTCCATTGTCTCTTGAAACAGATGGGTGCCAACAACAGCAGTACTCAAACTCTAGTTTGTCTTGCTCTAGTTTGTGTGGTGCCTGCAAAGGCCACTGCTAGTCATTTTCAGTGAAATCTATCTCAAGTATATGACTGAATAGATTCTACCTTTCAAATCTTATTACAGAGGAAGATTTTAGGCCTCAAATGAATGAATAGATTGGGAGCACAATGGAATAAAGACTGTATTTTAAATAAATACGTTTGGGATTCTTCTGCACATAGTCAATCAATGCAACCAGCCAACAGTGAACGGGAGTGCCAAGAATGAACAGTCTGTATAGCCAAATATTACAGAAAAACGCACCAAGTCATGCAGTAGACAGGATGCATTTAAAAACAATAATATGACATACATATACAATTTAAGCAAATGTATGGAACCGCTAACATATTGGAGTGTATCAACAATGGCTTGGACAATTAATTCCTATGTCTCAAGCACATGTTCAACAAACTAGGCTTTTGTGTTACTGTTTTGTTGTCAGGGCTTATGTCAAATGCTGCTCTAATTATTCTCATCAGGTCTTGGCGGCTTCAATTGGCTCTCATTTCATCAGTTTTTGTTTAAGAAAGGTATGTGCATACTCATTTGTAGCCATTTGCATCTGGACATTCAGGAAGTCCATCATGATATTTTGATGGTTTCCTGGAGGCTAGCCACCCTGCTCCTGCATTTTCCTTCCTGCAGTCTGTCCAGCTACCATGCCAAATCCGTTGCTTGTTCTTTGAATGTAAGCTTCCTCTCCTCCCATCTCCTTTATGATCTTTTGTCTCTTTCTAATATGCGAGTTCCCCCACCCCACCCCCCACATCCAGGCTGTTTATGAGTCCATCAATGCTGTCAAGTTGCTTCAACAGCAAAACCCAGTGTGCCAAGAAAGCTTATACCTGATGTAGTTTCCTGACCAATTGCCAAGTCTCACATTCTCGGATCAAGTGTTAATTGGTGCAGGAGATTCAACACAGAAGGTGAAGGAGTATTAAGCATTTATTTATTTGAGAGTTTTTTTGTGGGGTGTTAACCCACCTTTGGGGGGGGGGAATTCTTAATGTCCAAGTTGTCTCACAACCATTTAAAAACTATAGTGCTGACAATTACAAAAAAAAGCCCAGCAACTCACAATAACAAGAATAAAGAGCAAGATGGCCAATCAGATGCAGATTCAGACAGATTAAAATAACCAGTGTGCTTGAAGACTATGTGGATGGTTAATGGAAAGCTGAGGGGAAACCCCAGGGTCTATGTTGGGAAAACTGGTGCTTTGTATGTCTTTGTCTTCTTGCCTGAAGTGCCCTCATAAGATGAAACCACCACCCACTAGTGGTGCATTGGCATCATGAACTCTCCACTCATGCTGGGACATAACTGCAGAATTAATTGAGTCTTTCACAATCACCTTTGTCCTTTGAGCAGGGAAGAATGGGTCCATGCTGCAAATGTTGCCACTGGAGTGTTGCCACTACCTCATCTCATCTCTAACTCTGCTCTCCTTGATGGCAGAGATGGGTAATTTCAGACTTGGAAGCCAAACCTTCCCCAGGCTTGGAGGCAACACCCCTTCACCAGACACCCCCTCTTTCCCCAGGACTAGGGTCACATCCTCCTTTAATGCTGGAATGTGCCCTTGAACTCTGGTAGTGCTGCTTGCCTGCCTGGATGGTGGATAGAATGACAACGAGGTGAGGGAAATGAGCACGTGCAGAAACTAAACCACTGACCAATGGTTAGAAATACACCCCATTGCTCCATCCACTTTTGCCTCCAGCCCTCCCCTCTCCCCACAGGCACATGGCCCTCCAGAAAGCTTTTCAGAAGGGCAATCAGCTTGTGGAAATGCATCCTTTCCCTACCTCCTGCTGAATGGGGCACATCTCTGTGGGCAGGCACTGTGCTCTCAGAAGGGAAGAATTGCGTGCTAAGAGTTTTACAAAATGCTGGATTTTCATGATTAAACAAAACAAAACAAAACAAAACAAAACCCAATGCAGTAAAACCATGTAATGAGAAGCAACAAATGGGACGTTAATACCATTGTTAAAACTAGAGTGGCGCTGAACATTTTGAAGATATATTTTTCACCCACTCATCAGGGAAAACAAAACTCTCCCAAAAAATCATGGTGGAAGTGGGGGGGGGTGAAGGAGGAGATTACTGTGAGATTTTGACCAGCTTCGGCCCATCTGAAGCTGAAGGTGATACAGGCTCGTCATATCTTGAGCCCAAGCAGAGTGTCGTCACACAGTAGAAGGATAAGCAGTATGTGCCACATTCTCAACTTTATTTACACTTCTATGCTGAGAGAATACAAACATGCATCTTGCCTCTGTGAGAGCAGAGAAGCAACTCCTCTCGGAAACAAAGAACACCGAGAGAACAGTGAAAAACAGGAAACCAGTGAATGTCACATCCAGTCTCCCATTCCCATGGGAATCCAACAGTAACTCTGACTGTGGAATGCAAAACAATGTTCCATGACTGCAGTTGCTGCTCAGTGAGGGAAATAGAAACCAACAATTACTACTTATTTAATGGTATGAGTTATCCAGTGGTTTTCCACCCCCTTTTTTTTAACCTGAAAGGCTCTCTCTGGAATTGGAAAGAGGACACATTCCAGTAAAGTGGAAAGTTTCTCTGAAGAACCTAGGGACTTTTAGTAATGTGAATTATTTCCTATTTCTCTCTCCCCAAAGGAACTACAGAGCAATCAGTGGAGGCTGGACCTTTAGGCCCCACCAACTGCAGTCAGGCCCCACCTGCCTGTCTCCTTCCTTATATCCAGCCCAGAGAGGGGCACTGCCCATCAGTATGCTCTTTCTGAGTCTCAAGGTTGCCCCTTGTAGAACACAGCAGGAGGAGGATGGGTCTATGTGGGTTGTGTTTGTTTGTTCGTTTGGAAGTTGCTTTGAGTTGCCTTGGGCAAAAAATAATGACTAATAAATTTAGTAGGAAAATAAAAAATAAATATAAATAGAATTACTTGGCTCTTCCTCTGCTCTCCCACCAGTCCCAGTGGGCACCAGACATAACCGAGAGCAATCCAACTTTTATCTGCCTCTGTGCCCCCCCCATTCTGTCACAATGGAGGGAGATGAGGCAGAAGTGTCACCCCATCAAGTTCTGCTGGACTCCACTGGTGGGTCCACTGGTGTGGAACTTCCAAATCCACCTGCTTAAACTTCAGGTGAGCAGAAGTGATCATTAACAGTATCCCTACCAGTGCTAGGTAAAAAGACCCCTGGACAGTTAAGTCCAGTCAAAGGCGACTATGGGGTTGCGGCGCTCATCTCACTTTCAGGCTGAGGGAGCAGGCGTTTGTCCACAGACAGTTTTTCCGGGTCATGTGGCCAGCATGACTAAACTGCTTCTGGTGCAATGGAACACCATGATGAAAACCAGAGCACACGGAAAAGCCGTTTACCTTCCCGCTGCATTGGTATCTATTTACATGTACTGGTGTGCTTTCGAAATGCTAGGGTAGCAGGAGCTGGGAGAGAGCAACGGGAGCTCACCCTGTCATGGAGATTTGAACCACCAACCTTCCAATTGGCAAGCCCAAGAGGCTCCATGGTCTAGACCACAGTGCCTCCCGCGTCCCTGCTAGGTAGCACATACCCTCTAAACAGGACACGCAGAGAGCAGAGCTGGGTCACGCAAGGATGCTCTGAATCCTAACCAGGTCCAGTTAAACTGACTCATAATTACTTTTCTTGCCTCCACGGCCTTCTGCCTTGTGGTGGTGTGACTCTGGATGTGTTGGTGGCTCCACCAATCTGTTCAGCCCCACTGCTACCCACTAGGGGTTTGAACTGGGAAATAGTCACGCCCTAAAATAAGTCATAACAATACCCGTGCACTCCGGATAACAATAAGACTTATTTCCCACACTTTCTTCCAAAGGATCACAGGACACCAATGAATGGAAATGGGTGGTGGTGGTGGGGATACTTATCTCTGTATTTTGTACTGCTGGGAATAACGTTTCCTGCAGCAGAAAGGAGTGACCAATAAACTCACTCCCAAACTGCATGAGGATCGGAAAGGTTGGCAGTGATTGAATTGCAAGAGGCTCCCTGACTTGTGCTTTGAATGATTGCAATCCTAATGTCCTCCCTCTCTGGAGAGCTTTTCTCCTGAAGGGGAAACCTTCATCCCTTTCGCAGAGAGGCTGAGTACGCCGATAAAAGGCTGCCACCCTCACTGCGCCAAGATCCTCAGCAAGCGTCACGACTCCAGCTAATGCAGCCAGCCGAACCTTTACGGAAAGCACCACGGAAGCTAGACCAAATTACATTTATCATTTTATGCCCTTCTCCTTCCAGAAATAAAGTGAGGGATCCAAAACTGAACATCAAGACCCTTTTTTTTTTTCATTTCCCAAACTGGTTCTGAAATGGCTCCCTCCCCCTTGCACCAGTTTTGTTCTCCTTTCTGGATGCGTGGCTGCCGCTTCATTTTAATGCTATAAATCCTGGTGCCTTTGCAGCCTGACAGCGAGTTTGGGATGTGATCGGAAAGCCAACGGGTGTTCTTTTTAAGGTTTAGCACTTGCCTGCGTCAAGTCTCCCCATATCAATCAGGCTAGGGTGTGCCCCGCAAGCCTGCGGCTATGGCAGAACACGGTGACCTTCTTACCAAGGGAGTTGGAAATTGGAAAAGGCGGGGGTGGGGGGGAGGGCTTGATGTGATTGGAGAAAATTAAGATTGGGAGGAGGCGGAGGAAGCAATCACAACGTTCCCTCCTAAAACCCAAGGGACCAAATCAGCCAACGTCCAACCCGGCAAGAGTTTATTACACTTGCGAAAGCAACGTTCGTCAAGGCTGACAGGTCCAGAATGGAACCTGTCTGCCAATAAATAATTGCATTCTCCCTTCCTAAGAGGTCTTGTGGGACCTTTCTTTTTCAGGGGGAGGGCATTAAATGAGCACTTCGAGTCTTCTTGACTCCCTAGATTTTCATCCAGGCAAGGCTCACAAAGCCGGGATATTAAGAACATTATGGTATTTGCACCCACATACAGTTGTCACCTCTCTCACAAGAACCAGATCTCTCATATAAGTTAATTTAAACTCAATCTTTAATTTAAACATTCTTCCAATGGTCATTTGTTACTGAGGTTGAACTAAAAGAAAATGGCTGCAAGGAAAAGAAATCCACCAGCTGGACCATTTTGAAAGTGGGCAAGGGGTCTCTCTTTCTGTAAAATGACAGTCAGGGATGGAGGATGTTTCCTTTCATATTCAAGGGGGAATGTAGCTGTTATGCACTTTTTGAAACAATATATGAATCAAAACACAGACATCCTGAGAATTTTGCACTTCCTGAATTTTGCAGAACAGTTCTCCAGCCATGAAATGTGCAACACACACACACACACACACACACACACACAAGTGAAGTGTGCATATGAATGTACATATTACTGAAAAATAACATTAGGGAGAATTGCTTTACCCAAAATGTATACATTAGACAAAATAGCATACAAAATCGTGTTTATCAGGAGAAAGGCACACTAAAACACAGGTGAATTTTTATTACAGAACTCAGCTTGCTAGGCATTACCAGGCTCCTCTTTCTGTTACACTTATTGTCTTCACAGTTTGCTTCAGATGTTTTGCACAAATCAAATATCTGGTACCCTAGGGTAAATGAAGTACTGCCTGCCTATCTCAGCCACTCACCACCTGTCTGTCTTCTGATCTGCAAGCAGTACAGGGATTGGCACCAGTTGTCAGCTTCTTCATCCTTCACTTCAGGGTTACCATTGTAGAACTTGCTTCTGAATACCAGTTGCTAGAAACCACAGGAGAAGTGAGTGTTCTTCTGCTTGAATCCTGCTTCCTCAGCCTCTTTGGGTGGCTTCCAGCAAAATATAAAAACATAATAAAACGCCAAACTTTAAAAACTTCCCAATACAGGGCTGCCTTCAGATGTAATCTAAAAGTATTGTAGTTCTTTATCTCCTTGACATCTGATGGGAAGGCATTCCACAGGGCGGGCGCCACTACCGAGAAGGCCCTCTGCCTGGTTCCCCGCAACTTCACTTCTCGCAGTGAGGGAACTGCCCAAAGGCCCTCAGGGCTAGACCCAGCAGGCTATTCTTATGCTGTTATGCAGAAGAGAAGAGGATAGAAATACATCTAGAATTACTTGGCTCTGCCTGTCCTTGTCTCTGTCTCCACCTACTTTTGGCCCCTCTGCTTTCCTTCCTACCACTGCCCTAGCTGCCATCATCTATTAATAAATTATATTAGATCAGCACCTCGCCTCTCTCTATATATATGGAGAGAGAGAGAGAGAGAGAGAGAGAGAGAGAGAGAGAGAGAGAGAGAGAATACACACACACCTAGATCACCCTTTGCCATCCTGGTACCCTACAGAAATTTTAGATTACACCTTTCAGCAGCCCTTTGCCAGCACAGCCATGTGATGAAAGCTGTACTCCAAAACACCAGGGTTAGGGAAGGCTTCCCTGGCCAAGGTGGACCAGACTTCAGGCTTACTGGATCCACAGAATCAAGTTTGTTGCAAAGCAAAGCAAAGCAAAGCAAAGCAAAGCAAAGCAAAGCAAAGCAAAGCAAAGCAAAGCAAAGCAAAGCAAAGCAAAGCAAAGCAAAGCAAAGCAAAGCAAAGCAAAGCAAAGCAAAGCAAAGCAAAGCACAATTCAGATCCCAGCAATGTGTTTTGAGTACCAAAACTGAATGGAGCTCACATTCCTTCTACAAACCCACCCTGTGTACCCCAAGCTTTCTTCATTTCAGCACTATAACTTTGGTCTTGGGAGTCCTCTTGCTGCTGCTGTTGAACAATTGGGAATCAGAAATCCTTGTTGATTTATTGCAAATCACCTAGAGAACAACTTTTTGCACAATCCCTATCCCAAGTCATGATTCCAAGGAACCAGGCTAAGATATTTTCTCTGTCCCACCTTCTTTCCTCTCCAGTTCTGTTGTCTTCTGTCCACCCCACCCCCACTCTTCTGCCTTCTTTCCTCTTTCACTCATGTATGAACTAACTGATGTCTGATCTATTCAGTAATTCGGCCCTAAAAAGTAACCTTCAGTTAACTGCTCACATAACTTGCCTGTCACTTTTGATCACAGTCAGGGCATTGTTTTTGCAAGTGTTCTACAGTAAAAATTACCCGCTTTGCTCTTGTCAAGCAAATGAGCCCCGAGGCTTATGTGAAAACCATTAATGATCAAGCCACGGGAGGGACTGGAGCAGTGGGCATTTTGTGGCTTTGGAATCCACCCTTCCCTCCCTCCTGAGCCATTTAGGTTTAATTAACCTTCATTAGCTGACATGGGGATATCGCTTGCCTTGATGTCCAATTGCGGGGAATCAGTTTTGACTGCTGATCACTAGGGATGCTGCTGTTCCTGTGTGGGCACCCAGGCAGGAATATGTCTGTGGAACAGAAATAAACGATGACTAATATGCTTCAGAATACCAGCCTTGGGCTTTGGAAGCCATTCCCAGCTGCCGAAAAAGTTATTGATAGAACAAAACAACAGGCATGCACTCATACGCATTTTTTCTTCCTCTCACTGCCATGGTGCGATTCTGAAAACCATTTCACCATTGTTATAGGAATAAATTATGGGCATGATTTGACCATAATAAAGTAATTCTAAGTCATAATAATACAGAATGTAAGGATCAGACCAAGGGCCCAGACCAGCAAAGCATCCTGTTCTCACAATCCCATTGATTAGAGAAATGCAGCTCAGTTCTATCCAGTCCTCTTACAGAACTTACTTCCAAGTAAGTGAGCATAGAATTGTGCCTTTAAGCACATATTTAACTCCCCAGTTTAAATCAATGGGACTGCACTTTGGCCAGATCATTGTTATTTTTATTAAATCCCATTGATTACATTGGCCATGATAGGGTTTGTTAGCTGGTATTCCAAATCTAGACTCCACACCATGGAAACTAACAGCAAGCATGCACAAAAGGGAAGAGGAAATGTTGCAAAAACAAAACAAAAACCAAGATTACATAAAATCACGGATACCATAACACAAGAGTACAGTCCATCTCCTTCTCAGATTTTCTGCTGAAAGCAAACAAAATCGACCTCCTAATTCTCACTGGATTCTCAAACAAAAACTGATGGGCTTGGGCTTTGAGCATAGCTGTATCGACAAGCAAAGAGCTAAGATAATTTCCCCTTTCTGGGGCGAAGATCTTAGAAGGCAAGCCACAAGTCCTGATCTGGCTAAAGTTAGTTCTGTTGTAAGTCGCATTGAAATGAATGGAACAAATTAATTGTGACTATTTCCTTCCATTGCTTAACTGGAGCTCAGAACTCTCAGCTGAAATCCTAGTCTGTTTAAGTTAGTGAGAGTTTTTTTTTTTTTGTGGAGCAAGATTTCATGTCTCCCAGTTCTTCCCCTTTCAAATAGCCCTGATTGATAGTGTCTCCAAAATAAAATGCAACCAACTTCTGGTTCATGCATGTATTGAGGCTTAGATGTCAAACCCATTAATATTAGGTGGGCACCTATGCTGCATTGTTTTTGGCAACTGCTAAACACTTTTTTTTTGTTTAGTCAAGCCTACCAAGACATGTAACTTTAACATGCAATTTTAACACACCATAGGTGGGTAGGTAGGTCAAATTTATGTCAATTTGTTTTCAATGTTTGATTTTTGTTTTGTATTTTAAATGACAATTTGATATGGCTTTTGTAAGATGCTTAGAGGTTTTCAAAATTAAGAGGTATATAAATTTTGTCATATATGAGAATTTCACTTTAAACTGAAAAAAATAATTACAAGTAGGATTAGGTAAAGGTAAAGGGACCCCTGTCGGTTAAGTCCAGTCATGAACGACTCTGGGATTGCAGCACTCATCTCGTTTTACAGGCCGAGGGCGCCAGCGTTTGTCCGCAGACAGTTTTTCTGGGTCATGTGGCCAGCAGGACTAAGCCACTTCTGGCGAACCAGAGCAGTGCACAGAAATGCCGTTTACCTTCCCACCAGAGTGGTACCTATTCATCTACTTGCACTTTGACGTGTTTTCAAACTGCTAGGTTGGCAGGAGCTGGGACTGAGCAATGGGAGCTCACCCCGTTGCACGGATTTGAACCACCAACCTTTTGATTGGCAAGTCCAAGAGGCACAGTGGTTTAAACCACAGTGCCACCCACATCCCAAACAAGTAGGATTAATATGCCTCAATAAAGACAAACTTGAGAAGAGAAATAATTTCACTTGTTTCTGTTATGAAAGGAAAAGATGGCATCCGAAGAAAGATGAAGTTTGCACCCAGCTGTGCATACAGGAAGTCTGGATGGAAATACAGGAGTTTCAGCATACTGTGGTAAGCAGGTGCTCCTGTGCATGCATCAAGGGGAAATGAGAAGTAGACCATCTCTATGGGGAAAGCTGAGCATATAGGCCAATGAAACATTCCCTGCATTTTCTCCTTGTTATCCAAGAAACTCTTAAATACACCTAACTTGGTCGTGTAATAACCAAGTGGTTAAACAATGAATTCTGGACACTTAATGCACCAGAGTTCCTTAGACTGTAGAACAACACACGTTCATTGTGTCATATGCATTTAAATAAGAACATTATTTTGGAAAAGTACCAAGCAGTATTCCTTGGCACATCCCATTGAGACCAATGGAATTTAAAATTGAGATTACAGTGTGCTGCTGCTGCTGCTGCTGCTGCTCTCTCTCTCTCTCTCTCTCTCTCTCTCTCTCTCTCTCTCACACACACACACACACACACATGCTTATTATTTTTGACATTTTGATTGGTCCTGGTAAAAGGATGGTCTGACTGTAGCTTTTTCCTTGGAAGAGAGGTGGGGGCGTCAGCTGTGAACCAGCATCCAGCCTGACAAGAAAGCTCCACCCACAAGAGTCTGTCTTAAAACAGGATACTTGTGGTCGCTTTCAAGAACAGCAACTAACCAGTAGCAAGAGTTGAGCTAGCTGTTTTATTCCCCATTTTAAAATTCATGTTCATTTCAATCTTGCTTTTGGGTTTTGTATGTTTGATTGCACCATTCCATTGTAATATTAATTTCATGCTATGATGTGTTTGTTGAAGGACTGACTTTGTCTCGTTTGAGTTAGTTTGACGTGCTTTGTAACAAATTGCTTTCTCAGATGTGACGTTCCATTGTGATGTTTGTTCGTGAGCCACTTTGGGCGTCATCCACAGTGAAAAAATGGCACAGAAAGAAGCTAAACAAAATTAGCCTAACTTTAATGCTTTGATTGGCTGAGCAATGTGCAGGGTTTGTTGTTGCTGCTATGTTTATGCTAATGCATGTATTTGCATAAGCTGTTTGTCACTTCTACTTGTATTATTGTGATAATAAATCAGTTAAACAAAAGAAAGCATGGGGAAACTAATCAGCTCAGTGCAATGACAATGTAAAAAAGGTAGTGCCATTGGTTACAAATGCAAGAAAAGTTCTTGAAATGGTTAGCTTGGCACTTTTGTTCCTAATGCTATCACCGGTGACACTGTTGGCATTTTCAATGTTCTTCCGAAGAAGAAAGATGGACAGTGGAAGAAATGTAAGCCCCTTTCCTTGTATTAAACAATGATGCACATATTAGTAGCTGTTTCTTAGGATATTTGGGAGTTGAGATACATTGCCTTTGCTAAAATAATGCAGTACAACATGAGGCCTAATATGTCATTGGAAAGACTAATATTTAATGTGCCATAAGCTTTCATGAGTTATTTACCTTTGCATCAGTTGGTGTACCAAATTTGGTCAGGGAGACCACCTCATGCATTTACTAGGGGAGGCGTGTCTAACCAATGAAAGGTTATGCCACATTAAATGCATTAGCCTTTAAGGAATCCTTATAGCTGCTTCTATTCCAGATGGAAGTGAATGAATGAAATTATTCACAGAGAAAATTAAGATGCTAGCTTGTATACATTCCTGTCATTTCAGTAATCAGAAATGTTTGCAAAACTCATGGTTTAGGCAGGCTTCCATAGCCTGGTGCCCTCTAGATGTTTTGGACTTCAACTCCCATCATCCCTGATCATTGGACATACTAGCTGGGGCCGATGGATTTTGTAGTTCAAAACACTGGGAAGGTATCAGGCCAGTGAAGGCAAATTTAGAATATTGTACAAAATTCTCCCTCTGTCTCCTTTTGCTTCCCCATCTACAAATGGGGCTCCTATTGTGATGGAGGATGCATTACTACTCGATTCCCATTCTCTCTCCTCCCCCCGGCCTTCCATAAATTACCCATCAAATGAGTTATGCCAGATACTCTTAATATACTTCAATTTCCTATCAGTGAAATGAGAATAATTGTGTCTCATAAAAATAGATCAATCACAGAACAAGGGTGGCATTTATGGAGAGCTGAGACACCGTTCTCCTCAGGTTTCAGATCATGTACTCTTTTGTTTTTTAGAAAAAAAATTCTAAACCAAAAATTTCTAAATCTGTAAGTGGTATGCATAAAACAAAATAACATAAAAAAATTACCAATAATCGACAAAAATTGTGTATAAATCCCACATAGAGTGTGTTACCACAATCCATTATTGAGGTTGCAGTGCCTGGACTACTGTGGTCAAGCTGTCCTGGTCCAAGAAGAGTTGTAGCTGTCATACTAGCTAAAACTGGTAAAAAGAATTCCTAGCCACCAAGGCCACTTGGGTCTTCAGTGAGAAAGCTGGACCAAGGTGGACCCAGGAGCACTCCCAGATTGTGTAACCTGCTCCTTCAGAGGGACTCCAACCCCATTCAGAGCAGGCATTTGGCCAATTTCTCAGACAAGGGAACTAACTGCCTAGAGTGCCTCCATCTTGCCAGAATTCAAGCTCAGTTTATTTCCCTTCATCCAGCCCACCAATAAATCCAGGCCCTGGTCCTGGAATTGTATGGCCTCCCTTAATTCAGATGCTATGGAGAAATGAATGTGTGAGGCAGAGGACAACTGCTCCCACAGCTCCCCTGAAGGCTCTGTAGGCAAATTAAGAACTTCAGATAAATTTGTGCACAGAAACACAAAACCAGCAATAGGTGTCTGAATGTAAAGTTTAAATTAAAGAGATGTCATTGCTTTGCTACTCCCTTCCTGCTTTGCTGGCATGCTGTACCCATTCAGGAGCAATATTCTCTTGGCCTCCTTGCACCATCTCCTCTCCCTTGCATTTCATCTGCACTCTACTTCTACTAATAAACTCAAGTCTCTTGCCAAGTTGAGAGGTTTCTTGTCTCAGTCTCATAATCTTGGCATCCTTGGCAGGATGGCAGCAGCAATCAATCCCCATCTTACCAGCATAAAAACCAACAGATTAGAGCAATAAGGAGGTGTTTAGGTACAAGGGCAGCCCCCATCAGCATTCCACATAGGTTTGTGGCATCAACAAATATGCTGGGATCACCTTTCGGGAGTCAACAGAAAGGGCAGGTATCATGGCTGACAGTTTAATTGCTTTCTCTCCCTCTCCTTTCAAGTATCCCCTTCCATTCTGATACCATCTTCCTTTTTAAAAAATTGTAGCCACCAGATGCTTAAGAACTAATTCTAATATTGTTTGTGATTCAGCAGTACCCAGGGCTCAGAAAAAACGAGGAGAATAAATTGCTGGCAAAGTGGTCATTAACACACATTTACATAGGTTAATTACAAGGGATAATGAAGGACACTGCTTTTGCTTCTTCAGTGGGATGCTTGGGCTGCCAGGATGGACAACACAACAATAGAAGATTTCTGCATTTCTGGAAGATACTTTCTGTTCAGTTCTGAATAACCTGATATTAACTATGGCTTGTCCAACATGAAATGCAGAAATGGTGGTAGAAGCCTCATAAGTTTTACACCTTTCTCATTTCTAGGCAAGCAAATGTCTAGGCAAATGTCACATTTGGCCTTACCTTGCAACTTGTGTGGCCAAATTCATGCATTAAGGCTTAATAGTTACTTTCCTGCCTGTTCTTCCCACTCTATCATTGTTCTGAAATGCATTTTTCTTATATTCTAATTGTAACTGTTCCTATTGCTGAGAATTAAAATGCCATGTCTCAGAAAGGAAGATTTTAGCTGGCGTCTATTACTCTATAAGCAATGTACCCTAAAGCATAGAGCAATAGAATCATAGATGTTTAGAGTTAGTCCAGCATCCTGCAGAATCTACAGTGTAGAATGAAACCACAACATCACTGAGAAATGGCCATTCAGGCCCTTCCAGTGAAGCAGAGTCCACCATCTTCTGAGGTGGTCTGTTACACTGTAAACACCTGACCATTAGGAAGTTCCCCCTAATGTTCAGTCAAAATGTACTCCCTTCCCATTTCCACAACTTAGTTATTGTCCTGCTCCCCACAGGAACACAGAAGGAGTCTATCCCATCTTCTGTATAACAACCCTTCAGATACGTATTTGAAATTACTGCCATGTCTTCCATTAACGTTCTCATCTCTGACCTAAATATAACAAACACTTTCAACTGTTCCTAATAAGCCTTAGTTCCAGAGACCCCTAACCACCCTAGCTGCCTTCCTCTGGGCATGTTTCAGTTGGTTAATGCTCTTCTTAAAATGTAGCAGCCAGAATTGGACACACTACAGATGCAGCCTGACCAGTGCAAAATAGAATGGAAATATTTCTTCTTGTGATCTGCAATACATTTTCATGAATATAACTTTGGATTTACAGTTCTGAGTTCACTTTTGCCGCTGCAGACTTCCAATATTAGCAAATACAGGATGCTATCACCCTACTCTTGTGACTGATTTCACATGGAGCCATGAATATGGAATGGGAAGCCACTCATTCTGGTGTTTCATGTGTATGTTGACACATTCTTGATGGCCTGGATCGAAAACACTGATCTTTATATCTTATGTAAAGATCTTTACATCTATATTCATTTTTTTTTTTTAGCTTGGAAGGCACAAATTAATTTCCAATTACAGAACTACTTTGTATGACTTTGTATTCCTTACCATATCAGATTTAGATAGGCATCATTCTGCTTTTATCTTGTATATAAACTATTACTATCAATGTCACAATTAAGATGTTATATATCAGATAGTGATCAAAGCATAATGACCAGAAAAGGGGGGAATATGGTCATGACTGTATGGAAGGTACTTACATAAAGGAAACTTAGGAGAGGGATAAAATGGACTATAAATGCTATATTATAGTTTCTTAATGCTTTTTCATGATTTATTTGATCTTTTTACAATGTAATCACATTTCAAGCCACTCTCATTTCCAAAATAGATTTCCCAGGGACAAGACCAAAAAATGTGTGTTCTTTTTATTTGGGGTAGGAAGACATGAAATGGAACACAGGACAACTGCACCTGAAATAATTGTATTTAAGAAGGCCCTGCTAGATTTCAGATATACTTCATTCAAATTATCTGAAATTTGTCCAGATCATATCCCTTGCCAGATACAGTCTGCATCCCAAATTTGCCTCACTAATATATCAGCCATTTCTCCACACTGAAGTTATGCTAACTTTTTGCTATAAATGATTGATTACATGATTGAGAATTTCACAGTTCCTGACCTAAGGAAAGAGCAATTATGAATAAAACAGAAAGGAAGGAGATTTCTAGAACTTTGGGTAAATTGCAGCCAAAGATGAGCACTTTTATGTCCCACTGATTTAAACAGCAAGAGTTACTCATCAGGCACTTTTGACATCGTATCTTTTTCTTGCCTAAAAGTGCCTGATTTAAAGAGCAATTCTTTTTGTGGTATTCTTGACCATAATGGTAGCTTTCACCCATTTGCACAACAGAAAGCATAAGAAGATAAGATGAGCCTGCTGGATCAAGCCAATGGCCCATTTAGCTCAGCATCCTGTTCTCATAGAAGCCACCCAGGATGGTGCTAGAAATAAGTCAACACAATACATCTATCTTTCTTTGCCTGCATCGACCGAACAGCTTTGATTTCAAGCCCAGAGCACTGGGGATTTTCTGAGAGCATTACAATAAGATCTGTTTATATCTCAGGCAACGTATTTCACCCCATGCTATGCAGGAGGTTCTCCTCCTTGTGCATGTGTTTTGTTTTTAACATGCCCATTGGGTTTCATTACAAAGTCAGCTCCAAGTCAGTGGTTTGAAAAATATTTTTGTATGCAGGATGAAGAGTGAAAACAAAATGGGGGATCCAGGCTATGAGGACATGGGAAAGATGAGACGGAGGTGTTTCGCAGGCGACAGTTTGATGGTAGAAATTTATGTACATATATTTGAATTCTGTAATAATAATTCATGCATCCCAACGGGTGTGTGTTTATTCTTCTTTGTTTCTTTTTCTGAAAAACAATGAGTTACCTGAATTTAGGATTAGTAAGAGTGCCACACTGCAGGCAGATGCTAGGCAAGTGTACACATACAAAACTATCAAATATCATTGTTTCACATCATGTGTGTTTGATTCGTGCGAGAGCTTTTGGCAAATATTTTGATATCTCAGAGTCAGGATCTCAGAGGGTTCTGTTGCTGGACTACATCTAACACCGAAGGGAAGAAAAACTCTGAGCAGTGTGAACCGTGTCATGCCTCAACTGTTGTTGTGAGAGCGCCATGCCTATTCAGCTTAATTAGAATCCAAACATTTGGGATGTGTTTGAAACTCATACACAAACCCACTGATGATTGAATGAACATTGCCTCTATTAAGCTTAACTGACACATTAGCTGACAATTTGGTCTTCATGCATGGGAAAGTCATTCTCCTTGTTAAAAATTAAATTAAATTAAATTAAATTTTCACCTGTGAATGTACATATTCCTCCCTCCCCAGGTCAATGCACTGAGGGGTCCTGGAGCCTTAGACCACTCTTACTAAAATCTTACTCTAAAAAGACACAGGGAACAATGATTGTTGCTGGTAATCAGTGTGAAGTGAGAGATATAAGAAAGAGAAGAAACCAACCACAAAGTTCACATTCCTTCCCAGAGTTTCCCAGGAAGAGGGATTGATTGTTAAACTACTCTGGGAATTGAAGCTGTGTGAGGGGAATAGGAGCCTATCAATCACTCTCAGCACCTTTAACAAACTATAGTTCCCAGGAGTCTTTGGGAGAAACCACCATAACAGTTTAAAGTGGTTTGATACTGCTTTAAACTGAATGGGGTAACTGTGCCCCTGAAGGACCAGGTGCACAGCCTGGGAGTCATTTTGGGCTCACAAGTGTCCATGAAGGTGCAGGTTAATTCTGTGTCCAGGGTAGCTATTTACCAGCTCCATCTGGTATGCAAGCTGAGACCCTATCTGCCCATGGACTGTCTCACCAGAGTGGTGCATGCTCTAGTTATCTCTCGCTTGGACTACTGCAATGTGCTCTATGTGGGGCTACCTTTGAAGGTGACCTGGAAACTACAGAATGCAGCAGCTAGACTGGTGACTGGGAGTGGCCGCCGAAACCACATAACACCGGTCTTGAAAGACCTACATTGGCTCCCAGTACATTTTTGAGCACAATTCAAAGTGTTGGTACTGACCTTTAAAGCCCTAAACGGCCTCGGTCCTGTATACCTGAAGGAGCGTCTCCACCCCCATCGTTCTGCCCAGACACTGAGGTCCAGCACTGAGGGCCTTCTGGCAGTTCCCTCACTGTGAGAAGCAAAGTTACAGGGAACCAGACAGAGGGCCTTCTTGGTAGTGGCACCTGCCCTGTGGAACGCCCTCCCACCAGATGTCAAAGAGAAGAACAACTACCAGACTTTTAGAAGACATCTGAAGGCAGCCCTCTTTAGGGAAGCTTTTAATGTTTGATGGACTACTGTATTTTAATATTTTGTTGGAAGCCGCCCAGAGTGGCTGGGGAAACCCAGCCAGATGGGCAGGGTATAAATATTAAATTATTATTATTATTGTGGTTGTTGTTGTTGTTGTTGTTGTTGTTGCTGTTGTTATTATTATTATTATTAAAGGTAGATTGCAGGTTAGAGGAGTGTGTGTGTGTGTGCATATATCTTTGGGAAAGCTAATCCCATACTAGAGTTTCCAAAGGGCTCCCACATCTCCTTCCCCACTGCCTATCAACAGGGCAAATTTTTCTTTCAGCGATGCTTGGTTGTTGGAAAAGATGTCAATGAAAGGATGCAGAATTCATTTTAAAGAGAGCTGTTAAGAATTTTTTTGACATTTGACATGTGGAAAGGTTACCACACACAGTGTTTCCCTCCTTTCTTTCCCCTCATCTCACTCTTGTCAGTCATAGTCAAGCCTGGTTGCATTATTCCCATTGAATGACTTATTTTTTTTTTAGATACTCACCCTTGAGGATGATGCAAAAAGTGCATGTTCAACATATTGCCTGGCTGCAAACCCAAACCATTGCCTTCTTCTTGATTTAAGAACAGGGTAGAAAAGGAACAATATCATGTGGTTCCACTCAGATTACTGAGAAGGTCTTTTTAAAAGTGCAACCATTGCTTGGAGCACTCAGTCAACTGCCTTAAGACTTGAGAAGTCTACCTTTTCCCACTGCAAATGCAGAGATCTGCTTCACAAATCCTTTTCCTTTCCACTGCAAAAAGAAAAACGGGAAAGCAGTTGAATCTACTAAAGGCTCTGTGATTTGCTCCTCAGCTTAGAACCTCAGGTGGCTGGGTGGCCCAGAATCCAGCATGGGCTGCAATGGTCTCTAGCTTTCCTCCTCCTCTTTGCTGTTGCTGCCTCTTCCACTGCCCATTCAAGCGTGCAAGAAGTGACAAGATTAAAGAGGAGCAACAGCCTCCACTTGCCTTGCTATTTCCTCTCAGGCAATGAAGCTCACCTGTATTTGGCTCCTTCAAACACAGGTGAAATCTGTAATCTAGTTGAATGGCTTTCCAAGGATAAATCCACAAAGCACATCCAGTGCATGTCCAAAGTGCATGATGTCTCCCCAAAGAATCTTGTGAGAATCCTGGGTTCACAGAGCTATGATTTCCAGCACGTATGATAAACAATATCCCCTAGAATTCCTTGGGAGAAGTCATTTGTTTGGAATGCATGGTGGGGACCTGCCCCAAGAAGGATGCAGAAATCTTAAGAAATCAGTGTGAGGAATGGTGAGATTCAGCTCAGGGGGAAGAAGAAAAATCTGATTGTATTTAAGTGTTAGCTGCCTATGGTCACATCTTAAAGGAGAGGAATAAAAAACGGCAGGGCAGAAACTGGAATTGTAATCCACATGAGTTTTATATTAGTGAATTAAGGACAAATGAGATTTGGAGGTATGACCAAGCAGGCAATGAAATGTATTACCAAGACTTTAATCCTTAGATCTTCTGTCAAATAGTTTGTGAATTATTTTCTGGTTCCATGCAGAAATCCATAAGAAGAGTCCTGTTGGAAGAGACTGATCCAGAAGTCCAGAGTCTTGCTTCTCACAATGCCCCATAAGGAGGACTTGAGAGCAATAACCATCTCCTGCCGTTGTCCCCCAATGACAGGTACTTAGAGGAATGGTGCCTTCTGTATATCTTGAGAAGGTCTCTCCTCCTGATTTTTAATCCAAAGACTAGACTATAGGGATTTGATGGGGGGGGGGTGTTTCTAAGAGGTCAACTAGAGCAAGTAAAAACCTCTGTTTCCAGGGCATTTGGAAGGAGTGGCTAATACATTTCACATATTCAAAGAGGGAAAGGGAATAGAAAAACAAGGGAATGGATACTCTACAGTGTCTTAAAAAATTAGGAAGCAAATGGTAACTGCTAAGGGCTGTGCATCGGCTTTGCATGTACCTCGGATGATGAGGTGAACAGGGGTGATTTGGAGCAGATCTGCACATTTTCTGAGTTGGATCACACTATTGGCAGGTCATGCTGAAGTGGATCAGGGAGTCCTCAACCTTCTGAGTAGCTCTGTTGCCTAGTTCCCCTCCCCCCCCAAAGTTAACTGCACATCCGTTCCCTCGTTTTCTTTTCAAAGAAATGTAACCAATCTGATTGCAGAAATGCACAGAGCCTGGGAGAGGATGGGGTGAAGAGATGGACAGGTCTAGTTTTCAATTACAGCGAATTAGTTTCCCAGTACATGCCAGTCACAGTGGTTTTTTGGGAAGGATGCTGAAGTAAAGAACAGAGTTGTTCTTCAGGTGGGTCATCATTCCCCAAATTTTGGCTGTGGCGGAGGTAGGCTATTGAAGTGACCTGCTTTTTTCCAATCATTCTTTTTCCTAACACACATTTCAAAATCATTCATCGCCATATCCTTAGAAAGGGCAGCTATGCCTGCAGTATGCATCCAATTCTGGCAGAATTTTTTTTGAAAAATCCTCCCCCCCCCCCCCACTTTAAAACTAGGTTCCCTGCACAGAAAAACCCCCTGGATGGATCTGTCTAAACAATGGCAGCTATAATTCATTATTACAGCAGTTCTTTGGCTTGCAAATCTTATCCCATTATGCAGAAAGCAGAAAAAAGGGGGGGGTTAAGGGTGTGTTTAGATTCCCCATTATAATCAACAGAGGTGAAACACGGCTTTGATTTAACAGATCAGATTCAGGCTCAGATAATGAATCGATTCAGAATGGATCCAAAATGGACCAGGCTGCTCCCAGATACTACAGGTACAGATACAAAGACACACTCCTCATAATTACTAAAGCAAGTTTCAAGTGGAAACCTGTACAGAAAGAAATACCAGTGAATTATTAACACATACTTTCACATAAACAAGTTTACTGGCATGTAAACTTGGATGGCAGCAGTTTCAAACATATACTGTAGTTACATTCTATCACAGTGAAGTGGATGCAAGCCCATTGAAACTAATGGACCTTAAGCAGACATAATTTTGTGTTAGACTGCAGTCTTCATTTTCTGCAATAACTTTTCATTTGCCTTACTTACTTGTCTGTGAGCCGGCTTGTGCTTAATAACATTTTTGTTCTCAAACAGCAACAACAGAGCAGTGAAAAGACTCTTCTGAACTGTGTTGCTGGGGTCTCAGGTGGCTCATTTTGAAGGCCTTCACATCTTTAAGGCTACACTCAACTCTATCCTTTTCATGTATGAACAGAACCTATAGTTGCTACTATAAGATAATCAATGTGACAGGTCAGCTTGCTGTTGTTCATCTTGTATTCCCTGGTAAAGTTAAGCAGCTGCATTGTCGATCACAAATTGTCATTTGAAAAATAAAATAAAATCATATGCCGCCTGAACTTTCATCGGTACTTTCCTTTCCTTTTGAGGCAATCATTCTCTAGGGGAGAATCTTGACAGGTGATTGAGCACCGAAGCACACATGCTAAGCTGGCTGGCAAGGATAATAATTTCCCTCTTGGTAGAATGGACCACTCAAACAACAGGATGTGTTTATCTGATGATGGCAAACAGATAGGGAAAATGATGTTCAGGACAACACTTGTACCTTCAGAATCTCTTGGTTGACTAATTGGTACGTGTTCTCTAGCACAGGTTGCATTGCGTGTTTGCCTGTCAAAGACCTGCTTGAGCCTGCTTGAGAATGACAGTCTTATATCTGCCTTGACAACATCTATTAATTCATAAATTAGGATTGACTAGCTGCTCCTCTGAAAACCTCATTGCTAATGAATGCGATCAAATGGGTTTAAGCAGCTGCTGGGTTTCATCTGCTCGCCTTCTCTTTATTTGTTGATTCCCACTCCCCCCCTTTTTTTTACATATGGGAAACAACATCATCAAATGAATTTGGACCAAGGTGCAAGCTGCGCTCCACAGCTAAATGAGTTCTGCAGGCTGAGGCTTCTGAGTGTAAGTGGCAGCGAGGAACAGTCACAGCCTTGCTTTATTAATATCGGAACAGAGTTGCTGATTGAATGGAGTAATTGAGACAAGGCAGCAGAGTGTGGAAGGAGAAGAGAAACTAGCATGTCATTAGATGCATGTGGCAATTAAGTAGTCACAATAGTCCTGGCTAACAACCACGTTTCCCTGCTGCCCTCTCACACAGCACCGTAATCCACAGGAGCCAGGCATAGTTTCCCTCACCTTTCTCCAAAACTGCACGATTGATGCACTTCTGCAAATTGCACATCAGCAACAGCAACATGGGATTGTTGATGGAGTATTACAGATAAATATACCTGAGCAAGCCATGTATTTCCAAACACGTCTCATTCACATGTTATGGGCTGGACCTAGAGTTTCACAGAGTGGAATTCTGTGAGCTGAATGCTTGTGGGGGCAGAAAGAGGAGAAGTGGATCCCACCGATTCCCCCTCTTGTTGCAGACCACTTTGGCCCCCAAAATCTGGTCTTGAGAATTGGAGAACCATTTGGAACTCAGTTGGGGGACCCTCTGGGAGGTGGGACTGGAGGCTGCAGGGGAGATGGGGAATTGGTGGAAATCAGACCCTCTCTTTCACCCACAGGAACATCCAGTTCATGGGGGGGGGGGGAACCTCTCCTGGACCTGATCTCTTTTGCAAATGGAACAGCAGTTCTCCCTTGAACCCATCTTTTTAACATATGCATCATGTAAAATAGGTGTAAATTACATTATATAGCAAATGTCCAATGTGCGTGTAGCCCCCCAAGAAGCTAAGAAATATATTATAATGAGAACAATTTGAATCATTCAATAGTTAGAAAAAATATGAAGCAGGAATGGGAAATTTTAGAGAGCCATGGAAGGATGGATGGGAAGTCGATGGAACAGAATTGATGTAATGTATCTACAGTATCTTTTTTTCTCCCCCTTCCTTTTCTTTCACTTATTTCTTTTTTTATTCTTCATTCCTGTATTTTGTACTCTTATAAATTTATAAATAAAAATTTAAAAAGAAGAAGCTAAGAAATATAGCAGGTCAGTTTACATGACACATAGGAGTCTGTGGGCTCATTCCTGAGTGCTGCATTCCATTTTGTAGGAAACAAGACTAGAGCATTTGGATTTTTGTAATAAAAAAATTAATTAAAAACAAAACAAACCCTCACAGGCTTTTGTCATGAAATATTGGGTATTTTGGCAATTTCTGTGGTGTAAAGTGGATTGGCTGGAGAAATCACTTGACCAGCCTTATTTCTGATCTGCCTTGTATTTCATGAAATGTCATTGCATAGATGACTATCTCTGCTCTGCAGTGCCAGAGGGTGTTTCTTTTAAGAATCTTCTGCTTAGACAGACAGAATGCGGGAGCTTAACCTCATTTAAGGGAGCTGCTGTGCAAAGCCAACGTTCTCAGCCGCCATTCTGGATGCCTGCCACTCATCTGAATGATGATCCACTTCTGACCCTGCCTCAGGACTCTGCTAATATCAAGACAGCCACCTTGTGAATGTGAGAGGTGACAGGGCTGTTCGCACATTTTTTCCTCCTATACCAAGTCACTCAAGAAAGTGATCTAAGGTCAGCCAGATTTAACGCTAGAAATGGAAGAGGCCTCAGCGTTCCTGGCATTCCATCATTTGATACGTTAAAAATGGGTGTGATTGGAGTGCCATACCAATTATTTATTTGAAAGAGCATTTGGTCAGGTGCATCCCCGTCTGCTATCTGAAATGGTAATGTTTTCTGCCTTGGTGAGGACTGGATTCTTGTTTTGATGTTGACTGCCCCTTCCCAGACTTCTTTGTTGTGCAGAGTACAATGTACATGAGTTACAGCAGGGTTCAGCTTTCAAGATGTGGAAGGTTGTGATGCTATGGAGGGGCCAGGGAGACTTCCCCTGCTTTCCCCATCAGAAGAGGGTGGCAGGGCTTGAATAGGGATATTGTACCCTGATTTCATTAGTCCCTTATGAACATATAAAAGGAAGAGCCTGCAGGATCAGGCCAATAGCCCATTTAGTTCAGCATCCTGTTCTCCCAGTGGCCAACCAGATGCCTGGGAGAAACCTGAGAGCAGGATTCAAGTACAAAAGCGTTCTCCCCTCCTGAGGTTTTCAGCAAGTGGTAATATCAGAGCAAGGAAGGCCACGTGACAATATTGTGCCCAATCTGGGCCTGGTTGCTAAACCAGTTTCAGGCTGGAGCAGAAATCTGCCTCTGCTCATTCCACTTTGGATGCCTTGAGTAGCAGGGCTGCAGGTTCAGTGATGGCCCCTCACTCTATAGAGCACAGCTGGGCTAGGGAAAAAGAAGAGAAGAGTTTGGATTTGATATCCTGCTTTATCACTACCCAAAGGAGTCTCAAAGCGGCTAACATTCTCCACCCCCCCCCAACAAACACTTTGTGAGGTGAGTGGGGCTGAGAGACTTCAGAGAAGTGTGACTAGCCCAAGTTCACCCAGCAGCTGCATGTGGAGGAGTGGAGACGCGAACCCGGTTCCCCAGATTACAAGTCCACCGCTCTTAACCACTACACCACACTGGAAGGTGAGAAGGTAGGAGTGTTCCCCAAAATACACATTTATATGCTCATGCATTATCCCTTACAATACTATTTTGTATGCCCACCCAGCTACCTCAGCATTAGAGTTTAGACACAGAATACAAACCTCCTTTAAAAAATATATTCCTGGCACGTCCAACTTCCAAGAGACAGTGATCTACTCCCACTATAAATAAACTGGCTGTGATCTACCCATTGGATTGACCAGAGTTGTTGAACTTTTTTGGGGGGAGGATGAGCCAAAGTTGTTGACCGCGGGGTTGGACATCCCTGATATATTCTAAATGTTCCTAATTTTTGCTGCTGCCTTCTCTTTGTTTTTGTTATTTGTTATGCTTTTAGATTTCAGTTGAATGTTCATTACTCTGTTTTCTGTAGAAAGGCAATTAACACATTTTATAAATGAATAAGCAAATAACCAAATAACGCAGTAATATCCATTATTCACTTAAGTTTTCAGTTCTGCTGGTTCCTTTGCTTCATAAAAATGATTGTGTGGGTTTAGAAGCCAAACACCATGAAGACAATTGGGTGAAGGACACATCATCATAACAATTTCATAATAATTTATTATTTATAGCCCACCCGTCTGGGTGAGCCATAGGAAGCTGCCTTCTACCACTGGTCCATTTGGCTCAATATTGTCTACACTGACTGGCAGCATCTCTCCCAGCCTTACATGAAGATGATGGGGATCAAAACCTGAGACGTTCTGCATGCCAGGCAGATGCTTTACTCCTGAGCTATGGCCCTTCCCCTAGGTTATGTAATGACAAATGATATAGTGACACAATTGTGTATGAGGAAGTAAAGTGTTGCTTGTGCAAACAACCATAAACCATGTAACAAATGTTCTGTAATGACATGGGATACTCCACTGAAGATAATTCAGATATTTGCTGGAAATGAGCAGGAATCACATTAGAGGTACCAAAGGGTTCTTCAGAAGTACCAAAAGCAGTTTTAGCTAAGATACAGCATTAATTTATTATTACTGTCAATGCAATCATTTCTTAATTTCTGAAAATCAATTTTCCTTTTTGTCCATTTCAGCTGTTTACCACACACCTGAGAATGTATTCTAGGCTGCTGGCATCCTGAGGAAAAGCACTGCTCACACCTGCATGGGAATTTGACTGTCAATGTTTCACATTCTTAATTATCCTGTTTTTGAGAAAAGGAAGCGCTGCCTCATTTGGTTGAATACCTCTGCATTGTCAGCTCAGATACAAAAGTAGGAGATTATAAAATGTGCATTTTCTTATAATCTTTTTTCCATGGGGGACAGAAGTTTTGCTTTCTTAAGATAACCTTGCAGCAGCAGGCGTAAGATTGTTAAGATGAAAGTTGGTTTGTCTGGATACTCACTGCGTAAGTTCTTACACAACAAGGTGCCAAGGGAGAAAATGGTCTAGCAGGCATGCCTTCTGACTGAGTGCCCTTGAGCAAATCGCTGCGCCTATTTCTTACATTCATGCACTAAGCCAAGGGTCATCAATGTGGCCTCTGTTGTCACCTTGAGATCTTCCCCTGGCACCCATGAAGCCTCTGAGCTCCCCCACTGCCCCCCCATCATGAGGTGATGAGAATGGTTACCTTTTTCTCCATCATACAGCTAGATGAGGAAACTCTGAGCTTTTCAAAGTCCAGAAACTGAAGATTGGAAAAATGAGAATTTCAGACAAATCACAAATCAAAATGGACAAGTTCACCCATCCCTAGTAATAACGCCTAATATAGGGATTGGAATCATATAGAGCTCAATGACAAAGCATGTATTTTGAATGCTAAGCACCTCCACTTGGGTTTGACTGGCAGCTAGACTGGTGACTGGGAGTGGCTGCCGAGACCATATAACACTAGTCCTGAAAGATCGACATTGGCTCCCAATACGTTTCCAAGCACAATTCAAAGTGTTGGTGCTGACCTTTAAAGCCCTAAATGGCCTTGGTCCAGTATACCTAAAGGAGCGTCTCTCCCCACCCCCCCACTCCCAGTCATTCTGCCTGGACACTGAGGTCCAGCTCAGAGGGTCTTATGGCAGTTCCCTCACTGTGAGAAGTGAGGTTACAGGGAACTAGGCAGAGGGCCTTCTTGGTAGTGGCACCTGCCCTGTGGAATGCTCTCCCATCAGATGTCAAGGAAATAAACAACTATCTGACTTTTAGAAGACATCTGAAGGCAACCCTGTTTAGGGAAGTTTTTAATGTTTGATGTTTTATCGTGCTTTTAATATTCTGTTGAGAGCTGCCCAGAGTGACTGGGGAAACCCAGCCGGATGGGCAGGGTATAATATATTATTTATTTATTTATTTATTTATTTATTTATTTATTTATTTATTTATTTATTTATTTATTATTATTATTATTATTATTAAATCCTCAGCATTTCCATTCTTAAGGAACCCAGTTAGCAGTGTTGTGAAAAGCCTCGGAGACCCCAGAAGTCACCACCAATATCAAACTAGATGGACCACTCATCTAGCTGTATAAGGAGCCTTGTTGTTAGAGCTCTATGTAAAAATGAGACAGCAATGATTTCAAGGAGGGTAGCAGAACTATTTTTAAGAGAAGTCCGACAACAAACTCTCCAGACCTCCCTCCTTTCATGCCTCATCCGTGTCAGGTGAAGGATCCATTTGGCCTGGTGTCCTCCTGTCATTAGGAATAACCAGTGACTTGGGGGAAAAGGTCAAAATCAATTACAAATTAGAGAAAGCAAAACCCAAGTGAGCAGAAGTCAACAAGCCAGGTTTGAAGAGAAGTTTCCAGTGAGGTGTCAAGACGGGATTTTTAGGAATAGTTTACTGTCCCTTGCTAGCTGTAGGCTTCCATTGGGTGTCACCACAGAGGACTGGCTTGTCGGGGCCTGTTAGTGTTTTTGGGAAATGTCAGAGTGGGTGTCTGATGTGCCCTTATGCTTACTCTAATTGACTTGGCACACTTTTTGTTCTTATTATATGTCACAGCACATGTGTGTCACGTTTCCGTTATCCACCACTCAGCCTTCTTAGATGTTTCGCGGGAAACGCTTCTGTTCTTTCCATCCAAATCAGCATCAAAGAATGTCACCCCTTTCCCTGTAAGGAAACTTGTGGTGCCAGGTTTTCGAGATATTGTATGACAGCAGCCAAACACTTTTCTGAACAAGGGGCCTCTTTCTTCATACTGATATGTTTTCCCTCTCCTGTGACCTCTGTCTGGGCGTGACTTATGCATTATGAAGCATGGCTACTGGACACTGGGAAACAACAGAGGCAGGATGTGGTGGTGGTGATGGTGCCCTACTTGTAGGCTTCAAAGGTGGCTTGCCTAGCGGGGTGGAGCTGCAATGCTAGGCTTCTTGCCAGTGGGGTCACTGCTGCTTCCCAGGAGGGTGTCCTAGCTCCTGCCCAGACTATGATCACAGAGGCTCTTGCCCAAGGAAGGAGGGGGTATTCATTGAAGCAGAGAATATTTATAGCTCAGAAACAGGTAATAAGGCACAGTGGCTGCTACATTCAGGCTACATGGCAAGCAAGGAAATTTGGTGGTCTAGTTTTAAGGAGTCCAAAATCAGGACAAGAAGTTCAGAACTGCACAGAAGCGATGGAGTTGTCCCAATGGGTTGGCATACCCAACTTGTCAAACTGTTAAATATAGGCCAAGGCAAGCTTATTCATGTGCCTGGTGAGAATGCTGAGCATGGGTGTGCCAGTTCTGGTGGTCTTCTTCTTCTTCTTCTTCTTCTTCTTCTTCTTCTTCTTCTTCTTCTTCTTCTTCTTCTTCTTTACTGAATTTATATACCGCCCTATACTCGGAGATCTTCTCATAGGTACCTGGTTAACAAATGTGGGGAGCAGGAATGCTGGACTGAACAGGCCTTTTGTCTGATCCAGCAATGCTATTATTATCACCAATAATATTCATTATATTTTAATGTTTGTGTTACTGGTTTTTATACGTTGCAAACCACTTTAAAGCTTATTTTGGAATTAAGTGGTAAAGAAATTTAACAATAACAATAACAAGAATAACAACAGTAACAACAATTACAGTGATGAATTTATGAATTATCTTTCACATACTTTTCAAGGCAATTTACCAAACAGAAATTCAGAACCAAACAAACACTCTGCTTTCCTCCAGCAAATGCCACTGACCCAGTGCAAAAACTAAACAGTTTCACATTTGGACAAGGCCCCAATCCAGTTGCCAAATGCCTAATGTCCTCAGCCTTCCTTATCATTGTTAAGACGTCTGTAGTAGGAGCCTTCTGTTCCTGATGCTGATTCTTTTTGAAGCACCAAATCCCCCTTGGCATGGGTTAATTGAATGGACATATTTCATTAAACAAAGCCTTCTCCATCTGTTCTCTCCCAATTATGAATGCAAAAAAATAAAAATAAAAACCCCAAACAGACACACACAGAGAATGTGTTTCTCAGTTACATGAAGGAAAAGGGGATTGATGGTTTTAAATGCCTGTAAATAGCTTTTCCAAGGACAGCCCCACTGCTGCCATTTCCCCACCCACATCTCCAGACAACGATTTCTCAGCTCACCAGGTCTCCTCTATGCAGGAACAAGCTCCTCTTGTGAATGAAGACTTGCTTAACAGGTAAGTGTCCCAACTGGATAAAATGCAACATAACAAGGACTATGGCCGGCTGTGCTTGAGGCAGGCAGAGCTGTAATCAAACAAGGCCTCCCTTGAGAGTTGGGTTTGTTTGCAAGGATGTTGCTATTCATTGCCAAGAAAAGGAAGCCCCACATTAATAGCTGGAAAGTAGTTCTTGCCATTCGCTGTTTGATGCCATGGAAGCTACCCTGCTGCATCCTGTAGGTTTCCATCTTGTTCCTCATGCTATTTCACATTTATATGAAGCCACTGAGAGTTGTCATCAGAGGTCTTGTTACCGATATGTGGAGGACACCCAACTCTATCTCTCTGCTTCATCTGAATCCTGAAAGAGCTGAAGTGCTAGACAGGTGCTTGGAGACAGTGATGGGTTGGTTACATTCCAACATATTGATACTGAATCCTGAAGAAACATACGTGTGATATGTTCCAAGTCCTCAGGTCCAGGAGGTGGGACACCTCCATCTGCTCCAGCTGCAACAAAACATGTGTCACCCATAGCGGTCTCTACAGCCACAGCAGGCACTGTAACTCTCCAATGGTTTGACTTCACCAGCACAGGCGCATTCCTCCATTGTCTCCCAAGACAGATGAATGCCAACAATGGCCAGTTGTAAATATAGAATTCTCCATAAGCAAATTGTGGAAATTTGTCATATCTTATTGATATGTGGGGGCTCATCAAGGACAGAAAGGGTCCTACAGATGTGCACATCTGCCTGTGCATAAAGATGCCTCGTAAGTATGACCAGTCAGGGGGGATATCGATCTGACTTGTTTTTCTCCTGCCATATCCTTTTTATTCTATATTGCCCATTAATGATTTGTACTCGGGGGCTTCCAGCCAATGGAATGTGTTCAGCACTTCTCTCCAAACGGCGTTTCATTTAAAAAAAGAAAGATGTGGTACATTGAAAGACAGCAAAAGTAAGCCTGCTAAATGATTAGTTCTGCATTCCCTGCATTTACTGTCACCCTCAGGTGCAATCACACTGCAACTAAATGAAACCTCTGGAAATGAATTTTAGACTGCGACAGCCCTTCTAAGCCCTTGAGGCATTTAAATTCCAGACTCAGCAGTGGGATTATTACCTCAGCCTGGCAGTTAACCGTGTCTTTAAGCCGAGATGCCGCCCCATTTTGGAGCTCTCTTGTATAATGAGTACAGAAGACTGAGGGGCACATTACCCTTTCCAAATTAAACATTGCATCAGGTGGCCCTCCCTATCGAAAGGGGCTGCTTGGCTGCTTCCTCCTCTTCCTAGTTTCCTTTGCTTTCCAGGCCTTGCCGTGCTGCACGGACTGTTTTCTGGGGCACCCCCTGGAATGTGGGGAGGCAAGCATTTTATGGCTTCCTTTCCGCCGTTGCTCATTTGCTTTCTTACACGGACCGGCGGCGTAGGGCTGATTTCTGCTGCTGCCGTGTGCTTCTCTGAAACGTTTGCTGCTGTGGCTGGCTGGCTCATCAGCCCATCTGGCATGGAGCAAGGAGACTGCAACGTTCTGCAGATGGTGCTGCCACAATTGTGGCAGCGGGTTAGTGAGTGTCTGGCCAGCTCGACCAGGGCAGCCGATGCTAGGGCTGCTGGAGGAATTCAGCTAGGCTGCATTCCGAAGCAAGCTGTCCTGTCCTGTACATCCTGGACTGCGGTACAAATCGGAATGTGGTTAGCCTTGAAGGCTTATATTGTTATGAGGTGGTCTGAGGGATCTTTTTTTAACAAAAACAAACATACAAAATACAAGTCTTTTTTTACAGATACATAAGAACACAGGATGCTGGGAAGCTGCTTTACTGAGTCAGACCCATTCAGGTAGGAGCCATTTCAAACCATACCTGGAGATGCCAAGAAGTTCACCTTTTACAAGGGGGTAACTCAAAGGTAAAGCTTCAATCTCTGGCATCTCCAGGTAGGGTTGGGAGAGACATCTTCAAACCCTGGAGAGCCACTGTCAGTCACTGTAAGACAATATGGAACTAAATGGACCAATGGTCTGATTTTGTAAAAGCAATCCTAGGATAGGATAGGATAGGATAGGACTGAATCATAGAGTTGGAAGGGGCCCTGAGGATCATCTAGTGCCGTGGTTCCCAACATGAGGCACATACCCCACAGGGGGGCAATTTGATTTTTAAGAGGGGCAATTCAAGAATGAGTTAGACCAAGTTAATGGCCTTTTAGGCTTTCTCCACATGAATAGGAGTTCCCTTTTTGAGTAATAAGAATTATATGTCATTGGGGGGGGGGACATCAGGATTTTAGAGGTGCTTAGATGGGGCATGGCCAAAAAAAGGTTGGGAACCACTGATCTAGTTCAACTCCCTACAATGAAGGAATATGCAGGGATTGAACCTGCAACCTTGGCATTATCAGCATGTTGCTCCAACCAGTTTAGCTATCCTAAGCATGAAGTGAGCTACAGTCCATTTGCCTTTGTCGAAAACCAAGGACCTCTTGCATCTAATCCCAAACACCTATCTGAAATGCAGCCCGAAATGTTCTTAGTTATCCCTATGTCCACACAAAGGTGAAAAAGACATCATATTTGACCCAGTACATGCCTGGAAATTGTCAAGAGTTTCCTGATGGTGATTTGTGCTACCAGATAGGCATTTTTCAAATGACCACAGGCACCATGAAGTTGCATCTTTATCCGAGGAAGCGCCTTACAACTTATCTCTCCCAATCAATTTTGACCCCAGGGATAATGAGAGCTTTACCCCCGCAAGAAGGCATTTGAGTTTCCTTAGGGCATAATATAGATTTCTTTGGCTTCTTTTTTTTTTGCAGTTCTTGCGAGAAGGATTAGCCCATTTTGTGTGCTTGCTAGAAGCACAGAGTAAATAGGTTTTCAGTGGTATGATCTTTTCCAGGTGACTGTCCTGTTGCAAGACTATGCTGTATTTATAGAAATCTTGACTGATACCTGCCCAACTGCTTCTTAGAATCCTGCAAGGGATGATATCCCAACAATCCTCTTAAAGAAGGCACTTTCAGTCTGTCACTAGTTTCAGCTGGGATACAATCACCTTACTGACAAATGCAGGTCATGCAAATATAGTTGATAGGGAGGTTTTGTGCAACAAACCCACTTCCCCCAAAGGTCAGACCTTTTGTGATCAGGAAAGTAATAGGGAAACGTGTTGGGACATGTGGGATGACCCTTGCTTTGCTGAAATGTCATCTAATCTCTTCACAAGCAAAACAGAGTGAATTCTCATTGAATAGCCAGCATTGTCTAATCTCTGTGGAGGCAAATGATCTACAGATCATCTAGACATGCCCAGAGATTTTATTGTGAATTCAGAATTGTCTCGTCTTCTTGTTGCACCTAATATTGGACTAGTTCTGTGCTGCTGTTTCATCCTGCTGTTCTGTCAACTTTGTTAATGGTTAACAATTATTTTATAAGTATCTAAGATAATCATTAAGTCAAAGTGAGGAATTGCTTATTTTATTGTTTTAATGCTAATTTGCACCTGTTCCTACTGATTTTTTTAAAAAATGTATGTAAGCTGCCCTGGGACCATTCAGCGAAGTGCGGACAAAAAAGTACAAATAACAAAGAAGCATAAACAAATTGAGTGGTTTTTTTCCATAGCAAGACTTGTTTCCCAGGCACTATGAACCCACTCAGAAGTTGGCCCTATTGAATTCAAGGGGCTTACTCCCAGGAGAGTTTAGAATCGCAGCCTAAATCTACTCCATTTCAAAAAAAAAGCGGGGGAGGGGAAGAAAAGAGGTAGTGAGAAAGAGAGCATGAAAACAAACCAAGATTCATATGGTTCTTTTTCAAAAGCATCCAAATTTGATCCACTGTTGATGTTCTTTTTTCTCATCCTAGACTCTGCAGCAGGAGGTTTTTATGGCTTCAGGACAGCCAGGCACAGCCAGTGTCAGCACAACCTCTGCTCAATTCTGCGTTGGTGCCCAGAAAATGAGGTTCCATTCCCCAGAACTCAGGGGAACAAGGCAGATTACAGGCAGCCAGAAGGTATGCCACTGATTTACTGCCGAAGATAAACATGTAACCAGAACAGGATGTGCAAAGACTAACAATAAAGAGAGACTTCAGACATCTCCCTCTTCTGGTGTCTGATGTGTTTCAGAGGAAGGTTCCTGGAGGAGAGGGCTCCCTCTGTCTAGGCAGAAAGAAAACTCCACAACCCTCCATCTGCCTCTTCATTGCATCCCAGGGGAACCCTTTTAAGTGGCAACACTGATTCTGCATTAGCCCTTAGCATCGAGGAAATCCTCCATCAGAATACTGATGAATTAATGAACGTTCAAGATTTCTCTGCATATTTTTAAAAGATGAGTAGATGATTCCGAGCCTTCTGGAGGGACCCCATGATATCGCCTACAGATTTCGCTCTCAGTTGCTTGCAGGGTCAAAACCACCATGATTATGCCTTTTCAGGTCAAGCTGCTGTTCTTCTAAACTCCAAAGCCTTTTGAGAAAGCAGCTGAAATAGAAGCACCACAAAGCATCCTGTTCAATCGCCTGTCATTGTTAGAAAGCAGGAAAAGAAAACATATACTGTACTCATTCTCTTCACTGGGGGATGTGCCTGTGCCAAAGAAATGGTATGCTATGACGACTAAGAGAAGGCCATTCTCTGTTGCTTCTCCACAACATTTGCTAAGCAGAGGAATATTGCTCCTAAAGATGGAGGTTCTATTTGGGCTACTGCTGTTGGTTAAATTTGGCTGTTTCTCCTCTGTGTACAATCTGTTTTGCTTAGTTGGAAGTAAGTGGAGATTTGGTTGGCATCTATCTGATTCGGGAGACAATGGAGGAGTGTGCCTTTGGGGGTGGATTCAACCTGTTGGAAGGTTACAGCGCCTGCAGTGTGTGTAGAGAATGATATGGGAGAGACATGTTTTGTTACAGCTGGGGCAGATGAAGACGTCCAGTTGTGCACATGAAGATGCACCATAGAGCTTCTTCTCTCTGCACTCCTCCCAGTGATCATTCCTCCTGTATTAAACGCATACTGGATTACAGGCCTATGCTAGTGACCACCACCACATCCTGTGGCAATGAGGTCCAAACATCCTTTCGTTTGTTTTTTCTCCTGCATGAACTCCTGGTCAACTTTAGCAAGGCACCATAAGCTCTAGTGTTTTGAGAGAGACAGAGAGATTGCCATACAATTAACATAGACTCTATACAGGGGTGTCTTACCCATAGAGGCTAGTGGCACAAGGCACCAGGATGCCAAGTTCTGGAGGGCGCCAGGGAAGAGGCGGAGGCTGGACGCAGCGCCTCCTGACATCAGCTTGCCACCCTTGCCCACCTCCGCCATGCTGTGCTTAAGCAGTGCCGTGCCTGGAGCCTCCACCTGCTGTGGCCACCACAGCATGAAGCAGCCAGCTGAGCTGGGAGTTGCTGCGTCCTGCCTCCGCCTCTTCCCGGCTGGAGGAGCTGCCCTTCAGCTGCTGCCTGCCTCCTCCAGCCCTGCTGGCAGTGCCGTCCTCCCTTAAAAACTCTGGGAAATGGGGATCCCGGAGGGATCTTTGCACCATGGTGCCGAATATGCTTAAGATGGCCCTGACTCTATCTATGCCTTTCCAAACAAACCAGGAAAAAGGAAGTTTCCCCACTGTGGACCAGTTCCTCACATTCCTTAGGGTCCTCCATATTTCCATATCCTCTGCATTGTTTTGCTAGCTGATTGCATAGCATACAATGTGATGTAATGATTAGAGCGTAGTGGTTAGACTAGGTCCTGGAAGACCAGGGTTCAAATTCATACTCCGCCCTGAAACTCAGATAGACTGGCAAAGAAAAAGCGATTTATATGTGTTGCGTATGTGATATAACACTGTGCCACCAGGTGGCGCAGAAATCCACCTACTAGATTTCTCTGTTTAAATTTACAACACATTTAACTGAAATGCTTCTTTGATGTGTCTCGCTCCAGCCTTGGTCCCCTTGGGCTGTCTCTTAGCCTAGCCCCGCCTTTCAGAATTGTTGTTGTCATTGGATTGTCACTGGATGAAAAGTGGGATATTAATGTAATGTAAAGTCAGTCAGTCAGTCAGTCAGTCAGTCAATACACAACCCCTACACAATCATTTGAAGCCAAAATGGCTAGTCGGTCACAAAAATAGTAGAAATTGTAGGTACAGAAGACATGGAGGTCAGAGGCAAGGATAAAGGGCTTAATCCTACTCCCATCATCACCGTTCTCATGATCATTTCAACTCCACGAGATGAGATCTTGCATGGAGCCCCAGACCGAGGGAGATTGACAATTATTTTGTGTTTCTTCCATTTGTGAATTATTGTACCAAGCTGCTTGGCAATAGTCTTGAAGCCCAGTCCAGCCTTGTGCAGGTCTACAATCTTGTCCCTGACATCCTTGGACAGCTCTTTGGTCTTGGTCGTGGTGTCTACTTTGGAATCTGCTGGATTGATTGCTTCTGTTGACAGTTGTCTTTTGTACAGGTACTGTAACGAGCTGGGATTACAGGTAAGACCTCTCCTTTACAGCAGGTACTTCTAATCTCAGCTCCTTACATACAGTGAAGATACCAGGTAGCCTGACATCTGGCTGGTTGATATGGGATCAAATACTTATTTCACTCATTATAATGCACATCAATCTCTGACCTTTGTCTTCTGGGTTTCTGGGGGGTTTTCCTGTTGTTCTTCTTCGGTCTCTCACAGCTACAATAAACCTACCATTAGAATTATGAACTGGTCATTTTTTCGTCAGGGAGCAAACAGGGAGCAAACGGGCAAATTTAACAGGGGATCAAATACTTTCCCCCCTTACCGTATATCAAGATAATATCCAGAAACATGGCTTCATCTGCTTTTGTCTCCGAACCTGCCCACCACTGGCATGCGGCCCTTAGAAGATTGCCCAGAAGGGAATGCGGTACTCTGGCTCAAAGTAAGGTCCACACCTTCACAAGATGGTATCACTCGTATTGCAGATTGGCCCTGCTATGTGTAAATGAGGGAAGAACCCCTTGCAAGAGTGGCATGCTTGCAGGATGCAAATCAAAATGGAGCCTGCTTTAATCTATGGGAGTGACACATTTGCCTGACTTCGAAAGCGAGTCCTATGTCGAGAGCAAATGTTTGGCACTGGGAGCTCCAGGAGCAAACATGCATCTGAGCTAGCTCTGCCTGCTTCTTGCAGAGTATCTCTCAGATCTTTGCTGAGTTGCATCTAAGCAAACAAGTCTCCCCCCTCCCACCCCCCGTTTCCAGAAAATGGAGGGAGCCTGGCAGTGTTAATCTAGCTTCTCAGGAGGCAGGGTTAACAGAAGGTCTAGTCAGATGGTGTGTTGGACAGATGGCTGAAGGGTAACCTCCAGGGCAATGCTGACTAAAGAGGGAACACTGCTTTGGGAATTCTCCAGCATGAGCTGATGCCTGCAGAAAAATAAAGCCAGTGACATATTAAAGCAAACAGGGTGGAGGATAGCATGCGATTCAACTTCCAGTGTGACTGATTCCTCACAAACTGCTTTGTAAACTACTAGAGGGAGCTCAGAGGATTGCCCCCCCCCCCAATGCACACCATTGAATTGCTTATGGTGCTTGCTCCCTCGAGTGGTGGCTTTTGGCACTGCTAGCTACAAGGCAGCAATCGGCTGCAGTTCAGTATATGCTATTTGCTCAGCGCGGAGGCCAAGGGCACACTGTATTGGATCGGCCAAAAAATACCGTATTTTTTGCTCTATAAGACTCACTTTTTCCCTTCTAAAAAGCAAGGGGAAATGTGTGTGCATCTTATGGAGCGAATGCAGGCTGCGCAGCTATCACAGAAGCCAGAACAGCAAGAGGGATTGCTGCTTTCACTGCGCAGCGATCCCTCTTGCTGTTCTGGCTTCTGAGATTCAGAATATATTTTTTCCTTGTTTTCCTCCTCCAAAAACTAGGTGCGTCTTGTGGTCTGGTGCATCTTATAGAGCGAAAAATACGTTAAATAAATACCCGCGTGTGGACTAAGAATATGATGCACCACCATCTTGCCTATGCTGATATCTTACACATTTACCAGTCTAAAGCCTTGATATATATACAGTCAGGAATGAGTCACAAGACCAGTTGCTGAGCAGATGAAAGGAGGCTTCATCTTGCCATCAGACTCGTCACTAAGCAGAGATGCAGAGGCAGAAATTGTACATTGGTCTCCTTGGTGTTGATGCCACGTGCCTCACAGGACTCCCCCTCCAGGTAGGGATGGGACAGCAATTTGATTCAGCTCCCATTTAAAGGTGACCCGACCTAATTTGCACTTTCTGAAACAATAAGCGAATCGAAACACAGCCATCCTTCAAAATTCACACTTCTCCAAATTTTTAATGCAGCTCTCCAGCCAAGGATGCATACATCATACATTTAGGGGAGCACGGCTGGTTTGCCCACACTGGGTGAGTCAGCTCTCAGGCACTGTGCTTTTGGTTTCATTTCTGTGCGGTAAAAAGTCTAATGCATGCTGTTTTCCACCCCACAAGCCTCATGTATTAAAGTTCTTGGTGTGTGTGTGTTTGTACATGTGTGCAAGAGTTAGAGATGCACTTACAGCTGGAAGAAGGAGAAGGAGTCACAGTCAGAAGCAAGAGGGTTTTATTGGATTTAAACACCATCAGGAGAACAAATATCTCTGTAAGGGTTGGAAATTATTGCTAAGCCTTGGTTTGGGTAGGGAAATGGTCTGGACTAGGTTTGACTGAGTGGATTATCCTATGTTATTTTCATCTCATCTTATGGTTAACGGACCAAATGTAATAATTAAAAAACAAAAATATAGTGCAACATGCTCAAAAGATATATGCATGAAATAATAAACAAGGGAAAAAAGAGTATAACATATAATGGTAAATGGAACATTGGTTGCAAGCCCATTTTGACTAATTAGTCCTTCTTCAGATCCAAGTAACATAGAGCCCTTGGGAAGATGTTTAACAAACTCCTTCATGGGATGTAACCAAATTCTTCAAATGCATCCCTGAATGATAAAAGATCTTTAGCCAGAGCAGCTACATTCTTGTTAATGAATTCCAGGGCCGAAACAGCGTAACAGGCAGTGATGCATCTGAATAAATTGGTTAAAGTCCACAAAGAAGTTTGCTGTTAAAACTCTTCCCAAGGACTCCAGATTACTTGGAAAAGACTAATTAGTCAAAACGGAATTGCAACCAATGTTGCGTTTTCCATTATCTGTTATACCTATTTCCCTATTTGTATTATTTATTCTTTCATACATACAGCTTTTGATCATAATATAGTATATTTTCATATGTTAAGCCTTGTCGTCAATGCCCTCATTTCTAGGGACCCTCATTGTTGATGGCACTGTATCCTCAAATTTAATAGTCAACATTCAACAGACAACACAGTGCTTTGATTCTTGAAGGTGGACTCAATCCCTTTTATATGAACCTCCTTATGTCCTTTCTTTAATACTCTGTTCTTTTTTCTTCAGAAACTGTTATGCTCAAGCAGTAATGGAATGGGGGTGTTTTTCTTCTTCAAAGGCCTGGCATCTGTGTGTCATTGTTCTGTACTGAAAACAACAAGCAGAGCAGCTTGTGATCTGCCTTTCTTCTGCTAGCCTCCGTTTCTAGTATTGCTTTTGGCTGATGGTAAAACTGACTTAATGTTCCATGGGACTTTTCATTTTTTCACTTGCTGAACACAGTGCACATCAAAGGAAATGTGATGTTCCTTCTTGACTGAAGGAAAGAAAGAGAGGGAGATTGAGAGAGGAGCATAACCAAATGACCTTTCATCTCTGAAAGTGAATGAGATAGTGTGTGCCTGTGTTTGGGGCATTATGTTAAGTTGAAAATAAACCCCATTAAATATTTTCACTGATTGCCCCTGCACTTAACAGGGGTGGAGAGCCTCTGATGATTCCGACTTATGAGATGTGCTGTTTTAAACTTACAAGGAGTAGACATGCCTTTCCCCACCCCATATCTCAGGGCAGCATGATTGCTTCTACACTGGCCTCTTTTACATTAAAAGATTTCAGGCCATATAAGTGCCACTGATTCTTTGCTTAGCAACTGGGCTTAAAGAAATGCTCTTCCAGACCACACTCACATTCTGGCTAGATAAACTGAGCCCCATAACACAGCTGAGCTGAAATATTTGCACACTGACTTCAGTGATGTGAAATCAGCACAAATAGAAACAGGCTGGATTAACCCATTTCTGAGACCCTCCAAGCTGTTTTTGCAGTTGTATTCTGCAACATGTCACTGATGTATTAATAGTACATTAGCAGTGGATATATACTGGGGTGTCTACACATCATTCTGTTTCATTAGTTGTTCTGAGATGCTTCCCCAATGTTATTGCATTATTGCCATCTGGAGGGACACTCTGGTGCAATAGAATACACAAAAGGCTGGATCTAGACACATCAAAGAAGCGTTTCAGTTAAATGCTTTGTAAACTTTGTACAGTATAAGAAATCATGTTGGCAAAAACATAACTCCATAGCACAGTGTTATAATGCACATACAATGCATATAAAGTGCTTTTTGTTTGCCAATGTTGAGTCCAAAGTGACTCAACACCCACCCCCCCAATAGAACATCTGTGGTATGAAAAGTTACAGGATTTCAGCAGATAGCTACAAAATAAGCACTGATAGGACAAAGCACTGCTTGGACAAAGCAGTATCTCCACCTTGAAACTTTTTCAGGTGCAAACAGTATTGAAAACACAATCACATCTAAGTGCCTTCAACCATCATGAGGACAAATCATGAATGCACAATAAAAATAGATGTCTGGAAGGAACCTCTTTCCGTGTGTGAGGAACAAGCTGAGAAGAGTCAGTCCCCAAGACACAGGCCTCAAGCATTCCCACTGGTCAATAAAGGATAATATTTCAGAACATCAAGCAAAGGTCAGAATTTCAGCAGTCTAGTGGGCATGGTTCCAGCTTTCTAGGAGGTAATGAGTCTGATGGGTCCAGTAGGCAGCACTCCAAGGAAAATACATACATGGAGATCCACAAATAGATAAGTTGTAGCCTAAACAAGCAGCCCCACTAATTCATTGACTAAGTGTGCATAGGATTGTGGTTTCAGCCACACAACTCACAAGACCCTATGCAAAAGGGAGTCGTTAAACTCCCTCAGTTGAGCAGCTTTGGGACAATATGGAAGTAATACATGAGTACATCTGTATATTAGTGCTTGAGAGGCTAACTGGGTGTGACAACTAGTGTGTAAAATACAGTTGCTGCTGAATTCATATGGATGGTGCTGGGGTATCAGGGGGCTGATTTAAGCAAAGAATCAGTGGGAAGAGTGAAGAATATAAGGAAGAATGGTAGTTTTGTATACAAAGGATCTCCCAGGTTTAATCCCCAGCATCTCCAGGTAGCACCAGGAAAAAATGCAGGAAACCCTGGACAGATGCTCTGATAACAGAAAACAGTGCCCTCCGATACCAAACTCTCTCCTGATAATTGTTTTCCAACAGTGTTTACATCTGATGTCGCCAATCCACCAGGAGAAAAATGCCTGGTTGGGGTGGGATGGGATTGCAAGTAAAAAGCAGAAGGGGCAGCAAGGGGCAATCTTCCCTTTCTTCTGTCCTCCCTACCAATTGCAATGCAGTCTGGTACTTTCACAATGTAAGCTTAATCCATTTCAGCAGGGAACTCTTATTATTTCAATCAGTCGTGAGTTTGCCTTTGTTAAATCTAATTCCATCGAGCTCAATTTCTAACCATCATCTGGGATCTGTTTTAGATGCTTTTTACAAAATTGTAAATTGTTCCTTCTAAATAAAGTTAAAGTCAGAGGGTGGAGGGATTGGGGGCAAGAGGGGACATTATATAGCAAATGAATCCACATTACTCCAAACTTCAACCAGTAGTGAATCATTTCTCCTTTGTGCTGTGGGCTGATCCCCATCGATTCATTACGGAAAGGGAAAGTATCACGTCATGTGACTCACGTGCTTGTTTTTTTAAATCCTCCTAAAGACCTTCTTAGTAGGGCTATTGACAGGCTTTCCCACAAACACTGAGCTCTTAAGCTGCTCCTAGTTTACAGCAAAAGGTTAAAGGATTTACCAAAGCCCCAAATGAAAGCCATACTAACTGGATTAACTGTTAACATGGATTTAGGCTTTGAGTCGGATTAACCCCAATTGCTCCAAGTAGGGGGTTTCTTTCTTTCTTTCTTTCTTTCTTTCTTTCTTTCTTTCTTTCTGGGCTGACAGAGTGAGAAAAGTGCATTATCGGAGGTTTGAAACTGTTGAAAAGGAGCAAGCTGTTGTTGCGAATGATATGAAGCCCGAGAACATGTTAACATCCCTTTGTAATGTGATTACTGACTATGTAAGGCCACTTTTCTAATGTCACTTCCCTCTTCCACAATAGCATTGATGAAGTGTTCCATGATTCCCTGGTGTCTGATGGCAGTTGTCTAGCTACCCTTGCAATGTTGTGCTGCTATCAAGGTCCTAGGCATTGGGGACTTCTGCCACAACATGAAAGCTATGTTGTGTCTTACCCCAAGCATTCACTCGCCAGAGGCTTGCAGTCATTCCTACATCCTTGAAAAGTGTACATGTACATAAGAGCATAAGAAGAGCCTGCTGAATCAGGTCAGTGGTCCATCTAGCCTAGCATCCTGTTCTCACAATGGACAACCAGATGTCCATGAAAAGCCCAAAAGTAGGACCTGGGCACAAGAGAAATCTTCCCTCCTGTTGTTGTTGTTTAGTCGTTTCGTCGTGTCCGACTCTTTGTGACCCCATGGACCAGAGCACGCCAGGCACTTCTGTCTCCCACTGCCTCCCGCAGTTTGGTCAAACTCATGCTGGCAGCTTCGAGAACACTGTCCAACCATCTCGTTCTCTGTCGTCCCCTTCTCCTTGTGCCCTCCATCTTTCCCAACATCAGGGTCTTTTCCAGGGAGTCTTCTCTTCTCATGAGGTGGCCAAAGTATTGGAGCCTCAGCTTCAGGATCTGTCCTTCCAGTGAGCACTCAGGGCTGATTTCCTTAAGAATGGATAGGTTTGATCTTCTTGCAGTCCATGGGACTCTCAAGCATCTCCTCCAGCACCATAATTCAAAAGCATTGATCCTTCGGCTATCAGCCTTCTTTATGGTCCAGCTCTCACTTCCATACATCACTACTGGAAAAACCTCCTGTAGTTCCCTCCTGTAGTTCCCTGTTGATAGCTTTACCCTCCATGAACTTGTCTAATCCTCTTTCACAGCCATCCAAGTTAGCGGCCATCACTGCCTATTGCGGGCATGAATTCCACAGTGTAACACTGCTTGCACTTAGAAGCACGTCTCTGGCATGTTCTGCAGTTCCAGATAAATCAATGTTCAAGTTCTGCATGTAAACAAAGCAAAATGTTTTACAGGTACACCTTACAATGAAAAAGGGCAGGAACAGGCAAAGGCAGCGGGGCAGGGGCTCAGGGTTGCCAACCATAGTGTTACTTCCACTTACCAGGATGGGGTGGGATAAGGTGGTGTGAGGTTAGCTGTGGTGGTTCACAGAGGGTAGTTTGGCACCACCCTGCACTTCCCCCATGCCATTCCAGTACTATTGAGATGGTTGCTCTGCACCCCTAGCCCACCGTGGTTCACTGCGGTGGAACCAGGGTGAAGAGGACACATGTTTATAAAAGAGCTGATGGCTGTGGTGAGATGCCATTCACAGAAGGCTGACCCAGGGAGAAAGGGTTACCCCCCAAAAAATGCCAGGACCCCTATCCATATTGAGTCCCTACATCTGCAATCTATTTTAAAGGGTGTCTTGTCTGGTTTCACCCCAAGAATGTGTAAAATATAAACAACTATCTATTTCTGCCTGGTGCTTATGTCTTGAGGTATTTTGTTCAACATAAAGCCACACTTCTCCTTCTGTCTTGTTCTACTAAAACCCTAATCCCATTTCATTATTTCACAGCTTGTTTACTTCCATTATTTCACAGCTTGCTTGCTTGCTTTCTGGATTTCCTTGATCAGCAATCTGTGCTCATTCGTCACTGAAATTAATTTTGCTTGTAATTCTGACCACATACAACTTTTTGTTTTTGTTTTTATTCTTCCAATTGCCGGGACCTGTTAGGCCTAGTGGGTGGTGGGCAGCAGCAGTAGGAATAGACAGAGCATGTGGTGGGGTAGCAATTAGATGGTCTGTGGTCCAAAATCCGTGGCAGTAATGGGGCACTTGGGCCTGGTGGTGCTCAGAGGAATTCTGGGTCTACCTGCTACCTGCAGTGACTGGAAATTAGAATTCACCCAGTATCGGCCCCTTCATAGCAACACAAAAACACAAGAACAGCCTGCTGGATCAAGCTAAAGGTCCATCCAGTTCCAGCACCCTGTTCTCATAATGACCAACCATAATGACAACCATGCTTGTGGGAAACCCAGACGCAGGACCTGAGCACAAAAGCATTCTCCCCTTCTGTGGTTTCCAGCAACTGGTATTCAAAAGCATTACTGCCTCTAACTGTGGAGGTAGAGCCTAGGCACCATGGCTGGTAGTTAGTGTCATCCAGGGTGATGCTATGTCCGAGTCAGGGCCAATGAGCATTGTGGGGCAATTCCAGTGATGGTTGAATCATACAAGTAGTCACCCATCACTCCTGAAAAAGTCTTCCCCAGCCCAGGATAGGCAGGCAATAGCCATGGCACCCCAAAATTCCCTAGACCATGTCTGGATGGTGCTGGGGCCTACCCTGCTTCCAATAATGAAAATTTCCGCTACACTTTCAACCGTTCTGCATCAAGTTATGCGAAAAGAAATGGCATTCAAAAAGTTATGAAATGGGAGAGGAAATTTCTGCAGAATTCCCATGGGAATGTGCAGGGGTTTCTCCCCACTTACCTTACTTTCAAGGTGGCCAAAGGGTGTGTCATTCTTCAAATCATCTGCACATTGCAGCCCTCCTGGCTGCTCATGCTTCCTAAAATAAATAAATACCATGACATCCTCAGCTAATCTTTCCTGTAAGCATGAGAAGGGGGTGATGATATTACCTGCTGTGTATCTGTTCCTTGTTTGTTTTTTAAAAGCACCGCTTTTTTCTTTTTACATAAACCAGTGTGGATTTTTATGCAGATCAGAGGTAGGATACCAACATCTCAAATGCATGGAAGTCAGGCTCCCTGGCTTCTTGTTTTTCAAATAAAGTCCAGGCAAAGACATCAGTGCTGTGCAAGGCACCCCTGATTTGGCTTGGAGAGTGATTCAGCAGTCCTGACTGGACCCCAATCCAATCTGGACTGATTCAGGCCTAATCTGGGCCCAAACCAAGCCCTGAACTGAAATGGGGGCCTTACACAATCCTCATGCTTCATTAAGGTTTTATTGGGGGTCGGAATGGCATTTACTACAGTTAAATTAGACATGGTATGCATGTTTAACCCTTACAACAGCATGAAAACAACTCTAGCATAGGTTTAGTGAGCACCGCAAAACTGATGAGTCCCCTTTCAAGTTCATTGAGATAGGTTCCTCAAAAGATCTCTCTGAAGGGTTCCCTGAAGCTGAAGCTGGAACCTGGAGGCTTCTTTCAAGGCCTTCTCCTACTCTTGGGCTGGCTGAGCAGGAAGCAGCTGCAAGTTTCCTGGTGCTACCCTCTGGTTGAGTCATCCACAAAACTCCTTGAAACAGGATTTAAAATCAGAATAATTCTCACCTGCTTTTGCATGGGTAGAGGAATCAACCGCTGCTTCTATACGACACCATGGATCACATTGGGTTCACGATCAACAATTTCAGCCTCCTGACAGAGTTCTCACTGAGTTTACAGGGAAGCAGCCAGAGTAGAAAAGCACCCGGGAACCTTCAACATTTCTGCTTCTCTTTATGGACATGTGAAATATGATTTACAGAACTCCATAAGGTTTGACACTTGGCATTTTGCAGCATGTGCTGTCACATCCCTTTTGAATCAAGTGTTGAAATGAAGAACGTTTCTCAGTCCTGAGGCCTTCAGTGGGATTAGCAAGGACAAAGGTGGTGGGTAGGTGGTGGGGAGGGAATAACTGGAGTCAAAAAGGTACTTTTATTATTCAGGAAAACCCCTGAAATATCACAGGTGGTGGGGACAATGCTGTGCACCTTGCAGCGGAAGGAACACTTGGAATATCATCCCCGTCCCTTAAAAATACAAAAACCACTTTGTTTTTTAAATTTTAAATGGAAATACAAATAGCCCAAAACCAGTGCTAACATCAATGACTAAACTATATAACAAGATTCCTTTGCTTTCCCCCCTTCTCACAAAAAAAGTTTCCGTACTTAACGATGATCAGTATCATGAATACATCAGTAAGTTCCAGGAACTATCATGTCAAAATAATATGTATAGGATTTCATCAGCTTGTTTTTCAGCAGCCTTAGGATGTGAAATGGGATGGGGGAGAAATTCTCCACCCAAAACTGAATGGATCAAATTCTCTTTGATTTCCGAAGCAGGATGCAAACCAAAACGCAGCTATCCTTTCAGAAATTGTACTTAATCTGGATTTTGCAATCCAACCAAACTTCTGTTTTTTGTTTGCAATAAGGCATATATTAGGGGAAAGTGTGCATAAAAATGAAGATGTCAGTGAAAATAACATACAAAAATGCCTTAGAGTAGGGGAAATCACTCACAAAAATGTGCACATTAGTCAAAACTCTGTATAAACATGTGTTTATATGGGTCAATTCACACGAAAATGCTAATGCACTTTCATGAGGATTTTTTGAAATCACAAATTGCTGCAAAGTGTGGAGAACTTAATTTACGATCGGAAAAATGAGAAACTGAGAGAACTCAGATAGATAAATCCTTCCATCCCTAGAGGAAATGGAACTTCTCTTTCTCTTTCTCCTTTTCATTCTTTCTTTGACCATTTCCAGCAGTCACCTTGCTTGTTTCTTGCTGACACAGCTCTTAAGAGTGATTAATGACTTGGCACATAGACTAGTAGCTTTGTCGATGAATTAATCACCTTCAGGAAGGCACAGCCCTTGCTATTCCCTATCAATTGAGAGGGCAAGAAAGATCCTTCACTTCCCCATACAGGTGGAATGGGGTGGAGAGACTCTTTGCAAGATTCAAATGCCCCTGTAACTGAACAATTTAAATGGGCAAATCAGTAGAGAAATCATTGTGGGTGTTTTTCTTTTTCCTTTAAGAAAAGAATAGAATTCATTTGTCTTCTTTATTTCCTAAACTTTAGCTTCTCAGGCAGCTAATTAGGCAGAGCTGAGGTCCATGTTAAGGCCAATGTTACTGGAACATGGGGTGTGTTCAAGTCTATCAGTTATAACAACGTGCCCAGTGGGTTTTAAAAAAATAAATCTTGGTTAAGTGATTTGGAGAAATGAAGCTGAAACCCAAGGAGAAGGTCAGTTCAAGGAAATTATGCTTTATGAACATAAATTATGCCTCTAAAACTTTCCTCATCTGGTTTCTTTTTTAATTACATGAACACCACTTTTTATTGATGAATTATTGTGGGTAGTATGCACGCCCCCAGCAAAGCTGTGGAGGCATCGTCAATCTCTGAGGTCTCTGCAGTGCTATTTTTCTAGAAAAAGAGGTGCTGGAACTCACCATGTACGCCTCCCTTATTCTCTTAGAATGGCAATGGCGAGCACCTGAGAGGCGCCAGAACTGAGTTCCGGCGAGTACCGGTTGAAAAAAGCCCTGGGTCTCTGATAAGTTTAGATGGGCAGATGGGAAGCTTGTATGGTCTACTTTCTTACCCAGAACCCCCAGATCCACCAGCTGCAGCTATGTACAAAAGTAGTGGCTAAGAAATGAGGGGGGCAGATGCACAATTACTATGAAGCAGAGCACAGCTCTGGAATTTTTAATTCCATGCTAGAGCTGAGCTCACAGACTGTTCAGACAAAAATATATTCGTAGTCCTCCCCACACTGCTCAGCTTTCTTTGTTTCAGCTGCCTAATTTGGGTGAATTTGTTTGTGTGTTGTGAACTACAACTTGGGGATCTAGCAGCAGATCCTGCCCTATCTTCTGCTCACCTCTGCTTTTGGGTCAGCAATATTGATCCTCCCTAGTGTGCCAGAGGCTTCCAGCCATGTGAGCTCAAGGTACATCTCATGGGTATACCTAGAGGTCTTCAACAGTATCCAGGGAGTCCTGGTGCAGCTATCAATCAGATAATGTCCAAGGCAGGGTGGAATCCAGTCCAACTTCTGCAATTCACTCCAAAGTATTAACCAAACAGAATGAAAACATGCGCCTTTCTACCCAGATTTTTCATGCTCCCCTTTTTGTTCCAGGAACAATGTTTCTTTCCTTTAAAATTTTAAATAACAATAGAGGACATTCACTGCCCTGTGCACCCAGCATGTAATATGGAAAATACTGCTGTAAAGGGAACTCCATTACCATTTTTGAACAGAAGTCCCATTTCAGAAACCAAAGAAGTTAAGTAAATTTGAAGAATGAGTAAACCATTTCAGAAAATGATTTTTTTTCAGGATAAAACTGAACTCTGTGAAAGTTTGGGTCAGTCTTTTGGTATTTGGGCTTTTGTCCATCCCCCCCCCCAATTTTTAAAAATTGTATTTTACAAGTATAAAATTATAACATATAATCATATACATCCACATTTAAAGATTCCTCCGAATTTCTGGACATCCCACCTCCCCCTACGCGGGTCCTATTATTAACCTTTTCTACTGCATATTTTTCAGCAAAGAATGGGAAAAAAATTATAATTTATCTTGGAGACCACTGTAAGCAGATTAAAACATTAGCAGGATTGCAATAACACTTGTAATGTAGCTAGTACTATGGACATAATGAAGTCATATAAAATATGGGCTTTTGTCCATTTCTAATAACACTGTGCTGCAATGCTGTATTATTAACTTTGGGTGATATCCAGTTAAGTTTCAGTGTTGGCTATCTCTCATTGTCTCTTGCAGATTTGCATCTCTGGGTAGCTGTTTAGTAATTGTACCACTAGTAACTGTATTCTAGTAATGAACCACACTTGACTAGTAAACCAATGATTTCATTATGATGGGTACTTTTGCTTTGCTTTCTGATGATGGAAAAGGCAGAGACTGGTACATGCTAGTTTTGCATTCTGGCCAGAGAGAAAATATATGGCTGGAAGAGGCTGAACACTTTCTGCTATACTTCCTCTATCTGGAATTACATGTCACCTAGTAAAGAACATCTCTCTGAGGCAGACAGGTGGAGAAGAAGGCTACCAGCCTTGATCTGTATATAATGTGTTTGGCAGGTGAACCCATTACACACCTCAGGAATCTCACATCCAGCTAAATAAAAGTTTTCATTTGATCGAAGATGAAGTGCTTAGCCACGTCATGCACCACTACAGTGGGCAAAATTACCCTTGCATGGATGATGGAGCAGCAGAAGCAGCCTTTCATGGCATCATCTGTGACTGTGTGAATAGAAAGAACATTGGTGCAGAGCTAGAAGAGGCTGGTAGTTCTATTCCCCCTCCTCCATTGCTTAATTAGAGCTTAGTTTTGTTATTAAGCTTACAATCTGGATACTTTATAGACATTTAAAAACCCCAAACTGATAAACAAATCTCCTCAAAGCAGCAAAAATGTCCATTCTTTCAAGGCATGGAACTATCACTCTAACAATTCACTCTGCTAGTATTTTATATTGACAGTGTCAAACGGAAACACTGGTGAAGATTTTGTTTATTTTGAAGTTTCAAAATGTGTTAATTTTTAAATTCCGACCAAATTTATTCATGAGTCTGCTACAAATGTAATGGTGCTGGAATCTTGCTGGAGCCTCGCTGTCCAACTCTTACAGTACAACCCTATACATGCCTAGTCAAAAGGAAGACACACTGAGTTCAATGCAACTTCCTCTCAGGGGAAGTTGAATAAAGGATTTAAATTCTGTTTGTAGCAGCTCCAGTTAGGGGATGATGAGTGGGTTAATGAGGCATTCTCTGCTACCTGTTGGCCATTCAACCCTCACATTTGTGGCTGGTAGGAAGAAAGGCCTCAGCTGTCCACTTTTAAATGGGTACAAAAGGCAGCTAAAATTCAGCAGGGCTTTTTAGTTAAACCCATCATGACTGTTTTTCTTCTCCTCCTCCCACTTCTTTGTATTGTTCCCTGATCTCTAATGGAAAACATAGATCATGGTTTTTGCTGGTGGTGATAATAAAGAAATACCATCTCTTGTGGTTAAGCAAATCTATATTTATGGTGTCGTTAACAAAAGCAACAAATCAGCTCTTCAGTGTAATGCATTTTTATTTATTTTTGGCCTGACCAGAAATAAAGAGCCATGAAGGGAGACTAAAAGTCTCATGTGGAGGTCTCATAGTCCACAACAATTTAAGAAGAGGATCAGTCCCAATTCCCATCTAGTCCAGCACTCTTGCTGTCGCAGTGGCCAATCAGATGGCCATGGGAAGCTTACAAACAGGACCTGATTGCAACAGCCCTCTCCCCACCTGTGATTCCCAAGCAATGTATTCAGATAAATATTGCTTCTGGCGGTAGAAGTTGAATCCAAAAGCCCCACCAAAGCATAATTTAATTTTGGGTCTGTAGTGCCACACAAGACATTTAAAATTTACTTACACACATTCCTTTCCATTGCTAATAGTGTTGACTAGAGTTCTGTGGAGAGTGCACGCAAGTGAGAAAGATGAGCTACTAGTGGAGGCTGGTGGAACCAAGACCAGGTGGGGTGCTGATGAGATAATGTGGGCTGCACCTAGGTCCCCTTTTTTCCTTTCTTGTAGGAGGATGTAATGTTAAGTCAACCACTCTGTGGCTTGTTTTCTTGTTCAATGAATAACATATTCTCTTGTAAGTGGACAGAGGATTGAAGGCAGCATACATCATTCACCAAAATAAAATCATAGCAATTCTCCCGTGTCGTATGGTGAGCTTCATGGCTGAGTAAGGTTTTGAATGCAAGTCTCCCGGGCCCTAGCTCAACAGCCTTACCACTGCATATGTCTAACTAAACACTCTCTCTCTCTCTCTCTCTATATATATATATATATCTGAGAGAGAGAGAGAGAATACACTGAGACAAGTTAACAATTTAGTCATTTGATTTATTTTCAGCAACAGATACTTTGGAAGGGTTTAGCATGGCATTAGCTTTGTAGTCTCCTGGTAGTGAAGGTTCCAGGCATGTTAGCAAATTTGGAGATGATTTGGAGTCCCCTAAAGGTGGGCATAAGACCATGCACTTTGTTGGCAGGAACACTGGAGGAACACTCAAGTCCTGCTAGGGGAATTCCCAAGGCCATATGGATAGCCACTGTAGTCAATAGGATACTGAACTAGACAGGCCTTTGTATGTATCCAGCATAGCTTGATTTACATTCTCAAGTCTGTCCCAAGATGTTAACTTATTATTTTAAAAATTATATTGCCCTTTCTCAAAAGACCACAGGGCAGTTTATGGCATAGAACATAATAAGCAAATACGTCAGTGCATTACATAACAGCCATAAAATACAAAAATAAATAAAACAGATGCAAAAATGCAATTTATAATAATAAGCAATACATAGCAACAGGTGATACATAATAGTGCACAGGGAATATTGGCTAAGCAGGATTGTCAAAACACACAATAATAGCCCAGCAATATTCTCCACAATCCAGCCCCTGTATGATGCTGGCAATCGCCTTTAAAGTCCTAAACAACTTGGGATCAAGCGACTCAGAAAAAACCCCATGTCTCCTTCCACATGAATCTTACTAACTTTGAGGTCAGCTGATGTGTGCTCTTGCACATATCATTGCCTTCTGAGGTGTATTTGACCTTTTGTATGTGAGAGGTGTATTGTTAAGTTTTCGTTTCTTTTTAACATTTGGATCATAGTTACTCTGTTTCATTTTTGTTTTCTGTTTTGTTGGGCACATTAAGGATCTCCATTGGAGGATGAAAGTAGGATGATTGATGATAATGATTAGCCATCCAATAATCTTGTTCCCTGGATGGTTCCCAACAAAATATGATAAAATACAATGTTGCATAGGCTTTCCAACATCCAGATTCAGAGCCCTAGACCAAGGGTGAGGAACCTGTGGCCCTCTAGACACTGTTGGATGGCAACTCCCATCCCAGCCTAGTCAGGGCTGATGGGAGTTGGAGTCCAATAATATCTGAAAGGCCACTACAAGTTCCCTGCCTCACTGTGGTTCTCCGCCTCCTGTGCACTATATTTCTAGTGATGCCTGCACTGGAAACTAACTTGGCCTGAGCATGCTTAGCTTCCAGGATCAGACAAGAAAGATCAGACCATAGATTACACTTTCTCAGAAGACAGTCCCCAATTAATTCCTTAATTTGAATTACAGCTAGGAGGCAACTTACACAATGTGTATACAGGATGAGCAAATCCAACATTTTATGTGTTTGTTTTTTTAAGTTGCCTTTAAATTGCTAAATTCTCGGTAGACCTAAGGAAATAAGAAAATGTAGCTTTTACTAATTCATTTTGCAAGGTGCTGGTTTCCACGATAAAAATTTAAGCATGTGAAACTCTGTGCCCCTGCCACCCCATTCCCAGCAGCCATTCCTGGTCACAATGACTGTTCTTGCATAAAGGCATGGAGGCAGACCAAAATAGCATTTGCTTTTTTTCTAAAACAGGTCAGACCAGAAAAGAAGAGGCAGATGATATTGAAGAGTTCAACAAGATTGTCCAAACAGAAGGAAATATTTGTCCCTCCGGGTTAATTGCCACCTTGGCTGTAATTGTTATTTTTTAAAATCAGAATATTCAGTTCTAAGGACAAACACAGCTTAAATTTATTGTATGCAAGCCTCAAACATAGATTGCATATACAGGTAAGTCAGCAATTATGGCAAGTCCGCAGAAACTATTTCTTAATGCTATTAAAAAATATACATCCCACGCTATTTCTAAGGAACTAAGGATGATGTATATGGCATCATCCCATTTTGTCATTACAACACTGTGAGGCAGGTTAGGTTGAGAGATTCTGACACCTGCCAGAGCAGGTGACAATCTTGGATTAGTAGAGTTTCGAACCAAAATCTTCCGAGGCCAGGTGTAACGCTCTCACCCTTAACCTCTCTGTTTGGTTGTGTGTTTTTTTTAAAGAAGTAAAATATTAAGTGCTCCTAAACTTATATTAGTGGCCGGATAATCACAACCATAATTGAGAGGGCTTGTTGCCTCAATGGATATGCTGGAAGACCAAAGCTTCTAGACCATCTAGACCAGAGATGGGGAACCTGTCTGGAATCCTTTGCCACACACAGGGATTCGGTACCCGGATATCTTGGCAGATGTTGATGTAGTAAGTGTTCCCTGGAGGTAGATGGCTTGAACATAGGAAGCAGTCTTATACCAGTTCAGACCATTGGTCCATCTAGCTCAGTGCTATTTATGCTGCCTGGCACTGGCTCTCCAAGGTTCCAGGCAGATGAAAGAGCTTCAAATTGAGACCTTCTGCATGCATAGTCAGTGCTTCTTCGCTTTCCCAGGAATGGCTAATCTGTGGCCTTCCAGATGATGCTGAACGAATTTATTTATTTTTATAACAATTTATTGATTTTCCAGAAATAACAATACAGTACAAAAAATTAAATCATAGCCAAATTAAACCATAAATTTTGGTCAACTTCCCTCCACTCCCCCTCTTTGTTCCATTATAATATACTTGTTTATGCACATCCATAAAACCTTATATACTTAACAATCCAATTTTAAAACCTTCTTCATCTTATTACAAGTGACTTTTAAAAGTTATACTAATGTCAAAATCTATACACAAAGCTTAAAAAATATGCTGTAAACAATTGCCCTTTTTTGTAATAACTTGTCCTGCATAGTTCAATAATTTATTTTGCCAATCTTCATCTTTATCTTCTTCTTTATCTTCTTTGGCCAAAGCTTCTTTTTGCTTCCATAGGGGCTGGCTGGTCTTGGCCTGGAGTTCAATCTCACGTATCGGAACAAAGACTTCCGCTGAACGAAATTTCTCATCATCCTTTGCAATTGGCCATGCAATGGCCTGATGGGATCTGTAGCTAACAACATCTGGAGGGCTACAAGTCAGCCCCACCCCCTGGCCTATCAGTTCTCAGTGCCAGCACTGTTGTATGTCTGCTCTAGCCCTGGAGCAGGATGACACCAACTGTCTGCAGTTCTGCCCTCCATGTATTGATCAGAAAGTCAGAAGGGAGCCTATGTAGACCTGAACAGGAACTGTCCAAAATGCAGGGGCCCTGATCGTATGGCAAGAGCCTATGTTCCTGCAAGTGTTACATGTATAGGCTCCCCCCCCCCGATCTTCCCATGTGGCCAGGAATTGAGAGACAATCCTGCTCCTCCCTCCATAAATTGAGCATGCAGAGCTATCAAAAGCATTTGGCAGAGTTAATAAAAAATGGCACAATACCAGCAGTCAAATGTGAGATAATATTTGGGCATCAAAATGTGAAGCAGAAAATTTTGTGAAAGGGTTTTTTAGTGCTGGGTGGATCAAATTCATTTCATCTCTATGCAAAACAGAGGCACCATATTGGGAGTTGTTCCAGTCTCTTTTTGGGAAAGCCAAAAGAGTGGACTCTCTTTTGATGTTTTTTTGTCTATTTCCTATCCTTCCTTTCACTACTGCTTGGATGAAATAATGATGTGGTTTTCCCCCCATCCCAACCCCATTCTGTCACTCTTGCCTGACACTTGTGAAATACACATTAAACTGCAATGAAGGCCTATGACCAGCCTGCACAGAAATGCTATTGGCATGGCTGTAATAGAGACAAGAATTTATGGCGATGGATAGTTGGGGTTCTGAAGGATTGTTCCTAAGCTAATAATACCTCTCTGCCAACCATGCATTAGGATAGATTACTGTGGGCAGGCAAAAATACCATCCCTATTCAGCTGAGGCTTCCATTGCATCATCCATTTTCTCTGCAAGGATAATATTTTATTTTTGATGAAAATGAATATATTAGTCGTGTGTGTGCATGTGTGTGAAGCAGCTGCAAGGAGAATAAATGAAGTGAAATAGAAAACGCTCCCCCCCCCACTCCATCATCTTCACTATAAAGGCTCAAATAATTTAAATCCATTGGATTTAAGCCAAACTTTTCTGGTAGATCAAGCAGTGAAGCACATTGCTGAGTGATCCCCCTCCATGTTTTTGGCATTCAATGGAACATTTTGTAGAAGGCCTCTAATTGGTTCTTAGTTTGCTTTCTCACTTCTTCCTTCAAATGAATGCCCCAGTTCTTGGATGAAGGTATAGGGATGCTGAAGCATTTTGCTTGGTCCACATTTTAAAATTAACTAACCTACTTTGCAGTTCTCAGACTAACATGCGGACCAAAATACCATTATCCTTTGGACTGTGCAATTTGCTAGCACACCCTTTAAGAAGACCATAACTGTGGTGGAAAGGGGTTATATATAATTCAAATATAACAATGTAGCAATGTAGATCAGTACTGACTACACGGACTGGCAGCAGACATCTGGGGTTTCAGGCAGGGGTCTCTTTCAGCTCTGTCTGGAGATGCCAGGAACTAAGCCTGGGACTGAGTTACAGTTCTTCCTTACACCCATTCCCATTACCCTATTGAGAAAAAATATATGCATAATTAGCACACGGTTTAATTAGGATGCCAATATCCTGATGCAAGCATGCTGTATATGTCATTTCCCCCCTGCATGGGTTGTTGGCGCATTAAGAGTTGTTGGAATGGGACAGGACCAACAAGGGATTTTGTTCCTGTGTTGTTTTATATTGTAGCATTTGTTCATTATTATTATTCTGATAAAATTTTATTAATTTTCCAAAAATAAAAAAATAATAATATTTACTTTTAAAAAGTTCAACCATAAATCTTAATTGACTTCCCTCCATTCCACCTCCTGGTTACATTATTTTACTCCTATTCATACATGTCCTTAAGGCATTTGATCATTCCAGAATCTTGGTTCAGAGATTATGGATGGTGATTATGGATGCTTGAGGAATCCAGACTTAAATGCCAATATGAAATGACCAGCTCCACATCTTCTAGACCAGGCATAAGCAAACTCAGCCCTCCAGATGTTTTGGGACTACAACTCCCATCATCACTAGCTAACAGGACCAGTGGTCAGGGATGATGGGAGTTGTAGTCCCAAAACATCTGGAGGGCCAAGTTTGCCTATGCCTGTTCTGGACTGACATGTGGATAGAATAATTTGCATTTCATAAATGAGCAGACACAGGCCTCATCCACACTTCCACTTTCCCCATGCCTAGAAAGCACAAGTCCAAGCTGTTTTCCATTTGCCCCATGGCTTTCCCCAGGGAAACTGTCTCTTTAGAACTGAATCAGAGAAAATCCATGGGAAAGCTGATTAACATTTGTTTTGATTCAGCAGTAAATACTGGGTTTTCCAAGGGGAAAGCAGTAGGGACAAGCTGAAGTCTGGATGAACCCATTGCTTTATTGCCTTGAAAATTATCAAAATGCATTTAAAATGTGAATGTTATGAGAAAATATGCCCAAAGATACAAAATTAAACATGGCTTTTCATGCCGTAAAAAATACAGAATAAATTAGATATGGGGAAGAATGGAATGTATGTGTAAATACATGAGAGAGTGACATGGACCTGAAATAGACTTTGTCCATCAGTCTGGAGATTGAAGAACACCTGCCTGTTCTTTTAACCATATTTCAGAGCATGGTGGTGGACTATGAATTTCATTCTGTCTTCTGGGTGGTACATCATAGCATCCATGGCTACTAGGCAATGAAGCGTCTGTAACACAGTTCAGTCACAATGCCTAGAAGAATAATGAAGATGACTGCCCAGACTTGTCCAGGCTGAGCCTGGATAGTTCAGAGGAAGAAGACCCAGCATGAATAATGAGAACAGGGAACTTAACAGGAGAATGAAAACCAGAATCAGGAAAAAAGATGGTCAGAGATAGGTCCTTCAGAACTCTGGACAGGTCCCAGAAAGTAGATTACTCTTTCCCATAAGGGTTTGGTCTTAACTGAGTCTTTATATACAGTGGTATCTTGGTTTATGAACTTAATCTGTTCCGGAAGTCCGTTCTTAAACCAAGGCGTGCTTTCCCATAGCAGTGGGGGACTCAATTTACAAATGGAACACACTCAACAGGAAGCAAAACATGTTCTGCTTCCAAGGCAAAGTTCACAAACCAAAACACCTACTTCTGGGTTTGCAGCGTTCTTAATCCAAGTTGTTCATAAACTAAGCTGTTCTTAAACCAAGGTACCACTGTACTCATTTGAAACTGACTAATCTCCCATATCCCACCCTCTTGTTGCCGAATAAAGGAAATTCAGCATGTGAAAAGTTGTTTCCCTTAATTACTGGATAGCTCCAAGTGATCTCACACTTTTGGGATACAGGAGAAAGGCTCTTGAAACGGAGGGGTCTTTTAGGCATGCTGGAGCTGTGAGACAGTTCATGCTAGAACTACTGAACTGCTGGCAACTCCTACATTATTTTGCCAACCAATAGGCCTGGCACGAGTGTAAGTGGATGCATTACCAATACGTCTGGGACAGAACAGCAGAACAGATCAACAACGTAGCAAGAATGATTCATTGCAGATATTGGACCGCAGAAAACAGGTTCATTTTCTCTAACAAAGCATGTTCAAGAATGTCACATTTGGCAAAAGTCAGAAATAAACAGGAGGAAACTATTGCCCAAGGCAGTTTTCTGAAATGGTTTGGATTTCTGTACATCTAGGACTAAAGAGCACACTCGGTTATTGAATCCAAATGAAAAATGGACATATGGTAATTCTGGCTCAAAGTCAACTTGGCTGCATTGAAGGACGCCGGATACCCAAGGCAAGGTGTACCCTGTAGAGCTACCCAGCATTTTGGCATGGAAATCACATATGGCCAATGCTTTTTTTTCTTTCTTTTCTTTTAAAATGACAACATTGGAGCATTGGAATGAACTTCACAGGGACAGTGCTTTCAGCAAAGTAAGGTCTATACTTCAGGTGCACTCTGACATAATTGGTGAAGTGTTATACTTCTGATTGACAGCAACATCCAGGAGTTAACAGCAATGAGGCAGCTGTAATCATTTAGTTGAATGTAATAAATTTAACTGCATATTCACTATATGGACACTGGTGTTGGTGGTGCAGAACAACAAACCAGTGGCTGCTGATACTGCCAAAGATGTGTTGGTAGTCATATTCACAAATATTCAGCCAAGAGCACCCACAACCCTTTTAAAATCATACTATAGTGAATTTGGGCCTCTTGCTGCTGATCTTTTTGTATCTGGAAGTAAGCTCTGCACTGCATGGCCATCACTTGATAAATGAAGCGCCAACTACAAACACATAATCACCTAGGAACGCGGGTGGCACTGTGGGTTAAACCACAGAGCCTAGGACTTACCGATCAGAAGGTCGCGGTTCGAATCCCCATGACGGGGTGAGCTCCCGTTGCTCGGTCCCAGCTCCTGCCAACCTAGCAGTTCGAAAGCATGTCAAAGTGCAAGTAGATAAATAGGTACCGCTCCAGCAGGAAGGTAAGCGGCGTTTCCATGTGCTGTTCTGGTTCACCAGAAGTGGCTTAGTCATGCTGGCCACATGACCCGGAAGCTGTACTCCGGCTCCCTCGGCCAATAAAGCGAGATGAGCGCTGCAACCCCAGAGTCGGCCACGACTGGACCTAATGGTCAGGGATCCCTTTCCCTTTAACATCACCTAAAATGCATCTCAGTGGAGGAAGTTGCATCAAGGAGTCTACATACATGTATGGTCACTTCCAGATGACCCGATCATTGAGCATCCATCCTGATTTGTTTGCAGGGAGATTTGAGACAACAGTGTCTATTTACCCAGCATGCATTCTGATTTGTTTGCAGGGAGTTAAGATACCCAACAAGTGCTGCATCAAGCAAATGCTATCCCACACTGCATTTTCCTGTCACTTTCCCTTATCACAAAAAGTCCAATCTTTTGTAGTAGGTTTGTTGCACAAGACCTCCTGGTCAACTATAATTGTTCAACCTAAATCTCCTTGTATGTGATTGAATTCCACTCCAAAACTGTGCCCTATGAATCAGCTCTGAGACTCGCTCAAATGTGTTTGTGCATGTGTGTGCAACAATACAGTGGTGCCCCGCAAGACGAACGCCTCGCAAGACGGAAAACCCGCTAGACGAAAGGGTTTTCTGTTTTGGAGGCGCTTCGCTAAACGAATTTCTCTATGGGGTTGCTTCGCAAGACGAAAAAGTCTTGCGAGTTCCCGCAGGTTTTTTTCGCTTTTTTCGCCCTTTTCCTAAGCCGCTAAGCCGCTTAACAGCTGATTCGCTGATAAGCCGCTTCTCAGCTGATCGCTAAAAGCCGCTAGACCGCTAATAGCGCTAATCCGCTAAGCTGTCAATGGGCTTGCTTCGCAAGACGAAAAAACCGCTAGACGAAGAGAATCGCGGAACGGATTCTTTCCGTCTTGCGAGGCACCACTGTAACATCATTTCTCTCTTTCTATGTATAATTATATAATATTGGACATCCATATACAGAAAGTCAATCGTGATTTAAAAAGCATTATATAACTTATTAGATTCCCTGGTTACTATTATATTTTAAAGCAGAATGTCATATTATTTGAGTTTGGATATTGTCTTGGAATTTTACATTCCAATACCTTGGTTTAAGAACAGCTTAGTTTATGGACAACTTGGATTAAGAACGCTGCAAACCGGAAGTAGGTGTTTTGGTATGTGAACTTTGCCTTGGAAGCAGAACATGTTTTGCTTCCTGTTGAGTGTGTTCCATTTGTAAATTGAGTCCCCCGCTGCTATGGGAAAGCACGCCTTGGTTTAAGAACCAAGCTTTGGTTTAAGCTTTGGTTTAAGAAAGGACTGGATTAGGTTCTTAAACCAAGGTATCACTGTAATTAATTTACAAGCTCCATTAGAACTCACAGCTTCAAATTAATAAAACCTAAACACTGAGGACATTAATCACCTCCAGCACATGGTTGAACCAGACACACTTTCTGACATTTCCCCCCATCTTCTCTCTGTGAGGCTATATGAAAAAAAACCACCTCCTCTCCTTTGAGATGCTCAAGAGACCTTTAGATGTGTGCAAAGTTGTTGGGATGAAAGGAAAGAGTTGTGTTCACTTAAATGCTCTAATCAGTATTCCAACCCTCCACTTGCATAGGCTATCCTAAGATTCTCAAACAACTCTCTATTGATAGTGCAAGGAAAGGGGATTTGCAAGGGATTAAGAAGTGTTCGGGGGAATTGCAGATATGCTGACAGGACAAAGAAATAAAATTTCTTTCAGAACAGATAAACTAATTTTAAAGTAGCTTTATGCATTCTAAGCCAGCCTTCCCCAACCAGGTGCCCTCCAGATGCTTCAATTTTGTACTGAGGTAAATGGCACATAGAATAACTTTCTAATTAAAATGACCTAAGATTACTGAACATTGTAGGGCGCTTGATATTCACAAGACAATGAACACACACACACACACACACACACACACACAAGCTCTGCATTCTGCCAGTTTAGTTTCAGCTTCCCAATTAGTATTTCTGAATTTTGTACAAACAGAAAAGTCCATTGTGCCTACTCTTGAACATTTGCCATCCTCAAACACTGGTTTTTTTATAGAGAAAATTGTGTGGGGAGAGGGAATAGGAGGAAATAGAGTGAAAGGAAGGTTCGCAAAGTGAAAGGGGAAAAAAAAGGAATAGATTTAAAAATAAAATAAAATCAGAGGTTGTCCTTTGCATCCCATCCATAGAATAAGCAGTTCCTTGCTCCCCTTTGAAAATAGAAATGCTTTAGAACTAAATGAAGCTCAGAAGACAAGATATCCCTACAGATCAATCAACACTGTCAGCATCAGAGGGCCCTCGCCTTGGCGTTTTCTCAGTGAAACCAAGTTGATAATTTTATTTCAGCAAGCTCTGTGTCAGTGAGGACAGCACCATTTCCCCATTTATCTCCTTGCAGGCTGCTCCTCCCATGCAGCTGCTAAATTAACACAGTGCTGAGCCAAATGGTATGTGTAAAAGAAGGGCAATTTACATAGGAATCTCCATAATCCCTTATATTCAAATTTGGTTGTTACAATCCCAAAAGCTCTTAGAGGCTGCTCCGACTGAGTTAAGCCCCTTTTAGAGAAGGCTGTTGCTGCAGAGCAAGAGCCCATTTCTCACAATATGTCCTCCATTCGATTGGCAAGCCCTGGTTGCCGACTCCTCATTTAAAATGCATTATATTCTCTAATTCATTATTTAAGGCCAAACTTGACTAGCTGGACAGAAGGGTAATAAACCAAATTGAGTGATGAGTGGGTGCAGATCCCTCCCAGCACATATTAATATTCTACTAAGTAACTGGACATGAATGAAGCCCGTGGAAGAAGGATGAAGCTTATGGATAAGATGCTGGTGTGAAGATATTTGGGATCTATCCTGCCTCTCATCCTCCCCACAGAAAAGTCTCATTTCCTCGGGAAGAAAGAAAAAAGTGTTTCCCTTGCTCATCTTCCTAATGCTCATTCAGCATGGCATTAAAAAAGAAACAAACCTAATACTTAGCATTATTCACTATATACAACTTGAAGAGGGTTGGTAGGTAGATAAAATATTTATTCTTTTTTGCAGGAATATGGATTCTACATATAGTAGCAGCTGTCACATGGGTGAGATTACTCTCAAAAGTGGAAAAAGCTCTTTCTCTCACCCTGTGGAAACTAAACATCTACTAAACAGGATAGCCTCAGGCGATTGTTTCCCAATTTAGGATATTCTTGGTCTAGATTATTTTCTGGCTTAAAAAAAACCTTGGGGGGGGGCGGGGAAGGCCATTACAGTGGTACCTTGGGTTACAGACTCCGCTTACCCAGAAAAATTGCTTCAGGTTAAGAACTTTGCTTCAGGATGAGAACAGAAATTGTGTTTTGGCGGGGCGGCGGCAGCAGGAGGCCCCATTAGCTAAAGTGGTGCTTCAGGTTAAGAACAGTTTCAGGTTAAGTACGGACCTCCAGAACGAAGTAAGTACTTAACCCGAGGTACCACTGTATAGCAACATGTTTTCCTACTGACAGTATTAGGGTTGAATCAGGCCCATCTTACCCATTGAGGCTAGTGCCAGGGCACCAAGTTCTGGAGGGAGCCAGGCGAGAGTCCGGGGAACACTGAATGAGCGCATTGAGTGAGCGAGGGGGTGTGCACTGCTTCTGCCGAGCGTCGACTAGGTTTTTTTCTTTTTTAGCCTGCAAGTGCCGAGTTCTGCGGGGTGCCAGAAGGCTAAAAGGGAGAAAAACGAGCCGATGCATGGCAGGAGTGGCACATGTGCCCTCGCTTGCTCGGTGCAGGCCTGCTCGCTTGGTGTGCTGCCTGCCATGGCCACTGCAGCACGAAGCGGCCAGCTGAGCCAGGAGGTGCCACCCTCCAGCTGCTGCCTGCCTCCTCCAGCCCTAAAAAAAGGTCAACTCTGGGAAATGGGGGGGGGGGTGCCGGAGGAATCTTTGCACCATGGCGCCAGATATGCTTAAGACGGCCCTGGGTTTAATATAAGAATGATAACTCTTAAGAACATAAGAGCCTGCTGGATCAGGCCAATTTATTCCAGCATCCTGTTCTCAGTGGCCAATCAGATGCCTGTAGGAAACTCATGTTTTTAATATTCTGTTGAGAGTCACCCAGAGTAGCTGGAGAAACCCAACCAAATGGGCGGGGTATAAATAATAAATCTTATTATTATAAGCAGGACCTGAGCACAAGAGCACTCTTCTCTCCACCAGTTTTATTAAACTGGGTGTTGTATTCTGAGAGTGGGTAACTTTCAGAGTTTATAATCTTGTACTGTGTTTTTGTTTTTTGTTTTTTTAATTTGTTTATACTTTTCAAGTTTATACATTTCACTAATTTTACAATCATTTTGACATTTCTAAACTTGACTTCCTTTCCCCTCTTTCTGCAGTTCCTTAAATTTATTTTTAATATCTTCTGCATATCCAAATTAACTTAATTTGCTCATTTATTCATCTTCTTTAAATATCTACTCTTACAAAACTGCTGGTTATTAGAATAAACCTGCCAATATTTTTATCTGTTTGCAATTTATCTGTAAATATTCAATAAACCATTTCCATTCTTTTATAAAGAAAACAATGTTATCTTGATTTCTTATTCTTCCAATAAGTTTCCCCATTTCTGCATATTCCATAAGCTTTTGTATCCATTCTTCCTTTGCTGGGACTTCTGTTTCTTTCCATTTTGGGGCAAGTAACATTCTTGTCACTGTAGTAGCATACATGAATAAGTTTCTATACAGTTTAGGTAGTTTTGTCCCTATAATTCCCAAAAGAAAAGCTTCTGGGTTTTTTACAAAGCTTATTTTAAACATCCTTTTCATTTCATTATATATCATTTCCCAATAAGCTTTAACCTTACTACAAGACCACCACATATGAAAAAAAAGAACCTTCTTTCTCTTTACATTTCCAACACTGATTTGATTTAGATTTATACATTTTTGCCAATTTATGCAGTGTTAGGTCCCATCTATATATCATTTTCATATAATTTTCTCTTAGACCATAACATGCTGTAAATTTTATATCCATATTCCACAATTGTTCCCATGCTTCCATGTCCTTGTATTTTGTATTGTTTTTATGAAGATTTCTCTTGATACAAGAATTTCTTTGAAAAGCATTGGAAACCATAATCTCTTGGGCAGCAGTCTGCTCTTTTGTTCTTGGATATTTCCACAGCTGATATTAATCCTCTCTATTTATGTGGTTAGAAAGTATACAAAGACTTTTTTCTTCTTTGGATGAGAGATATGAGTCTGTACTTGACGTGACCCAAAATGCTATCAAAATGCTATCCACATTTATTGTAATACAGACAATTGGTGCTCAATTAAAGTGGCAAAGAAAGAAGAGAATTGAATGAATGAAAGGAAAACTCTTTCCAGTTTCCAGAAAGGAAAGTAATTACATTTGGAGAACCCTGGGGACTTCCTATCTTTGCTCCTGGTTGGAGGAAATCACCTCCTTTAAGGTCAGCTTCACACAAACAATAATATAGTTAAAAAGCTATAATGAAAAGTGTGCAGATTTTGTTCCTTGGGGTTTTGCTTTCACAATTTTGGATCCTCATTATCTGATGAATGATAGGACTTATTGCAGCCTTCTAGGTGTCAAATCAGTTTTGCAACATGCGCATATGTGTCTACACTGGAAAGTTTTGTATGAGACTTTCAGTTAGGGGTCTTTCTGTATAATCAAAAGTAGAAAGCAGGATGACTTTCCACAAGCCCTGATCCAGAGTCAAGGACTACAATGTTCAGTCCCCAGGTAATTTCTTCAGGGAAATAACCTTGCTAGCTAGGGAATAGGGCTGTGGAAACCTATGACCTCCCAACTGTCCTTCTAGAGACCACATAACAATGGTCTTGAAAGACCAACATTGGCTCCCAATACGTTTCCGAGCACAATTCAAAGTGTTGGGGCTGACCTTTAAAGCCCTAAATGGCCTCGGTCCTGTATACCCGAAGGAGCGCCTCCACCCCCATCGTTCTGCCCAGACACTGAGGTCCAGCTCTGAGGACCTTCTGGTGGTTCCCTCATTGTGAGATGTGAGGTTCCTGCCCTGTGGAACGCCCTCCCATCAGATGTTAAGGAAATAAACAACTATCTGACTTTTAGAAGACATCTGAAGGCAGCCCTGTTTAGGGAAGTTTTTAATGTTTGATGTTGTGTTGTGTTTTTAATATCCTGTTGGGAGCCGCCCACAGTAGCTGGGGAAAGCCAGACAGATGGGCAGGCTAATAACAACAATAACAACAACAATAATTCTACACTTTTGAAGAGGAAGTCGGAAGCAGGGAGATTTTCTATATGCATAAACCTCTGTGCAACCAGGACTTGCGTTTGGTAGTTGGCTAGTTGTACTTCTGGCAAAAGTTGTGGGGTGTGGTTCTGCACTGAGCTCACTGCTCAAAATACGTGCATCTGGATGCATGCTTTATGAATGCTTCCCCAACAATGAACTACAAATACAGCAAGCACACATATATTTATAGGATCATTTCAGTACCGGAAAGGCAACATGCAATCCTATTCCAGAAGATATTTGTGTTTTCAAAGGGCGGGGTAAAATTTAAAAAGTCTTTTCTAATTTCCCTTTCCTTTGGTTAATTTCAAAACATTTGATATGGGTCCTTACTATTTTCAAGATGCCTTTTGCCGAAGCTTGTGAAATGATGTCTTTTCCTTGATTCCCATGCAGAACATGTTCATCTCCTCTTCATGCATCTCCGTGACTTTGTAACTAAGAAAGAAAGTGGCAGAAAATTAATTATTTCCCACAGTAATTTAAATTGTTATCTGGTCCTACTCAGATGATGCCATTAAGTTTTATTATGGTTTCACTTCTCCCCCACCCGCAAATCATTAAGTCACAGAGACAGCCCCAGCTAATTAAGTGACTCTCGTTATTTTGCTGCACACTGACATCAGGAACTGTGGGGTGGATCTGTAACTGGGTTGCGCCTTTGAAAGAAGGGGAGACACAGGGTTGCATCAGTCAAGCAGCCTGTCTTTAGAATCCAAAATAGATCAGAGAACTTAGCAAAATATGCTTCAGAGGGGGTTGGATTGGGATATGTTACTGGCACCACATTCATGGCTCCCTAATACCAAGGCCCTGAGTCTGATGTCCTTTTTTTTCTTGGACCACACATACTATTTTCTTTAATATTCACAGGTCGTTATTTTTCACTTGTAGTCTTCTGTGATGGATACCAGGCTGAAATCTCTTCATTTATGATTGAGCTAGCCTCTATTTCAGGAGTCAGCAACCTTTTTCAGCCGTGGGCTGGTGCACCGTCCCTCAGACCATGTGATGGGCAAGACTATTTTTTGAAAAAAATATATGATTCCTATGCCCCACAAATAGCCCAGATATGCATTTTAAATAAAGGGACACATTTTACTCATGTAAAAATATGCTGATTCCCGAACTGTCCATGAGCTGGATTGAGAAGGCGATTGGGCCGTATCTGGCCCACGGGCCTTAGGTTGCCTACCTCTGCTCTATTTTCAGTGATTTCCCTCAGCTCAGGTAATCTACAGTTTTATGAGGCCTACTTGTTACTTTAGCTGCTCTAACCATCAAGCATTTGCTTCTCATTGGAGCCAGGCTAAAATACTCTCATTTTCACAGGTTCAGCATCATGACAATTATACTTCCCCTGCAAATGAGAATAATGCCGGCCAACTAAAATGGAGAAGACGCTTTTCACCTTGATAACATCTCCTGGTGACATTTTGCCAATATTAGACAAGACATTGGTTTGAGGCTGCAAGTATTATTCACACTCTGTTGAGGTTTGAGGAGAAGCTATCACAAGCTACATCTAAAGGCTGCTGGAGCATACAATAGAAGTCCCACATGGAAGTCACTTTAAATCATTTTCTACAGTAGCTGTCTCAACACTGCCTGCCATTTAGGCACACCATGTTGATCTTTATACAGAGAGAGAGGTTTGTGTTGGCACTGAGGAAATGGGCCAGTCTGTGTGGCAAGCCAGTGCATACACACAAAGTCATGTTGCAGAGACAGCTGGCAAGGGGTTTAATCGAAAAGTGGCCCCCACGGTAGCCATATTGTGTGCATTGAGTGGGGATCTGCAGCCAAATCAGAAATGCATGATTGCTAGATATTCGCATACAGGACACTCTGTGGTGTCATATCCTCCAAGCTTTTGTGGCAGGAAGGGGAACAATAGCAATTAATTCTTCCTGTCACTGCACGCTCCTTTTCTTACCTCCAGGGAGCACACTCCATTTTGAACCAGACTTTGGATTTTTGTAACTTTTAAGGATTATCACTTGCCTGGTTTCCTCACTTTATCTGTTCTAGGGTTGACTGACATATTTCAAAAAGTTTTTTTAGACAAAGTCCCAAACCCTGCAATTTTTCAATTTACTTGCCTAAAGCACTGCCTTTCGGAACTCCCCCCCACCCCGGACATCAATTCCGCCTTTGAAATCCCAGCAATGTCCCAGAAAATCCGGACGTATGGCAGTCAGAGAGTGATTGCTTTGTTTCTACAGTCTCTGGTCCTGCAACATGAGTTCCATGCATGTCAACATGCAGAGGGCCGGGAGGCCAGCTGGCTAGTCCCGGCTGGGCCGTCTCCTTCCAGCCATCCTGCTGGAAAGCCCATTGGCTTCTGCTCCGACGTAAATCAGCGACCTGGGCTTCTGAGCCAGGGCACACTATCAGCAGATTGAACAGCGCACACAGAATAGGCATGAGGCTTGCGGAAGCATACTACAACTACAGATTTATTAATCATAAATCAGGACAAAGAAACATGTTGTCTCTCTCTCGTCGTCTCCGAGAGAACAGGAAAAAACAAAAGCTATACACAATGGAAGGTCCCAGCTGTGCTGGAATGTAAACAGACATGAGACACGCAACAGTTCCACACGTCTGCTCCTTAAGGTGGAATGGAAATCTCAGCATAGGCCTGGGTGCTAGAAATGAGAACTTACCCTAGGATATTTCAGTATTTATGGTTCCCCAGGCATAGTGAGTACCTGGATCAAGACGGCAGTCTCCAATATCTCCCCCCCCCCCAAAAAAAAATCCAGAATGAAATGCATTGACTATTGATCTGCTTCAGCATGCTCTATCCTAAAGACATGTTTCTGGCCCAAAATTAGGAATGAAACATAAGAATGTAAGAAGAGCCTGCTGGATCAGGCCAGTAGCCCATTTAATCTAGCATCCTTTTCTCACAGTGGACAACCAGGTGCCTAATGGGAAGCCCAGAAGCAGGACTTGAGGAATGCAGCCCTCCTTGCCTGTGCAGAGCATATCCATCAGGGTTAGTAGCCAAACACAGGATTACAGAGTAGAAATGATTTGACGCCATGCTGCATTTTAGCTTGCTTATTTGATCATGAATTTTAAAACAACCTATTTATGTTTAGTCTTAAATGCTTGCTGCTCTTTTTAATTGCTTATGAAATGTCTTTTGCAAAGAGTGGGTTGGTTTTTTAATAATGATTTACTGCTACAGGATAAGCTGTTATAATTACATATGGCTGTCAAAATATTTAGCAGGAGCAGGAACATATTGTGCAGGTTAATAAATGCAGAGAGAAGGGGGGGAGTGGTTACAGTGGATTCTGCTGCTATGGAAAAAGAAAAATAACAATCCATACTAAGGACTCACATTTCACAATTGTGAATGCTCCTTGTATATATAGCTTTCTATCATACAGGCACACAACAAAGTGTGGGGATAGTTCATGTTTCCTGAGGAAAGTGCAGCCACATTCATGGAAATGAAGTGCAGCTGTGTGCGTGCACCGTCAGATGCACACCAACAGTTTCCCCATTCCTTGTTGTTTATTTATTTAAAATCATTCTGGGCTGCTTTTCATCACAAAGCAGCTCACAATGATATGACAACAACAACAAATAAAATGTAATGACCAAACAGTATAAAGCATCACTATTACAGTACACCAGCAATCAGGATTGTTGCAAAAGGATATGTTTTCCATAACACCAGCACTTTCCCAACCTATATAGTCATGTGAAGAAAACTACCTGAGCTTGCATGTGTGAAGTAGTTCTCTAAGTGGTTTCATAAAACAAAACAAAAAAGCCCTCATTATGCTGCTTATCATTCTCAAGAATAGGAATACCCATTAGCAGAATATAGGAGCCAAGAGATCAGCTGGTACATGAAGCAGAATGAGAAACCTTGCAGATATTCACATTTGGGGCAGCACTCATGGTGAAAAGAGGTATTGTAAGTCTTTTATTAACACACAAGAAGAGAGGCAGGTTGCGTTCACGAACTGCAGAGCTCACTGGATGATTTATTGACAATTTCTAAGGGTCCATTCCACTCGGCTTGATCCTGTTTTCACATACAAGTGGTTTATAGTTTCCATGCTGAGTATATAAAAAATACAGTTCTGGAGCACTGGTTTGAATGTGCCCTGAAATACACATAGCATTCAAATGGAACAAACAAAGGGCAAGTTACAAGGAGCTGCTCTGGGCCACTTTCTGCTGCCTCTAGCCTAGATTTCATAATAAAATGCAGAGTGGCTTGTCTGTATTGAAAGGAAGGTTTGATTATGAGTTAGATCCTTACAAACCCACAATATGAGGAGGACATGCAAAAATGATTTAATACAAGGTTAAGGGGCAGAATGGTTGGGGGCAGAATGTCACAGGACATGCACTGTAGTATTTCTGTACATGTCACACTCTGCAACAGAAGCAACATAGTCATTGCTATTCACTGATGCTTCTTGGGGTGCGGGAGAGTGATTTACTTTGCTGGGAAGGACACTCAAAGCCACAGAGAGCTCAAAAGAAACAATATCTTCTATAGTTATCAAACCTGGAAGTGGAAGCCTGTAAGTATCACCAGAAATAAGTGCCACTTCTGTTTTCCCCAAAGAGGCCCAGTTTCTGTACTTTACAACTTAAGTTGATAACAATTTACTCCCAGCCTAGTTCTGTCATCCTGTAAGTACACCTATGTGTCACGGTTTCGTTCTTTTTTTATATTTCTTTCATAACATCTAATCTGATTATATCAGGCTCCTAGAACATTTCCCTTTGCCCATCGTGTCCTGCTCCTCAGAAATGGAAAAGTTTGTTCGTCCGGGCATATTTCAACTCAGTATTGGCTCTTGATACTTAAGCATCCTTCAGCACACTGCCATTAAAAATGTGGCTAGAGACTTATACAATTCAGAGGAGGGAGGTGAGGATGGTAAGCTATATGAGAAAAAAGATAACTGGGGTGGGGAGTGTCGTAATTCAACAATGGATTGGGTGTGTGAACCCACTGATTCCACTGCCCTCTCTGATGTATTCAATGGCATGGCCAATCAGCAGAAGGTAAGCAATATGCCATAGGTCTACGGCATGGTTAGCACATCCTGAAAACACTGTGAAAAGGAAGCGTGAGGGAACAGAGGGGTCCTGCTGCCATTTTTATTAAAAAACAAAAAAAGTCATCAGTAAGGCTTCATCTGCACTATACATTTAATGCAGTGCTTCCTCCAGAGAATCCTGGGAACTGTAGTTTGTGAAGAGTGCTGAGAGTCAGCTAAAGTTAATTATGAGAAAATCCCACTGAAAGCAAAGAGATTTAAGTTAATAATGCCTAGTTTAATCATAAGGCTGCAATTCTATGTGCGCTTGATTGGAAATAAACTTCACTGAACACAGTGGAACATGTTTCTAAGTCAATATGGATAAGGTTAACCTGCATGACACAATTTGCTTAGTTCGACCAGGGACTATACTGTGATGTTTCTGCCAAATCAGCAGCACAGCACTCTTATTCAATAGTGAGAATGCACACTTTTTGTGTGGGAAGCGGGGAAATAGTCATCATACATAATAGCATTACCTGACTCATTTGCCCTTCATGGAGCTCATTAACTTCAGCGGGTTGTAGGTTGCATCTATATGCCCAGCCAAAGGTTGAGCTGATCTTCAGGAATTTAATTTGGTTTATCAGCACCCCGAGAGACTAGAAAACACACAAAGGAGCCTGAGGCAGAACAGGAAGGAGCCTCCATTTTCCATAAAAGAGAACAAGGAATAGAGCCAGTAGGTGGTTACCATTTTAGGACTGAGAAACGTCACAAGGGAGAGGCTTTCTTGTTGCCTCTTTTCTCAGTGTACACAGTGTGTGTGTGTACTTATTTTAGAAAAAACCAACACTTAGCTAGAGGGAAAGGAATATGTTGTGAAAGATAAATTATGCAGATAATTTTCCATTATGCACACAGAGAGAAAAGTACAAAGGACATGTATTTCCTCAGGGACGCACCTCTGAAACAAGAGGCTGGCAGAAAATGAAAAAAGGAAGAAAAGGGGAGGAAAAGATCAAATCAGAAACAGAGCCAGATCTGGCAGATTGTTGCTCAGAGCTGGGATGAGACTGAATGAGCAAAAAATTGTACCAGAGGCTGTTCCTTCTGATGAAGCACTGCATGGTTGTGTCACTTATTGAGGTCACCATTCCCACTTGTTGAGAGACGAATGCCACACACTGCAGGGTGACAATAACCAGGAGAGAGAGGCGGGAAGGAGTACAATAATTTAAGGAGAGCCCTGTTGGAACAGGCCAGCATCCTGTTCTCACAGGGACCAGCCTATGAGAAGCCTGCAGCAGTGCTCTTTCTACTTTTGTTTCCCAGCAACGGTATTCAGAGGCAGACTGTCTCTGATAGTGGAGGTACAACACAGGCACCATGAGCAGCACCAGTTGATAGCTTTATCCTCAGTGAACTTGCCTAACTCTCTTTTAAAGGCATCCAAGTTGCTGGCCATCACTATAGTTTGTGTGAGTTAATGCCACAGTTTAACTATGTGCTGTGTGAAATAGTTTTCGCATATATATATATATATATATATATATATATATATATATATATATACATTTTCTGTTTTGCAATTTAAAGTACTCATTTTTACATCCTTAAGATATCAATGACTTCCCTTCTTCTCTTCCCATGGTTCATTTTACATATCATAAATCCCTGCATATTTTACACAAACTATACCATTCAGTATTCCATTATTACATCCATCAAAACTTATTTACACTGTTGAATTTATCTTAATGCTGCCAGTGTTTTCAGCTGTACACAGTTATTTTCCATATAGCCAATAAAGGTTTTCCAATCTTCTCTAGACATATGTTCTTCTTGTTCTCTTATTCTATATGTTAAGTCTGAAAGCTGTGCATATTCTTTCAACTTAAGTTGTCACTCTTCTTTGGTTGGGACCTTGCTCGTTTTCCATTTTTGGGCTAACAAAACATGGGCTGCAGTAGTGGTATACATACATAACCTTTTTTGACACCTGGGAATTTCAGTCTGGATTATCTCCAACAGAAAGGACTCTGGTTTTTTGAGGAAAGTACTTTTAAGCATTCCCCCCCCCCCCAATTCATTATGGATCATTTCCCAATACTCTTTTACCCTTTTACAGGTCCACCACATATGAAAGAACGTTCCCTCAACCTTTCTGCATCTCCAGCACTTATCTGATTCAGTCTTATACATCATAGCAAGCCTACTCGGAGTTAAATACCATGAAATAGTTTTCTTTGTATGCCCTGAATCTTCCAACATTCAGCTTCATTGGATAACCCCGAGTTCTTAAATTAGGAGAACAGGAGAAAAACTATTTCCTATCCACTTTCTCCACACTGTGCATTATCTCATACATCTCTCTTATGTCCCACCCACCCTGACTTGCCCTTTCCGAAAACTAAAAAACAAACAAACCACTAAATGTTGTAAAGGTAGAAAGAAAGTGTTTCGTAAAATGTGTGTGTATAAGTTTGCCAGTGATCTGGGCGCTGCTACACCTTCTCTGTATGGTGCCCCTTGCCAGGAGGTCTAAACATTTAGGGTACTTCTTTTCCTTGGGCACCTATTTTGAATGCTGCTGCACAGCTATAGAGCAACCAAGAGAATCCCTGGAGCTTGTCAAAGGTCCCAAACGAGAATTAACTAACTTCATGCAATTGTAGGACCAAGTACCAATTACTTAACAGAACACAAAATTTGGTAGTAAAACCCCATTGATTTCATGCATTCAATGCATTTGCAACCAGACTGCCAGATAGCCAAAGTCCGATTTGTCAGAAAAGTCATAAGACAACGGTAAGACCATTGTTTTTTTTGTTGAATAATACGGTCAGTGCCGGATTCACATATAAGCTAAACAAGCTATAGCTTAGGGCCCCACTCTCTTGGGGGACCCCAAAAAATGTAAAGGAAAAAAAACCTGGATGTACATTTCCAAAATATAAGATAAAAAACAAAAAAAATAAAACCTACATACAGCAACAGTGTTTTGTGTTGTGTAGGCTCCTAAGTAATGGGCCCTGCCTGCCAGCCTGCTCCCTAAAATATCACTGGTTTGCTCATTTCTATATATAGGGTGCCTATATTCTGCATGTGCAAATAGCTTTAGATACCTATTAGCTCCATAAATTACCATATATAGCATATATTCAACACAATAAACAGTGACAATTTGTTGTTGACAAAGGACAACTGGACATATAAAGGGCCTCATTACCTTCAGTAGCTTAGGGCCTCATCAAACCTAAATCCAGCCCTGAATGTGGTTGATAAAACCTGGCCATGTTTGACTCTCATCAACAAAGTCTGTTCCTTTTTGGGTTCATGTTTCCAAGTTTGTATCACTGAGTTCTTAGGCAATTTGTGGGGGAAGGGAACAGAGGAAGCAACATTCTGTAGGAGTCTGGGCTTTACTTTTGCAGTGGACAAGCCAATTCCCCTTCTTTAGTTTCTGATAAAATCTACAGTAAAGTAAAGGAGACAAAGACAAAGAGAATCAGTGGATAAGGAATTTAGGGCATTACTTCTACCAGGGGTGGCATGATAATGTAGAATAGCAAGATAATGCGGTCCACGCCAAAAGCCTTTTTCTTCTTCTAAAGAATAATTTTAGTGCTTCTGTGATAATAAAAGAAAATGGATGAGGGTGAACTTCTGGGGTTTAATTAGACCTGTGAGCTCTGTAAGAGACAAATACAGGAATAAGGCTGAAAGGACTCCCTGTTTTCCACAGAAAAGAAAAAGCAAAGCAGACAGTAGGTTAGCATTTGAGGCCTAGCATTTAATGGAGAAGGACCATAGCTCAGTAGAAGAGCATGTGCTTCACATGCACAAGGTCCCAGGGACCATCCCTGAAATCTTCATGTAGGGTTAGAAATGTCCCATTAGAAAGTTTGGAAAGCTGCTGGTGGTGAAGCTTGAGCTAGATAAGCCAATTATCTGATGAGGTAGCTTCCTATAGTTCTATGAAGGTTTGGCTGTTTTTTCCATTTATCCCTGTTTCAGGCACCACTGACATTCAAGAGCCCTGTATGAATGACACATTATGTGAAAAGAATGATGAGGGAGTTATTAGAATACTTACCGACTCCACCTCTGACCGCCATGTGTCCTAACCTATACAAGGACTATGCACCTACATACTAGGGTAGCATCAGCAAAAAGGAGGACAAAAGATGGCGCCGTTTAACATAAATTTGCATGTGCTAATTTACAACATAGAGCTGCAAATTTAGAAATATCTAGCAATTTAAATAGAAATACCGTGTCCCTAACAGTAGGGACTGCCTGCTCAGTCTGCTACCAGGTTTTGAATGCCAGTGGGCAATTTCAGGGTCTCTGCTCTCCCTTCCTACAGTTCTATATTTTTAGTTATATCATAACAAAATCTCATAACTTCTTTGGACTTCCTCACGTCTCCTGCTCCCACTTACATCGTTGAAATTTTTTTTCAAGCAAATTATCATTTTGTTTATAATCTTATTTCCACTCATTTAAATATAATCTAACAATTCTCCAAAAGGTTTATGTTTTCCTTAATCTCACTTATCATCAAATTCCAGTCTAATTTAGTGGTGGCCAATTATTTTATGATCAAGCATCCTTCTTAACATTCAACCAAATTACAATATTTTTGTAAATAAATCTTAAATTTCTTCCAATCTTCTTCAATCCTTTCTTCTCCCAGGTCTCGGATTCTGCCAGTCATCTCCGCCAATTGCATATAGTCCATCAGCTGCATCTGCCACTCTTCCAGTGTGGGTAGATCTTGAGTTTTCCAATTCTTAGCGATGAGTATCCTTGCTGCCGTTGTTGCATACATAAAAAATGTTTGGTCCTTCTTTAACACCTTCTGGCCGACAATACCCAGGAGGAAGGCTTCTGGTTTCTTAGTGAAGGTATACTTAAATACCTTTTTCAACTCATTATATATCATTTCCCAGAAGGCCTTCACTTTAGGGCAAGTCCACCAGAGGTGAAAGAATGTTCCTTCATTTTCTTTACATTTCCAACATTTATTATCAGACAAATGGTATATTTTGGCAAGTTTAACTGGGGTCATGTACCATCTGTATATCATTTTCATTACATTTTCCTTCAAAGCATTACATGCAGTGAAGTTCAGCCCATTGGTCCACAACCTTTCCCAGTCCTCAAGCATAATATTATGCCCAATGTCCTGTGCCCACTTTATCATAGCCGATTTAACCATTTCGTCTTGTGTGTTCCATTTTAACAGCAAGTTATACATTCTTGATAATACCTTAGTCTTTGGTTCTAACAATTCTGTTTCCAACTTCGATTTCTCCACCTGGAACCCTAACTTTTTGTCATTTTTAAAGACTTCTTTAATCTGAGCGTAATGTAACCAGTCTCGCACTTTATCCTTCATTTTCTCCAAACTCTGCAATTTCCAATTGTCTCCATCTTTTTCTAATATTTCCCAATATTTTGGCCATTTGGCCTCCATATTGGGTCTTTTTCGGGCCTTAGCTTCCAGAGGGGAAAGCCACCTCGGAGTTTTGCTTTCCAATAAGTCTTTGTATTTTGTCCAGACGTTAAATACTGCTTTCCTGACAGTATGGTTTTTAAAGGCCTTATTGATCTTAACTTTGTCATACCATAGGTATGCATGCCAACCAAAAGCATTGTTAAAACCTTCCAGATCCAATACATCAGTGTCTTCGAGAAGTAGCCAGTCTTTTAGCCAGCAGAAAGCTGCGGCTTCATAGTATAGTTTTAGGTCTGGCAGGGCAAAGCCCCCTCTTTCTTTCGCATCAGTTAATATCTTAAACTTAATTCTGGGCTTTTTGCCCTGCCAGACAAATTTAGAAATATCTCTCTGCCACTTCCGGAAGCACCACAGTTCTATATTTTTAAACCCACCTTCAACCTGGCAGCCCTACAAATAGACAATGACTTCAGTGAGTTGGGAGTGGATGGGAGAGATCTGAGTGAAAGCAAGCACTTTAGTGAATGGTGGGAGGCGTTTCAAAGCAAGGCTCAGAGACCTTGTTCATGGATAGATTCAAGCTTCAATAGGACAACGACCACGTGTTTCATGAAATGAAATCATCTTCTTAGCACACAGACTTCCCTCCTTCCCTCCCTCCTTCCCACACTCCCTGTTTTCCCCAAATATGCTCCGGGGGTTGTGGATAAACCCAGAAATGACTGAGGTGGGGGTGGTGAATGGGAAGAGGGGACCATGCTCCATTGCACAGGTGGCAGTCCTTGCACTAATGCAACATGTTTGCTGAATATAACCTATTATATTTTAAGAATATTATATTTTATGTTTTACAATACCCACTATTATAAATGCTCGTGAGGAATATTGCATGATGGTCAGATGTTCTCTTGGTACTGAAGCGTCCTGCCACTCATAGCTAATAAAAACATTTTTTTTTAACCCCAGGGTAAATCACACTCATTTGAATGGGACTAACTCCCAAGTAAATGTGCATTAGGCTGGCATACTCTGTCCAGGACTGTCTTCTGCATAGCACTCATGAACTGCCAGGGCGAGCTTCACACCATGCCTCATCACTTAAATAAACGGCCTTGAGGCCATATTTCTATAGAATTCTCCACGTGTTGCTGCTGCTAAGAGAATCTCCTTGTTTTCATTTACAGACATTCTTAAAAGCAGCTGCTGCCTGAGGGAGAAAGCAGGGAGGTGGGGGGGGGGAACCCTTTGAACAACATTCTGTTTAGATAAAACTCTGTCTCATCAGCAAATGGTTGTTTCTGTGTTTTCCCTCCCTTGTTTATGTTTGTTATTGCAGACTCGCTTCTTGGATTTAATTGGAACTTTGTTTCTGAAGAGTTATTAAGAAATCTGCTACTGAGAATGCATTCTAAATTCCACCTTCTGTGTTATCTAAATTGCCATGGTAGATTCACTCCAGTAAATTAGGCTTTAATAATGTTGTTTCAACTTGGAAAGATGCACAGAGAGGTCTTTGTAGGGTATGGCTTTGAGGTGTGGAAAACTGACGGTTTTGTTTTTTGCATGCAGGATAAATCTGTTTATTACTTCTGATGTGTATATTCTGTTATGGAAGCTTAGGGAGGCTTTACATGGAACCTCCCAGGCAGTCTTCCATTCAGACATTGATCAGCTTAGCTTTAATTGTATTTTAAGCCCTCAGACCATTGTTGGGCTGTCTTAATGAATGCTTCGCCATCTGTTGCATATTCATAAACCTGCTTCAATACATGGTTCTCTTTTGTGAGATTGGGGTGCATAGATTGTAACGAGTATTAATAAGTTCAGAGGCAGTAATACTCTATATGAGACCCCCAAACAGTCTCATAGCTTATACCCAAGGGAAGTTCGAAAGCACTCATGCTTTAGAAAATCCTGCCCACACTAGGTTTGTTTTTATGTTCTTTAGGCTGAAATCCTAGTCTAGGCACATTTACTTTGAAGTAAATGCCATTGGAGCCTATTTAAATGTTACCAGACGTCCCCGTTTCCCAAGGACAGTCCCCAGATTTACAAATCAGTCCCCATACAAAATCCATTGAAGTTGAAAAGTGTCCCGGGATTCATTGGGGGGGGGGGAATCTGGTAACCTTAGCCTACTTCTGACTAAACATAGAATTGCACAGTTGGAAGGGACTCTGAGAATCAACTAGTCCAACCCTCTGCAATGGGGATCAAACCTGCAACCTTGGCATTATGAGTGCCACATTTTAACCAACTGAGCCATCCAGGCTGACTGTATACCTAGGGTTACATTGTAACTGATATCTGGAATCACTTTTGAGATGGATGAGGATGAGCAAGTTTATGCCAGATAAGGTGGAGGAACTGCTTGTAGACACTAATTTTGAAGCTGACTGGCAACTAGAACTCCTCTAAAGGAGCAAATTCAGAGCTTGGGGAAGGATCTCCTGGACTTGCCATTATCTATGGGAATGCAGTTGATGGTGATGGCAGCTTGAAGTTCCTTTTACCAGCTTAATTTGGTATTCCAGTTGCAATCTTGTCTAGAGAAAGTGGTCCCAGCCTCAGTTATCCATGCATGAGTTACAGGCAGACTAGGCTACTATAATGTGCTCTATCTAGGGCTGCCTTTGAAGATATTTTGAAAAATTAAAGAAGTATATAGACTCAACCCCCTCCACTTGCTGTTCGCAAAGGGAGGAATGATACCAATGGTGCCAAAGGGAGTTTTCTCCCCAGTGTTAATCACAGATCCTGGCTCTTATGATCAGAAATGATTTAGGAACAAACAGTTGAAGGCCTCCTTCCTTTATCCACAGTCCCAATCTGGCTCACCTCCACCTGCATCAACAAAAGTTAAAAATAAGGTCTAGTTCAGCCCTGAGACTGAATATGAACCTGGGGTCCCCCCTCCAGAACCACACCTCAGATCACCACATTCACAGTGACTGATCCAGATGTGCTCACAAATCGTGTCCTCCCTAAAAGAGAGCACATGTTGTGGTGACCTTCTGGTTGTGGGTGGGTATATTGGACAGCCACAACACCCGATTGGTAGGTCCCTCGTTGCTGGGTTTAATCTGGCCAATGGGGTGCAGTCTAAATGGATCAAGGAACCTATATATACCTATGCACGTGACACAGAGCTTCCTCTTTCAGCTTGTGCATTGGAACACCCACCCATCGCTCCCTACTTTTAGGGCATTTTGCGATTGACCTTGCTATGCTGTCGTGTGTCGTCTGTCCTTAGGACAGGGGCACAGCAGGAATTTTCCCCACTTGGCAGATTGGCTGTTGCCATTTGGGTTTTGCCTGCCACGTAGCAAATCTTCACAACTTGTAAGGTTGCGGAAAGGTACTGGTTCATGTGATAGGGATGGGAGAGCGGTCTTGACATCCCTATGTGAAGGGTATTCCGTTAAAGGAACCCAGGGACTCAATTTGGTTTGGTCAACCCCCGAGAGGGGGTTGTGCTCGTGCCTGAGTCCAGGGGAGCATCTGGGGAGTGAACAGAATCTGTTCCTGGGCTTTTCACTTACCTCAGGTGTTCACCCTTGGCTGACCTATGCTGATGCCCTGGGTCAGCGCTACCTGCAAGGGTGCAGGGAGCTAGTCAAACCAGAGCCACGCAACCACTCACTTTTCTGTAATCAATAAAGTTGTGGCCTAAATTCTGCCAAAAACCAAAACTAAAATTTGAGTCAAATGTGTGTTTATTTGGGGTGGAGGTCTCCGGGTCTGAACATGCAAACCTGCCTGTCATTATTCCTATGAGAAGTGCGGAATGGTAATCAGTTGACAACTTGAATGCCATTCTCAGTTATCACAGATCTGCCCCCTATCAATTCAGGCAATTACAACAATGAGAGCCATGCTGGGAAATGCAAATATGTCGCACATGTTGGCTATCGCTTTAATTAAACACTGCACACTTCTCCCTGTTTAACCTTGCAAGGCATTCAAGGAAGCAACCCTCTGATTATCACGGCAGTCCTTTTGCTTTACTCTAAACTTGTTTAACCTTGGATTTATGCTTTGATCATGTAAACAATTCCTAGGGATAAAGCAAGTTAACGGGTTGTTATCTCAGGATAAATGATCGTGCAAACATGCCCTGGGACTTTTGCCATGGATTGCAGTGGAGAAAGGGTTTCACCCAGCATATTAATTGGATGTAGGTTTTTCCCCCTCCCAAAGTTGCCTTTTTCTTCAATGCTTTATGAAGGGGAAGGGGAAGAATAAATCAACTGCCTCCAGTTGTCACCTAGCAATGGTAAAGGCCAGCAGAAGAGTTTATATATAGCTTAAACTGGTGTGTTTCCTGTGAATAAACTATCAAATACTTAAAATAAATGGCTTGTCCTTGTATCATTACTCACTTCTGGAATGATTTATAAACCAATTATGTAGGGAGTTTTCTCTCCTTTCATCAGCTTTATAGATTATGGGTCAATTATGTATTTCGTCTTCCTCATACAGGATCTAGCCCAGCCACACTACTGGGATAGCTCAGCATGAGACTGTTAATCTCAGGGTCGTGGGTTTGCACCCCACATTGGGCAAAAGATTCCTGCACTGCAGGGGTTAGACTAGAAGGTCCTATGAAAATGACTGAGACCACAGATGGTGACTAACAGCAGTTCGCTCACATGTGCAAAAATTGATGTCTCAGGGACAACTTTTAGGATTATTCCACTATGTCACACATGGGGATACATCTGTCCATGCAGTGGACATTCTGTGTTCCCACCATCTTTCAAAGGTGCATTTCAAAAACAGAATTTTCCTCCCCCAGGAATACCTCTTTTTGGTGTGTGTTTTAGATGTCATTCAGACAATGCCTGCACCGTGCATTTGTCTGCTTTGGTAGCTGAAGGCTGGTTAGTGACTTGTATATGGTTGAATGAGGAGCCACCTAGAACTTCTCTGTTAGAATGAAAGTGTTTACAGTGGGTTATCTGAGGGCAACCCCACTGTGAATATGTTTTAAGACCCATCATCTTAGGAAGTTAACATTTGTCCCAGCTCCGTGTTTTCTACATTGATTGGAAGCAGCTCTCCAGGGTCTCATGCATTCTCCTCCCTGGAGAGGTCAGGGATAGAACCTGGGACCTTCTCCATGCAAGACAGATGCTCTCCCACTGAGCTATGGCCCTTTATCTTGGGTCTTGAAAAACAAATGGAAGATTTATATGCAGCTAGCATTCCAGATTTCTTAGGAACCCACCAGCAGCTCCATTTCCAGTGAGCACTGATCCACTAGTATGATCTTCACTAGTATGTATATTTTATTGATAATTATTCGCTGATGAAGACTTTATTTTGAAATAGTTGAACTATTCTGGATGTACTGTCCTTTTGAGACTTCAGAGAAACGTCTTCCTTTGAGACTTGTGTGAGACATCTTCCTTGGAGAGACGGTTTGGTGTTCCGCACTATTCACTGGTTGTTTGAACCTTTGTTTGACTATGATACATATAACAACTTGCAGTCACTTGTATATTTTGTGAGATGTGTTGTATGATATATATATTATTTTGAAGTGGCTTATTTGTACATTTTGAATGACATCATACTGATTATATATTTACTAACAGTTATTAGCCAGCGTGTTGTGTTTGCATTTTTGTAGATGGTTGCATTTTGCAACACAGGGGTTTGTGTTTGTTCAGATTATTGGAATGGTAATTATGGCAGTTTGGAATAAATAAAGTGATGAATGGCTTCATCTGGTGCTCCAAGATTCCTTCTACATGAGCCTAAGCTTGTTTTCCTTCAAATCTGAATGATAAAGCAATCTTCTTTAAGGCTATTGTTTCTGGAGAAACAAACAAGGATGAATATTTAATGATGACGCCTCCATCAGCGGTTGATAGATACAGGCTCTCTAGCTTACCATGACAGAGACAAAGTAAGAATGTGAGGTCAGAGGGACCCTCTTGAGCCCAGAGACTCTTGAGCCCAGTAACTTGGTTCCAACAGTGGTTTCCAACCTTTGCAAAGCACACAAGCAACACTTTCTCCCACACTTCCCCCCCTTCTGCACCTGAAATCTAACAACTCTATTGGCACCTGCTGTCTCATCAGAGACTGTGTGTGTGTGTGTGTGTGTGTGTGTGTGTGTTTATTTACTCCTGGGCCAGGAGTCAGCTTCGCCTGCTGAACAGCAGCCTGGAGAGGGAGTAGGGGGAGTGCCTCCATCTGCAGCTGACCAGCCTTCAAAGACACAGGGGAGAAGGCACTGATGAGAACCAGCTGGCTTTAGCCTTCTTAAGCAGAGCTTCCAGCAGTAGTCAGATGCTGGTAACAATGCTTGTGGTTCCTGGCTCTATCTTGCTGCTTCCTGCTCTTCTTGACCCCACAATCATTGTCTTCCCTGACCCCTGGACTTTCTGACAACATGGATTGCTGTTCTCCCATCCCTAGGATTGGACCTGATTTTGGATGCTGACTCTGCCTCCAGGCAAGTACACCTCAGAGACACTTCTGGTTGGCTGGCCTCCCACTCCACCGAGCTCTGCACATTGTTGCTCAGCAATGAGACTACTACAATATGCTGCCTTTGGTGGCATGGATTACCCCAGGTGGCTCACAATATCATGAAAAGACGGTGGATACAATGATCTAGGATTGATTGAAATTAGCAACAAAGCAAAGCAACAATAATCATTTTACAAAGTCAGTTAAAATGGTTACAGTAGAGATGGGGAACCTGTTTGGCCACAACTTCCACCAGCCCTGGCCAGTGGGACCAAAGTGGGAATTGTGATCCAGCAATGACTATGGATTAGGTTAAAAAAGGGGAAAGGACCCCTGGATGGTTAAGTCCAGTCAAAGGCAACACTGGAGTGCGGCGCTCATCTTGCTTCAGGCCAAGGGAGCTGCCGTTTGTCCACAGACAGCTTTTCTGGTCATGTGGCCAGCATGACTAAACCGCTTATGGTGCAACAGAACACTGTGACAGAAACCAGAGTGCACAGAAATGCCATTTACCTTTCTGCCACAGCCTTACCTATTTATCTACTTGAACTGGTGAGCTTTCAAAGTGCTAGGTTGAAAGAAGCTGGGGCAGAGCAACGGGAGCTCACCCCATTGTGGGGATTAGAAGTACTGATTTTCTGATCGGCAAGCCCAAGAGGCTCAGTGGTTTAGACCACAGCGCCACCCGCGTCCTTACCTTACCTTTACCTTTTACCATGGATCATCCAGCCCTGAAGAAGAGTCTAACAAAACAGCTAAACATATGTTGTAACATAGCACTGCAACAGAACCTTTTAGGAAAAGGAAATTCAAAACAAAAGATAGATACTTTATGCAGTATACACTAAGACATCCAGTTGTATACAAACAGGATCCTGATCTCAGAAACCATCACACAAAATTTGGTTACGATCTCTTAAGACGTATTTGTATGCATTGCCAACACAGCCAAAAGAAGGCTTGGAAGACAGTGCAGTGGTGGGGAAAGAGTTATATTTATTCAATATAACATTTTAGAGGATCTGCAAACCAAAACCACAAATAGCTCAATAAAAATATGGTCTGGGCAGGAAGGTTCCCTAAGCTGGGGTGGGGGAGCCAGGACCCTTTCCACTCCTAGTCATGTTTACAGGTGATACCTGTGGCCTCAGAACAAACCTTGGGTATGTGAACTTGACACGTACATGGTTGTGTACCTGTGGGAACAGCTGGCATGCTTTACTTTGCTCCTTACTTTGGAGATTAGTAGTGATAAGATGAATGGTGCCTTCTGGGTGTGCAGGGAAGGGGGAAGATGCTGGCATCTCAAAAGACCGGCCTTTTTCATTCCTACTCATTCCAGTTTTGAGACGTTGCTCTTTTAGCTGAAAGAAATATTCACATTGCTTGAGCATTTTAGACTTTAAAGAACATGCCTTGCTTATTGTTTTCAATCATGCAGCAGCCCCTCCTCTCCTCTTTCCTTAGCCTGGGAATCATCACTGAGAAACTGGTGCAGAGCTTCAAGGCATAAATAAATCTCCTGGAATGCTCAGGCTGAAATGTCTGAGTTTTCCCCATTCCTCCTACTTATAATTCATGAGGGAGCATAATGCAATTTAATACTTTTTTCTTTTCTTTATTAAGTAACATTATTTCCCCTTTCCTACACTGAGAGTGAGGTTGATCTAAGACACATGAACAACTCTGCTAATGCAATTTCTTGGATGAAACAGGCCTTCTGCCTATCCCACTGGAGCAAAGACAAAATCAAATTCCTCCATCTCCATTGGTTACAAGATACTAATTCATTTCTGCTGGTTAGACACCATTTCTCTTGTCTCATCCCCAGAGGCCTTGTGCAAAGATGCTGGACCCTGGACTCTGAATGACTCCTAAGCTTCCTAAATACTGTCATGTTTCTAGGTCAAGAACGGGCACCAAGAATAAGGAACAGTTTGATAGAAACTGCTAGATTCAGAGAAGCCTTTAAGACTCCCTATTAGAACGGAAACCAAAAGCCTAAGGAGCTGCCCATGTCATGTGACTCCAGGGCAAGTCCTCAAATTGCCAAGTCCTTGACACTCGGGCTATTGGCAAATTACAAGCTCTACACTGTCCTCTGGTGTGCTAATGTTATAAGGGCTCCTGCAGACAGCCTGCGTATTCAGCATTCATCTTGATTCTCTTGTACAAAGCTTACACAGTAGTTAGACTATGTTCAGTTTTTATTGGGCATTATTCTGGTTCATTTATGGGGCAGTTATATGACTGTGAGTATTTCTCCTGCATTCAGCCTGATTTGCTTCTGGAGTATTACATGTCTTCCACACTTTTCAATTCATTTCTCCATCACTTTCCAAACTACAGAAAGTCAAAGAAACATCAGAACAATAGAGCAGAATGGATTGGGGGTGGTGGAATGCCCCCTACCACAGTAAGTTTACCAAGCATAGAGGGCAGGATTCACTGAACGGACCCAATCAGCAGAAGCCCTGCACAAAGATTTCTGCTTGAACAACAGGGCTCCCCACCTCTTCCCCATGTGCTCCCCAGTATCCTCCTGAAACTGGCTCTTGGTGGGTCAGGAGAACCCTCAGAACACCATGGAGGGGTTAGGTTAAGGTAGGTGGGATCATTCCATATGGCAACATTTGTGCAGGTCTAACAATTGTAATAGTATGGTGTTGAATTCCACCCAGGATGCTAAATAAAATTCTGATATTGTATGCAACTGTACATTAGCTGCTGTTATGTCAGCAGTGGGAATGATGGCATGCATTGTAGACTCGTGTCCTGCCATAAAACTTATCTCGCAAGGGTTTCAGCCAAACAGCCAGAACGGATAAAGAAAAGGCAGCTCGCAGCAACCATGGCAATGCAGTATTCAGTTCCACTGCGGCATCAGCAATTGGATGGGAATGAGAATCATGTCAAAGAAATATTGCATTTTACTGCATTGGCAGCCTTTGGCTATTCAATAAAATCCCTCTCATATAAAATTCAATATTTCAGAAAGGGATGCTATGAGATGTATCTCATCCTAACTCTACGGGCAATAAAAAGGAAAAGGGACCCTTTCAAAGGGCAGTTGAGGGGTCTCTTTGAGCATTTTCATTCTCCAGCTACAGCCCACTTTTAATGGGCTCCTGTGCAATTGAAGAGTCATAGGGCTTCAGTGTTGAGGAGTGCCTATTTCCAGCTTTAGGTGGTTCAGCAGCAACAGCCCCCTTTGGACAAAGATGACTTGGCCTTGCTGCTGCACGCTCTGGGAACTTTGAGCCTGGAATATAGAAATGTGCTCTACGTGGGGCTGCTCTTGAAGTCGACTCAGAAACTTCAACTGCTGCAAAATGCAGCAGCCAGATTACAGGTTGAGGTTCCAGTGGCGTAGCGTGGGTTATCAGCACCCGGGGCAAGGCAAGTAATTTGCGCCCCCTAACCCATGGATTTGCGCCCCCTAACCCGTGGATTTGCGCCCCCTAACCCGTGGATTTCCCTAACCCCCAGATGTTGCGCCCGGTGCGGCCGGCCCCCCCTGCACCCCCCACGCTACGCCACTGTGAGGTTCCCTTTAGAATTCATAGAAGCCCTGCTGTAAAACAGCTGCATTGTCAACTAAGAACTAACTTAGTTGGTCTTTAAGGTGCTACTGGAAGGAATTTTTTAATTTTGTTTTGACTATGGCAGACCAACACGGCTACCTATCTGTAGCTGCATTGTCAGTTTGTTTCCAGGTCTAGTTCAAGGACCCTCTCCTGGCATGTGTTTAAAACATTACATAACTCCTGTCCCCCTGTTATCTGAAATGTCCCCCATCCAGGCAGATGCAGACCTGCATTGCTTTACACAGCGGGGCAATTTAATTCAAGCTTCACAGTTAGAATGGCCATCTCTAAAATATTAGTATTCTAGCTTTTAAAGGGGGGGGGGAGAGAAATGACTAGTATCTAATTTTTATTTAAGATCCAGTTTCTAATCCTTCAGAAACTGACAATAGAAAAAGCTTTCCCCCATTTATTTATAATTATTTCAATTTGTGTGCCACTTTTCATGTATTTCTTAAAATAAATTTTATTGTATTTTCACATTATTACAACCAGTAATAAATAAATCACAGCCTCAAACAAAATTGGACTGCCAAATCCCACAAACAGGTAAATCATAGCTTCAGATAAGTTGAGTGCAAGTAAACCTGCCATAAAGTTGTGTGAGTCACCAGGGGATGAAGTGAGTCATCCCGCTTAATATAACTTATATATGGAAACTATATGTTATCAAACTGATTGTGCTTAGCCTTCCCTAGGCTAGAAAATGCAGTGTGAGAACAGCCAAATGAGAATGAGGTTTGCGTATACTATCACAGTTGCTTATGAATCTTGGTCAAACCAGCAATTTGTGGGTTGTTTCTGTCTGGCATTTTCAACAACACAAAGAAGGGAATTTAATATAGTAAGTGTGGCCTACAGGTAGATTTTGATGTAGGTTCCATTTGCCAGACTTAAGAGCCTTTGAGATCTAAAATAAAATAGCTTAAAGCTTGACATTCAGAACCAGTTGATTCAAGAATAAAGGCCAGAATTCCAAAGTTACTCTGGTCTTTTTTGCAGTCACCTAGCAATGTAGCCAGTTCAGGATTTGCTGCCTAGCATCAATAAAGACTCTATTAATACAAGCACCACATTTAATATCTTTTCCGGTCCTTCTGAACATGGATTTTGCAAGTTTAAGCTATGATTCAGCAAAAAGCTGCTGGTGATTTAAATGGCAGTCGTGCCATTTAAAGAGTAGGGGAGACTCTGATTTAAGATACATAACCGTTTGTTACGTTTTAGATTCTTCTAAACCTAAAGTTGCTAAACATTTATTTTTATTTTTTGCTTGTTGCCACCCAGTGGCTTAATCATAGATTAATTAAACTGAGCAAGTTCCTATGGAAAAGGCTCCAGAAAGGATGGGTGCCCGACAACAAATTTTGCGAGAATGAACAATAACAAAAAAGCCTTGATCATTGAGTCATGGTCTCTAGTGTACCCTCAGCACTTTATCCTGCATGTGCCTATATGCCAATCTACCTTGGCTCTGATCACATGATCACTTTCTTTTCAAAGAGTATGAATTACACATACAAAGCCTATGTGCATTGGTGGGTCTACATGTGCAGACCCCTATGCAAATACGACCCCCAGTGTGTGGAGATCAGGCACAGATGGGGGGTGGGTCAGATGCAGTGGGCAAAAACTCAGAATTCACAAGCATAAATATGCACACAATGATCATCTGCTCTGCACAAAGTTCATACAACCTGCAATGGACAATGACTGCCCTACTCAGTGAACTGGCCAAGATTCAATGCTATGCTGCAGCTTCTCAATTCAATACGGTCCCTCTGTACAATCTACCTTTTCACTCTCATAAGGCTAATTGCTGTTACAAAAATCTGTGTTGCTACTTGCAAATATCCACAGCATTTGTTGTTTAGTCGTTGTTGTCCGACTCTTCATGACCCCATGGACCAGAGCATGCCAGGCACTCCTGTCTTCCACTGCCTCCCGCAGTTTGGTCAAACTCATGTTCATAGCTTCAAGAACCATCTCGTCATCTGTCGTCCCCTTCTCCTTGTGCCCTCCATCTTTCCCAACATCAGGGTCTTTTCCAGGGAGACTTCTCTTCTCATGAGGTGGCCAAAGTATTGGAGCCTCAGCTTCACGATCTGTCCTTCCAGTGAGCACTCAGGGCTGATTTCCTTCAGAATGGATAGGTTTGGTCTTTTTGCAGTCCATGGGACTCTCAAGACTCTCCTCCAGCACCATAATTCAAAAGCATCAATTCTTTGGCGATCAGCCTTCTTTATGGTCCAGCTCTCACTTCCACACATCACTACTGGGAAAACCATAGCTTTAACTATACAGACCTTTGTCGGCAAGGTGATGTCTCTGCTAACTTTTAAAAGCAAATCAATGCTAAATAGTCTTATTCAGCCCTGAAAAGGCTTAGCAGACAGGATGGCTGGCATATAGACCTTTCAGAGTTTAAAGTAATAAATGTGCACGCTCTGCTAATCTAAATTTGTATACTTCCCTTTTGTTTTTCCTTAGGGAGAGAACACAGCATCTTCAGCCATGTTGATAGCTACTTGAGTTTGGTTGCTTTTACAATGACCACTGAAAGGGACATGTCAATGTCATAAATGATGTGATTGCCATATCATTGCAAATGAGAAAATTAATGGAAGTAATCCTAAGCTCTCTAGTCAACAGGGGGAGGGAGATGTAAAGTTTTAGGTTTATTCAATTTGTGTATAGTTTCCTTTTTTTAAAAAAAAAAGGTCCTAAAGCAATTTACAAGTTAAAAAAATACAATAATAAAACCACACAAACATATTAAAAAGGAGATTTACCGAATATAATCATTGCATTGGTGCCATCCAAATGCCTGGGAAAACAAATGCTGCCTGGCAATGAAATGCCAAGGTTGGTGGCAGGCAGGCCTCCCTGGTGACAGCTTTCTATATGGCACTTTGTAATGTACAATCGTCTTGTTGTGCCATGTTCAGGACTGGCCGTTTTCCAAGCATCACATGGAATGAGGCATCAGCCGATGAGAGACCCTTAACAAATAATATATAAGGAAGTTGGATGTGTTCCCATGGAGGGTTTGGGCCTGGAATTGTTCTTTTGCAAACTTCAACATTATTTACACAGCTGGGAAAGATTGTCAGAACAAAAAAGTATTCACCGGCATCTGGAAACTGCAGATAGTGGGTGCCTTTCATATCTTGACAGTCACAGATGCCATTCCACAGAACAGGGAATCCCTGCTACAAGTTACTGTGAAGCAGAATATGTCGTATTCCTTTCATTCTTTCTGAAACATTCCTATAAAGTGAAATGATTATAAAATAAAAAATAAAAAACACACACATTCCATCCACCTGAATCCCTTTCCCTTTAGGGTACTTACTACATGGTGAAACTGTAGGCTTGAGCAGACTCATTCACTCTTCTCTTCCCCTTCCAGCAAGCTCACAAGTCTTTGTCAGGCCATTTTGGGAGTATTCAACATGCATATTTCTGTGTCCCCAAGCTGTCTCCAGAGTTTTTATTTTGTTTTCTTTTAAGCTCTTTCTATACTGTTTGATGTATACAGTACCCTTAGATTATCTACAGCAAATTATAAAACACATTTCAGACTTCTGATTCTCACCTAGGGCTCAACAAAACTCACAAGGTATCCCTGAAATCTCTCTCAATAAAGAGGGTCCTCTGAATAGGCTGACCTCACCCTAGTGGGTGGCACCTCACAAGAGACAAATCCCTTTGGTGTCCTCCCTTTGGTGGTGACCTCAACACTAGCAGCCTGCCACCCATGGGAGGACTTGTTTTTATAGGCACCCACCAAGGTCTAATGGAGCTCCCAAGATGGAGTATGTAGAAATCACTACCTTATTTTTGGGAAGCCCTGTTTCACTGCCAAACTGAGAGGCTTTCTATCACCTGTGTTGTTAGAGGGAATTACAGACAAGTAGCCAAGGACATTATCTCACAGTGCACACTGAAGTTGAACATAGGCAGAACAACGATGTAATTTTGTCCAGCATTTATGGAAAGCTCCCTTTTACATCAAAATTTGGGAAATTTACAAGGCTACAATAGCTGTAATAGCAACTTCATTGTGTCAGAACATGTGTCCTCACGTTTTCAACTGCATTAAACAAGCAAGGTGCATAATATTTCTGTGACTGAAAGGCTACGGTTGATGTTGCTGTAGCACGAGGCCACCTACTGTGTTTGAACAGTATTTTCCCATTTATTTATTTATTTATTTAGCAGGTTGAAAGGCCAAGGAGTTTACATGTTTTGTTTATTTTTCCAAATGTTCTGTCAGTTATTATTATTAAAAGGTTTCAAAAAGCATAATTGAAACTCCAAGTCACACAGCTCAGTTGTCAAGGGTTTGCATGTTAGAACTGGATGTGGAACAACTGATTGGTTCAAAATAGGGAAAGGAGTATGACAAGGCTGTATATTGTCTCCCTGCTTATTTAACTTATATGCAGAATTCATCATGCAAAAGGCTGGACTGGATGAATCCCAAACCGGAATTAAGATTGCCGGAAGAAATATCAACAACCTCAGATATGCTGATGACACAACCTTGATGGCAGGAAGTGAGGAGGAATTAAAGAACCTTTTAATGAGGGTGAAAGAGGAGAGTGCAAAATATGGTCTGAAGCTCAACATAAAAAAAAACAAAGATCATGGCCACTGGTCCCATCACCTCCTGGCAAATAGTAGGAGAAGAAATGGAGGCAGTGAGGGATTTTACTTTCTTGGGCTCCATGATCACTGCAGATGGTGACAGCAGTCATAAAATTAAAAGACGCCTGCTTCTTAGAAAAAAAGCAATGACAAACCTAGACAGCATCTTAAAAAGCAGAGACATCACCTTGCAAACAAAGGTCTGTATAGTTAAAGCTATGGTTTTCCCAGTAGTGATATATGGAAGTGAGAGCTGGACCACAAAGAAGGCTGATCGCCGAAGAATTGATGCTTTTGAATTACGGTGCTGGAGAAGACTCTTGAGAGTCCCATGGACTGCAAGAAGATAAAACCTCTCCATTCTTAAGGAAATCAGCCCTGAGTGCTCACTGGAAGGACAGATCCTGAAGCTTAGGCTGCAATACTTTGGCTACCTCATGAGAAGAGAAGACTCCCTGGAAAAGACCCTGATGCTGGGAAAGATTGAGGGCACAAGGAGAAGGGGACAACAGAGAATGAGATGGTTGGACAGTATTCTCGAAGCTACGAACATGTGTTTGACCAAACTGCGGGAGGCAGTGGAAGACAGGAGTGCCTGGTGTGCTCTGTTCCAAGGGGTCACAAAGAGTCGGACAAAACTAAACGACTAAACAACAACAACAACAATCCCATATATTTTTCTCAGTGTTTTATAGGCCTATTGCAGATGATCCTTATGGATTGTCTCCATAAGTGCAAACTGGCATCATGCATGTTCTTCTCCCTGCAAACCTGACACACACCAGGGAGCACAGCCCAAAGCCCTTGGATTTCAATTAAGATTCAGACATCACAATGATACAGTCCTCCTAATCCTTCAGCAAAGGTATGTGTGGTTAATCAAACGGCAGTGCCTCAGGCTCCCAGATGCTTTGTTTAACATCAGCTTAGTGCCAAATCTCCTGGGGCCATTGCTTACCTGTTCAGAATGGATGGCATGCCTCCTACTCTCATGGAGAGCACAGGCTAGAATCCTATTATTAGTGAAGGGAGGAAGAGAGAAAGCTGAGATGCACATATCTTGTGCCACCTAATGTAGGGCTTTGCCATTACATTTGGAATTCATGCTTCCCTGGCCTTCCCCGCATTAGTTTAGGAGATAACTTAAGTCCTTAAATATATAGGCAGAATGGTTCAGGAAGCCTATCTATCTAATCCCTCCCTCCCTTTCCAATTCATTTTTCCTTTCTTTTCTTTTTGAAAATAGTTTTTATCTGATTTTACAAAACAAAGGATTGTAACTGTACCAAATACATAACCACATATTGAGATTTCTCTGAATCTCCTGACTTTCTGCCACCCCCTCCGTGGGTCCAATTGTCAGCATCTTGAACTGCATATTAACTCTCCATATTATCCACAGTATTTGTTACATTACAAGTGTTATTAAAATCCTGCTAATGTTTTTATCTGCGTACAGTGGTCTCCTAAATAAACTGTAAATTTTCCCCATTCGTTCTTGAACTATTTGTCTTCTTGGTTCCTGAGCTTTCCGGTCAGTTTTGACATTTCGGTGTAATCCATCAACTTGGTTTGCCATTCCTCTCTGTTAGGGACTCTTTCTTCTTTCCATCTCCAATTCATCTTTCCATCATCCTTCTTTCTATCTGTCATTGATCAAGTTTTCCAGTCTATCTATTGATCTATCTTTCTAGAATTTTGTGGTTTTTGTATTGTATTTTTATGTTGTGAATTGCCCTGAGATCTAAGGAATGAAAGGCAGTGTACAAAATTTAACAACAACAACAACAATTAAAATTAATAATTCATCTATCTATCTGCACTGGGATTCAATAAATTGGTAAAAAGTTGCCTATCTAAGCAGTGAGAAATACACAATGGTTTATATGATCCATTTCCTCAGGACGCCTCTAGCATAAATAAAGCACAGCATCCTGAATCTGTAGCTTCAAGAAGTCCTCCCACAACTGCCAAAGGGCTGATCCTGGAATTTTTCAGCTCGCCTTGTCTGTTCTCTTCCTGTCTGTCTTTGGCTCACTTGGCAAAGAGTGCAATTCAACCTGCCTGTATTGGCCTCAGTGTTGTTTTTCATTAAATTATTGGTCTAAAACCAGTTTGGTTTCATGTGTGTTTTAGTCTCTAATGTCAAATTCCCAGCCTAACCTTGTAGCCACTTTTTTTTGGGTGGTGCTACAGCTGCTCATTGAACAAAATGAGGGCTCTAGCAATTTCTAGACTGAGTTATGTTCCCCCCTCTCCATTATTCTGTATCTGCATATAATCTTTGGGAATATTTGTAGCAATTAATGTTAAATTGGTTCCTTAACAATAGAAGAACCTCGTTGTGTAATCATGACGGGTTTGTCAACAACGTAGCAGGGTGTTAAGTGTTGGGTTTTTCCCCTGCTGATAGCTGATAATGTCAACTTGTAAATGTTTTATAATTACCTCATGAATTATTCACTGCTGACTTAATAACCTTACATTTTATGGGATTATGGTTTTCCGGGGAAAGAAAAAAGTGTCAACCTGGGACTCAGCTGTTGGGATGAGAAAATGCTGAAGCCTCTGATTTATTTTCTGCTGGTGCTGGAGTTCTTCTTTTTTATTCATTATTTTTAGATGCAATGCAATAGAAAATATTTGCAGTGGAATGAATGAAAAAGAGCAGAAAACAAGTGGGAAGTACTGCTTTCGCTGTTCTTTTAAATCTGAGATCACAGCTCAGAATATGTCATCCATTGCTACAGAGACTGAAAAGTCTGTTGCTTTTATTTTATTTTTTATTTTATCCATTTAAGAATATTTCTGGGTTCACCTTTCTGAATAATGCTCTTTGAAGGTGGCTTACAAAATTATAAAATGCAGCAAAAGATACCAAGATAAAAACTATTACAACTTCCCACACTAAATACCAGTAAGACCAATTTGATCCGCAGAAGCAGCAGACAAAAGAAGCCAAGCCAACATGAATATAAATCATCAAGGGGCCACCTGGAAAAGAAGTGTTTTCACAGCCCTGAAATGAATGCAGCCTGCTGGACAGTTGCTGGAACTTCCTGGAGAGTAACTGGGAAAGAATTCCAGAGCCATGGGGCCACCACAGGAAAGGTCCTCTCATTTATGCTTTCCTGTCTCCTCACACAGGTAAAACAGCTGGAAATGGTGCCAGAATGTTGTTGTTTTCCCTGAAGGGTGGTCTGCCCTTTGTTTATATGAAGAGCACATATTCTGATTGCAAAAGGCCACAGATTCACTCTGTGGCATCTCCCAGTAGGGTTGAGAAACTCCATTGTCTGGGTCCCTGGAGAACTATTGCTCAGTCAGGAGAGACAATACTGAGCTAGATGGTCTGTCCTGGTTCAAGGCAGCTTCTTAGATTCCCAATATAGGTTGCCTGATCTGTGCTGGAGCTTCTGCTTCTGTGATCAGCTTCCATGTCTCTGGGAAACGTTTCAGTGATCCAATGAATCCCAGACACTGATGTTTCAAGAGGCTAGCACAGACTGCTAATAATACTAGATTTTATTTTGATGCAATAGTGATGAGGATGGCTAAATAATTCATCTGAATTTATTTAAGATGATATAAAATACCAGAATTATTGAGTTTTCTTTTCTTTTCTTTTCTTTTCTTTTCTTTTCTTTTCTTTTCTTTTCTTTTCTTTTCTTTTTGGAGGGAAAGGAATGGTTGGTTTTGTTGCAACTCTTCCCTTATCCCTTTCTTATTTAATAACCTGCTAAAGTTTTTGGATGCATTTTCTGTTTTTTTTGGGGGGGGGTAGTGTTTATTATTGCTTTGTGCGCCTTAAAATGGAAGCTGGAGTCAGTTTGATAAATGGGTTGAAAGTGTGTCAAGTTTCACTAGGGTCCCTGTCAAAACGTCTCTCTGCTGCTGAAATCCTTGGTTTTTTTTCCTAATAGCACACACAGCAATTGGGCATCAAGGGAAATAACTCTGTACTTCTCCTTGCATAGCACACAGCTTTCTAGTAGGGGGTATCAATGACCTTTTTGGGGAATCAATTTTCACATTATTTCTTTTCCTGCCTAGAGATTAGGCAGATTATTTCTTTTCTTGCTTGTTTATGGGGGTGGGGGTGGAGAAACATTGTGTAATGTTACACACAAGTGGGTGCATATGCTATATATTGACTCTGGTTCAAGTTATGGGGAGTAGAATAAAGTTTGTTTCACATGTTACAGCAGGGATACGGATTTTGGTCAACACTACCCTCATCACTGACTATTGGTCATGGTGGCTGGAGCTGATGGGAGTTGGAGTATTATGTTTTTATATATTGCAGAGGGAACCACCCTGTGGTTGCTATGTAATGAAGGATGGTCTATGAATTTGATTCATATACACCAGGAGGGTCACAGGTTCCCCACCTGTGTGCAAGAGAAAAAGGACCCCATATGTCTTCTTCTATGGTGGCTGATGCCCATTGGGACTGGAAGAGCAGCAAGCAGAGAAGGGCAACAGGAGGTGGAGCCAGAGCCAATGACAAGCAGAGCTGGTACCAATGGTACCAACACAATAAACAGTGACAATTTGTTGTTGGCAAAGGACAGCTGGACCTCATTACCTTCAGTAGAGTAGGGCCTCATCAAACCTAAATCCGGCCCTGAGGGGAACTGGAGAATCCAGAATTTGAAGCAATATACATTCAGTAACTCTCTGAATATACTCCCCCCCCCCCAAGTCTTTATTTCTCCTAACCAGATTCTGCAAGGAAAGAGAGCCAAAGATTATGTGAATATTCAGATGAAAAATCCAGGTCCTGGGTGAAATGACTATATTTGGCAGAGCCAAGCACACCATGAGCCGAGCAGGGGAACAGATAAGGAAGGGCCATAGCCCTTGGATGCTTTGCATCAAAATGGTCATAGGTTCAATACCTTATGTCTCCTGGCTGATCTTCATGAAAATTTCTGCCCAGTATCCAATGGACATGGATAAAGAAAGCAACTGACATCTGCATGGTGCAGCTCAGACAGTACAGCATGAGACGCTTAATCTCAGGCTGTGGGTTCAAGCCCCACATTGAACAAAAAGATTCCTAGATGACCCCCGCCCCATGGTACATTCCAACCCTTTGATTCTACGAGTGAGGCTTTTTAAAGGGTTGGTCCTTGCAGAGGTGGGGGTGCCATTTGGGTTCTGAATTGGGCTGCAAAACGTCTTTGGGTACACTTATATATGGTTGAATTAATAAGACTTGTGAAATGTTACTTTTTTGCCTCAGAACTAAAGGTGTCAAGGTGGCCACACATCTGGATCCGGACTCAAGGTGCTGTGAATGTAAAAGTCTCTTAGAGATCATGGCACCACAAAAGCCCTCTTCAGATGTTAGGAGCTGTATGCTGTATGAGGTGTGGGGTCATGCACATCAAACAGGGTTCCTAATTGAGGAGAGGTTTGTAAGTGCGTTCAGACAAACATGCTTTAAAGGCACCCCTCAGACCTCACCACTTAATGTGGCAGTGGTGTGGCTGAGGCTCTCCCCCCCCCACAACACCATGTTTCTAGAGCATTTACACATTTATAATGCCTGGAGAAAGTAACAGATGCAACAAATAACGGGTGTCTTTTTTAAAAAAGCATTTCAGGTAGGGATTACGGCTGAAAGGGCACACAGAGTCCAGTTATTTGCAACAGAGTTTGAAAAAGTAATAGACTCATGCATAATGGGAAGCAGTAATCAGGAAATGTACAAATTCTGATTCACCCTGTTATAGTGGCAAGTGACTCAGAAGTGATTGCACCCTTGAATTAAATTTCCAATCTCAATTATTTCTATAATTCAGCAATACTGGGCTAGAAAAATCTAATCTGTGACTCAGCGAAGGGCTGCTCATTAGAAAATCAGCTCCACAATTAATGCACGGCTCCTTGTTTGAAAATATTAGAATATATTAGATATAGCATCACCCACAAATGGAGCAGAGAATTGGAGGAATAAAAAAGGTTTGAATATATTGAGGACATGTGTGTGTGTGTGTGTGTGTGTGTGTGTGTGTTGTGGGAAGGGAAGTTACTGATATTCTCATCTGATAAAGTTTATTTTGGAACTGAACATTGATGCTCCTTTGTTTGCCTTACATAGCTTGCCTCAAGCTATGAGCCAGTGTGGTGTAGTGGTTAAGAGCGGTAGACTCGTAATCTGGTGAACCGGGTTCGTGTCTCGGCTCCTCCACATGCAGCTGTTGGGTGACCTTGGGCTAGTCACACTTCTCTGAAGTCTCTCAGCCTCACTCACCTCACAGAGTGTTTGTTGTGGGGGAGGAAGGGAAAGGAAAATGTTAGCTGCTTTGAGACTCCTTAGGGGAGTGATAAAGCAGGATATCAAATCCAAACCCTTCTTCTTCTTCTTCAATAGGAAGAATAAGATTTGGTGGGCTTGATCCCATGTACAATTTTCACTGAATGGGTTGGGTTCATATTAAGGCCCAACAACTGGTTGCCACTTTGTTATCGGTAAAATACCTTCTGCCCAACCCTACTAGCCAATTTGGTTAAGTCCTTTGGAGTGGATTGGAACTGTTCTGTAAATCCTCTTGGTGTGTTTCTTTCCTACTTTTCAGTTGCAACTGGAATCGGGAATAAAGAGGTGAGACACAAGTGATGCATTGAACTATGGCCACATTTCATTAAGAACACCTGCAAGAAAATGAGAAGTCTGGGAAGCTAACTTAAACCTCAGCACTGTGAGAGCTGAACCCTGCCTGTTTCAATGAGCATGACAAAGCATAGCCCCAAAGCCTGGGCCCCACCTTGTGGTGAGTACGGAGACCTGCCTAGCCCATAACTCTTGAGCCGATGAAGCTGGAGAGCCTCAAGAACATTTTATAGTCAAGCTAAAGGGCCCACAGCCCAGAACAACTGGAAACAGGCTTCACCTTCAGATATGCCTAAGGGTGCTCGCCTGTTCCCTTATCTAACATTTTTTTCTTAACATTCCTGCCAAACAATGTGATTTAACAGCACCCATCCCTAGACTCCCTACTGTCCTCTAGTACAGTGCAGGTAAAACAACAACCATAGGAGCCAACTCCTCGGGGCTGAGGTCCGTTTGCCCCCTAATAAAATATTTGTTGGGGCTGCCCCACAAAGTTGAAAGGCATTGCCATTCAAATGGTGTGCATGCTCTGCTTCTTCTAATTGCCCCCCCCCCACATTATTCAAGTTGGCACTCCTGAAAACAACGAATGCCCAGCTTGGCCACTTTGTGGGCAGGCAAAAAATTACTACTTAGTTCTGAGGAGGAGGGTCGGCTGGGCAGGTGTAAAACAATGGTCAAAGAGGCCTCTAGGGGCACTGCCAAGGCTTGTTTAGGGTATGTTAATATATTGAGGCCGTTTTTTAGCCTTTTAATTTGAGGCATGAAGTTCTACTTAACAGTTTCTGAGTGTATCCATGATGATTCAGTGAATTTTGGAGGAAGAAAAGCAACATTCAGATCATATTAGGGAAGAATAATCATGGTGATATGATACAGCAGTAAATAAAGGAATTCTGCTGGTTTTCAATATTTTTGCCAGATCTCTTTTGGTAAGGGTACTTTAGACATTATTTTGTTAAAAACCCAGATGAGTCACCCCTGTTGTCCACAAGTTGGCATTCAGATGAAGAAACCTAATGCGAGAGGCAGGAGGTCGTGGGTCACTGCACACACCAACTTCTGAGATCTTAGAGACACATTTTCCAGAGTCTGAGATCAGAGATGTTGCTGCAGGCCAATAACTATAAATGCCTGCCTTGTGCATTACCTTTGTTCATTTAAGCAGACAGTCAAGGGCTACTGGACAATTCATGTGAATAAAATACATAACATCTGAACTGCCTCTAAGGAGAAACATATCACGTAGAAAGGGGCAAGGGGAATCAAAATGAAACCAATGAGCCTTTCAGTTTTGTGCATAGCACATGAGTGACCTCCAGTGGTGAAGATGTTGTACTGATATTTGTACTCCACAGAGCTGGTGAAGACAACGCGAGTAAAAAAAAATCACTTGAGGAGATAATGGTTTGGTTTAAGACAAGTACTCAAACCTGGCAACTTGGCCAAAAGAAAACCAAAGGCTAACAACACATCAAATATGTAGTATATATATAATGCAGATATGTAGTAACAGACATAGCTACTCTGTAAGATCACCTGTACAAACTTTGGGGCTTTGTACCACAATCCTATGCCTTGGCCTACTTTTTACTGCATCTGACAAGTGAACCTGTGGGGTAAAGCTGATCACCACTGCCCCACAACTGATGCAGCCCCTGTCCTTTCCCCTCCTCTCAGTTACAACTGCATACACTCCAATATTTACCTGATGAAAACAGGGACATCTTATTCCATACCCTCCAATATTTCTCTGATGAAAATAGGGGGTGTCCTATGGAAAAGTGGAACATTCCAGGATCAAATCAGAAACTGGGATGGCTTCTGTAAATCCGAGACTGTCCCTCGAAAAATAAGGACAATTGGAGGGCCTGCAGTTGGTGCAAGTTTATGTGGGCCTCCCAAATACTTGTGGTTCAAAATGGCTCATAGCATACTGTGCAGGCAGGAGGGGACAGGCAGTTAAATAGGAGAACAAGCTGGTTTCTCAAGTCCTTCCAGCTAGATTCATTGTCAAGGTTTCATACAGGCAAGGATTATGTGTTCATGGAAGGAAGAATCTTGCTACTTGGGCAGTGAATAGGCCTGGCAACTATTGTACCGTGTCATAAAACCATAACAAGGTCAGACTGGAAGATGCAATTGTCTTAAGGTGCCCCCCCCCCCATGTTGTTGAACTACAGCGTTCATCCTCCATTGCTATTTGCAGTGTTGACTGGGCTGATGAGAGTCAGAGTTCACCTGCACCTAGAGGCAAAAGAAACAACACAGCAGCCGTGTAATTTAAAAGAATGAAGGGTCTGAGAGCTCATTCATAACAATAAAAATGGAAGGGTACAACAGCAGCTACAGTATGAACTTGAAATGGATGGCATTTATCTTCTGAAATTCTTGACTTTCAGGAATGCTCAGAAGGAGGGGAAAGCAGGTTAAAAAGAAAACAGAAAGAAAGACTATTGATTGAGAGAGCATGATGCAGACACGCAAGTGGAGCTGAATTGCTTTTCTTTTTTGCCAAAGCAACTTAACATAGGCCAAGGCCCTCATTTTCTATTGACTGGAATAGTGTTTTACAAGTGCCCCTTCTGTCTGGGAGAGATATGAAATTTATCTGTAATTAACCTAATTTGGAGTTCAGCATGGGGAGAGATAATGAGCTGGAAATAACAAAAGGATACAAAGGAGGGGAGTTGCTAAGAAACGGATCCACTTGCCACAGCCGGGACAATCAGAGGAAGCAGTCTCCTTCCAAGCTAAATGGCTGAGTGACAGAACTCACATTGTAGTTGACCAGCATGGAAATGGCCTGGACCTGCCAGAGATGATTAGCTCTGATTGGTAAAGGAGAGAGTAGGAAGAGAGGGAGGACAGGGGAGGGGGAGGAGGGATGCTATGGAGAAGTTAAGGCAAAAATCGACAAGTCTACTTCTAAAAAAGGAATAGCTGAAATGGGAGAATACAGTGATAGCTATGGAGGCTTAAGGAACCTGAAACCTCCAGATGGACTCCAACTCCCATCCACCCTAGCCTACATGGCTAATGTTCAAGGATGATGTGAGTCTAAAACACCTTGTCCTATCCTGTTTCTGGCAATTGCATATCCAGAATAATCAGACAAGGCTCATGTCAACCAGGGCCACTACTGTCAAACTTTTAACACAACAGAACCTGCAGCAGCTGTAACACTTTGCAGCATACTCCTAATGCAGGATCTGCCTTTCAAGTGTCCCTGCTTTGAATTAGGGGGAGACTGTCAGCAGCTCGTCCTACACTCGAGTAGGACCCTGGTAGAGACACATCCCCGACTGGCATGTTCTCTCCCTCCTGGTCGATCGTTTGGGAGTTTCAAAAGCTTTCTTCAGCCCGAACATCACAGAGACCAATGCCAACAGACACCTGCACACTTAGGGATTTGCAGAGTCTTCACAGCTTGCGTAACAGACCTCAGCAACTCAGCATTTTGGCTAATCTACTTTATTTACATATAAACACACACAGAGCACTGCAACATGGCTCTCGCTCTCTCTCTAGCATCAGACAGCAAAGAGAACAAAGGACAATAGTCCCACTTCACGGAACACAGTAACACAAACAGCCTGTGTCCGTCACTTCCCACTCTGTGGAGTCAAAACACACACCATCACGTGATAGACAACAATCCCATGACTGCAATCATGGAGCAGGAATTCTAACGTCAACAACCATTCCTGTGAATTGAAGAAAGACTGTCCCACCCACTTGCCACACATTTGCAAGTGTAGATGGAGTCTTCCTGAGTCAATCCTCCCTCAAGCCACATGACTCTGGGTGAATGAGTCATGGCGGCCCAAAAAGAGTTGCACATTCCTGAGTCCCACAGCTCTGAGTGACAAGCCTTGGGACACCCCCCATGCCCTTAAAGGTGCTTCAGAGTGTACCTGTCTCTTTGTGTTACTTTTCCCACATAGCCCTCTCATTGTGACCAATTGACATGCTAAAAAGGATTTAAAATCCACTCCACAAAGCACTAATTGCTATGGCCCACCAGATGAACAGTATAGACCTGATAATAAAACAAAACAAATTTTCTCATCTTGTGCTAATTTGATTAAAAGGAAGAAATCCTACTCAGCCCATATGGGACCAGCTAATCCTACATCATAACCTTAGGCTGGATGACTGAGGGAGTGGCAAAAACTAGAGGCAGATTGGACTTAAATAGTCTGCCTTGGTTCTCTAAAAAGGTAAAGGTAAAGGACCCCTGGATGGCTAAGTCCAGTCAAAGGTGACTATGGGTTTACGGCACTCATCTCGCTTCAGGCCGAGGGAGCCAGCCTTTGTCCACAGACAGCTTTCTGGGTCATGTGGCCAGCATGACTAAACCGCTTTTGGTGCAACAGAACACCGTGACAGAAACCAGAGCGCACGGAAGCGCTGTTTACCTTCCCACCACAGCGGTACCTATTTATCTACTTGCGCTAGTGTGCTTTCGAACTGCCAGGTTGGCAGGAGCTGGGACAGAGCAACAGGAGCTCACTCCATCATGGGGATTCAAACCACTGACCTTCTGATCGGCAAGCCCAAGAGGCTCAGTAGTTTCTGTTGGAAAAACACCCACCGGGAAAGGTGCCAACTTCCCAACTTCCCAAGACACCAGAGAGTCTCTTCAGTGGTCACTCTCTGGCTGGAAACTGCCCTCAGCCCAGAGAGACCAGTAATAAGCGACCCCTCCATCCTGAGAGGAGCACACTCATATTCTGGTATCCCATCACAGAAGAAAGAGACAGTCAGTAGTCTAAACACTACTTTATTTACAGACTGTACATGGAGCTCTCATCCGACATGTCTGCTCTCCTGAGCAGCTAGCACAGAAGTCTGACTCGACTCACACTTCAACTCAGAAGCGAAAGTAACTCTCCAGTTACATGAGAACAAGCAGAGACTTCCTGTCTCACGCTCACAGACATCACATGATGTAAACAACCATTGTGCTGCTCCTTGCAGCTGGTGAGATATAAAAATCCCAACAGTTTCGACCACAGTGCCACCTGCACGACTCTCTACCTTCAGGCAGCATTGGGGTGCAGCATGGAATTCACACATTACTCCTGACATGTGCCTCATCCCCATCTAGGCTGGCTGCTGTTCTGCCCTAGCGTAAACCTATTGGGGCTGCGGGGAAAGAGTGGGTTTGGACTGACTTTCAGATGATGCCTGCACAGGGCTGTGACTACTATCTCGTCTGCAACAAGCCTGCTAATAACTGGTTATCTAGTGGACCACAGAAGACTGTTTTCATATGTACACACTATGTCTTTAAAGCACATTGTTTCCCTCTGAGAATTTTGGGCACTGCAGTTTACACTTCACAGATTTCAATTACCAGCAATGCTTAACATACTATAGTGCCCACCATTTTTTGAGGGAAAGAATGTGCTTTGAATGCGCTTTGAAAGTACGCTGTGTACACAGCCTTGCCAGTGCCATGGCAGGAGAAGCGGTGCCTCAGCTTTCCCATTGGTTGCTTCTTAGGGGCTCAGTTCTGCTGCAAGAGCATCTGCTGCACGATATTGCAATGGAATATAATTGCAGACTAGCCAGCTGCCCCCATTCCTTTGAGTGGAGCATGGCTTGGGATGGTCTATAAGAACCCAAGTGAGAACTTTGTATCTGTCTCATTTGCAATATTCCTTGCATAGGATACTCCAGCTGGAGGTGATTCTTTCATGCATTTATCAGCGAGCAGCTTTCCTTTTCACCCTGAGAAACGGTACACAAATGATCCAAGGAACTTACAAAGCCTGCTTAAAATAAAATGAGTCAACAGTCATGAAAATTTAAGCAAATACATAAGTGATGATTATCACTGAGTTGTGTGAATTGTTGGAACTGCCTAGCGAACAGTGGCATGGCACTTTCCCTACCAGTCAGACCTCTTTAAAGGGGACTTGAGTATTTTTTCCTGCTATTTCTTGCTGATACAATGGAAAAGGTTATCCAGGTAATTGAAAACGGGACTTGAATACAAATGAAGTTTCTCTTATCGTTTGCCAAACCTAGTTGCTTGAAGTTGAAGGCAAGAGAGTAAAGTATTGTGAGGCTTGGACAGAATCCCCTATATTTTATGCCATTCATCAGATGAAGGAATAAATCTGAGAAAAATCAAACAGACTTAAGGGCAGACATTTTAAAGCTGTGGTCCCCAACATGGTACCCATGGCACTGCCCTTGTTGCCCACCAGAGGTCCACTGCTCTTTCCAGTTGTTGTTTTTAAGTGAGGGTTGCTGGGGGGGGGGTGGTTATTGGCTGTGAGGGATTGCCTGTTTTGGGGTGGGGATGTTTCTTACATTTTTGTGTTTTATTTGTTATTTGGGGCTGTAAGGGTTTGGGGGTGGGGCACTGAGCATTGGCAATTTTTCTTCTGTGAAATGGTTATTATATGGTGCTCCAAACATTTTATTAGATTTCCGAATGTGCCCCTGGGCCTCAAAACAGTGGCATAGCATGGGGGGGCTGGAGGGGCCATACCCCCAGGCACATTTTTGGGAGGGGGCTTAACCAGGTGCTCCCACAACAGGCTCCCATCGGAGCCTGGCTCCAGCGTGCAAGGGAGCTGCCAAGGCAGCTTTCTCGCACCCAGTCACAGCTCGTCTCCTGGGTCAGTTCTGACTCAAGGGAGCAGTGGAGGAGAGTTGGTAGCTGCTTTGCCACCTATGTGAGTGAATAACCTCCTAATTCCTGCTAGCTAGCACCCCACACTCCATCTTTCCTTTTAGTCCAGTCCACTTTGGATAGCCCAGTTTCATGAGCTCCTGAAATAAGGACTTGTTCACACAAAGGGTAGCCAGATGTTTTTCTTGGCCCTTTAGGTGAAGGGTTATCACAGGACAATCATGTATTGGGAGTCCTCTGTTGGCTGCCTGGTCCAAATTCTAAGAAGACACCTAAGAAGAGAAAGCAAGGGGGCCTTGAGGTTGCCCATCAACTGTGAGAACTTGGACAACACATACAGGTCATCTGGTAAATCCACTCCCAACATAAGGAGGGGGGGTTGCGGGCTCACGCCCACCAACATCTGCGCAGGGGAAGATCATTTCTAACACTTTTCACCATTGGTAGAAAGTTAACTTTAAGTAATTGTGTCCATGATTTTGTGATGTTGATTCCTAAATATTTATTATATTGTGGACAGTGTTTGTATTTTTGCTTGTACTTCTGAGGGGACATTCAGAAGTTGTTTGGATTTTGTTTTATTGATGGTCAACCCAGCTATTTTCCCACATGGTGGTTTCCGACCACAACGTCTCCAGATCCGAGACCATCAGGGCAATGTCATCAGCTAGGAGGTTCAATGGTATTCTATGTCCATTTCTTAATATTCCTTTTATTTTATGATTAGGTTGAATAGCATTACCCAATGGTTCCATTGATAGTGCAAATAACGATGATAAGATGTGATCTTTGTTTGATGCCTCTTTGTATGTTCATATATTCTAAGTCTTGTCCATTCACCCAGACCACTTTGCTATTGCTATATATATATATATATATATAGCAATAGCATATATATATATATATACAGTCTTTTGGTGTCCTCGGGTGTCTTCCCGTGTAAAAGTTGGGGTGTCTAGGCGACGTTTCGACGAGGTCTCACTCGTCATCTTCAGGCTGGTGCTTTCGGCTTCTTGTTACTGGAACAGAGCAGGATCTCAGTGTTTGAGTTCCTATAAATACTGTAGAGGGGGTGTGGTGTATAGCCTCCAATGTTCTGGGCAGAGAGGAAGTTCCCAGGCTAGTGTGCCTTTTCTTCTTTTGTTCCTTAATTACTTGAGAGATATCTTGAGTGATTTCTTGAGTGATATCCTGAGTACCACTTAGGTGGGTCATTAGGTGTGGATTAGTTGTTAAAGTCTTTGTGTCTTGACCTCTTGAACTTTGTGAAGAGTTTTCCTGAGAAGATGGCTGTACTGTACTTAGTTGTGCTCTGGCTTGGCTTCGTGTATAGGGGCGAGCTGTGGTTTTGTGGCTTGTGTCAGCCAGATCTGTGTAGGGATTGCAGGGGGGTGCAGCATCCGGAGGTGCCACCATGGATTGGCTACTGGATGGTGTCTGTAATTCATCTGTGGAGAGGGTCTGGGTTTGGGTCTGGTGTGGTTGATTGGTGTTGGCGTTCTGTGTGCCTCTGGATCTGGTGTCAGTTTTTGTGGGGAGGGCTAATTTCCAGATGTCTGGCAAGCGGGATGTGTCGTCACGCTTGTTCATGTTGTGAGGGTGTTTCTCTATCTCGATGGCTTCCATGATTATTCTCTTGTGGTGATGTTCCGTGTTAAAGAGCAATTTGGAATCTGCAAAATTAATTTCGTGTCCTGTTTCTTTCATGTGTTGGAAAAGAGAGGAAGTTTTTTCTTCTTTTTTGACGGCATTCTTGTGTTCTGCGATACGTGCATTTATTCGTCTGTTTGTTTGTCCAATGTACGTGGCTGGGCAGACTTTGCAGGGTATTTCATAGATCCCTTGGTTTTCCAACTGGATTTTATCCTTGGGGTTTCTGAGGATATTGGCTATTTTTTGGTTGGTGCAAAAGGCTGTTTTGATATTGTGTTTATGGAGGATTTTGCTAATTTTATCTGTAGTGCCCTTGATATAAGGAAGGAGGGCCATGCCATTGTTTTCTTCTGTGTCTTGGTTTTTGGGGGGTGTTTCCTTTTGGATTAGCTTCGTAATCCTGTTTTGCTGGTATCCATTGGCAATTAACACGTTTGAGAGATTCTGTAACTCAGTTGTCAAGTGGTCTTTGTCAGCCAGGCGTTTGGTTCTGGAGATGAGAGTCTTGGCTACGGAGTTTATTTGTGCAGGGTGGTGGTGTGATTGTGCATGTAAGTAGCGGTTGGTGTGTGTTTTTTTCCGGTAGATAGTGTGTCCTAGGGAGCCATCAGGTTTTTTGTAGATTAGGACGTCAAGGAAGGGAAGTTGGTTGTTGGCTTCTATTTCCATAGTGAATTGTATTTTGGGGTGTAAGTTGTTGAGATGTGTGAGGAAGCTATCCAGTTTTTCCTTCCCGTGTGGCCAAATTACAAAGGTGTCGTCAACATATCTGAGCCAAAGTTTGGGTTTGTGTTCTGACTTGTCTAAAGCATTGGTTTCAAAGTGTTCCATGTACAGGTTTGCGATGACCGGTGAGAGGGGTGATCCCATAGGTGCTCCTTCTATCTGTTTGTATCTTTGTCCATTGTGGATGAAGTACGTGTTGGTTAGGCAGTGGTTGGTCAGGTCCAAGATGTATTCGGGGGGATTGTATTTGTTTTGAATAGCTGTCAAGGCTTCATTAATGGGCACTTGTGTGAAGAGAGATACAACATCGAAGCTCACAAGTAGGTCATTAGGATGTAGGTTTTGCTTCTTTATTGTTTCTATGAACTGGAAGGAGTTTGGTACGTGTGAAGAGATGGATTCTGCATAGGGCTGAAGTTGCTTGGCGAGAAATTTAGCGAGATTTTGTAGAGGTGAGCCTATGGAGCTGACTATTGGTCTGAGTGGTGTTCCTTCTTTGTGTATCTTGGGGAGGCCGTAGAGTTTGGGGCATCTGGATGATTTTTCTCTGGGGATGATTCTTAGCTGGATTTCTTCACTGATAGGAGAGGCTTTTATTTTGGATTTGGTGGTTTTTTCCAGGTAGGTGGTGGGATCTGTTTTTATAGGTTTGTAGGCAGGATCTTGGAGTAGATTTGATAGTTTTGCTTGGTAGTCCGATGTGTTCATCACCACTGTGGCATTACCTTTGTCTGCTGGGAGAATGATTATGTTGTTGTCTTTCCTCAGGTTGGTGAGTGCTTTCTGTTCTTCTTTGTGTAAATTGCTTCTGGGTGGTTTGCTGGAGCAGAGGATGTTGGTGACTTCAAGTCTGATTTTATTGGCTTCATCTGGGTTGATTTTGGTTAGGCTAGCTTCGACTCCGCATATGATGTTTTCCGTGGGGATGCGTCTCGGGGCGACTGCAAAGTTGAAACCTTTGGAGAGTACTTTGGTTTCAGTTGTGGTGAGGATCCTGTCTGATATGTTATGTACTGTTTGTTTCATGGGTTGCTGTGGAGCCTTGACAGCTATTCAAAACAAATACTGAAACAAATACTGAAACAAAACAAAACAAAACAAAACAAAACAAATAATGAAGCCTTGACAGCTATTCAAAACAAATACAATCCCCCCGAATACATCTTGGACCTGACCAACCACTGCCTAACCAACACGTACTTCATCCACAATGGACAAAGATACAAACAGATAGAAGGAGCACCTATGGGATCACCCCTCTCACCGGTCATCGCAAACCTGTACATGGAACACTTTGAAACCAATGCTTTAGACAAGTCAGAACACAAACCCAAACTTTGGCTCAGATATGTTGACGACACCTTTGTAATTTGGCCACACGGGAAGGAAAAACTGGATAGCTTCCTCACACATCTCAACAACTTACACCCCAAAATACAATTCACTATGGAAATAGAAGCCAACAACCAACTTCCCTTCCTTGACGTCCTAATCTACAAAAAACCTGATGGCTCCCTAGGACACACTATCTACCGGAAAAAAACACACACCAACCGCTACTTACATGCACAATCACACCACCACCCTGCACAAATAAACTCCGTAGCCAAGACTCTCATCTCCAGAACCAAACGCCTGGCTGACAAAGACCACTTGACAACTGAGTTACAGAATCTCTCAAACGTGTTAATTGCCAATGGATACCAGCAAAACAGGATTACGAAGCTAATCCAAAAGGAAACACCCCCCAAAAACCAAGACACAGAAGAAAACAATGGCATGGCCCTCCTTCCTTATATCAAGGGCACTACAGATAAAATTAGCAAAATCCTCCATAAACACAATATCAAAACAGCCTTTTGCACCAACCAAAAAATAGCCAATATCCTCAGAAACCCCAAGGATAAAATCCAGTTGGAAAACCAAGGGATCTATGAAATACCCTGCAAAGTCTGCCCAGCCACGTACATTGGACAAACAAACAGACGAATAAATGCACGTATCGCAGAACACAAGAATGCCGTCAAAAAAGAAGAAAAAACTTCCTCTCTTTTCCAACACATGAAAGAAACAGGACACGAAATTAATTTTGCAGATTCCAAATTGCTCTTTAACACGGAACATCACCACAAGAGAATAATCATGGAAGCCATCGAGATAGAGAAACACCCTCACAACATGAACAAGCGTGACGACACATCCCGCTTGCCAGACATCTGGAAATTAGCCCTCCCCACAAAAACTGACACCAGATCCAGAGGCACACAGAACGCCAACACCAATCAACCACACCAGACCCAAACCCAGACCCTCTCCACAGATGAATTACAGACACCATCCAGTAGCCAATCCATGGTGGCACCTCCGGATGCTGCACCCCCCTGCAATCCCTACACAGATCTGGCTGACACAAGCCACAAAACCACAGCTCGCCCCTATACACGAAGCCAAGCCAGAGCACAACTAAGTACATTACAGCCATCTTCTCAGGAAAACTCTTCACAAAGTTCAAGAGGTCAAGACACAAAGACTTTAACAACTAATCCACACCTAATGACCCACCTAAGTGGTACTCAGGATATCACTCAAGAAATCACTCAAGATATCTCTCAAGTAATTAAGGAACAAAAGAAGAAAAGGCACACTAGCCTGGGAACTTCCTCTCTGCCCAGAACATTGGAGGCTATACACCACACCCCCTCTACAGTATTTATAGGAACTCAAACACTGAGATCCTGCTCTGTTCCAGTAACAAGAAGCCGAAAGCACCAGCCTGAAGATGACGAGTGAGACCTCGTCGAAACGTCGCCTAGACACCCCAACTTTTACACGGGAAGACACCCGAGGACACCAAAACCTGCATTCCTGTACCCGTGAAAATCTACGAAAGCAAATATATACAGTCATATATATATATGACTGTATATATATATATGACATGTATATATATATATATATACAGTCATACCTCGGGTTACAGCCACTTCAGGTTGCGTTTTTTTGGGTTACGGGTTGCCGAAACATGGAAGTACCAGAACAGGTTACTTCTGGTTTTCAGCGGTCATGCATGCGCAGAAGCGCTAAATCACAACCTGTGTGTGCGCAGTGTGAACGCTGCGGGTTGTGAACATGCATCCCGCATGGATCATGTTTGCAACCTGAGCGTCCACTGTATATTTAAAAAATAGTATAAAGTCATTTCCAAAGTTCATTTTAGATAATAATTGGAATAAATATCCCCAGTTGTCTTTCCTGGAGCAGGAGCACATACATTTCCCCATTCTCTGTTATAAAGAATGGCAGCATGTTGAGGCACAGCCTACAGCCTTTCAGCATTATGTCTGCGGCTCTGGAAATTTCCATGGTACATGTAAGCTTACTGGAAAGTGAGTCACTGATATTAGAAGGACCATTAACTTTTTGCTCTGATTTAGCTCACCAAATTCTCCAAAGAGATTTTGCCTTCCACTTTAACCTGCTTAAGGGAAAGCCAGAGTGCAATTGCTACCTACTGTAAGTGATTGCACAGTTCGTGGCTGTGAAGCTACTCACCGTTCTGTTCAAAGAAAGAAAGTTTCATTCCAGTGCTGTAGACAGAATCCTTTTGGTCACCACAGGGATCCATAGTGGAGAACAGTACAGGTTGTTTGTTGTTGTTTTTTAAACTTTCCAACAATGGATCTCGTTAAAGGTCAATGCAGTAGTATACCACATCATAGGAAATCTGCCTTAAGAGTGTCACACCCAAATTCTGTCTTAAATAGGAGCACTAACTAATGCAAAACACAGACACACAACACACAACTTTAGAATGTTAAGCCCATCTCCCTATTTATGAACCCAAGACAATATTTGATTGGTTGGTTGTTTACTTAATTTCTATACTGCTTAATATATTGAAAATATTTCTAAGCAGTGTACTGAAAACTGAAGCAACAACAGGCAACTTAAACAAAATATTGCAAAAACACAGTTGCATATAAAAATCTTACAATACAAAGTTACTAATATATATATAAACCAATATCAATTCATTTTCCTTCTGACACATCCTCCCATTCAGCCTATGGGTTCTCACCTAGAGTCCAGACAACAACGGCCACTAGTTTTACTCTGTAAGTTAGGTAAGTAAGTCATGGGCATGGTTGATGTCCAGCCTGGTGCACTTCTGTGAGGTTGGAATTCCACAATTCAAGGATTGCCATTCCTTGCACTTCTGAGGGTAGTGGAACTACCAAGAAAGTCCCCACTGCAGATTTTAGCACCTAAGGTTGGTAGAGATAGAGGTTATCTTTCAGCTATTTGGGGCGTAAGAATATCAGGAACATATTGGGATGCATTCATACATCTGGTTTCCATTGACTTTCCAATGAAAAAAAAATCACATGAGAGTTTTGGATATAGGCAGTGCTTTTTTTCTTTAAAAAAATGTTTAGGGGTATTCTCATTTTCACGCAAGAAAATCACCATTTTATAGTTCAGATAGGGGGAAATATAGTAAATGGACAAAAGTACAAAGATTCACAAAATGCTTAGGGGTATGCGTGCCCCCAGAAAAAAAAGTACTGGATGTAGGAAAGCAGAAATATTACTCCCGAACAGCCAGGGTCAGCATCTTCAGCCTCAAGCATCTGGACTCTCCTAGTCATGGCATGATTGTGCCATTTTGCCCAAGAAGTCGAGGTTCAGAGAGGCCATCCCAGCTGGTTGAAGTAACCTGGTAGCCATTCCTCCCCTAAAGAAAAAAAGACAGACCTCTGGATCTATCATTTCCTCTGGTGGTGAGGCAAAAAAGGCAGTGAAGCAGTCGGTTGCATTAACAAATCCAAGCAGGGAGAAATGGGTACCAATTGGAATCATCAGAGTAGCCAGCTGCAGCTTACCAGTTTTCCCTCCTGATTATAATAGTAGACTTCACAGCTTGCACAATTTGAGCTTTCTTTCTTTCTTTCTTTCTTTCTTTCTTTCTTTCTTTCTTTCTTTCTTTCTTTCCTTCTTTCTTTCTTTTTTGGCAAATACCCTCAGATGATCTAGGATGAATGTGATGATCAGAATTGTCATAGGTGACATACCAAAATTGTGCTATATTTTTAAATTGAGCCATTCTGGATGGGCAGTTTTGAAAATTACAGATGGTGTGTGTTTCCGAAGCATTTTTCAAATAGGACTGTGAGCAGAGAAGCAAGGAAGCCACTTACTGAGAGGTACAAGGGAGCTTGTTTGGTAAAGGGAAAATAGCTTTTGACAAATTCAGTGAGTAATCTCATTGCTAGTTCTGTAGGATATTATCTTGAATTCCTTATGGCTTAAAACATGCCAAGCTTAAGAAGACTGGGATAAAGAATTGCCTTTGATATCACCATAAAGCAGGAGCTGCTCCATGTTATTGGGGAATTTCTTTTATCCTTAGTTTTAGTAATATGGATTTTGATCCTTGCAGCTTTTATTGTTTGTGAGCTGCTTTGGATGGGTTTCATGTGGGAAAATGGCAAATCATTGGTCACTCGCAAAAGTCTAGTGTCTGTAGAAATCCAAACTTTTGTTGATCTGAAAAGATTCCACCAAACCTGATACAAAGAGTGTGTTTCAGAAAGAGTATGGCTGGGTTTACAAAGAAACAATGTGTTCAGGCAGTTGATTTCAGACTCAGAAAGACACCATTTTCCTTTCTCCATCTTTGATTACCCTAGGGCCAAGCTAGACATGACATTAATGATCTGAGTGTGATTAATGCTTACATTTTTAAAAATGAAAATAGCATGGGGAACTGAGAAACATCTGGACCAGGGTAGATGGGGAAATGAACCTCCCTCCCTCCACTGTGGCCCCAACCAAAACTGTCCCCCTGAAGCTTCTATTTACATTGATAGGGAAACCTCTGTTGCCCTGTTTACACCAATAGTAGCTGGAGAAGGCAGTTCTGTTTGTTGTACTGAAACCAATGAATTTTTTGTGGCATTTTGCTAAGTTCTGAATAATGTATACATTTTGGCTGCATACACATGCACCATTCTAACCCAGGGTAGATGCAGGCAAAAGATCATAGGCAAGCGGTAGCAGCAAGTGGTGGGCAGAGGCAGGCTGGCAGCCCCTAGCAGGCAGCAGCAGTAGCAGCAGCAACAGGAAGATAGATACCAGCAGGTGCCAGGAGCATGCAAATAGGTGGGCAGCATAGGCAGAATGCTGCCAGTAGCAGTAATTGATATACACAAGCTCGCTTAAGTCTTTTGACACAAGGCCCTGCAATATCGTGGGAAGCATGGTGCAAGCATCAGCAATTCTTGGGTTATGGTGGGGTGGATACTTTTGACTCTAGGCCCCATCAGATGGGGGCAGTGTCATTTTAGCCAGATGCACAGAATGTACTCAGAAGTACACCCCACTGAGTTTAGCAGGGAAGTATTCAGTGGTGGTGCTTGCCCACAGACTTTAAAAGTACTTAATTTATGTTGTTCTGCCAGAGAAACCATTGCCTCCCTGCTGCTCAGTATGGCTTTGATATGCTTTGATGAGCAAGCAGTTGGTGTTTCAAATAATTAGAAGTCCATTAGTTGTAACAAAGGAAATGCAACAGGAATTCGGAAGATGGGTAAGGTTGTCAAAACAAATAAATTTATTACATACCAATATAATTTACAACCAGATGTTAATGATATGTTTACATGGAAAACACACACTATTATTTATGTATGCTAGTTATTTTGTATCTTTAATCAAAGTATGCAACATAGGGTTAAACTTTTTGGGATTATTATTTTTTTAATAAATTACTTCTATTTCTTTGGTCCCCACCCACAAGACATTCAGTTTAGAGATGACAAATAAAGTTGGATGGAAGAATTGCAGTAAGCAGCAGGGATGGCAAAGGAGTGAGTCATTGGCAGTGGAGCTACATTATGGGAATGGCACATAATAACATAATAGCAATGTTTCAGAAAGTAGAAAGTAGACCGGGGGTATCCTTTATTTTTCAATTAAGTGGTAAATAAGCTGAGAACCTGTCTATTCTGTTTACTGTACCTGATGTCCACACATTAAGCTGAGCACATAAGAGCTTCGGAGATCCTACTGTTCTGACCTAGACATCATGCTTATCTTACAGCAGGGCTCTTCTGGCTTTCCTACTGATTCCGCTGACTCTTGATGTCACTCAACTCTAATGGTGAAGGCACACATCTAATCATATTTGCAACCACATTTGTTTTGCTGCTGCTTTTCTCCACTAATTTATTGTAGTACAGAGGGGGGGGGGAGAAAGAGGATGTCAAGGGATATATACACAGTATTTTATCTGAGCGAGATTTTTCTTTTTCTTGTTTATTTGCTTTCCATTCCATTTTATGCATCAAGGCTGCCTTGCAAATTTGCCACTTTTTTGAAATAGCGAGACCAACAGTACTGCAAAACTCTGCCCTTTATAAGGTGCCAGCACCAAGAAAACGACGGGAAATGAGTGCTCTTGAAAGTCTCCCTTTATTTATTTACTAAATTTCTATCCTGCCTTTCATCCCAAAGGAGCCCATGGCAGCAATCAACAAGTGATAAAACAACTAAAACATCTTTAAAAGAATTCCAACACAGATGCAGACTGGGAAATTATATATATATATATATATATATATATATATATATATATATATATATAAAGGCTTGTTGAAGAAGGTATTCAGTAGCTGTTCTGTTGGGAGCCGCCCAGAGTGGCTGGGGTATTAATAATAATAATAATAATAATAATAATAATAGGTACCCAAAAGATGACAGAGACAGCCCCAGTATAATATTTAATGTGAAGGAAGTCCAAATAAGAGGTGCCACAACCTGGATCCGACCCATTGTGTATGGAAAAGACAAACTGTATTGTTTATAACTCTTGATACACTGATTTTATATTCTGAGCCTGATTTTGTGCATTTAGTTTTTCCCTTTTTCTTTTTAAGAAAAAGTCTCCATAGCAGATTCTTGTGACCACTTGACTTTTTAAATATATTATTGTTGACGAAGAATTGCTCCTGAACATTGCACCTTTTATCTAAAATTTCAAGAGCTGAACTGAAATGGCTTAGAAGAGATTTTTCTGAGAAAACTATTAGGGAGCCCAGCAATTGCACCACAATGATCTCCCCACTCTTTTGCACCTCTTCCTCTCCATAACAGACAGCAATGCACAGTGTTGGGAACCCAGATTAGCAGTGCAGCCCCCCACCTGTGCTACCCTGCTGGCTACTACAGAGTCCCCTAAGCTAGATTTTGAGCTTGGCTCAGGAGGAATCCATCAGCTCCTCTATGCTGAATCACTTTCTTCCACTATGACACGGTAGAGATGAGCCATTCTCTTTCTTTCCCAGTAGAGCATTCCCAACCATGGTGTGCTTAGGTTCACCAGAGGTTTGCTATGAAAGGTGCTGTCAGATCAAATAGAGACTGAATTGTCGAACTGCTATAGGTTTCCTGACATTTCCACCTACCCCTTGTTTTCATGCTCCTGCGCAGGCCAGACAGTTCAAAAACCACAGTGGCTTATGATCAATCACACAGGAAAAAAAGCAGCATTTTACATTGTTGAACTCTGCAGGAAAGGGAGCGGGGAATATTTTAGGCATCTGTGATGCTGCCAACTCCTTAAAGCAGCTGACTTTTGATGAAACACTAAGGTGGGGTCTGATGCCTGGATGGTTGCCATTTTGCTTGCCAGCTGGCTTCTTTGCCTGCCATGGACTACTACACTGAGTAATCTCCAAAAGAAGGAGCCTATCAGAACTATACTCAGAGGTCTGTCACAGATGTCTCAGGTTCTCATTGCAGACTGTGTTGTACTGAAGCAGTTGGCTGGTTCAGACTTTGAGGCTGGTTGATGCTACTGGCTGTGTGAATTGTGTGCCATTTTCAAACCAGTGGGTGGGTTCCACGATTGCATTCTGTGGGGCTCTGCAACTTGTTGTGTACTGCCATCCCTCAGATTTCTTTGCTATGAATCTGTTTCTCCTTTTCACCTATTATGGGCTCTGCAACTTGTTGTGTACTCCTGCCATCCCTCAGATTTCTTTGCTATGAATCTGTTTCTCCTTTTTCTCTCTGTTTCTCCTTTTTCCGAACTTAGCTTCAATTCTCCACATTTCTGCAGGGATTCGCATTAAAAAAAAAAAAAATCTTCAGGAAAATTAGGCAGAATTTTAAAACATTCCCGTTCACCAAAGCATTTGGTGGGTGAAAAACATTGTTTTGGGCAACTTTGAAATTAATAGTTGAGAGGATACTTGGTTTCTTATTTATTTATTTATTTTATTTGAAAATAAAATTATATTTTAAAACAATCTTCTTGTGGCTTGTTGTCCTTGGTTTCTTTGGGAGGGAGGGATAAAAATTATAAAGGAGATGGAAAATAGAACTGGGGCACCTAACCCTGCTCCCTCCTTTTTAATCCTGTGGTGTTAACCTTTAGAATGTAATTTGTATAGCTAAGCATTTAGCTCTATCCTCAGTACATTGTATTTTATTTTATTGCTATGGCTAGTGACTGATGCAAATAAAGATTCTATCTATCCTGTGATCCTAGCATAGCTAAAGCACCAGTGGGTATCCATTGTGATGAAGGCTGGACTGCTGTTTGGTGAGATTTTATGCATCAGTCATACATTATTTTTAAATATTCCTAGATATGTACCAAAGAGCTGTAGAAGTCTGGAACTCATAGCAACTGCTCTTCTCCTGCTATTGAGAAAATAATGAGCATCATTTTTCCAGTGAAACCCAAAGTGTAGCCCTTGCTGGTAAACTGTATCCATTTGACTGCTTAGGATGGAAGGGTCCATTCATGAGTTATCAGTCAAAATGTTGCCAGTGCTCCCAGTCACTGGGATAGTATAATTTTTAGAAGCCTTCGTGTCTGCAACTCCAAATCACCTATCAGATTGCGACTTAGCAAAATATTTAAAGGTATAAAAAGTCACATAAATAGTAACTCACAATGAAATTGTGGTTTTAAAAAAGAGAATGTTAATGATTGAAGGAAGGAATAGGTTAAAATGGATATAAATGTAAATAACTGAACTTATATGTTTCTCCACTTGGGGGTAGTAAAGGATTTGCCAGTGTCTGCAGGGAGAAGTAAAGTGTCCAGTGATTATTAGGATCCATGTTTATCTCAAGAGGTATTTTAATAGTGCACTGTTATTTTGTGTGAATTGGAAGCAGAGTGTCACATTTGTTTGAAATTGTTGCAGTTTAGCTGAACTGGTGAAGCAGCATTTCTCAGTACATAAGTTTAATCTTTTCACTGATAAACACTGAGCTATGTATTAGTAAGATAGATGCCTATGTGTAGATACTATGGAAATCTCAACATTCAGATATATGTTTATGTATGGGTTAATATGTAGCAATTTGACCATTTCAAGAGTATACTTCAATTCCATTTGATTTTCCTTGTGAAACTCAGAATAACCTAGAAATGATGGGATGCATATGATAGAGGGATCACTGTAATTTGAACAAGATGTGCTTCCTTCTTTGAGCAGTAGAGAAGAAAGAGAAGGAACACAACCGCTGAGCTTTGTTTTGATGCATCCAATTTATCTACATGTACCAGGACTCTGTTCAGTGAGAAAAACACCTTACACATGACTAGTGAGAAGATCTTCCATTCCTTACCGCATGTTGGAGTTTGGCACGTCACAGATTTGCCTGTTGATCTGTACATTACACACATAAATGCCACACTTGTTTCTGGACTGGTACTATGCTATCAGAACCACAAGAACGAACAATACCAAAGCACTAATTATGCTCATTCCATAATAGATAAAATAGGTGAATATACAATACCAGAATTTGTAGAGCCAGTGATAGTCTCATCTCTCTATTGACACAGTAGACCCAAATCTAAAAGTGTGCAAACTTATGTACATGTTATGTACCTTGGAGAAAGTCCCAATGAATACAGTGGGAAAACATGCTTCATATTGCATTGTAAGTCTGGGAATCTGTGCTCTGTATTCACATGACTGCTCCCTACTCTGCCTGACTGAAAAAAATAGTATTAATGGGAATGCATTTGACTGTAGCAAATATGCAAATCAGAACAATTTTTTTCTGTCCATCTAATGCTTCTTTTTCTATGGGGAGTTGTAGCATGTTGTTTATTCATTTAGGCAAACTAAACCTGAGTTTAAACTAATCCAGATACCTGAAGGAGCACCCCTTCCCACCTCAGTCTGAATTTGCCTTTAGATCTTCAGCTGAGGCTCTTCCTCAGGCATCTCCTATACTGCATATACTATTCTACCCCAAAGGAGAGAGGGCTCTTTTAGCTCTGGTGTCTCAGTTATGGAGATTTCTAAAGAGCTTTCTTAAAGAGATTTTTTCCAGTTAGGGGCCTAGGAAGGTGGGGGCGGTTTGCCCCGGGTGCCATCCGTGAGAGGAGTGACAAAAAGCCACACCGTGGGGGGCTTGCCCCGCCACCTCCGTGCTCAGCGGATCGCCCTGCTGCTGATTGCCCTGTGCAGTGGATTGCCTCACCCAGCGGATCCTGGTGGATTGCCCCGCCCGGCGAATCACCCCGCCACCACTGCTGATCGCCCCATGAATCACCCTGTGTGGCGGATCCCCCTCCCCCACAGCTCGCCCCACCCCCTGGGTGCATGGCATGGCCACCGTTCTGGGCACCCATGCAGCTAACTCTGCCACTGTTACCAGTATCTACCCTGCAATATTTTAGGCACCAGACAAAGAAGATTTTTATTTACCCAGGCAAATGAACTTATCATAAATTTTAATTGATCACGTGACCTTATCAGTTGCTTTATTATTGTTAGTTGTATTGGAACATGTTGTACCCCAACCTTGGTTTCCTGAAAGGATGGTGGACAGTTTAGGAATGTTTTAAATTAAAAAAAATAAGCAAGGGGTAGATCTGAATCACAATAATTACTGAATATGAATAAGGGAATGAGACAGTCATTGTAGTGTAATGGATAAAATTTCATACAGTCCTCAAAAATGTCCTCTAATCTCTTGAAATGTTTATTTTCTCCCATGAAAGAAGCTTCTGTCATTCCGTCCCATTTTCAGGGTGCTTTAGAATGTCTTTAGTTTGTATTTATAACACTGGTGAATGCAGGACTGAGCTTACCTTACTGTTGCAAGCTGGCTGAAGGTGCTGTGCATATATATTTATTTCTATTCAGTAGGGACATGGGTAGCACTGTGGTCTACTCTGTGGTCTACCACTGTGGTTGGCATTTCAAATCCCCGTCACAGGGTGAGCTCCCATTGCTCTGTCCCAGCTCCTGCCAACCTAGCAGTCTGAAAGCATGCCAGTGCAAGTAGATAAATAGGTACTGCTGCGGCAGGAAGGTAAACAGCATTTCCGTGGGCTCTGGTTTCTGTCACAGTGTCCCATTGTGCCAGTAGCGGTTTAGTCATGCTGGCCACATGACCCAGAAAGCTGTCTGTGGACAAACGCCGGGTTCCTTGGCCGGCCTGAAGGCGAGATGTGTGCCGCAACCCCATAGTTGCCTTTGACTGGACTTAACTGTCCAGGGGGTCTTTTACCTTTTTTCTATTCAATCTTTCTTCTAGCAGTCTCTAACCTCTCTGGATGCTGGTGCTACTTGATCTTAATAGCTCCATGGCATGAGTTACCTCATGATGCCTTTTCCCTGGGAATTAACTGAAGCACCAGAAGTTGCAGAAGCTGGCTACCGGGTGTCTGAGACTGGTGCTCTTGCTGGTTTTGTTTTTAAAGGAACAGCTTCCTTTTATTTATTCATTCCTTTCTTAAAAAACACACTCACTTTCTGCACTGATTTCTTTAAAAGGAAAAATAACAGTGAACAACTGTCAAAGACATGGTAGGTGCCTCCTCTAGCTTCTTACACTTACAGGAAAGCCCAGATGAGGCCATAAGAGGACTTTCTGGAAGTATAGATACCCGGGAAGGCTGTAGAATGAACACGAACAGAAAGACAATTTGTAGGGTGAAAGGGTCTCCCCAAAGCCCCCTGTCTCCTCAAAAGGAAGTGTAATTTCTATTTCTCCTCACATCTCCCACATGGGCCTCATCCTTCAGCATCCAAGAAGGTGCCCTTATGCACGAGCATCTCCTGCACAGCTGGGAAACCATGTGGCTGGGCCTGATTGTGTAGCCTCGCCCACGAAACGAGCCCTGCTCCTCCTGGCACCGTGCCAATTTCAAAGGAAATAAACACACGCTTGGGTCATTCATATGATCTTTCAGCTGTGCAAGAGCTGGTCATGGATAAGTAGCTCCCGTGCGGCTGGGAGGACATCCAAAGGTCACATTAGTCACAGACCGCCAGACAGGTGAGAGCTGCAGACAGACGACCTCTGCGGATATGGATGGCTTCTTTCTTCTGCAGACCCTGCAACATTGAGTTCCCCAAGCATGAAGATGCTCCGCTGGGATGGGAGGCGACTGGTAGTGTGTCTGGGGTGCCAGTGTTTGCACTGAGGAAAGATGACACTCAGGAAAGCCATCCTAAAACGCCTGGACAGCAAATTGTAGATTATAGGGTTAACAGCAGAACTCAGATAGAAGAAAATGCCTAGGAGAGGGGAAACAGCAGAAAGAAACAGGGAGACAACTTGTGAGCTATAGCTTAACTGGCTGACAGGAACAAGGTTAGTCTTATCAGGTGGTGCATTTACAGCCCCTGTTTCTGCCTAATTAAAGGCAATGTTTTTCAGATATATTAGCTGCACTTGTTCTCCAAGACAAAAATTATTGCAGTGCTGTCAAAGAGATTACAGTGCTCTAGTCTGAATACAAAGCAGTTAAGGGAAAGGAGCTGTTATGTTCAAAGCTTGTAAGAAAATGATCTGCTACACCTTGGGACCAACCTAAATTACCACATGACAGCTGATAGCAAACCTGTGTCTTTCAAAGATAGGTCTGCCTAATTATATATAAATTAAGGAGTGTGTGTGTGTGATTTAAAGCTGGAGTGGGGAAACTTCAAGAGCCGCCTTTCCTTCTGAGCAACCTCCCCACCCCCCTCTCATATGCCAGCAATGACTGGGGCCAGAGGCAAAAGTGCGAGGAGCAATGAATGCTATGTTACACACAGCACTCTATCCTCCATTCAGACAAGCAAGAAGCACGAACAGGGTTCATCTGTCATGGTTGTGGTGTATCTGGTATTCAGCCATCATAATGGATTTCCACTAAATACTAGAGTTGCTTGGCTGGTGGTTATTGAACCCTATGTATTTGCATTGTGTCTGTAGCAGTAATAGAATTAGGTGCTTATAAACCCTTAGACCTACAACAAGAATTTCTATCATCTATCATCTATCTATATCTATCTATCATCTATCATCTATCATCTATCTATCTATCTATCATCTATATCTATCGATCTATCGATCTATCGATCTATCGATCTATCGATCTATCGATCTATCTATCATTTCTTCCTTGTACTTTCTAATGAGATTCCTTGCTTGGCTGAGAAATCAGCAAAGAGAACGTCTATATTAGAGATGGTCTAGTAGCAATAATAATGGGTTTTGCTTATTTTATGAGTAAAAATGCTGAGTGTGGGTCACGATGGCCTTAAGAAGTCATGCTTTTCTTAAAGATACAGGTCCAAGCAACTAGCATTGTGGCACCTTTGCACCTTCTCTGTTTTCTGAACCTTAGCACAGATTTATATTATGGTCTTTAAGTCACATCTAAGCTATCAAGGACGGAGGGAGAGGGAGAGTATTTGTATTGATTTGCAATATAATGCTTCCCCCACCTACAATAGCACAGGAGCACAGACTTTGGAGGAAGAAAGGCTGGAACCTTCATCCAGTAGTGGACAGTGGAGTGGTGGCAATCATCAGAGGTGGGCTTAGGGCAGCATGACCTGTTCTGCTGCACTGAGCATGGAGCATGAGCAATGGATAGAGCAAAATGGAAGACAAGAGATGGGGCAAGGACTGAATTTTGACCTCGCACAGGGCGCTGCGGAAATTTGAAAGACCAAAGTCCGCCCTGACTTCAGTCACCTGCATCACTTCTGCATACCAGGATAGCCCATTGCAAATGCACCAGAGGAGCCAATTCTGTGCTCCTGTTAGTGCATTTGCACTGCACCAACCCTGCCACCACACCACCTCTCTGCCCTGGTATGCAGCAGCAACACGGGTGACCAGAGGTCAGGTGAGCACCCCACTTCACCCCACTGTCTGCTACTGCCTTTTGCCTGACCCACGGCCCTTTGTAGTGTGGAAGGGAGGAAGAAAACACATTTTCATTCAGCAGTTGATGTTCACTGGAGAACATTCTTTCCAAGTCTCAGTTTATTGAATGATAGTTTTCATTGGTTTATCAGAGGGTCATTTTATGTCATTCTGACTCAACATAACCATCAGAGTTTTCTTTTGGGATGCTTTGCTTGTGCTGAACAAACTGTGAGACAAAGAGAAAGTTACCTGACACCACATGGATTAAGTTGAACATATTGGCAAGAGGTTCTGTCCAGTTTACGACAAAGCTGTAGAAGAGTCGGTCTGTGTGGAACGGAGCCCAGCATATGCCAAAAACGATTACTAGGACAACTGTCAGAGAGAGAAGAATGAGGGAAGAGCAAGACATATAGGCTGCTATTTTACTGCATCAAACCAGGTGATTCAAGAAAGCAAATGAATACTTCAGATAGCTTCCCACTTTAATCAAACAGAAATATCACCCCCTCCCCCATTTTTAACATTTACTTTCCTCTTTTCTGTTTTGCTCATACAAGATGAAATTAGCTTACAATAAAAGTTTGATTCTACACTGATATCAGGCTTCAGTGTGTCATTGATATATAATTTAAATCAGTGTGTTATTTTACCAGTGGAAATAAATACTTTACTGGTTCTTATTGAACATTCTACTTAGAATAAGTGAACTCTAGACAAGCCATTGCCAGTGCAAATTTGGATGGGGCTGTATAAACTGAAGGTCTGACACTGCTTCTCATGGGACATTTTATTATTTTATCAGAGGAATGGGCAAATCTGTCAATTTTGGTCTCTCGCCGTTCTTTTTCTTCTCTTTTTGGTAATACTAAGTTCAGTTATCCACATTCCCACATCAGCTTGTGATTTAAAAAGAACTCATCATGAAAATTCATCAGCATGTTAGGCAAATTTATCTTAGTATGAACATTTCCCCTAACATAATGCACTTTGGATATTGTTTTCACAAATATATGCCTTTTATGCATACTTTACCATCCTGCGTGCTTTTATGTACATATCACTTAGCTGCAGGATGACAGCATATTGTTTTGGGAAGTGTGAATCACATTTAAGTGGAAACGGAATTAAGATTCTGCCCCATCCCTATTTTAGCATCTGCCACATAATGTAACTACGAGATGCAAGACTCTCTCAGGACTCCTGTATCTGTTGGTGAGCTTGGCCTACATGTAGATTTGAAAAAAAAATAGTTGTGTGCCTGCATAGACACCAGATCTATCTCACCCACAGGTGCAAGAGTCCTAAAGGAGTCTTGCCTCTAATGGTATCAAGACGGACACATGCATAATGCTTTCCAGTTGTATTCATTGGTTGTAAGTCACTTTGGGTTGCCTTGGGCAAGATATAGTGGCACTATTGTTGCTGTTGCTAAAGTAATAATTATTCATGTGTGAAAGAGGTTAAAATTGCTTTGTACAGTTCTTTGTGGCTGTAATTGCATGGAAGCTTCCAAGTCCTTTTTCAAAATTAATCACAAGCAGAAGTGGAAAGTCCTGGTTCAGGGCAACCCAATGCACATCTACTAAGCCAGGGATTGTCAGCCTGGTCCCTACCACCCACTAGTGGGCATTTCAGGATTCTAGGTGGGCGGTAGGGGGTTCTACAGCACAAGCTGAATCTTCCTTCCATCGAGCACTGGTGGGCGGTAAGGAAATTTTACCATCAAGAAAGATACATTAGTTGGTATAAACAGGTTGACTACCCTTGTACTAAACAATGAACCTCATTGAATTTGATGGGACTTACTCCCTGGTTAGTAGTACAGGCTTGGTTCCTGAAATACACTGCACATACATACTCTGCATCTCTGATTAAAAGTGCAGAGACACAGTGCATATAGGGATTGCCATGTTTGACTGCCATCTGGGAAATGTCCCCGGGAAATAGGGACGTCTGGTAACCTTATCCTAAATTAGATTATTGTACATTGGCCTGCCTCACATTCATTCATAATGCAAAGCACAAATTTGTTACTTACATAACATCTTAGTGACAGACTTTCTGGATGGTCTTTTAACATTAATTCCCATTTCATCTACTTCCAAAGAACAGTCTCCTCTCAGCTGGTAATTGGAGAAGAAAAAGTCAGGAAACATTGCTGTAGGAATGGATCTAACAACATCAGTGAAAATCAGCCTGTCCTGGAAAAACTGGTGGAAAGTATTGTTAAAGATAAAACAACATATAGAAAAACAAGCATGACCACATTTGGAATACTGTGTAGTGTACAGTTAAGATCGCCTGTAGTGTACAGTTAAGAATATTGCAGAGATAATCAGACATTGTTGGACTTCAGTTTCCATTATTCCTGACTATTGGTTCTGCTAGCAGGGGCTGATTGAACTTACAGTGCAGCAACATCTGGAGGCACTAAGTTAGCAACTCCTAGAATTGTAGAGTTGGAAGGGACCCTAAGCGTCATCTTCTAGCCCAACCCTCTGCAATGCAGGCATCTCAGCTAAATCATGCATGACAGATGGCCATTCAACCTCTGGTTAAAAATCTTCATGGAACGAGAGTCCACCACCTGTCATGGGAGTCTGTTCCACTGTTGAACAGCTCTTACTTTCAGAAAGTTCTTCCGATGGAATCTTGTCCAGTCCACAACATGCACAAATGTCCAGTTCTGCAACATGTACAACCAAGAAAATAGGGGTGTTCCACCCATATAGCAAGCATGCTGAAGGCTCATGGCAACATTAAATTTGAACTCCTTTGCTTGCCAGAACCACTGATGTTATATATATGGAGTTTAGTTTGTTTCTTTGTTTTTAATCCATGGACATCAGCTTGGCACCAGAAATGGGGAGTGGGTGGGTTCTTTGGTAACCCTGTCTGTGTATTCATCAGCTCTGGAGCTTTCAAAAGAAAGGACATCATGTATTGATGTAAGCCATACTATTTCTTGCCTAGGCTACCATTGATTTGCAGTGAAATAAAGCTTGTTAAGAAAGCTACCCTTTTAATTACTAAAGTGCTGTCAAAAAGTCTTAGAAAGAGAGAGAACTCTGAACGCCAGGAGAAACAGAGAAGCCAAGAAAGCCTTTTTCTGGTACTTTGCAAATGACTGTCAGTGAACTGGGATTTTCACCTCCTCCAGCAGTTCATTAGCTCAGAAAGAACCAGAGGTTTATTGTGCCAATTTGTGCTCTCCACCCCTAGCGTCACACAGAATCTTATTAACAGGATAAAGACAATGAACTCAGGGAAAGGGGCATCGCATGTGTAGAACGTGCAAAAGTATTCAAAATCACTCAGACCAACAGCTGAAAGCCAAGTAAAGCAAAAACAACACCCCCAAATTGATAAGGAATAGAAGAAGGGAGAGCAATAAGAAGCACCATATCAAATATATTCTAAAACTGCATGTAAGAAGAATGACAATGTTCCATGAACACGAACTTCCTACCAAGGATGTGAGCTCTAATTCCATTGGGGTGTTCCAATCCCACATGTGATCAGAATCATTTGAGAGTGAGAGGAGGGGTGAGCAGGCTAGCTCTCCCCTGCCCATTACCATATGCATCACCTTACTGAGTCAAAAGCAACCATCTTCAGTCGGAAGCCCATTCGTCTCAAGGTTCTAAATCATGCAAGGTCCTAAGTCTACAGGACTGGGGGGGGGGGGGAGGCTCCCCAATTCAGGAATTATGCCTCTGGTTCATGAAGGGTGCTGGCAATAGGGGGCAGAAATAGCAGATTCATCCCTGCAAGATAGATTCCAATGTCTGAATGGAGCTTTAGTTTCAGGAGTTAGCTAAATGCAATAAAATTTACAGAACCGGAAAAACTAATATCCCCTGCTTCCCATAATCCTCTTATTGATGTGGTGGCAAGTAATTTTTGAAAATGAAAATAAAATTCACTTTATACTGCCACAATGGGTTGGGTCCAGACTATGTTACTTGGACTGAGGGTTCTACTGAAGTTATTGTGAAGTTAGTCATGACTAATAGGAACTGAATGCTATTAAATTAGCCTGGATTCAACTCCAGCCAAAGAAAAGCAAAAAATGAAAAGGTTTAGCTCAATTCTGAATTTAATGGCAAGAGATTATGGTTTGAACAAGTTCAGATTGCTGTTTAAATTATTATTTCTTTAGCTGAATGAGACGCATTATAAGAAAGTGTGAAAATCCCTGTCCAAGATCCTGTATGCATTTTATTTTCTGGTGAATGGATTGCGGAGGCATCTGTTCTGTGCTTTTTAAACTTCATTTCTTTCCAATACAGAAAGATGTACTTACACTTAACCTTTTCCATGGTGCTTGAAAAAATGAGTGTATAGCAGGGGGTGGTGGAGGACACAAAGGAGATCTGAGTGGGGAAAAATCCATCCTAGAATATCTTGCCTCTATGTCCAGAGAAGTGGACACGGAGCAATGGTTCCAAACTACAAGAAAAAAGATTCCACCTAAACATTAGGAGGAACTTCCTGACAGTGAGAGCTGTTCGACAGTGGAATTTGCTGCCAAGGAGTGTGGTGGAGTCTCCTTCTTTGGAGGTCTTTAAGCAGAGGCTTGACAACCATATGTCAGGAGTGCTCTGATGGTGTTTCCTGCTTGGCAGGGGGTTGGACTCGATGGCCCTTGTGGTCTCTTCCAACTCTATGATTCTATGATTCTATGATTCTATGATTCTAAACCTCTGGTGAAAAGTGGGGTACAAACATGCATGGGCAAATAGAATTTATTTATTCTTATTGTTCATTTGTTATTTTAATTTCTATCCTGTCTCTCTTATGTATATCACCACCAAAAGCTGCTGAGAACAGCAACATTGCAATACAGAAGTTTGATTTGATTTTAAATCAGTTTTATATTTCCAATGGGCCTTAAACCTGGTCTTAACCATGTTTCTATGCACCACTGATTGTGGGTTGTAGCTAGACTCAGTTTAACTAATGAAGGTGGTAATCCAGAACGGGAGAGAGGAAAACCAAAGGAAAACGAACCATCATTTGCCAATGCCTTGCTGGGCTCATGCTACTTCCTGGTACAGTTGTATCATGTGCACCCTGATATTCGCCACTTAGAAATTCTAACCCCCTCCCCAATGGATCTCAGACATTGGCAAGGGAAGGGTGACTGAGGTTTCTGCCACAGCAGAGAGAAGGCCACATATCTTCTTCCAAGGTCAGACCAAGGTGTCTACCCTCAGAAGTGGTATTCTAAAACATTCTTCAGGACACCTTCCCAGGGACCATTGTAGGACCAGTCTTGACCCAACCCTATGACTGGTATAAGATCCATATCAGCGCTCCACGACTGCAATATTCATCACAACTAATTTTATTCTGAATCATACCGACCATGTAGCTGTGATCTATTACAAAACCGAATCAAATTTAAACATATGCTCAAATCCTACCTAATACCTACGAGAATACTTGAGCAAAAACAAGGTGCAATAGAAAGACATTTATTAGCTATTACTAATGGTGATTAATTACTAATCAGATGGCAAGGTATTCTTACTGAGTTTTGCAATAAGTGTTTTTAATTAATAGCTTGGAATGCAAAACGTTCTGTAGCTTTTAGAAAGCAGGCAGCTGGATCTAATAGGCAGAATACTGTAAAGTAAAGCTGCACTTTCAAAAAATGGCTAAAAAGAAGTGTAGATAAGCCTCTTGTCTGGAAGCACAATATAGGTTTCCCATGATTTCTGTGGGCTCTGTCTTTGTCTCCACCTGCTTTATGCTATTAGATTTATTGCTCATAAAAGCTCTTGTATGAGCTTTTAAGCTGTGGTCAATATGAAATCATTTCTGTCATTTATCAACTCATCACAGTCTTCCAGTGTTTAATATACTCAAAATTCATTTCTGTTTGGTAATATATTTTTACTGCTTTAACATGCAAAGCAACTAATGGCTGCTATTTTTGCTACATGATTCAGTGGCTGGCCTTTTCTGCCTGAAAGTTTTTTTTTCACCCCAGCAAAAGCCATGGAGTATTTATTGTGGTAGCATGGCAATAAACTTGAAAAATGCTCCATAGGAAAAATTATCTTTTTGCCTACATATTTATTAAATAAAAACATAGTCCCATATTGCAATTAACCTTCAGGCATTTGTGAACACTATATGACTTTTTTATTATTACTCTGCATTCCTTGCAGCAAAACTCTTGGGATTTATAATATTCACAGTTTAAAACTGCCATCATGTCACTAGCTGAATAAAGTCGCATGAAGCGGGTGGGATTCCAACGATTGTACACTTACACTTAAGGGTGCAATCTTAAAACATACCTACTGCTATGAACATATTGGGACTTCCATGGAATTGCAGTGTAAATTGACTATTTCTGAGGTCTGAAACAAATTGACTTGGATTTCAGTTTCATGAGTTGCATCAGATATATCTTTGTAGTTACAATGTGTACCATCTCATGGAAATCACTAATGCGCTTAGGGGTCATCCAGATGACCTATTTACTGGGCAAAGCTTATGTAAGGGTTAGAATAAATCTGGTAGTGATTGGCAGAGCAGAATGGGGCAGGGCAGTGTTGCTCACCTGGTTTCCCAGTGTGGGGGTCACTGCTGGTAACTGAGAGGGAGAGAGGTCAGGGCAAGGTGAGGAAGCAGGGATGCAATGGAGGTACAGCAGAATAAGTATTGGATTGGCTCTGCCACTGTGCCAGCACCAAACTGACCGCTCTGCTGTCACACCCCTTCCCATATCCCTATCAGATACCAGTAAAAAGGTAAAGGGACCCCTGACCATTAGGTCCAGTCACGGACGACTCTGGGGTTGTGGCCCTCATCTCACAGTAGCAACCTCTATTTTGGGAAGACAGGTGAGCAACGCCATACCACCCGGCTCTGCCCCACCGACTGCTACTGGTTATATTCTGATTTCTTTGCCAGGAGGATATAAAAAATGAGCATGCATCCTGATTTGCTTGTAGGGTGTTTATGCATGTTTCTGTTAGTCATTTGTTCAACTCACACTTTTCAATGCATTTTCCCATTGGTAGCAAATGGCATGAGTGTATTGATCAATAACAGAATAATCAAGGAAATGGCAACCAGCCCTAATCCTGTTACAAAATGTCCTGGGATATCAATGTAGCTGATTAGCAAAAGTTCTAAATACATAACTCATGCCTTCTTCCTTCCCTATAAGTTTACTGAGATTGTCAGCATCACTTTGTTTTTCTGCCAGTGGAGGAAAATAACTCATTTGCAATTAGTTTCTAAATGATTGAGAGCTGTATGTTGAAAGGCTTTCTGTCCCCCCCCCCAACCTCCGCTAATTAATGGAAGCATTGTGCGTTGAATGCTAGAGCATGCTGGTGGGGAATGAATGATTACTAGGGATAGACAAATCTGTCCATTTTGGTTTCTCTCAGTTTCTCATTTTTCAAATCTTAAGTTCAGTTCTCCACATTTACACATCAGTGTGAGGTTGGGGTTTTTTTAAGTCCTCATGAAAATCAGTCGGCATTTTATTGCCAGTTTCTCTGAATATACACAATTTTGCATGTTGTTTTTTTTGCCTAATATGCACATTTTTGCAAATTTCCCCACATAGAAAGTATTTTTTGTGCATTATATTCTCTAATCAACACATTTTTATGGACACTTTACCTCAGCACAGTGTTTCTCAAACTTTGGTCGCCACATGTTGTTGGTCTACAGCTCTGACCACTGGTCCTGCTAGCTAGGGATGCCTTAGTATAAGCATTTTCGTACAAATTATTTTGTGTAAAATCATGATTCTATGATTCATTGGAGTCCCCATGACTGCTATTTAAAGAACAAAAATCAGGCTGACACATAGCATCTCATTTAGCTTGGCTCTCTCCAAATCACCAAAGGGGAAAACCCCCAGCCCTAACTTCTAGTGGACATGGGGGAAGAAAGTTGTGTAAGGTTACTTCATTTTTCCCCCAACCTGGAATACAAATTGCTGCGCCTACCACAAATATTCCGTTTTTTTCCTGGGCATAACTGTAAAATCAGGTAGCTCGGGTCAGAATCTTCCATAACTCAACTAGAACATGACTATTACAGAAGAGGCTGGGTCAACAAGGGGAAATCTGTCACTTTCAGTTTCTTGTTTTCCCATTCTTCAATTCAGTTCTCCACATTCCCATATCATTTTGCATTTTTGCTTTAACCAAATATCCTCATGTGAATTCGCACACAGATCGTGTTATCTGTGTGCCGCCTTTCCACAGTTCAAACTATGCTCAAGGTGGCTTGCAACATGAAAAAAAACAATCACAAAATTACAAATGTAACAAAAGTAGTCATAAACAATAAATAAAACACCAAAAATATAAAATGAAACTGAACAACTTCCATATAAATCACAAGATCCAAAAATAAAGATACAAGAAAACCAACAGCAACAACCCTCCCCTCAGTAATTCCCCCCCAGCCTCAGATCTTACAGCCTCCCCTAATATGCACGTTTCTGCACAGCAGTTTTCTGTAACATAATGCATTTTTGCATGCTCTTTAGAATCATAGAATTATAGAATTGGAAGGGGCCTGGAACACCATTCACGGATATATGCATTTTTGTGCACATTGCTTGCCTGGAGAATCTGCATTGCAAAATCAAGAGAAGTGCATTTTTTTCTGCTTCACTTTATGTATTGTTTCACAAAGTGTGAATCAGATAAGTTCACCTTAAATGCAAACTGAACTGAGCTTCTAACCCATCCCTACTCTCAGCCGAGCTTTTAAAGCTTTCAGGGTTCTTGCAGGTTAAATAAATCCTACTTTCCCACTAAGGTTTCAGGATCTCTTCTCTTCTTTGCATTCAAATCCTCACAACTAGAGAGAAAGAGAGAAGCTTGTTGTGAAACAGAACATAATGGACACAAATATGGTGCTAGGGTGTGTGTGTGTGTGTGGGAGAGAGAGAGAGAGAGAGAGAGAGAGAGAAACGTCGCACTCTATGTGATTATCTCAGTCCACAATCAAAGTGTTATCTTCTCTTTCTGAATGAAATGGCATATTTTCCTGTTCCACACAGAACAGGTCAAGATGAAAGCATGTGCAGAATGAATTTGATGCTGGACATGCAAGGAAAACAATACTTTTATACATAATAGGATTAATCCCTACTTACGTGCACCTTAATCTTACAGAACCAGCATCAACACAAAAGGTGACGTTTAGATCAATGATTCCACTGCTATTGCCTTTTGTGAATGAAGCCAGAAGAATGTATCATAATGGAAGAGCATACGCCATAAAGAATAAAGCATCTGTATATAAAAGGCTGAAATGGTAAGCAAAATCCTTTTCAAATCATCCAAAAAGCTCCTAACTGTGGATTTGGTGTAAGGTTTGACCTACTGGGTTTTTCCTGTAACACAATAAGTGACTTCATTTTAAATGGATTATTATCTGAAAAGTGTCTGATGCTGTTATAAAACACCAAGACAGCCTTATGGTGGGTTTTGATTAAGCAATTTCTGTAGGATCCCTTTGAAAGAATAACTTCCTGCCTGTATGAGGGCAGAGGGAATCATTTTGTGGTTAGTAATCAAACAGTAAAGAAGGAGAGTGATTGATAATGCAAACTTAGCAGACCCATTCTGGTTTGTTTACTCAGCTCAGGTATTCCTTTTTCTAGCATCCATGCCAGTTGTTTTATTATTAGCCCATAGATGCTCTTCTCCCTACCTTCTTGAAAAGTGCACATGTGAAATTGCATCGTACAGTGATGTGGTATGCTTGTGTGATCTCATTCATAGGCAATATTGAGTTCAGTGGGACTTCTTTCTGAATAAGCCTGTTTAAGATTAGGCTATAAGAAAAAGATGAAAAGTACTAAATATTCCTAGACTGATTGCACTTTTATTCTTAATCAACATGCACTGGCTAAATGTTGATTAAAAAAGCAAACTTACATGTGGATCCTTTTGCAAATGTGAAAAAGGGTGAGGATGAAATAGGAGTTGCAAGAGTGCTGGAAGAAGATATGTCTGTGATTTTTAAAAGTCATAAATAGGTCGGGTAGATGGGTTTCCATTAATTATTGGGCAATGAATGGTTATGGGAAGTGAATGTCCAAAGCATTACTTCCACATGGCAGAATCTAAACTTCTGTTGCATTGCCAGAAAGATAATGGTAAGCCACTAGAGGCTCAATTTTAAACAGTTTAAAGTACAGGATGAGATGATTTAAGATGAGATGGATCATTAAAGAAAGTTACACAAAAAGAGAGTGCAGGACTCACTTTCATCCCCATCAGGCAGTAGAGCACACTGATGACACTCATTGGCAGCACGTAAAAGAGGAAGGAGCTTAACTGGATGATACAGTTGTAGATCCACATGGGCTGAACCACAGCACACGTTGCTGAGCCGGGGACTTCTGTGTGATTTGGGAAATACTGCAGTACGATGCCGTGGGTGCTGGTGTTGGGAAGAGAGAAGAGGACAGATAGGAGCCACAGGGCAATGATGATCCTCAAAGCGCGCCGCCTGGTGCTCTTCAGCTTGGCTCGGAAGGGGTGCATGATGGCCACGTACCGCTCTATGCTGACTGTGGTGACGTTCAGGATGGAGGCGAAACACACTGTCTCAAAGAGAGCCGTCTTGAAATAGCACCCAGCCAATCCAAACAAGAAGGGGTAGTTGCTCCACATTTCGTAGACTTCCAAGGGCATCCCACAGAGCAGGACCAGCAGGTCGGAAATGGCAAGGCTGAAGAGATAGTAGTTAGTGGGCGTTTTCATGTTGCGGTGCCTGAGAATCACCAGGCACACTAAAAGGTTGCCCGACACTCCAACCAGGAAAATCGAAGCATATATCCAAGTCATAGGCAGGAACAAATGGCTCCGTCTGGGTCCATATAAAAAGGTAAGATAGTCCTCAGTGCTGTTTAGGTATCTTCTAATCAGTGGCTCCACTTCATCTTCTGTTTGGTAGACACCTGAAGATATGTTTGTGATCCAATCCATTGCGGGTATAGTGGATGAAGAATCCCTTTCCAGGCTCCAGACTGACCTAGATTGTCCAAGATTTTCTTGTTTCAGATGGCTCACTTTTCCAAGTAAAAATGGGACAGAACAGAACAGAGAGATAGAGCAATAGAGAAAAAGAGAGAAATTATGGGGAGAAGGTCTGGGGGGAGGAGAGAGAGAGAGAGAGAGAGAGAGAGAGAGAGAGAGAGAGAGAGAGAGAGTCCTTTCAGACTCAAAAGCATAAAGGCACTGAGAGAAAAGAAGTGTGTGTGTGTATATGTATATACAGATATGTGTATATGTCTGCCTTGACTATTTTAACTGTTCACTTGTGAAGAGTCCCTTCGATAGCAAGCTCCTCCCTTCTCCCAGATACTCATTGGCTGGCTACGTGAATCAAATGACATGTTGATCGAGCTGGTCTTTGCTTTCCTGACAGTTACAGTCACTGAGCTGGGAGTAAAGGTGGAGGGAAAGAAGATAAGAAGACTAGAGCATTGAATCTGAAAGCTTTGGTGTAAGGCCACCTGTAAAATTCTTCACCTTGTTAGAGGCTAAGTGTCCCTGTGGGAGGGGGTGCAGGCTGTGTGCTGCAATCAGAAGTTCTGTTAAAGTGAATTATTTTGGCTGGAAGTTGGCGTGGTGGTGTTAAAACACTGCAGTTTATAGGTTTATTCCCTGTATAGATTTGAGTGTTCTGCGTTAAGCAAAGAGGAATAAACCATGGCAATAGGTTGGCTTTTCATTGTAGAGATCTATTCAGAGAGCAGTCCTCTGCATTAGTCAGTTTCAACGGTATTAACATAACACCAGTGCACGCCTGGAGGTGGAAATTCACCACATGAGAGCACTATATCAGTGCAGATCTGGGGAAGTAGAAACCCTGGAATGTATTTTAAGGCAATCAGCAAAATGGCAAGAATTGCATGCTGCATATAATGCGGTGTCAATTTTTTATAACAGCAACAACATTATCCTTGAGGATAGTTCTGAGACCTGGTGATCCAGAGTGTGGGATCTCACACCTTCAGTTCATCTCTGACCAAAGGGAATAAATGTTGCTCATTAAAAAAATAAAATCCAATTCTAAGCAAAACAAACAAAAACACCCCACCAACTAGCAAGGTAGATTAGAAAGTTGCTTTCCAAAGTGATTGGCATGCAGAACATTTTGTGGGGAGTATTTCAAATTGGTTTAGGACTGTCATTTTTTTGTCAGGTGGTTTGGGTAATGGAAATGAGCATTAAGATAGGCATGCATCAGAATAACTCCAAGCAGTTTCATATGATTAGCCCTGTGTTGTTTAACAATAATCCATGGTTTTCTGTTACGTGTCAAGGCCCCCCAAGCCACCCCCAGGAGAATAAAGACACAAGGACACATAATGTTAGGTTAAATGTTAATGGGCCAAATTTAGATCACAGCTTTATTGGTTACAGAATGTGAGTGGTATTGGCTTAGGCACTGGCATCAACAGACTATATCTGACTCCTGCCCGCCTTGCAGGAAGTCTGGTAAGGGTAAACCTCCAGTAGGGGGAGCCCCGATGATGTGGATCAACTCGAGCCCCCCCTGGGTTCCTGCTGGGGTTGTGGCATGGCCCTAGCCACTCCCCAGGCTTCAGACAAAAACCACACCCCCAGATTCCTTTAACGGAATACCCTAGAGCATGGAGGGGCAGGTAGTGGCCACACCTCCCCTCCCCCACACACTGCTATTCAAATGCCTAACCGTCAAACCTTACAAAGTTGTGATGATTGCTACGAGGTAGGCGGAAACCAAGTGGTGCGAGGCTGCCTCAGAATTGTGCCAAGGCTTAAATTGTCCCCACCAAGCAACCTGATTGGCCACCTGGCAACCTGACATGGCCGGTGTCTCCCCCAGCGCGATGCGTGATACCGTTCCGCCCCAACACTGTGGGAAGTGGCTAGGTGGCCGGACCACAACCTGGCCCCACCAGGAAGTGGACCCATTCTATATGAATACTAATTCCCATAGGCTTGTGTGCTTCCCTCACCCTTCTTCACTATGCCAAAAAAGAGATCAAAGGTTCTGCTTTTCCTGCTAAATAAACTTCATTTCTCTCCAATGGAGAAACTCTGTGAACTGTAGTTTGTTTAAACCATGATTAGTGAGAACATGCCTTAGTGTCATAAGTTGGCTTGTTCTGATTGTGCTCTGGGCTGCTGTAAAAAATGGATGCTGTATCAAATAGTCTGGCAGTGTAGTTTAGAGCAATCAGTGAGAGCAAGGACTTAACATTTTTAAAAATGAAAACTTTGTGGCTCATACAGTTTCTCAGCTATCGGCAATAATTTCCCCAAGAATAAAAGGCTTGATGTTACACAGTTTTTGCCTATTCACCTACAGTGAATAGTGCCTGATCTGATTAATGCCTGATCTGATAAGCTAAAAACATTTTACATTGAAAGCCAGAGAGCAATTCCTCAAGGGAAAGGAACTTGATTCAGAATGCTTCTGAGAGCATTATGAGCTGGGCAAATTCTTTTTCTGAGCCAGATAATTATGACCTTTAGAGACATCACTACTCCTGGATATTAGCTTAGGTATTCTGTTAAAAATCAGAATGGTCTCTCTCCCCCTGCCCCACTACAGGGGGAGAGATGCATGTGTTTAGCAGAGACAAAAATCTGGGTACACTTTCTGACAGGTTTTGGCAATCAAAAAGAAGCTTGGCATTTATTAGAAGTTCAGACAAATGCTTCTGCATTTGTAATCATTGGATTACAAAAGCAACTGAAAAGTTCAGACCGTGAATATCATAAACGAGATGCAAGGAATCTTGTGCTTCCAAGACTTTTTCAGGTGGTCCGCAATTTAGCGGAACCACCTGCTACATCGGGGCCCAGTACGGGCCACATGACCTCCTGCAATGATTTTGCAAAGTTTTTTTGCAGATAAAGTCGCTCAGATTCAGGAAGAGGTAGACGCCACCGTGGGAGCAGGGCCGGGGCGGGAGAGTGCTAGAGTCCTGTCTAGTCAAATTGCATGGGATCAATTCCAATCTGTTACCTCCGAGGATGTGGGCAGGCTGCTTGGACGAGTGAAACCAACCACCTGTCTCCTTGATCCTTGCCCATCCTGGCTTATAAAAGCTAGCCGGGTAGGACTGGGCGATGGGCTTCGTGGGGTGGTGAATGCTTCCCTCCGTGAGGGAGCCTTCCCAGACCCGCTGAAAGAGGCGGTTATTAAACCACTTCTTTAAAAACTATCTTTAGATGCGGCCATGATGGCCAACTATCGCCCAGTCTCAAATCTTCCATTCTTGGGCAAGGTGATTGAGCGAGTGGTTGCTGAACAACTCCAGGCACGCCTGGAAGAAGCGGACCATTTGGATCCATTCCAGTCGGGATTCAGGCCTCATCATGGGACTGAAACTGCCTTGGTCGCACTGGTTGATGATCTCCGGCGGGCTAGGGACAAAGGTGAGAGCTGTTTCCTAGTTCTGCTGGATCTCTCAGTGGCGTTTGATACCATCGACCATAACATCCTTCTGGACCGTCTTGAGGGGCTGGGAGCTGGGGGCACTGTTATACAGTGGTTCCGATCCTTCCTCCTGGGCCATGTTCAGAAAGTGGTGGTGGGGGATGAGTGTTCAGACCCCTGGGCTCTCACTTGTGGGGTGCCTCAGGGTTCTGTCCTCTCCCCCATGCTTTTCAACATCTACATGCAGCCGCTGGGAGAGATCATCAGGGGGTTTGGGCTGGGTGTTCATCAGTATGCGGATGATACCCAGCTCTACCTCTCTTTCAAATCAGAACCAGTGAAGGCGGTGACGGTCCTGTGTGAGTGTCTGGAGGCGGTTGGAGGATGGATAGCAGCTAACAGATTGAGATTGAATCCTGACAAGACAGAAGTACTGTTTCTGGGGGACAGGAGGCGGGCAGGTGTGGAGGACTCCCTGATCCTGAATGGGGTACCTGTGCCCCTGAAGGACCAGGTGTGCAGCCTGGGAGGCATAGGTTAAATCCGTGTCCAGGGCAGCTGTGTACCAGCTCCATCTGGTACGCAGGCTGAGACCCTATCTGCCTGTGGACTGTCTCGCCAGAGTGGTGCATGCTCTGGTTATCTCCCGCTTGGACTACTGCAATGCACTCTACGTGGGGCTACCTTTGAAGGTGACCCGGAAACTACAACTAATCCAGAACGCAGCAGCCAGACTGGTGACAGGGAGCGGCCGCCGAGACCATATAACACCGGTCTTGAAAGACCTACATTGGCTCCCAGTACGTTTCCGAGCACAATTCAAAGTGTTGGTGCTGACCTTTAAAGCCCTAAACGGCCTCGGTCCAGTATACCTGAAGGAGCGTCTCCACCCCCATCGTTCTACCCGGACACTGAGGTCCAGCACCGAGGGCCTTCTGGCGGTTCCCTCACTGCGAGAAGCCAAGTTACAGGGAACCAGGCAGAGGGCCTTCTCGGTAGTGGCGCCCTCCCTGTGGAATGCCCTCCCACCAGATGTCAAAGAGAACAACAACTACCAGACTTTTAGAAGACATCTGAAGGCAGCCCTGTTTAGGGATGCTTTTAATGTTTGATGTATCATAGTATTTTAATATTCTTTTGGAAGCCACCCAGAGTGGCTGGGGAGGCCCAGCCAGATGGGCGGGGTATAAATAATAAATTATTATTATTATTATTATTATTATTATTATTATTATTATTATTATTATTATTATAAAAAAGTTCTTTCAGTCGCAAGAGACCAACCAAAAACTAATTAAATAAAATATGGTGGGAAGGAAAAATGTGTCACAGAAAATTTAGGCATTTTGATTGGAGCATTTCAGAGAATGGAGATTAGCAAGCGTAGCCGAAGTGAATCTTGTAACCTGTTTGGGAATGCCTTGCGCGCTTCATTTCATGGAGCTAATATGATTTAAGACCCTAGATTTTTAAAACAGTATTTTTTTAAAAGACAGCTATAGTGATAAGATAACAGAGTCTTCAGGTTTAATGATGATGGATAAAATAATTTCATAAAACTGTATCTCTCAAAAATAATTTATAACCTGTTAAGCTCAAATGCTGAGAGAGCAGAAAGTGGGGTGACTGCCCAGAGTATTTGTTTTCTTCATTCCCTGCCTGATTTTTTAATTTTATTTTTACATAAATTTGTAAAAAAGAAATGCTGTTCTGTTGGTATTCTTGTTGGAAGGCTGACAGGGAAACTTTTGCTGTTCATTTACTCTGTACTGGCTAGGATTAACATTGACAATAGACAGTGACTAAATTTCTGAAAGGACAATAACATCTGCATTTATTATAAGTGATTGGGACATTAAAATGTTAGCTGTCAAATAATTTGCTCTCACCATTCTTCAGTGAAAACGGGCCCAAATGTAAAAGAATCCTTAAAAGGCTATAATGAGCCATTATTGAGCTACCTGTTGACTATATTCAAAGAGGAAATGGATGGATAATTCCTCAGTTCATCATTCACCTGGCAATCTGTTTAGGATTCTTTAATTTATGAAAATGGCTTCCATTATAAGAAGAAGCTTTTATACACCTGTTGGGAAGACAGTTGTTGTAAAATTTGGATATTGTCATTTAATGGGGCTTTTATATATATAAAAAATATTTCCCTCAGAATTTGGCTCTAACATTTTTTTTCCTGCTTATTACAGATCAGAAACCTGACTGTTCCAAGGAAACACCCTCTTAGTAGAACTGTGTGATGTTCTTGAATCTTTGTCCTCAGTTTGAAATGTAATAAATGGGTGACTAGTGGCAGAAAAAGTTAAAACCAGTTATAAATGCAGCAAACATTCTCCAACAGTATTACAGTGTTTTCTGTCCTTGGTTGCAGGAAAGCAATGCTTGTGTAGCAACTTGCCCTGGAACAGAAAAATATTAGTTAAAAATCCAATCCAGTACATTTGTATTCCCCCAATATTGCAAGTTGCTGAGCTCATCACTCCTATCTATGCCTACACCCTGACTGGAGAATTGTTTGTCTTTGTTTATCTCCTGTGATATTGTACCATTCTGTGTGACAAAATATGGGGTGGAGGGATTTTCTTATTTCTGAGGATCTTTCTATGTTTATTGGTTCCTCATTGATGCCCTTTTTCTATATCTAAAATTGATTCCGTCCTTTTGCTTTTAGGAAGTAGGAGAGCCAAACATACTGCTGCTCTTGGTTTTCTGACACGGTTCCGGGTTGTTGCGTGAATTTTCATTTATAACTTCTAACTAAAAAGATGTATGATTTTCAGTGATTGCATTTTTATCCTCCAAATGCAAATAATAAAGAAAATGGAACTTGTAGCTTTATTCCTGGTGACATTTATAATATTCCTGATTTTGGTTCATAATCATGTTCAGGTGTCTTATAGGCCACATGAGTATGAAAAGGGGAAATACTGAAATATTGTTATGCATTATGTTTATCATTGATAATAAGTGTTTATCATAAAGTATGAACACCTCTGATTAAGTGTACGTATAGGATCTGATGGTTTTGCGTGGACAGGCAGAGTTCCAAGATCCCGAGCGGTGCCCCCCCCCGTCATGTGGAATAACGACTCACGACAACGTGCTATGAGATTAAATTGGCCACAACTTTATTAAATTTCAAATGTGGGTAGACCTTGGCTCAGGCATTGGGTGTTCTCCCTACCCAGTCCCCAGCCAGGGACCTAGGGAGCATCAGGGTTATCCAGTGTGTGTGGGGGGGGGATGGGCCGTCTCTGGAGAACATATGTTCAAGCAGAGATAGCCACCCCCGTTACGCCGCCGCCGCAGGGGGAGAGCAATGACGACCTTTCATCGTACGGTCAAAGCCTCCCTTCAGAAACCCTTTAACGGGGAACCCTGGTATCACCGCTGCAAAGAGGAAGATGGACTAAAGGATTCCGCCCAAGGCCTGATACCGCCAAAGTTGTGACGTTTTGCTATGGGAAAGGCGAAACCTGCCAATGAAGGGAAATTCCTTTCCGGCCCTTTAACAGCGACCTTAACGTAGCAGCGCCCGCATACCTGTGAAGAAAAGTTAACCTGCAAAATAAGCCATTAACTGAGGGTGGGTGGGGTGGGAGAAGCTCTGGAGCCAAGTGAGGATTCCCAGGTAAGATCCTCCCTCTATTGTGTGGACAGGTAATCCCTCCCCTACCTGGCCTGGTCTCCTTGGGATTGGACAACTGACTGAGGTAGGCGGAGACCTCCAGGTATCCCACCTGAGGGAAGGCAAAGCCAAGCCTATGCTGTTGGAGCCGCTCCAGATCTAGGGGCTGTGCGCGTCCATGCAAAGGGCGCCCCCCGTTTTAAGCGAGGAGCGGTCATTGTTGATATTCCGTTGAGTTGTGTGTTTAAATGATTTTCAGGTAAACATCAGAATGCCAGTACCCTGACTTTATAGTTTAAACAAGAAAAAAAGTTTCCAATGCTTTGCACACAGAGCTGATCAAGTGTTGCTGGTAGTTTTCTCTTTTCCCCAGAAACAATCTGTCCCATTGGCCATTCCAGCCATCCTGACAGAAAGAGTGAAAGTGAAAATAACCATTCCAGGCGCTGTTGGCAACCAAAATCAAATTCCAGGCCAAGGAAAGATGTTCCTGGTTCCACACAGCTCACATGCACTGGATGGCAAATCCCACAGAATTAGAGGATTTGAATGCAGAGCTGTGGGATGGGTATCTCCAGTCTAGGAACCCCCTTTAAACTTCTCCATCAATGTTACAAAATACAAAATGAAGTCTGAGGCTGCTCAGTGGTGTAACACCAGATCAAACTAGCAGTACATTCCAGTCAGAAACACCCATTTGATGATGATTGTATTATTATTATTATTACAGTGGTACCTTGGTTCTCGAACTTAATCCATTCTGGGAGTCCATTCGACTCCCGAAACCATTTCAAAACCAAGGTGCAGCTTCCAATTGGCTGCACTCAATCAGAAGGCACAGAAGCTGCGCCAGACATTCAGCTTCCAAAAAACGTTCACAAACCAGAACACTAACTTTCGGGTTTGCGGCGTTTGGGAGCCATTTGTTCAACAACTAAGTCTTTCGGGAACCAAGGTACCACCGTATTATTTGCCATACTTCAGCCAAGGATCACATGGAATTTTCACAACATAATAATTACTATGTTGGCTGCAAGGAATATATAAACCTGACAATGAGCAGGTGTGAAACAAAATGTCCACAAGGCAAAATAGTCCGTCCCCCCGTCCCCCCCGTCTCACTTAGGCTAAGCTTGGTTTATATAAGTTTGAATCATGAGGGCTGTGATTCCTTCTAATATTAAGACAAACAACAACACACCCATGAACACAACATTATTTATTTATTTATTTTGGGTGAGTAGCCGTTCCATACCAGGTGCTTTCAGACCATCTGGTGCCATATATCTGCCCATGGCACAGAAGCCAACAGAGAATTTCTAATGGAACTGTCAGATGAGAAAACAAGGGCAGATTAAACAAAGAGAATAATGTCAAAGCACATGATTTGAGAAGGAAGCATCCAGGCTCTCATCAACAGCTGCACCTAATCACTGTACAACCTCATTTGGCTACTGCAGTCATTGGAGCATCTTTGTATAAATCATGTATTCCAGATGATACCAGAAGTTGCAGAACTGCATGAAAGTCCAAGCGTCAACACTCCTTTTTGTGAAGTCAGCCTATCTGACTGTCTCTTAACATTCTTAAGAATGTAAGAAGAACCTGCTGGACCAGGCAGATGAACCATCTGGGCCAGCTCCTCACAGGAGGAGCACTCACCCCCCCCCCCCGTGGTTCCCAACAACTGATGTTCAGAAGAATAAGGCATATGACAGCTGCCCATGCATCCAAGCAAAACCAAAATTATGGAATCTTATGCTCTTCTGTGTTTTCCCATGTGTACTCCATGGCCCCTTGATGTTTTGACTCTTTTTCACCTCCTGCCATTGCTCAGTTTACCTGCTTGCCTTCTTTTCTGCTATCGCTGCACGTGCAAATCAATGTGCCCACTTTTCTTACCTGTCAACCGTCAACCAGCAATCCTGTTGATTTTTTCCCCTGTGTGTACAGGTGTTTTGAGAGTGAGCCCAGCAGAATTTACTAGTGTTAACAGTCACCAATTGGATGTCTGTGGGGCAAAGTTGGTCTCCCCCCCCCCCCCGATGCTTGTCAGCCTAGAATCAAAACAAATGTGAAGGAAGCAGCATCTATGGAAACAACTTGATCTATTTTTGAGATGGGGTTAGGCAAAAACAAACCCATATTTGAATGTTTTCCAAAGTGACTAGCTGGGAAACCTCATTGCTGGCAGAAGCAGTGGTGATGCTTACATTTTGAAACACCCATCCCCCACTCCAACACTTTATCTTACTTCCTTTACTTATTTAACTGCTTACTATACTTACTGATCTCATTTCAGCTCCAATGGCACCCAAAGTCATTTGCAGTAATACAAAAATATTAAAAATATTCACAGCCAGAACAATTCAAATCTAGAAATATATCTGAAAATGAATAGCCCCACAGTCTAACTTGAGAGTTGGAACAGCAGAATAATTGAAACAAAAAAAAATTGTGAGTAAATGTAAAACAGGAGCAACAGAACCAAATCTTGCTTAACCTAACTACTGAAGGCACAGAGATATTATTTATTTTCACTCCTCTCTGGGAAGAGAGAAGAGACTGTGTCTGCCAAATGTCCAGAGAGAGGGAGTTCAAAATGACAGGGTCCACCACAGCAAAAGTTCTGCCCCTTGAAGTTAGTTTGGCATTCCATATGTGATGGTTCTTGGAACAGGGTTTCATTGGCAGATTGTAATGCTGTGTGGGGTGGGTTTCATATGGAAGGAAGCACTGATACAGACTCAGACTCAGCAATGTTTCAAACAGGAGATTCCTAGAACATGTTTGGCTTACATATTTCATAGTTTTTCTGGTTGGTTTGTTTTTTAAAAAAATTGTTTTCCATATTTATACACCCCTGCAGTCCTGGTTCTTTTCCTGCTCTTGAGATACGGCACCTATTTTGCGCTATGACCCCCCACCCCGCATGGCAGTCATTTTGTGACTGGTAACCACATCCTTAGAATGCCAAATATGCCCAAGAGCCCTCAAACACATCTATAAAGCCCAGGGAAGAATTTGGTTTTGGGGCCATGAAACCATGATTGTGGAAGCTTTTCATGTCTTCATTTCATATTCAAATAAATAGTCATTGTCAAAACAGAGAATTGAATTATAAATCTGCTGCCCATATGAGAACTGCAAGTATACGATTCCACTACTTGATTTTTTTCCTCTCATTAAAGAGAAATAGCTGGGGAAAGTTGGGCTGCATATCAATCAGATCAAATCTCGGTGTATATGGTGTGTGTGTGTGTGTGTGTGTGTGTGTGTGTGTGTGTGTGTGTTAAACATCAGATTAAAAGAAAAGAACCAGGTGAACTTGCTGGAGTTATTCATTAAACTGGACCCCAAACTTTAAATAGTGCAGAACAGTGTTCTATATTACAAGCAAAATTGTGTGTGGGAGGTGGGTGGGTAATAAAATTTTTCAACTTCACAAATTGGTGGACTTGCTTCTTCTTTGTGTTTCCTTGTAGTGTTTAAACATCCAACTGAATATGCCTCTTAACAGGCAACTGTGAGAGTAAGGTTTTTAAAAAAGGTAAAGGACCCCTGGGTGCTTCGTCCAGTCAAAGGCGACTATCGAGTTCCAGCGCTCATCTCGTTTTCAGGTTGATGGAGCCGGCGTTTGTCCACAGACAACTTTCCAAGTCATATGACCAGCATGACTAAACTGCTTCTGGCACAATGGAACACCGTGACAGAAACCAGAGAGCACGGAAATGCCATTTACCTTCCTGCTGCAGTGGTACCTATTTATCTATTTGCACTAGCATGCTTTCGAACTGCTAGGTTGACAGGGGCTGGGACAGAGCAACGGGAACTCATCCCATTCTGGGGATTCAAGAGCTGTGCAAGGCTCTCCCTGATCCAGTTCTGGGCCCAATTTGACAGTGGATTCAGCACCAAGACAAGTATAATCACACTAGTTATTCAAATTTTAAAGAGGTGCTGGCCCATCATAATATAATTGACTATAATATACTTCTTCTGGTCTTCAAAGTATATCTTGTAAAGGTACAAGTATACAGAGAAATCAACTAGCAGTTTACCATTCTAGCTCAACATGCTATACTTTGCCATATAGCATGTAACTTTCAGTGTCACTGCTGATACCTTGCGCTACACTCCCTGAGTACCTCACACACCTCCTGAATTCAGTCTTGGATTTATATCCACCACTGCACATAGACACATTCCTTAGAGAAATCATGCTCCAGGAATTTATTCTTGGACCATTTCTAACCAACCTGTGCAGCTGGATCTTTCTCTAAGCAGAATCCAGGCATGGGGGATGGGCTGCTCAAGACATGGCAGCATAGTGGGATTTCACCAATTTATCCAGATTACACCAACATTCACCAAACTTGCACACACCAAGGTACTAATGAAATTAGACACAGGGTTGTATCTCATGCTGGTCCTGTGGCTGGCTGCCTTGATCCCCTGGAATTGCAACACACCTCCTGGAAAGCCTGAACATAATGATGGACTAGCACGCTTTCTTTTCTTTTTCTGAGCAGTGCCTTCTCACCCATTCTTTATGTCCAAGATCATAGGACAAATACACTTGCATTTACACAAGTACTGTAAAGAGCTGTTTTCTCTTACTCCTGAGGTGAAAATGGTGTGTTTTCTGTTGCCAATAAGTGTCCTGGGCAAACAACAGGTTTGCAAATAATATGGTTGGGCCTGCGTGGGAAACTGGTAGCTTGATGAGAAAAGCTATTGCTCAAGTGTACCAACTTCAGAACAGCAAAACAAATTGGCTTTGTAATAGCAAACAATGTACAGCTCAGCTCAGCTGCTTTTGAATGGGAATGACACCAATTTGACCCGATTGTGCATGCAATACACCAAGACAAGTCCTGCATGGGTCTACTCAGAAGTAAGTCCTATTGAGTTTAGCAGTGCTTACTTACTCTTGTCTGATGCCTTGCTTAAATAACTGGTTGCTTTTTCTCCCAAGAAAAAAATAATAATACTGGTTACATCCAACTTGATTTCCAGAGGGATGGTGAGACTAGCCTCATGGCAATCAGAATGTCCCCAAACATATATCAAAGGCAAATGAAGTGAATTAAAATGCCCCATGGATAAGTTAGGAACATAGGAAGCTGCCTTATATTAATGCAGACCACTGGTCCAGTTAGCTCAGTATCACCTACACTGATGGGCAATGACTCTACAGGATTTTAGACAGCAGTCTCGCCCAGCCCTGTCTGGAATTGATGGGGACTGAACCTGGAACTTTTTGCATGCAAGGCAGATGCTACACCACTGCTTTTGTAGAGAACACAACAGCGATGGGGAAACTCAACACCTAAACATATGCACCAGTGTGCCTTTTGATAGATTTGTTCTCATTTTAATTTCTTCTTCTTCTAGATTCCAAGAAGTGCTGTGCCAAATGTCCTTTAAAAAGAGGGGGTGGGGGGAATCAATAGGAAATATTTATCTGAAATTAAATAAGCAATAAGCAATGATAGTTAATAATGTTCTCATTGCATCCAAAAGCACTGTCACGTCTTCCCTCATCTGACTGCTTCCTTTTAGCAGAACTTGATGCTGTGGTCATGCAGGAAGACAGAGGGAAATTAACTGACATTATTATCTGAAATTTCCCTCCTAAGGTCTGTGAACAATTCTCCTTGTGAGAAGGCCCCTGTGTAAGGACAGTTAATTCAGAAACCAGTGTCCAAATTAGGCCCTTGTTGAAATGTCCAGATGTTACACAGCCAAGGTCTATTTTTCTTCTTTTAAAAAATTTCTAACTTGACATCCTTGACTGTTCACCTTCCTTTCCAAGAACCCACTTCCATTTAGAAATGAATGTTGCTTGTTACATATGTAAAAGGAGATTAGGTCTTGCATGCTGGTTTTCAATGAGCATGTAACAAAATTGTGGGAGACCTTTATTTAGCACCATTAAAGCACACTGCAGCTTTTCAAATGCTGTCATTTTTGTGCAAGTCACACATTTTCAACAAGATCTTAATGATAAAAAATTATTATTGCAGTAAGACATGAGAGCAGAGCATGTATATCTCAAGTGAAGTGCATAGTGGGGTGAGATTGAAAAATGTGTATTTAACCTTCGTAAAGGAGGACACCATGCAAAGCCCTTGAAATTCTATAAGCAACAACGAAAGTACTTTATCTGCACATGGACTCTTGGAACTCATAATACGATTAGAAGCTCTGCAGAGGCATCAGCAAATCTGTTAGTAGCAAATAGGTTATAGACTGAACAACAATATGAATGGATCTCCGAAACCCACTGGAAGGGTACCTCTTAAAGGACCAAATATGCATGGTATTAAATGCATCTTTGTATTTAATGTGCAGGTTTCAAACAATATAAATAGCACCAGCTGCTGGGGAACAAAAGAAGCTCCCTTATATCGAGTCTGACCACTGATCCATCCAGCTCAGAACTGTCCACAGCGACTTGTAGTTGCTCTCCATGGTTTCAGGCAGGGGGCAGTCCCAGACCTACCTGGGGATGCTAAGGATTAAATCAGAAACTTTCTGCATGTAAAGCAGATGTTTTGCCACTGATCTATCTCCCTGTGGATGATAATTTTGGATAGATGTTACAGGAACTGCCACATTTTTAACATGGGGGGGGGGAATGCAGGTACTGAATACCATTGAGTAGCCCCAGAAAAACAGCACTGATTGTGGGGATCCCTGTATGGTTCGGCAAGGAAAACAAACATGAAGAAGGCATATAAGCCTTTCGTTCTCTGCTGGGGTCCTGAAGATACTATATACATTGGGAGGAAATTCCCTATTGGTGTCACAGTCCCCACCCCCAATGCAGAGCAAATACCTCAGGGAACCCCCTAAACCTGTTGTGAGAAGCCTGCCCCGTTAATATTCTGGCAGCCTCCTGGTTAATATTCTGGACACCACTGTTATTGTAATGGTAATAAATCACCATTTTAAAGCACCCTTCACAAAGCAAGTCCACACAGGGCACATTATGGCAGTCTAATCTGAATGTCACCAGGTCATAAACCTCTGTGACCAGGTCATTTATCTCTAGGAAATGGTGCAGGTAACATATCAGCCTGAGCTGAAAAAAGAACACTGCTGGTCACTGAGTCACTTGAATGGCCAAACATTGTACTGGATTTGAAAGGGAAAGCACACACACACGCACACACCTCTGGGTATAGGGTGGTATATAAAATCAATCAATCAATCAACTCCATCCAAAACAGGATTTACTGTACACCTAGCTTCACAAGAACATAAAAAGCCCTGTTGGATTAGGCCAATGGCCCATGTACATACATACATACATACATACATACATACATAATTTTATTTGTATGCCGCCTTTCCACAGTTTAAACCATGCTCAAGGCAGCCTACAATATGAAAAAAAATATATAACTACAACATAAAAAGTAGTCATCAAAAATACATAAAATATTAAGCAAATACTCAACCAAACTGAACAATTTCCACATAAATCACAATAAGATCTATACGAAAGATACATAAAACCAACAATAAATACATCTAAGACACAGAGGTCAAGATCCTGCAGCCACACAATGTGAAGTTTTTATTCCCAGGGATAAAAGAGTCTCCATTTTCTCTGCTGGATGAGCCTCTTCCACTCTTCTGGTACCTCTGATGACACAGGAAGCAGAGGTCAATTTGCTAAGCGGCAAGGTTAAATTGGGTTTTCTTCTCTTTAGTTTTTGATAGATTTTGCAACACAGCAGCCAAATGATAACAATCTCTAGTGTGATGCGGACCCAGATATGTGTGTGTCCTGAACCTGAAACAGGGATATTAAGAAAGAATTGAAGCACACATGATTCATTTTGCTGATAAAAAAGCTGGTACTCTCCAGTAAGTCCTTCATAAGCATTCTTGATAGCAAGGCTGCTGTCAGATACATAAACATGTAGTTCAGCATCCTGTTCACACAGTGGCCAACAGTAATAGCCACTGTTAGCCTTACCCTGCATGAAGTTGTCCATGGTGGCCACCATCAATGGCTCTTGTCGGAGAAAATTCTGTAGTTTCACTATATAATATGTGAAAAGTCATGTTGTTGTTGTTTAGTCATTTAGTCGTGTCTGACTCTTCGTGACCCCATGGACCAGAGCACGCCAGGCACTCCTGCCTTCCACTGCCTCCCACAGTTTGGTCAAACTCATGTTGGTAGCTTCGAGAAAAGTCACATTCTGCTTCAAAGGATGTGTACAAGTCCTGGTGTTTTGAAGAGAGGGAGAAAAACTCCATGCCATACATGGACTGCAAGATGATCAAACCTATCCATTCTGAAGTAAATCAGCCCTGAGTGCTCACTGAAAGGACAGATCGTAAAGCTGAGGCTCCAATACTTTGGCCACCTCATGAGAAGAGAAGACTCCCCGGAAAAGACCCCGATGTTGGGAAAGATTGAGGGCACAAGGAGAAGGGGACGACAGAGGACAAGATGGTTGGACAGTGTTCTTGAAGCTACGAACATGAGTTTGACCAAACTGCGGGAGGCAGTGGAAGACAGAAGTGCCTGGCATGCTCTGATCCATGGGGTCACGAAGAGTCAGACACGATTAAACGACTAAACAACAACAACAATCATGTTGCCTCTTACTTGCTGTAACCTTTTCACGCAGGGGAGTTGCTCCCCTTAATGATTTGGGTGGTCCTTTTCTGAACCTTTTGCTACTCTACGATGTGTGGGAATGTTCAGAGTGGCAGGAAAGGATATATTGCTTATTAATATCCTTCCTAACTTGCGCTAGCAAGTTTCTTTATGTAGCAGAGTTACATTCCCCTTTGTGACATGAACAGCACATGCATAGCTGGTTGCAGGCTTGTGTAAGGCTCTCACTATTATACAATTCAGTCTGTGTCAGATTGAATTGTATATTCCTGGTAAATTCCCTTTAATCCCTCTTAAAATGAATAAAAACACGGCAATCTTATTCAAAGTCAATAAAAGAAGTTTACTCACATCAGTTCACAGTTGGATTCCTGAAGGCAGACTTAGTTACACATATGTACATGTGGATCTACCCATATGGGGGAATAATCCCAGTACTTATGCTAGCTGAGAAACTAGCATAGCATTCCTAGCTACAAAGCTGGTCAAATGAAGAAGGAAGTCAAAGACAGGGAGAGTACTGTGTGACCTGTCCTTTTGTTACCTGGACAGGTAAGGTCATGCCCACCTCTAGTCACATGCAAGGAAGGATGCTTCAGCCCAGGAGGAAATAGGGAGTTTAGACTGGCTGGACCAACATCCCCTTGCATGTCCACTCTAGGAAAACAAGGAATGTTGTATTTGACTGCTCCCAGTGGATTACATCCCACACAAGGTCCTTTCTGAGATGAGTCAACCAGAACTGTACACAGTTTCAAATGTGATCACATCACAGATTCGCATACCCCTCAATGTTCCAACATTCCATTTAACATTGAACAATGAATGCAAATCTTTGACTTATTTAGATTTACAACTCACTCTATTTCTAAGCTTCAGAATTGTTTGAAAGAAATCTGTAATAGTTTGGACATGATCAGTTATTAATTCTGAAGATTTATGGTGCCATATTATTTCCAGCTATGCTGGATGTGAGATTGGAATCAGCTCTCTCACACTGTTGCTGGCATTCCTGTGTCCTGCCTGTCAGATACTTTATTTGGCATTCTGTCCAAGGCATGATGAGGATGGAACGTGACAGGTGGGTAACGTAAGCAATTCTGCTGCTCCTTGATCCGCAATATCCTTTCCCAGTATCAATATAATTTGTTTTTGCACATCTCAGCATTATTCATAAGCAGTGCTTATGTTCCTGATTTATATCTAATTTCCTCAGGATATCAAGTCACAAGCTCTTGCGTTTGTTATTACTTTCTTTTCACACTAACTGCTGCTGGAATGTTCTGGTTTTCAAAATATGCAAGGTCCACACGCGCCCCAAGAGGCTTCCTATATGGAACACAGAAATCATATTGAGTTTCTGAGAAATTCAAGCTGTATTGCTACAGCAAGAGTGTAATAAATTATTCCTGCTCCTGAAGAAAGTGACACATTAAAATGTTTGTGAATATGACAGTGTACAATAAATGTGCCACTTTGAGCATCCATTTGAGGCTTCCCCTTCCTTTTTTGGCAAGTTTAAATTGTTAAGGCAGGCTATTTTCTTTAAACAATATTTATCTACCTCTGTGATGGGCAATATAACTTCTATACTCATTTTAATATATTTGCATCCACAAATACTTGGTTTTTCTGAAAAGCCCACAAACATTGATAAATGTAGAGAGCAGGGAAACTCTTTTTCAGAAAACAAAGAGTTTCTTATTATTATTTATTATTATTATTCATTTCATTTCTATACTGCTTTATATTTAAAAGGAAAGAAAATCTCAAATCAGTTTACAGTTTATATAGTTTATAGTTCATTAAAACATCAACTAAAACAATCTAGAATAAAACATTACTTAAGAAAGTCAAATATAAAGTAGTAACATAAATAAGAGAAAACTAAAATACAGTGGTAAAGGTAACGGGTAACGGGTAAAGGTACCCCTGCCCGTACGGGCCAGTTGTGACCGACTCTAGGGTTGCACGCTCATCTCGCTCAAGAGGCCGGGAACCGACGCCGTCCGAAGACACTTCCGGGTCACGTGGCCAGTGTGACGAAGCTGCAACTGGTGAGCCAGCACCAGTGCTGCACACGGAAACACCATTTACCTTCCCGCTATAAAGCGGTGCCTATTTATCTACTTGTACTTAGGGGTGCTTTCGAACTGCTAGGTGGACAGGAGCTGGGACTGAACGACGGGAGCTCACCCTGCCGTGGGGATTCAAACCGCCGACCTTACGGTCAACGTCCTAGGCACTGAGGTTTTACCCACAGCGCCACCCGCATCCCTAAAAAAATACAGTGGTACCTCAGGTTAAGTACTTAATTCATTCCGGAGGTCTGTACGTAACCTGAAACTGTTCTTAACCTGAAGCACCACTTTAGCTAATGGGGCCTCCTGCTGCTGCCGCGCCACTGGAGCACGATTTCTGTTCTCATCATGAAGCAAAGTTCTTAACCTGAGGTACTATTTCTGGGTTGGCAGAGTCTGTAACCTGAAGCGTGTGTAACCTGAAGCGTATGTAACCCGAGGTACCACTGTATTATCTTATTTCAAAATAAAACATTATAAAGGTCAACTACAGAATGCATATTTAACACAGCAAAGTTAACCAACAAGTCATCTTAAACATTTCAAAATACTGTAAAACATTACTAAAGGAAGTCAAATATAAAAAGCACATTAAAAATAGCATAATTAGCAAGAGAACAAGATAGAACATATCTGCTGCTGCTGCTGCCAATGGTGGTTCAAGGAGGGCGATAGCAATGACAGCTCAGGCTTGATGACAGCCAGGTTTAAAAACAGTGAACCAGTTTTAGAAAAGATGTTCAAATTGGTTTTTAAATTTCTATTTTTGTTAAATAATACCATTCTACACAGTTCTGGGAGGATAGCTTCGAGATGCTGGGCTACTTCAAATGCAATGGGAAACTCTGAATGAACTGCAGCTAGCCACAATCTTGTGTACTCCTCCTAGAGTTGCCATAGTCCTCAAAGTGAAAATCCAGACATAGTGGCCTTTTTTTGAATTTTTAAATGATTCTTTTAATAATATTAACACCCCTTGCCATACGTCCTGGTTTTCCTGGACATTTTGCTGATGTGCCCAAAACCCACCTGGAAGAAGAAGAGTTTTGGATTTGATATCCCGCTTTATCACTACCCTAAGGAGTCTCAAAGCGGCTAACATTCTCCTTTCCCCTCCTCCCCCACAACAAACACTCTGTGAGGTGAGTGGGGCTGAGAGACTTCAATAAGTGTGACTAGCCCAAGGTCACCCAGCAGCTGCATGTGGAGGAGCGGAGACGCGAACCCGGTTCCCCAGATTACGAGACTACCACTCTTAACCACTACACCACACTGGAGATCATTTTCTTGCCCAATTCCCGGAGGTGTCCAGGAAAACCCGGATATAACGCTAACTCCTCCATTAGGCACATGCTTGGAAGTATCTGTCTTTACTTTTAAACAAACTACAGATTCCAAGTGCAGGAAATTGTGGTTTATCTAGTTCAAGGATGGGGAAAACAAGGAGCCACCCAGATGATGTTGAAATACAAGTCCTATCATTACTGATACTGAGGCTAGGGCTGATAGGAGTTGGAGATCAACAACATTTGGAGAACCTCATAGGAAGAAGACAGAATTTGAAACCATGTTCTGAGCCTGAATTGTTTGCACTGATTAGTGTTTAAACAAAGCACACTCCTCCAAGTTACATAACTGGGAATACAGTGGTACCTTGGGACTTCCGGGTTGGCACCATCGCCGAATGGCGGACTCCCTCCGAGCTCCGGAGGGAGCCTGCTCGGCAGGGGCTGGGTCCTACCGCGCCGGCGACGCGGGGACCCTCAAAAACCATGGGCGCTGAAACCCATGGACATGGTGACTCGGCTGGCACCTTTTGAGCCCCCCCGACCCGCGAAGGAGCCTTTTTAAAGGCTGCGGAACGGGTGACGGGGGGGGGTGCTTTGAGTCCTCCGCTTCCCCTGCTGAGCGAAGCCGCATGCCATTCGACGGAGAGCGCTGACTTCTTCTATTGAAAATTTGGACTTAAAAGAATAACCCGTGAGTAATCGGAACCTGGACTAAAAAGGGGGATAAATTTTTTAAAAAATTCGGAGCGAACGGGGGAGGCGCAAAAAGGAAGTCAGCCCCCCCCCCTGTTGTAGAGGAGTTAAAGCAAAGGACTTGACAACTAAGATTGAGCGCAACACTATTCTGACAAAGTTATTAATTTCGCGAGGGAAAATTATAAGACTGAGCTGGAGGAGAAAAGTGGAATTGAATTAAAAAGCAACCCCCCCCCCCTGGAACCCTGGGAGCGATTTGTGAGAGCACCGGGAGAAGAGAGATGGAGGTTTTGACAGCTGTCAACGAGCTGTCAAAGCGGAACAAAATAGAGAACTTTGTTATGAGGACTTTGCCGGTTACATTTGTTGCAAATTGGATATAAATTGTTTAAAACAAGGAATAACAAGTTATTTGGACTGGTGGGCGTGATCTGGAAGGGAATTGAGTTATTGCAATCCACCTAGAGGAGCTGAGGGATATTACAAGTATTGTTGCATGGAATTTGAATAGAACTTTCTATCTCCTGGGAAACTGCAGAAATGGAACACTATTTTGTCTACAGAGGTCTACATACTAAAGGAGACAATGGATTTATTTGTTGAAGAATGAAAGGGATTTGACGTAATGTTTTGTTCCTGAATAACAAGCCTCTGCAGAGGAATTAGAAGCTTTTGGAATTAGAACATTTGTGCAGGAGAGCAGGAAAAAAAAAAAGGAGGAGTGAGATCAACAAGAACAACAAGAATAATAAGAATTGGACAAAGTTGGAAGTGGGAACATTTGGGACATCCAGATTTGACAGGTTTAAAGAAATAAAATTGGAGTTTTTACTCCTAAATATAAAAATCTGGATGGAAGAAATGGGCCTTTTTGAGACAGATTCCTTCCAAGATTGGACATTCGAAATTAAAGATGACTGGTAAAGGACTATGGCCTAGAGAGATGTGGGAACTCCAGGAAGACATCAGACGTTGATGAGCGTTGGGAACGCAACCGGTAAAGGGGGGAGGGAAATTTGGAATCCAAAGGGTGTTAAATTATTATTTTTTATTTTTTCCTATTTGTATTGCATATCAAAGGGGGGAACTCGTGGAAGGGAACAGGTCGATTTCAGGAGATGAGAAAATATTTTTAAAATTGGGTTAATGACAATAAGTTCAAAATTTGGGATAAGAACTTGTTGAATTTATTTGTAAGAATCGGAATACAAGAGGGGGAGGGGAGGGGAAGTCCTGGAAAGATGTTATTGGAAAAAAGATTTTAAATTTGGATGTTTTGTTTTTCTTATTTTGTTGTAATTGGAAAACCCTAATAAATATTATATTAAAAAAAATAATACAGTGGTACCTTGGTTCTCAAACTCAATCTGTTTTGCAAGTCTGTCCAACTTCCAAAACATTCAAAAACCAAAGTGCGGCTTCTGATTGGCTGATTGGCCTCGGAAACAATGCTGACAGCTGAACTGGACATTTGGCGTCTGAAAAACATTCGCAAACCGGAACACTTACTTCCGAGTTTGTGGCATTCAGGAGCTGATTTGTTCATCAACTAAGCCGTTCGGGAACCAAAGTACCACTGTAGTGGTTTTCTTAAAAGAGAAAGCAGCTGTTTATCAGGGCAAGTGTATGAGCCCAAGGAATATTATCTAATGGCCTCCGGCATCTTTACCGCATTAAAAACACATCAGGGATTTCTTCTTCTTCCACCACAAGTAAGAGCCTAGATGGATGGGAGCTGTGGTTTTTCATTACATCTAAATGGGCCCTCTGTTTTTCTCAGTGATAAATATGCCAATAACCACAGGCAATATACAAAAGTTCATCAGAAAAAAAGCATCACAGATTGCCAATAGCACTAAAAACAAATAGCCAAATTTACTGGGATTTGGGTTTTTTAATAGCCATTTTCAGCACTGCATAACCCTTTAACCACATTTCCATTTAAAAAACCTAAAACCCCCATACCTTCATTAGAAATTATGTTAGCAAACTGTTTGAGAGTGACCATGCTATTCTTGGCCTTCCATCAACACAAATGTGTCTTTATTTTAGGTGAAATGAAATGCTTGGGGCAGATTTTCTTACTACCTATTTAGAATTGCTTTATGATTATGATACAGTGTTTCACAGCACTGCTTTTCACAACTTGTGGACCAGTGTAGATTAAGATTCATTATATCAAAATGGATCTAGGATGCGTAATATTTTCCCCACTCTATGGCAGAATTTATACATTTCTGTTACATTTATTCATTTTTATGCTAGGGACAGAAATGGATAGAGGTGGATAATGTAATGGTCACTGTATAAGGAGTCACCTTACAGTGTTTAGGGATCTAGCAGGGCTGCAGCAGCCTATACACATCAGGCGAATGCTTGCCTTGAATACAAAAGAAAATAACAAATGCAGAGAAGAGGGAAGGGAAGGGAAGGGAAGGGGAAGAGGAGGCATAGAAGGAATCTAGAAAAGGCTGGAGAAATCCGTTCTCATAAAGTAATCTGGGTGTCAAAAAGGACAGTGGAACAGCTTGGGTAGGAAAGACCAAAAATGGGCTCTGATAGGCACAGGACTTTCTAAAGAAAAGGAGCCCCTAAAATAAAAGATTATGGAAAATGAAGATAGATGGAATAGGCTCTGAATGACAATAGACACAGGCACTGAATCAAATTCGGTTAAAAAATATAGATTTTCCACCTAAGCCACATTGGGCTGCTTCAGGGGTATCCTAAACATATCAGACCAAATGACCAGGAGTCCAGGTGGGATCTAGAGGTGGTTTATTCCCAATAAATGCAAATAACAACCTGATTAAATTACTGGTGAACCACGTTGGTTGGAAGGAGGCCTTGGTTCTCACTGGGACTAATTACTGACCAGCTGGAGTTGTATGCTTGCATTAGGAATGACAAATGGTGTGGGTGGTTAATTAGGCGTCCGGAGCCTGTGATCTTCTCAGTCACCTACATACTGCTGTTGAGGGTAGTCTGAGCCAATGTGTGTTTGCAAGAACCCATGCTGACTGCACACAGAAAAAAGCTGAAGGAATCTGGTAGTTTCAGAGTATGTACAGAATAGTGGCAAAACTAAGCTGCTTAGTAATAGTGCATGATCAGCATGTTTAGGATCAAAAACTGGCAGATGCAACAATGAATAAGACGGCTATCACCACCAGTCTTACATCTCTGCTGATCTTCATACAGCTGCACCAGTGGAACTGGGCTAGCAAAGCTGCATGTCGTAAATGGCTGCTCACCGTGTGTGCACCGTGTGTGTGTGTGTGTGTGTGTGTGTGTGTGTGTGTGTGTGTGACAGAGACAGTTGCAGCCCCTTTGTGTTCCACCTTCATCCCCAGCAACCAGGCTGCTCTGGCTCACCAGCTGTTCCTGGGGGTCTTCCCACCAAAGAGGGCAAATTTGAATGGGCTAATTGTAGGCCATGCTTGGAGGGTGGTGTCTTACTGGTTGGCTGGGCACTGGCTGTTTAAGTATTTGTGTACAACATAATGGTGATTAGTAGCTACATTGCAATAACACAGAGTTCAAGTGTGATGTGATCTACTCTGTGAAGTAGTTGGTGGAATGGCGGATCATATTAAATCTATGTAAGACTCCAGGCTTCTGGAAGTAATACTAAGCAAATTTACTAGGCCGTGAGCACCATTGGAATTGGTAGGGCTTGCTTTGGAGTAACCATGGTTAGGGGTACACTGCAAAAACACCAAATGAATAGAACTGGGGGGAAACAACATTTGTATAGAAAAAGCATTCAAAAATTTGATGTACAATGAAGACTACAAAGAAGATAGTCATATTTATGTATTGCAGAGGAGTTGCAGAAAAAGTAAATGTGAGACAATGATGACAAAGAATTACAGAATAAACAAAAAGCACCTAGCAACAAAGAAAACAACAGAAGCCTTGAAGAGAGTGGAAGGAGTATTTTTTAAAAACCTATAATGAAAAGAGGGGGCAATGCTCAAAAGGTAAAATCAAAAAGAAAATTAAAGTAAGTTTGAGACTGGGAACACAGACTGTTAAGGAAGAAGCAAGATTAGTGCATATTTACTTTAAATGTGAAACTGAAATAAGCTTTTTTGTCATAAAATAGAACATTGCTTCTGTTTAATCTTGGGTTTCATATTTTATGTCAGCTTTGGCTGAATAATAAGGGATGCATCATTCTGTTCACATTATCAGGGCATCCAAAATATTATTATTTTTTGTCATTTTTGTTCCCTTTCCCTTTTCCTTTTGGACTTGCATTACACTGAGATTCCAATATTTTTATTCACAGCTATCAGACATATCCATGGATTCAATTCAGTGCTAAAAGGCTATTTCCACCAGTAGCGTATATCTTCTGATTTAAACAAGGAGCACTGACAACTGGACATTAACATGCTGTCAAGGATGCCAGTGTGGACTGTAAATTTAGGAGAAACATAGGGAGGATTGACTTCTCCTGGGCCTGTGTTCACGAATGCAATGATAACCTCCAGTGGTGCATATTACATTTCAAAGAGGTTGTAAATTTATATGTGCAGCTTCACATTTTTGCTTCCTTGGGTTACAAAAATCGATAAGGAAGTGAGGAATTTCATGAATCTAACACTTCCACACTGTTTTTATATGGTCTTATTCAGCTTTGTTGACTGTATTGCAGGTATGTCTTGTCAGTTAGTGAAGCTGCATACCCTCCTCATTCCTTAGATGAAAATAGGGATATTTCTCACTCCCCCCAAAACTGGCCCTCCTTGACTGCCCCCCATTCCCTGCCCCCCCTGCAGAGCATTTCCTATCAGAAGAAGAGCAAGTGTCACCACCACTACACCAATGGGACACAGCACACATGCCTTCCACTGCCCTGAGAAAACCCCTTTATCCCTATTTTATTTTATTTTATTTTATATTTTATTCTTTGGTAGATTTACGAAATGAAAGACATGCACCAATAAATAAATTTTAGAAAGGGGCAACATTAGATGCCAATGCACAAAGCACCAGGGGGCGGAGAGCAGGAGGGGCAGGGCTGGCACGCGTCCTGGGGGTGTGGCACGGTGCCTGGAGGTGTGGCATGCCGCACCCACCGTGATCGTGCTGCCAGGGGCAGTGAGCTCCGCCTTCACTCCTCTTTCTCCGCCACTGGACACAGCACACATGCCTTCCACTGCCCCGAGAAAACTCCTTTATTTTATTTTATTTTATTTATTTTATTCTTTGGTAGATTTACAAAATGCAAAACATGCACCAATAAATAAATTTTAGAAAGGGGCAAGATTAGATGCTGATGCACAAAGCATTTTTTTATTTAAAAAATCAAGACTCCTTGCGCTCTGCTCTGCTCCCTCTTTCTTCCCTCCCTGGGTGGCCCTGCCTTCTGCCTACCCATCAGAGCCAGTGCATCACACAGGCCTGAGCCTCAGTGGCGGCAGCCTCTCTTCCTTCATGCCTGCTTTCCAGCATCCATTATGAGCTACCCAAGAGAGGAGGCCGGCAGGGGCGGTCATGGAGAGGCAACATGACACTCCTTTGCAGCCGCCACTACCACTGCCACCATTGCTTGGGACAAGCGCTGACTCATCCTCCTCCCTGAGCTCAGCGCTGCTGCTGCTGCTGAGGACAATAGGGACATTCTGGGCTCAAATCAGACGCGGGGTAGCTTTCATAATTCTGGGACCGTCCCTGGAGAATTGGGACTACTTGCAGGGTATGAAACTACAGTTGTTGAACAGAATCGGGTTGACTAACTATGTACCTAGGTACTTCTGCAGAAGCAAGTTGTCATGAATGAGCCAGCTGCCAGGGAAGGTTTGCAGCCAGCCCCTGGTGAAGGTTTACAGCCAGATCCCAGTGAAGGGTTGCCCCTTGGAATGCCAGTTGATAATAGAATGGCTGAGGGTGAACCGGAACCCAGCCAACACTCTACTGGTGAGAACAGAGAAGGAAGCAGATTGTCAGAATGGGAAGAGATTGGAGCTGAGCCAGTCTCTCCTAAGGGGAGGGCTGTTAGACTGGAAAAAAGGCAAAAGGCGCAAAGTGAGAAAGTTCAATATCTTCTGTAACCGGAAGGAAAGCTCACAAGGGTCATCTTGATTGATGATGTCGGAGGCTGTGTTAGAGCCGTCCGGAGCTCTGTTTGTTTTGACAATAAATCATCCTTTTAATTAACTACGCTTACTATGTGATCAAGCCGGGGACTGGACTCCTGACACAAATACTATATTTTTCGCTCTATAAGACGCACCAGACCACAACACGCACCTAGTTTTTGGAGGAGGAAAACAAGAAAAAAAATATTCTGAATCTCAGAAGGCAGAACAGCAAGAGGGATCACTGCGCAGTGAAAGCAGCAATCCCTCTTGCTGTTCTGGCTTCTGTGATAGCTGCACAGCCTGCATTCGCTCCATAAGATGCACACACATTTCCCCTTACTATTTAGGAGGGGGAAAGTGAGTCTTATAGAGCAAAAAATACAGTATATTCTTTACTGAGGGTCTAGGCCAGAACAACCTTATATATTAGGCTATTGTTTAGATAACTCTGTTTGTGCAAAAAACCCCACAATGGATTAATGTCACTGTGAGCTCCTTGTAGGAAAGGTAGAATGAAAATGTAATCAGTCAATCAATCATATTTTAGAGGGACAATAACAATTTTGTCAGCGGTGCAATCTTTGACCATGTAGCAGTGGACAGCTGGTACTTCAAGTTGGTGAACTTTTTTTCCCTGAGAAGGAGAGTATAAAGTGATTGCAGAATAACTGTAAACTATTCTGGTCAAAGACCACCAAAAGGTTGAGAGAGTCACACTTTTCCTAGGCACAGAAAGCCTCCATGATGCATTTCTGCTGAATCTACTAAAGGATTTTGCAGGAAAATATATTTTTTAAACAAATCGTTGGTAATAGCAGCTGCAGTTTACCCAGTTGCTTTTCCTCAGATGTGTGCCAACACATGGACAAAGTGAGAAAGTTTGCCATAGATGGTGAAGATAGCAATGCAGATAATGTCCTTCCTCTCTCCTCTTACATCTGCTTGGAACTCTCTTCTGAGGAGTACAATTAGAAACTGATCCCATGCTACTTATGCAGCTCTCGCCCTAAACCATGTGAATAAATGGAAAACCAGCAGAGAGTAAATCTGGTGCATGGGTTCCTGGAAAGCCAAAAAGGTTCAGCCTTATTACCTTTGTTGTCAACCCACTTAAGGTAAAGGTACCCCTGCCCGTAGGGGCCAATCGTGTCCGACTCTAGGGTTGTGCGCCCATCTCACTTAAGAGGCCAGGGGGCCAGCGCTGTCTGGAGACACTTCCGGGTCACATGGCCGGCGTGACGAAGCTGCTCTGGCGAGCCAGCACCAGCGCAGCACACGGAAACGCCGTTTACCTTCCCGCTATAAAGCGGTACCTATTTATCTACTTGCACTCAGGGGTGCTTTCGAACTGCTAGGTGGGCAGGAGCTGGGACCGAAGGACGGGAGCTCACCCCGCCACGGGGATTCGAACCGTCGACCATGCGATCGGCAAGCCCTAGGCGCTGAGGTTTTACCCACAGTGCCACCCTCGTCCCACTTAGCTACTGTCTTTAGGAAATGAAAGGGGGGGAAGCATGATTTGTTTACAGTTGGTGGGAATCAGAGCAGTGCCAGATTTGCATATAAGCTAAACAAGCTATAGCTTAGTGCAGTGTTTCCCAACCTTGGGCCTCCAGCTGTTTTTGAACTACAATTCCCATCATCCCTGACCACTGGTCTTGCTAGCTAGGGATGATGGGAGTTTCCCAACCTTGGGCCTCCAGGGATGATGGGAGTTGTAGGCCAAAAACATCTGGAGGCCCAAGGTTGGGAAACACTGGCTTAGTGCCCCACTCTCTTGGGGGCCCCCAAACAATTAAAGAAAAAACAAAAACCTGGATGTACATTTTCAAAATATAAGATAACAAACAGTGTTTAGTGTTGTGTATGGACCTATTAAGTCCATAAATCACCATATAGCATATGTTCAACAGAAAACACAGCAACATTTTTTTGTTGACAGAGGACAGCTGGACATATAAAGGGCCCCGTTACCTTCAGTAGCTTAGGGCCTCATCAAACCTAAATCCGGCCCTGAATTGGAGACTGTGGCTTGGGGATTTTGTGAGGCTCCTAACATTTTCTTTTATTATTTGAGCACTAGCTGAATTCTCATGTAGGTGTACACTGTGGATGTTGTAAGAGTGTATCCCATAACCACCATATTGCTTATCAGTCTATCAAGGTCACTATAACCTCATCAGGCACTGCTACTAGTACTAATAAATTTTAGAACTAGCCAGAAACCCATGTTTTGATAGTTTTCTGAAAATGTATGGTGCAATACCCTGTTTCAAGGATATCAGCCTTTTAATTCTCCTGGCTGCAACCTTGGCATGCCAAAATCTCAGAATTATGGTCCTTGCGGAGGCTACTAAACTATTCTAACAAAACAAGGTTTTGTTCTCTGGAACTTTATTAAAAGGTAAAGGGACCAAGCTACTGCAAAAGATGCCTTGCCCTGGGTTGGTAAAACAGCACATAGAAGAGCTATGGCAGAAGTTCACTGACCCCATATAAACAATTGCTGATTCAACCTCCTTTGTTTTGCCTGGGCTTTTAAAAGTACTCATCCATGCCTTTTATCTTCTACAGCACTTGGATTTGCTGCATATAATGTTTAGGTGAAAAAAGCTTGTTTTTCAAGTCACCATTTATTTGCATAATTTTGCAAACTATATAACAGATTAGCTTCAAACCTGTAGTTTCTAATTCTGATCAATGACTCACATACTTTCTGCAATTTATCACACAATCATTGGCATGCATACATATATCAACACACAAACGCACTTATAAAATGGATTCTATTCAGTTTCATGTCTCAGAACTATCAGAGCCTGACAACCAGTAAGTTCATTTCCATAATTAAAACATTTCTTTATGACTTCAAACATGATGAATTCTATTCAGAAGCAGGAGCTTTTAATGTGTTATCTTTCATTCACCTGTTTCCCAGCTTCTTGTGCCCTAAACAGAATATGCCACAACTTTGTGAAGCCATTAACTGTAGCAGTTCTTAAATGAATAATGCAAAGAAAGAGGAAACCACCAAGCTCTCATGTTTCTGTGAGATTTGGTTGTTAAAGGGAGCTCATTTATGACTTCCTGGTCATAAGAGATATGACCATTGGCTTGGCCATTTTAATTCCAAGTTAAAATGAAAAACTGTGACTGTATACACACTATAACTTTAAAACACATTTGAAGCACATTCTTTCCCTCAAAGAATTCTGGGTACTGCCGTTTACCCCTCAGAGAGTTACAATTCCAAGCAACCCTTAACAAACCACAGTGCTCTGTTCATGCATTCTGTGGTCAACTCAACGGGGCTTTTGAGTCCCACTGTTCTATCCAGCAGTTCACGCAAGAGAGGACTTTAAGGCAGATGGCCAGAGCCACACACCACAGAATGGGAAGGAAGGAAAAATTGGGGTTTCTATGGCAGAGCAGGCAAACCCATAAGACCATTAATCCCAAAGGAGCGGGGACATGAAGCCCAGAGTCAATAATTACCCAAACTGCAACCCTGTTTCTGCAGTTTGTTGATTTTGAGCAATATGTCACAAAGATTTATTCAAGAGATTAGCATACCAGCCAGAACCGCTGAGAAGGATGAGCTATCATTTGAAATGTCTTGGGAACATCATCATTATACTTTGGGGATTTTTTTTAAAAAAGTAGTTGAATACATTTTGAAAAAGCAATATGCAATCTCTTCTAAAGACTCTTTTATGAACAAATGACTAATATTTGCCAAAAGAAGTCATATTTTCCTATGGTATGGGAGTAGATTTTTTAAAAAAATACACCAGTAGAGAAAGTTACTGACTTTAATATTTGTAATGGCTTCATTTTTTAAAGAAAATGCATTCAAAAACTATGTATCTGAGAGAACAGTGAGGTTATTAGCAGAATGGTTTTTAAAGTAATGTTAAAATGGGGGGGGGGGAGGGTTTCAGAGATTAGTACTACTAATCTCCATTTCTTGGGCAAGGTTCTGGAGTGAGTGGTCACAGACCAGATCCAAGGGCTCTTGGAAGAAGCTGATTTTCTGGATCCATTTCAGTCGGGGTTTAGGCCTGGTTTTGGCACAGAAACTGTTTTGGTCACTGAGGCACTGTTAGTGGGTGGTTGCTCAGACCAGATGGCTGGGTGGTTGCCTGCTCTTGATGGGGTTACACTTCCTCTGAGGGAGCAGGTTCGTAGCTTGGGGGTCCTCCTGGATCCTTTGCTGTTGCTTGAGGCTCAGGTGGCCTCAGTGGCCCTGAGTGCCTTCCATCAGCTTCTGTTGGTGGCCCAGCTATGCCCTTATCTGGGCAGGGATAGCCCAACTACTGTTGTCTATGCTCTGGTAACCTCAAAGTTAGATTATACATTATATGCAGGGCTGCCTCTGAAGACGGTTCAGAAACTTCAGCTAGTGCAGACTTCAGCGGCCAGGTTGCTCACCGGCGCAAGACAGTTTGAGCATATGACATTGATCCTGGTAGCACTGGCTACCAATTAGTTTCCACACCTAGTGCTGGTGTTGAGCTATAAAGCCTTAAATGGCTCAGGATGGCAATACCTCAAGGACCGCCTCTTTCCATATGAACCTACCCGGACCCTGAGATCATCTTCTGAGGCCCTTCTGCGTGTGCCTCCTCCTTGAGGTGTCAGGAGGGTAGCAACACGAGAACGGGCCTTCTCTGCAGTAGCTCCTCGTCTGTGGGGGTTTTTGTGGGGGTTATTGGATTGTTGCTTTTATTTTGATTTTATGTATGTGATCCTATCTGTGAACCTCCCTGAGACTTTCGGGTATAGGGCGGTATAGAAATAAAATAAATAAATAAAATAAAGTAGATATGGTAGCGATTCCCATCTTCAGATCAGACATTTTTTTGTTACAGCATAGCAGAGAAAAAATGAATGGAAACCCACCATATGTGCAGCTCCTTTGTCTTCTATTGTACAGATGAATTGTTCTCTAAAAGAAGATTTACTGCTACTACTATAGCCAGCAAGGTTGCTGACCTGGCTTCCTGCCACCGTGCACCACTGCTGGTTACCGAGAAAGGGAAGGGCAAGGCATCAGGAAGCTCAGCATAGTGCAGATGCAGCCTTGCTCCCCCTCTTGGCAACTGCCAATGGCACAAAGCAGTGGGAAGCCAGGTCCCCAGCACAGCCGCACCTGCCCTGCCTTGACAGCTACTGCTGACTACTGTTACTCCTAATAATAACCAAGGCACCGCCCCACTGGTGCCCCACTACTGATGCTCTACCCCAAAAGCCTTATCTGCATTGTGAAGTGGTGGCTACAAAGCAGCAGGTGAGATCTCAGTAAGATTTGGGGGGGATCTCACAGGAAACCAGTGCCACTACTAGCACCTGTTCACCACGGGTGGCAGAACACCTGCCAAGGTGCCTCCCCCTGGGTTTCTGCCACTTGAGGCATCTGCCTTACTTACTCTACCTCATAGGCAAGCTGGCCCTGCCAATAACAACCATAGTCCAATGCAGAGATAGATTGCAGAGCTTTGAAATAAATGGACCACCTATCTGACTATGATCTTTCACTTCCATATGCAAACAGTGATGCTGCTTCAACTGCTTCCCACGTGAGGCCCTATGATCAGTTGGATGACATTCACCTCTGTAGCTATGAGCAATTACAAGTGTTTCAGTCAAGCGCTCCCCTAATGCAGCAGTGCTTGTTGTTTTATAGGTATTGGGGCAATGGGGCATGTGCTTCTCTGGCCAATGGTGTGCCTGGGGTTTGGCAGGGATCAGATGCCCAGGGGTTTGATCCAGACTCGTTCTTCCCTGGATGAAAAAGCCCCTTCTGTTTTCAGAAGCAACCAAGATCCAACAGAGGTCCCAGCCCCTGCATCCTTCCTAATATTTTAATCTGCATTCTTTCCTCTGTGACATTCCGCTGCTTCTTTCTCTGCTTCAAAAACGTTTCTTCTTCACACGGGAGAAACTTAAAAGACAAGAGAAGCACTCAAAAAAATACAATCAAGATTCTTCATAACTGAATGGGAAGCAGGCTTTTGTGTGCGAGAGAGAGTAGGAGGTCATTTGCAATCTATGTGCAGACCTTGAGAAAAACAGTGTGTACTTGAATATACACAATTTCCCCCCAGTTCTGCTTCTGCTTAAATATCAGGATCTCATGGTCACTTGCGAAAAGGTGTAGGAGTTGGAGGGAAGAAAATGCTTCTCCAAAGCACCAAAGCCCACAGTTAGATTGGTTCAAGGATCCAGGGACTCCAGAAATTGTCTTGCACCTTCCTTCCTTCACTGTATCTCAAACCATATATTTAAAACTGTACTGAAAATCCACTTTGAAACAATGCTGCGAGCTAGAGTGTTAAAAATAGACCACTTTGGAACACAACATACCTCGAGCAACGGTGATGAGTGGTCTTCAACTGACAGGCAGACAATTGCCTCTTTAAAACTTCAGCAAATGTCACCATATAATGTTCTTACACCTAGAAACCATTTCACCTTAACGTCTTCCTCCATGAAACAATGACAAACAGTTGTCTCTCTTCTTTCTTTCTTTTTTTTACTGTGGCTAAAATGTCAAGTACCCTTCCGACAAGTGAGATGTCCACCAGGATCTTTCAAATATATCTTTTGAAGGTATTTGCTTATTCAATAAAATATCCATACAGCTGGACTGGCCTTAGCTGTATGAAATTCCCTTGCACCTGGTAGATTCTTTGATAGACAACAAAAGTAAATCTGGCTCTGATGTGAATGTGGCAGCAATCTCAAGGGTCACTACTGTACAGTCTTTGTCAGTTCATTACACCCTTGTTTTCTCCTCATCTGTTACAATTTCTACATTGGGCTAAAGAGCCTCCTTTTTAGATCACAAAGCAAGCTTTCACCACCATAAAAAAGTTTCCCTGCAGGCAGTACTAGTGCTAGGCTTCTTTTTTGGTAATCAATCGTAGTCAAGTAAGATTGTCTTCCATGAGCACGATCTTAACACTGAGTCCGTAAGTGACTTTGGAGGCCAATTCTGGATCCACACGTTCTTCCACAGTGGGGACGTTGGCTTCCGGGCAGGAATTGATCACGGTGAGGGTTTGCAAACATGCCTTCCTCTTAGCTTGTTCCTCCTTTTTGCCCTGAGTTCGTTCTTCTTCAAAGTCTACGAAACCTTTGGTAAAGTTCCATTATCTTGATATACGACATACAGTATGTACATCTATGGTATAATTGTTTATATTTTTCTTACTTCTTACATTTTTCTTACATAAAAAATGTTGAAATGCAATATTATATTCATTTATATTCTTTAGAACATGTAGTACTGATGAAGCCCAGGAAGGCGAAACAAGGCATTATTCCGGAAATCCTTGTCAAGATTCTGTGGAACTGTAGTAAGCTCCCATTTGGATTTTATGAATATACAAAGACACTTGTGGAACAGAAACTAGAAGATATTTGGACTCTATGAATGAACTGACCTATTGGGACTTCCATTTATATTGTTGTATTTTATGTGTTGATTATGTGCAAGATAAATATTTGATACTGTGATAAAAATACAGAAGAGAATTGTTTATGTGAATGCACAGCTGGTTACGTTTTGTGTGTTTTTGAATGTATTTTACGTAACGCTAGGTTTGATGTTGTTTTGCAAGTTCTTCCAGTACACGGGCATTGCAAATTTCGGAGATACCATTGATTGAATATTTCAAGGAGCTGGAGATGGTGTTTATAAGCGGTCCATGTTTCACAAGTGTACAGTAAGGTTGGTCATACAATAGCTTTGTAAACAAGCATTTTGGTTTCCCTACAAACGTCCAGGTCCTCAAACACTCTGCACTTCAATCTGGATAAAGCTGTGCTCACAGAGCTCAGGCGATGCTTGCTTTCAGCATCAGTGTTGGCCCTTGTGGAAAGATAACTGCCCAGGTAGGAAAAGTGATTGGCATTTTCCAATGTCACACCATTAAGTTGGATTTGTGGTGATGCAGAGGGGTTGTTTTGTGCTTGTTGGTGCAGCACTTTGGTTTTTTGATACTGAGTGATAGTTCCAGGCTATTTTGTGCCCTAGGCAAAACTAACTACAATTTTCAAAACTTGAAACTGCTAAATATATTTCAATTGCACCTTAGGGCTAACTGTACAGTCAGTTTTTCTCACACCCCCCATCTTAAGTTCAATTTCTTACATTTCCTAAGCAGTTTGCCAGCATTTTAATGCACATTTATCCCATTTTTGTAAACAATTTTTCCTAAAATAATCCATACATCATGGTAGATGGATCGTGCTACCTGTAGAACACTCAGCATGACCCTTTGGGTGGGTACAACCGTGTGATCACTTTATGCACATTAAGGTGAGGTTGCAGTTCACACCCCAGCTGTGGGGTCAAGGTAGGTCAAGTGTAGAATGAACCTATATATTTAAGATGTTGAAACATGAATAGCAGCCGTCACATGGCAATTAACTAACAGTATAGGAGGGGGAAAGCAGTTGAAATAATTAATTTTCTCAGTGTCAATAAATAAAATCTGTGGGGTTTTTTAACCTTGTCTACAAGGCCAAGCAGTTTGTTTTCCAAGGTTCACATTTTTGTGAAATGTGTTAATTCAAGATTGCCATACTAAATACTCTTTACATCCATGGTGAGTTTATGCTAACTTTCACCATGACTAGAAATTGGAACATATAGCTAAGATAAAGTTTTCAGGTCAAAGCTCCATTCCTAAACATCAAATACAAACCCAGAGTTTGTATTTGAAGTGATGCAAGCTAGCTTGAAATATTCAAATTTCAGTATCTGCCTTTGGTAGCTGCCTCCATGGACTCCCAGGCAGAATGCGTTACCAATCAATCTAAAAAGTCTGTTTCCATTTCTATTTATTTTTTAATAGGTTTTTCAAACTGTCAATCAATTTACAAAACGGTGTCTCGATTGGAATATCTCAGGCTAGGGATTACCTCAAAGAGTTGTCTAAATCATGCATTAACTGTGAATTATATTATTCATTTTTAATATTTACATTTTATTAAGGTGATTTCAGTTAAAATAAATAAAGTGATACAGAAAAATGAAGGAAAAGTGAGAGGGAGAAAACAACAACAACAACAACAACAACAACAAAGATACATATAAAGGCAAAAATATGCCCCCTCCCCAAAGCAATATACTGAAATATTTAACTTTGACCCATAATTAGGCATAGAACAAGCCAAGCTATTTCTTGAATTTTAGGGGAAGCATTTCTGTTTAGTTATGTGTGTTTTTATTTTTAGCTACTGTTGATTTTAATTTACTTAATCATCTTTTGAATTTTTTCAAATGTCTATTTTTTATTTGTTTTTTATTGAGCATAGCTTTTGCTTTTGCAAACCACTTAGAGGTTTTCTTATAATTAAATTCACGAATTGGGGGCTGGACTAGGTGACCCTCGAGATCCATTCCAACTGCACAGTTCTATGATTCTATGAAAGTTTATTTCTTTCTTTTTCATGCTTTATTAATTTTAAAAAACATAACAAAACAAATGCAAAACAAAACAATATGCATCAATCAACAGAGGGCAATCCAGTAATTAACACTCCATACACCATACATACACAATGAAAAAGAAAAAATTAAGTTCATCCATCGCTAATTCTAAAACGACTTCCGATCTCCCCACTGTGGTTCCTAAATTTCATTTTGCTGCACACTTAACTTTCTCTCTCCTAATTTCTTCTGTTATTTTAATTCTGTAACAATTTCTTAATTCATGCAGAAATCAATCCAGGCCCGCCAAAGAATTTATGTTATTGCAATCTTCTTTTAAATATACTCTGTAGATATTCCACTCTCTATTAAATATTTTATCTGTATGGTCTCGGAATCTTGCTGTTAATCTTGCAAGTTCTGCATATTCTAGCATTTTATTTTGCCAATCTAATTCTGGGGGGACAGAATCCCCTTTCCATACCTTAGCAATTCTATGAAAGTTCCATGGCATCTTTATATGGAACAAACATGACATCACATAATTAAGATAAACCAATAATATACGCAGCAAAAAATGTTGTCTCAATATGTTTGTTTTCCTTAATTCTTAATGCTAACTTATTTCTTCCATGAAAACCTCGAAAATCCAAGAGTAACTGTGACAATGTGTGACAATTCACAGTCTTCTCTAAAGTAACTCCAAATGTGCTGTTGATTCCATCATCCCCAGTACCTTTTCCTTCTGTAACTGATTGCTCACAGTTGGATTCTGTACCTTTTCTCACTGGTGGAAATTCTGTGGAGGTGAATTTTCTCATTATCCTCTCATATTCTGGATAATGACTAACAGAAGCTTCGGGAACTGTAGCCAGATGGTACCTTGGCTATGTTAGCTGCAGTGTTCTGAAAAACTGAGGATGCGGTGAGTGAATCCTGGAGGTAAAATCATTAAGGTGAGGTGCCAAGGTACTGACAATTTTCTAGATTTCCATTAATGCTTGTGGCAAGCACTGCTTTTTCAACACTGAAGAAATATAACAGTTATTAGCAGCTGGTAGATGTAGGAAACATGAGCATGCTGTTTGTCGTGGTGCCTGGTGGGGATTAGGCTAAAATAGCCTTCCTGCTTCTTTTGCTTTTTCTACAGGAACAGTCCTACTGAAGCAGGGTAGGGCTATCCGAAAACAAACTTTGCATTACAAAGCTCCCCTAGAGCACATCCAATAATACTTTGGGGGTAGGCTTTGACATCTCATGCTGCAAAAGCAAGACCAAAGACAGAAGAATTTAGTATTGGCTAAAGCCAGTTCCTGGTGTAATAGTTCTTGAGCAGCCGTTTTCCAGCTGGGAATGGGGTTCTTCTAAAACGAATTCTGATAGTTGTTGTGGTTTGCATAATAATTCATGTACACAAGGAAATTGTACTAATCAAAGCAGGTGGTTTGGCAAGCAACTGCAGTGTTTAAGATATGCAACTTTTCGTGATTTTTTGGTAGTTTTCTGAACGGCACTGTAATGTAACCACGATTTGCTGAGAACATGGGAGAAAATAAACAAAAAGTAAAATCGGAAAGCTAGTGTTGTGTTTGAAACCACTCCCAGCAGAGACAAAAATAATGAGTACTTGTCAAACATGGGTCACAGTACCAAAGGGGGGAAATATAGAGATATAAATAATGAGGGAAAGGAGATCTAATCTCAGCTCTCAAGTGAGTAAGTACCCTTTTCTTATTCCTTAAATAAGAATGAGAGGCCTTGGCACTGAAGAGACCAATCGAAAGGAAGTAATCTTCTTAATTAAATGTTCTGGAGAAGAAGAGTCTGGTCAACAAAGGATGCTCTGGTATCTATTTCAGTGTCAGAAATGTAGGAAATTCTCTTTTGTTTTATCTAAGAGACAAGTCACAATTGTTGGGTGATTTTTATTATATTTTATTTTTGTCACAAAGAGTTGATAAATTAGTTTGCTTAAGCCAGGCATGGTCAAACTCGACCCTCCAGATGTTTTGGGACTACAATTCCCATCATTCCTGGCTTAAGCACACCTCTACTTGGGAGGCTACCACAAACAGCCCAATTTGAAGTATTTGACTGAAAACACATACCATCCGTGCAACGGTTTACACTTGTTCAATGAAACTGCCTCCGTCATCACCCCATCACCTCTGAAATCTGCTCTAAGGGTTCCCCCAACCATTCAGAGCAGATTTTGGTAGGGTGTAATGTAGGAGGCGGGTGGCGCTGTGGGTTAAACCACAGAGCCTAGGGCTTGCCGATCAGAAGGTTGGCAGTTCGAATCCCTGCGACGGGGTGAGCTCCCATTGCTCGGTCCCAGCTCTTGCCAACCTAGCAGTTCAAAAGCACATCAGAGTGCAAGTAGATAAATAGGTACCACTCCAGTGGGAAGGTAAACGGCATTTCCGTGCACTGCTCTGGTTCGCCAGAAGCAGCTTAGTCATGCTGGCCACATGACCTGGAAGCTGTACACCGGCTCCCTTGGCCAGTAAGATGAGCGCTGTAAGATGAGCGCCGCAACCCCAGAGTCGGTCACAACTGGATCTAATGGTCAGGGGTCCCTTTACCTTTACCTTTAGTGTACATATGTGGGGAGAATGAGGGGGCAAGTTATTTGGTCTGAATGGACATGCTAGCTGGATATTGTCCTTTGTTTTGACATGCTAAATCAAGGGAGAACTGAATAACTATCTCAATCATCCCTATGTGTGTGTTTTAACTTGTGGAAAAGGCTGGAGAAGAGACCTTAAAACATGGCTAAATGAATGAGACCCATATATCTGTGATGCAGTGAACCGCATTGTAATTTGAAGAACCCTAGATGTCTAGTTCCTTAGCTTAGCTTCAGGGATCCACTTTGTGGCCACTGAAAAGACACTATGTGTGTCTCAGAAACATCTGCCAATATCATAACTCTCAGTTACCTTCTGGACTCTGTTAGTAATCTTGTAGCCTCTAACAACAATACAAACCTCACCCACTCATCATATTAATGGCGCAAAGAGAAGCCATGAGGCATATGTGCATTTCCAGAACAAAAAAATGGGATCAGTTTGTCATAATCTGAAAATGTCTCAATGACCTTCAAAGGAAAATTACCCTTAACCCCTCCCCACCTCCCCTTGTCTGTTCTGATGGCCCAGGAATGATGCCAAATAACTCAAGTTGCTACAGCATAGAAAGGAAAATGTCAGACTGTCAGTGAAAGTATTTTGTGAAAGTAACAAATGAACTTTCAGTCTGCAGCCTGAACCTTTTACAAGTTAGAGAACAGTTGGCCAATTATTTAGAAGTATATATAAAATATGTACATATATATATTGGCTTGGATCCCAAGATGAATTAACTTAAGGAAGCTAACATGAGGGAAATGGTCTGTTTCCTCTGCCCATTTACCTATGGCTCCTGAAAAGCATCCCTGTAGGGTCAGTGGCTTGTCCTGAACAATATTTGATGGAACAGAGGAAGCTGCTGGGGAAGCAGATGACAGTCTTTCCAGCTGTGAATTTAATTGATTAAACTATTTTAGAATCCAACCCCGATTTTATGAAATTTCTCCACCTCCATCAGCTCCCAGAACCACATCTCATATTGTTTGTAATGGGGGGGGGCGATGTCTTCTGGAGAAGCTGAAGGTTGGAGATGTTGCAAGTGTGCAAGTGGCTGGTGTGGGAAGGGAAAGATTGGAAACATTCCTTCTTTGAACTTCCTCAAGTTGGCTTACATTGGATCAACAAAGCAATCTTCTTCCCTTAAATGAAATGAATGTTACTGGATCAACTAAATCCACATAAATTTGCATATATGGTAAATAAGACATAAGTAAGACATTTTAGATCAGAGATCCAAAATACTTTCAAGTCCTTGGAAATAAAATAAATGCATGGTAGTTGTCAGGCTTCAGGAAATCCTATCCCTCCCACGGTGGCAGCCAAGACTAAAAGAGTTCTTACCAAGTCATTTATTCAATATTCACAGAGAGAGACGAAGGAATGCAGTCTCCCTAAGACAATGGTGTTGCTCAGAGTAAAGTCACACCCCCTCTGTCTTGCCTATTCTATGTCATCCCTGCGTTGGCTAATCTGAGCTTTCTGTCTCTGAGCTTTCTGTTCTACTACTCTCAAGACAAGCCTGGTCCTGGGAGAAAGGGGGTCAGGAATGCTTTCCAAAGACACTGAGTCTGTCAGATTGCTCTCTCCCCTGGCACTTCTTCTTCCTGCTGTTCCATTCCCAATATTTCCCAGCTTCTTCCATCTGCAGCCTCTGAACTATGCCCTTCTGCAAACCACTATTCTAAATCTATACTGCCCTTCTGTTCTCAGGAAAGTTCAGGAGAGCAGAGTGGTGGTCCCCACCATTCCTCCTCAGTCCAGCCCCTGACAGTAGTCTATGCTTAGGGTATTTTCTACTTAATTAGACTGTCAGTTTTCTAAATAAAAAAAAGAAATTAACACATGTGGTTCTGGCCATTCTTGTCATTCTTTTTTCATCATCTGCTATGCCTTTACCAGGTCTGGCAGCCTATCTCTGTGGCAAAGCATCTCCTTTACATGCAAATGGTTCCATAGCATGCCTAAGTTTGAGAAGAAGAGGCCCCTATCTGAAACCAGCAAAACCACAGCTGGCCAATGTAGTGAGCCAGATGGAGCAATGGTGTGACTCATTACAAGGCAACGTCCTATGTCCCTAATTATTCATGTGGACTGCTAACATTGGGTTGTATCCAGCCATGTCCTTCTGCTCATGGAAGCCTCTCTGAGCAAGCAAAGGCTTCCATGAATGGAAAGGGAAAAGGAAATGGAGACAATTTCCATGAATTCCCTCTTTCTCCTGTAGCCCCTCCACCATCTCCCATACTATTTCAGAGCACACCCAAACTTCTGGAGAGGATTTCTGGAGGGCATATGACAGGCTTCCTCAAACTTAAGCCAGGCATGGCCAAACTCAGCCCTCCAGATGTTTTTGGCCTACAACTCCCATGATCCCTAGCTAGCAGGACCAGGGGTCAGGGATGATGGGAATTGTAGTCTCAAAACATCTGGAGGGCCGAGGTTGAGGAAGCCTGGCATATGGGGTTGCAGATGGAAAGGGGAATCTGGTAAAATACTCTCTTCTGTTCCTGGAAGCTTTTGCTGAATCAAAGAGCCTCTCGTGATAGAAGGGCATAGTTGGATAAAGCCTAATAGTCTGCCCTCAGACAATTTATGCCTCAAATTAATTCATATATGTTTCTTCCTGACTCAGCTCTATTATACTAGACTGAGCGAGTGCAGTGTTTGAACACATGAATCAAGCTGTGATACAAAAACCAAACGCATATTATATTAACATTTGGAGATGCTCCCTGCAAAGTGAAATAAAAAGATAAAAAGAATACACTTTACTGAAGCTCTGTAAATGTTACTGACATTGAAGTCACCAAATAGGGCAGAAATTGGAATTGAGAGGGCTCGGCCAACTCATAGCTTAAAATAATTGCAACAATAAACTTTCTCTCAGAAACATTAACGGAGATTTATAGCAATTAACAAGGGACGCGGGTGGCGCTGTGGGTTAAACCACAGAGCCTAGGACTTACCGATCAGAAGGTCGGCAGCTTTAATCCCCGCGACGGGGTGAGCTCCCGTTGCTCGGTCCCTGCTCCTGCCAACCTAGCAGTTCAAAAGCACCTCAAAGTGCAAGTAGATAAATAGGTACTGCTCTGGCGGGAAGGTAAATGGCGTTTCCATGCGCTGCTCTGGTTCGCCAGAAGCGGCTTAGTCATGCTGACCACATGACCCAGAAGCTGTACACTGGCTCCCTCGGCCAATAAAGCGAGATGAGCGCCGCAACCCCAGAGTTGGTCACGACTGGACCTAATGGTCAGGGGTCCCTTTACCTTTTTATAGCAATTAACAATGTCAGAGTTGGGGAAAACAATATCACAGTGAAAAATTTGTCTGTTCAATCTACATTATTATAAGCTATTTTAAAACCCCAACTCTCACAACATCAGGTGTCAATTCATACAAAGGGGTGTAACAGCATTGGGAAATTAATTTAGAGCAGTTACACATTTCTTTCTTCTAAAATTGCGTTTCTTCACTCAGAATCTTTTTCATCACTCAGACTCCATATAATGGTGGTGGAAGCTTCATTATTTCCAATCCCCCAGCTATCAAAGGTTGTGCATATTGTTGAAGGCACCCCTCCCAACAAACTGCTTTCCAACATTCACCTTCTACAACATCCCATTAACTTCCTAAGATCATCAACAGCATTCCCCTAGCATTAAAAAAAGAACCCCACGCTCAAGACTCTCATAACATCTTTGTCTCACATATTTAAGTTTTAATAGATCACAGGATGGAGGTTCGCTTCATAAAGACTTTTAAGATAAATATTTATTTTTTAAAAAGATTATGCACTCATAAATAGTAACTTCCTTTAGGAAGAGATGTAGCTCAATTGCAGATCACTCAATCAGCTGGTAAAGATTACTGTCTGAAATCTTGGAGAGCATTTATGGAACTTCCATATTCAAATTACAAAGGTCAGTTATCTATATATAGAATGGTTGTGTTTATAGGTAGTGAATATTCTTGTTCCTCACACTTCTTGCAAAGGCAATAATTAATATATTGATTTGAGATTATCCTTACTTAATTAAATGAAAGAAATTAATAGTAGGAGTTTAATGAATTGGTCAAATATAGAAAAAACCATATAAATGAAGGTAATTGCTGTGAAGAAAGCACACACACTTTTAAGATGCATGTATCATGGCAAGCAGTTTGTTTCCATCCACCACCCCCAAAATTGCTTGAATAATCATGAATAATTTTCAAACTGGTCAAAATATTTTTGGATGCAACTGTATATCAACCACAAATCCAACAGAGTAGACCATATCCCTGCTCTGTAGTAAACTGTAGCCCAAGTAACATTGAGTAGGCTACTAACTACTCAAATGCAGTCTGCACATTCATGGTTAAAGACTTCAGGATGTGCCCCCTCAAACATTTATTAGATAATATTTTATGGTTGGATTCAGATTTAGTCATGTCTAGAATTAGACCAACTGAGACTAGCTTAATTCTCATTGAATTCAAGAGTACTACTCTAAGCATGACTTAAATTTGTATCCATCCATTTGGATTCATTGCTCCATCTTTTTTTTTACATTTAATTATGCATTTTAAAGTAGAAGAGAGAAGAGTGGCCCAGTCCTACTTATGTTTATTCAGAGGCCCCACCGTGCTCAAAAGGACTTTTGTCCAGGCACTAATGGGAACTTGAATCTAAGTTCCATTCAATTAAGTCAGTCTTCTACCTGAGGACAGAATTAGCCTGTTGGAAGAGCCAGAAAAGATTTCTGTGGAAATTAACTTCAGGCACAAACAACCAACATTTCCTAGTAAATGAGAAAGAAGAACACTGAACAAAAAAGATGTTAAACTGTAATATCAAAGATAATTTGAAGCAGGCAATATTGACTGACTAAGAAACTGCCTCAGCTGTAAACCCTGTGATTGACATTAAATGAAAGATTCCTGGAAAAGGATAAACATGGAAACAAGGTGTCGGGAAAGAAGAAAATCAACTTCTTTCAGGGCACGTGTGCCTTTTAAATGAGTATTGTTAAATGTTGCTTGTGCTCTTGCTCTCACCCATGTTTCATGTGTAAAGGAACCAACCATCACTTTGATCAACTTGTGCCTTAAACTGCAACTTTTCAATGTGCAAAGAAGTCATGTTGGGACAGGAAGCTGCCATTCAACCTTCCTAAGCTGCTCTAATTTACTTGGAAGCATTGCCCAGTAGAGTCAATATGCCATGAAAACATGGCAGACCTAAAGGACACAAGTAGTATAGTATATGTAGCTCTCATCAAAGTCAAATGTGACAGATGTCTCACCCCTTGGGGGGCAGGATCCACCCTACCTTCCCATCCTCACCCTTAGGATTCCCCTCTCCATCTTTAATTCTCCCCCTTTCATTTTACCCCCCTTGTCAGTGCTCCACTATTTATCCCTTTTCATTGGCTTCTTCTCTTTTTCCTTTCACCTTCCCATGTGTATAAGAAAGAATGTGTGGTGCTAGGATCTGTAAACTTCTGTAAACTTCTGAGCACTGGAAGATTTCCTAAGGTGAGGTATAGGTCTTATTCTTGATAGGTAAAAACAATATATATGTGAAAAGGTCAATGCTTTTAAGTTATGTTGTTATTGCAACCTTACAGACATTTCCTAACAAGAGAAATATAACAGCAATGACCCAGTAATGTTGTAAATGCTAATTTTTGTTACCAAATTGCATATTGAATAGAATCTTTTACTTACCTGGCTACTGCACTCTAAAGATCATCAACTGATAATATAAAAGAAAGAAAAATTCAAATATGCCATGGAGATACCATTGAAATGATATATGGGTCATTTCAGAAAGTCTGATTTTCTCATGGGTAATATGCAATGAGAAAATCAGACTTTCTGACTGGCAGTGTGGTCAGGTAAGGTTATTTGATTCTGTGGGGAAGCATAATATTCAGTAGTGATGAATATATTCATAAATGTTTTCCAAAAGGGGGACCTACTGAATGATTTATCTGGAAAAAGGAATTGCTCCAGAGTCCAGACATTCATATGTCTTGACATTTATCAGGATATCTCACACAGAACACCATGTCCTTACAGAAAATGCTGCTTAACTTTCTCTTTTTTTTTAAAAAAAGGCATGTGTGCTTTTGAATTGGGGAATGCAGAGTTCTCCCAATATTGTATGATAACAATGTAAGTGATGCTCAGCAGTTTCGTAAAAGATTCACTTAGAAGATGGAGAAATTTGGTCCTAATCATAGCTGCCAACCGTCCCTTATTTGGCGGGAAACTCCCTTATCCCAGCGCCGTGTCCCGCTGCTGTCCCTTATTGATGATGTCCCTTAAATTTCCCAGGTTTCAAAGGAAGCAGCTCCTCCCCCTCCCTCTCTGCCGGCCAGGGAGGAGGGAGGCTCCAACTGTGTTGCTTGGCTGCCCGGCCCGCCCCCCTCCAGCCTCCTCTCACCAGCCTCGGCTCCCGGGAGCCCCTCCCCGCCGGGACTGGCAGGAGCCTTGGGCCCTTCTGACGCCATCCTACTCGCGGCCGCCAAACTGAATGTCTCTGCCTGGGGCCTCCCCTCTGCCCGTCGCCGCCACTCCTGCTAGGCCGTACTGCGGCTGCGCCGCTGAAGGACCTGGATGAGATGGGCAGCTTGGCGCGACCTATGAATTGCTGAGGAGCCTTGAGAGGAGAGTGAGGGTAACCACAGAGAAAGCAGTTCAGAGAGAGGAGGGGGAGGAGGAGGCACGGACAGGTGTTCCAAGGGCACTTCTCCCATAGATTTGTAGTGGTAGACTAGCATAGATGGTCTGATCTGCGGGTTTACTTTGGGTGCTATTTCCCCCCCCCCTTCCTCCCGCCCCACCTGATGGAACTGAGAGCTGCAGATGGAGCACGAGAGAAACGATACAGAACTGCAGCAGCATCTTTGTAGCTTGGACTTCGTTTTGCGTGAAAAGTGGTTGCTGCTTGTTGTTATTTAATTGCAGTGTTTCAGCAGCTGGTGTCTTGAGCAGCAACCTCTGGAAATGAAGGGCTAAAAACTGGCACTGCTCTCCCAAATTATCTGGTCCCTTTTAACTTTGCATGTCAGCTGGATCACTAAAATCCCTTATTTTGGCTGCTGATCCCTTATTTTCAAATCCATAAATTGACAGCTATGGTCCTAATCTTGGCTAAGGAGTCACAGGTGACAGCTTTTAATATGTCCAGAGGACTGTATTACCAGAATTATACACAACCTCACCTGCCCGTACTTTTTGAATTTCACTAATCAGGTTCCATGTGTTCTATTTATATTACTTAAAAAACAGCAACAATAAATTGCCTCTTGAGTCCTCTTTGAGGATATGAGGGCAAAGAAACATTCCCCCATTCAAATCGCTTTGCTGTGTCCTCACAGCCTCACATGTTCTCACAAGCCCTGAGCAGCTTCCCAGTGCAAAAGAGAAGACTAATATGCAGCACAATTCTGCTTGGAACATTTAATTTCCTCATTAATTGAAGCAATGGCTGATATTGTTTTGCTGGCCAAGCAGAAACTAGAGCTGACTCCTGGAACCTCAGTGAAATTTGAAATCGTATTTTAAATGTGCCAAACATTTAGATCATCAGTGGATTGAATTCAAACGTGAATCCCCCAAAGGAGGTATTGTCCACATAATATTTCAGGGATTGAAAACCAACCTGTAAAATTTCTTTGCTTCTGCCTTTTGCCCCTTTCTGACCTTCCCACCTTTGTCCCTGAAATGATCTAGCTAGTCTCCGCTCCACTTCATTTTTTAAAAAAAGATTTTTATTAAAATTTTAAAGGTTACATAAGTCACAACAAAAAAAACACCCAATTAAACCAAAAAAAGAAAGCAATACATCACATCAAAAGAAAAAGATAAAAAATGAAAAACAGACAAAAAACAAGCAAAAAAATGCATAGAATCAAGAGAAAAAGGAAAAAAAGAAAAGAAGAGAACAAATCAAACCTTTACATAACTTTCCTTCTTTAACTTATTTCCTTGACCTCCTCACACCTCCCCTCTTTGTATTCTGATTCAGTTAGATATTCCAGCAAATCCTTCATCCTTGTTTTTATCCTAATAATTTATCTTAATATACTGTAGTTTAACATTCTCTTCTTTCACCAATTAATCATCCATTTTTACTTTATTTAATCTTATTTCTCATTAAAACTAATATATTGAACTTAATCTCTTAAGACATTTCCCCTAGGGTCATAAAGATTTCATTCCACAATTTTTCCATTTCTCATTATTATTATTTTTTAAAAAAATTCCTTATATACACTTTAAATTCCCAATTTCTTTCCTCCGTCTCCCCTCCCCGGTCCCGGCCCCTGCCCTCAGTTCCATCAACCTCCCAGCGTCCATCAACCTGGAGATCTGATATCCGAGGCTCTTAGCTCTTCTTCATTTCCCTTCTGCCAATCTTCTTGATAAACTTTGGTGCTAAAAAGCAGATCTCGGGGGAGCTCCAACCCAACGATGCTTATATTCCTTCTTGACAAGTCTGCCAGGTTTCCATAATTAAAGCTAGGGCCCATAAAGTATTCCAAGCCTTGTTTCACAGTTCTTCCAAGTCCAAAGGCCCCCGAAGCTCCAATCTCCTCCTGGCTCAAATTCATATTCCAAAAGTCATTTGATCCCTGCATAAAGGGATCTCTCCACTTTTCCTTTTCCAGATCAGGCCAGGCACCCATCTTCAAAAACTGGCTTCTCCTAATTACAGTCATATAAGGCCTCAAGTTGTAATCCTCCATTTGCCTCTTTAGGGTTAAAGGTCCCCCATATTTTGCTTTATATTCAACAACAGCAACAACAGCAACTTTCTCCTTCTCTAATTCATCAATTTGTTCAGTTAAGAAAGATTCTTGTGCCGGGTTCTTGTCGACTTCTATGCTGATGCCCACTTTTGTTCCCAAGATATCAATATTAGTAGCCATGACATCTATCTGTTTATGCAGCTTTCCCAACAGATAAATTGTCCTATTCAGAGCAGACGCTACTTCTTCCTTTACCGACATTCTTAAGAAATTCAAGGTCAAAACTAGTTTCTCACAGTCCTTATCTTCAGAGTAATTTCGCAGCTGCACACTTGTAACAATGTCCCAAAACTCCCTCTAGAGGGAAGCAGTCTCAGTTTGTATCAATCCTTTCCAGCACAGTTCCAAAAGTAAATTAATAACAGTTCCCAGTTACTTTTTCTTCTTTTTAAGTGCAGAAGCAGACAATAGAAACAATGTCTTTCTTTTAAAGCTAGCTGTCAAATTAATGCCAACTGTCAAATTAAAGCTAGCTGTCAAATTAAAGCCGTCGATTGATTTTTTGCAAACCGTTCCCAGGTTCAGAGACGTGATGCTTCAATCTTTAATTTTCCACCTTCTCCTGAAAGTTCACTTGGTCAGAATTGATGGTTTCAATCAGTGGAGTTTTAATTCTTTACGCGAGACTTTCCAAAACCTTAGTTAGTAACTACTTTGCTTCAGTCTATTTACAGAAAGGGAAGGTGGACTTCCTGTTTAGACCTTCCCCGTTCGGTGCCAAATTAAATTATTTAAAAGCTCAATTTTCCGTTCTACTCACGGGTTGTTGTTTAGAATCCAATTGTCCACAGGAAAAAAGTCAGCGCTTTCTGACAGCGGCAATGCGGCTTCGCTCCGTGAAATAAGCGGTCGATTCAAAGCACCGCGCCTCTCACCCCACGTCGCTCCGGATTCCCGATACCAGGTCTCCTCGCGAGTAGGTGGACGCTGAAGGTGCCAGCCAAATCCCAGGTTCACAGACTTCTCCCGTCTGTGATTTCTAAGGGTCTCCGCTGTTGCCGTGGCGGTCAGACCCTGTTTTTCACGGAGCCAGTTCCTCCCGATCGGAGGAGCTCCACCTTTGCCGGAGGCGCTAACCCGGAAGTCCTTAGTCTCCGCTCCACTTCAGATGGCAATAAATACCACCTCCCAGTTCAGACTCTCCAGTCTCCACTCCTGTCTCTCGGCACTAGGCACTTATAAGTTCCTGTCATCCTTTAGAGCCCAGCCTAGTTCTTTTTCTTTGCTCCCTTCCACCATTTAGCCTAGAAGCGAACAAGGGCAACCCCCCTCCCCAGAGAGTCTATGAAATAATTTGCCTTGGGCTCCTGTGCAAGCTGTGCCTTCTTAATGAGAAAAGAAGATTAAGGTGTTTTTGCCCACCTGGAGATTCAAGCCCTCCACTTGCCACCTGTTCTCAGCTATAACAATGCCAAACATATTTATGTGGAAATTGTCAGAGCAATCCTATATGTGTTCCACTGGGTACAATAGAATTCACTTGCCAACTAGATGTCAGTGTTAGAAATTGAGATATGAAAGCTAGGAGCTAAATGGCACCTTAAACCAAGGTTATGGGCGCAACAACGGAATGTCTAGGCGAGCTTTTTTATAACAAGAATACAAAGCAGAAAATGAATTGCAGCTAAAATATTATGGCCTAGTCTTCCCCTGCCCACCCCCCTAATATTCTTAAGAGGGTCTTTTCTCCAGTCTTCAGAGAGTAGCTGGAAGTGGGGAGGCAGAAAAAGGATCTCATTTCCTTCCACTTTGCAATTTTAATCTGAAATCTTAAGAGCAGTATTGCACCCAGAGCTCAGAAACTGCTCGCAGTTATGAAATTCCCTGTCAAAAAATGTGCCTAGAACAAAGGGAGTTTCAAACATGTTAGATGTGTATAGGTTTTCAGCCTAAATAATTTTTTCCCTTTAACAGGTGCTTGGTGCTGCCAGTATATACAGCATAAAGTACAAATGTATATTTGGATCTGCTGAGTGGAGACCATTTGTGGAAATCAGTCTCATTATGATGCTGAATGTATCTTTATGTGTACGTGTGTGTTTATGTGTATGTGTGTTTATGGGAGAAAGCATGCTGAATTGGGTCAGAATTTTGCAAGAGTGCTTTATGAATTTAAGAAATTTGTTGCATACTATTGTTGAAGAAGTATTTTGGCTCAGAAGGACAGGGTAGTGAAACCCAAAATAAGGGTTGAGGAATGGTGAGAGCAAGAAGCAAACCAATATCTGACAATAAAGAGGGATGGATGAAGATCAAAGCAAGGCAAGAGTTAACCAGATATTAGAAGTATCAAGCCTTGTGGGCCAACTGGCTGACAAAATTGATTTTTCTGCACTACACATCAATTATGATCTTGCTTTGGAGCACTTTCAGTGCCTGTAGGTGTTTCATGTTCTCTACAAAGCCACCATAAAATCCAAATAAAAATACTTTGAATTATTTAACAGGAAAGAATCAGCCTGTTGGGTTTTTTTTTTTTTTTCAAGGTGTAGCCAAGCTTGGTGAATTTAGGTATTATGGAGAAGAAACAAATAAAAGTTTTAGAGACCTGAAAAGTGAAGGAACAAGCAGGTAAAGTATCAGGAAACCAAGGTCTGTTCAAATGATAGTGGAGTCCATATATAAGTCTGCCAAAAACGTACTTATGCGAGTCATACATTGGCCACCACATTTGGAAGTGTGTTGCCATGTACCTCAGGGGTATTGTAGAATACAGACTCAAAAAGAAGGAATATAGAGGATAAAAATTGTGTAAGTTTCATTCAACATACATACATATGTTTAAGAATAAATAAATAAATAATAGATGTTTTGTACATGCATTTAGGTGTGCATACCCAACCAGATGCCTGAAAATTTGAAGCTGACATTACAAATAAATCAAATGATGAGAGCAGGGAATCTATAATAAATCCTTAGATGGAAAATCTGGTCTCTTTGAAATGAAGTTTCTGATGTAGAGTTTTATGTTAAATTCAGCTTGAACAGAAATGCTTCTCTCCAAAATGCAGTACAATGGAAAGGAGGTAATGCAGGAGTGTTGGGATACCTGACTAAAATAGACTAAAATTACAGATTAAAATAGAGCACAAAACCAAACAAAAAATACAATAGTTAGTCTCAAGACCTTTCAGCTGCTGGGAAAAGGGTCACATAGAGAGCCATGCATGTAATGAGCTTTCTGCTCTGTGTGCCAAGAATGGTTGGCAAAGACAAAGGGTGAATGCCAGGCTCCTCTGTTTTCCCTTTAATTTGTGGCTCAGCACTTGAGCCTTCATTATCAAACTGCTAATGGAACTCAACAAAGATCCAATAGAATTAAGAGGCATGAAGTCATTGGATAAGCCTCTTCAAAGACAGGACTTGTAACAGCGCACATTGGGATTGGGGTGAGAGGTGAATACACGGCCATGGTGGTACATGATGGGACCCAACTTGATTGAAAGCAGAAATGATTATAGGGAGTGATATCAATCAGGATTTTAGACTTTGGATGACCATGTAATTTGTGGGCCAGCCCCAGGATGGTTAAGTCCAGTCAAAGGTGACTATGGGGTTGTGGCGGTCCTGTATACCTGAAGGAGCATCTCCACCCCCATCGTTCAGCCCGGACAATGAGATCCAGCGCTGAGGGCCTTCTGGCGGTTCCCTCATTGCGATAAGTGAGGTTACAGGGAACCAGACAGAGGACCTTCTTGGTAGTGGCACCCGCCCTGTGGAACATCCTCCCTTCAGATGTGAAGGAAATAAGCAGCTATCCTATCTTTAAAAGACATCTGAAGGCAGCCCTGTTTAGGGAAGTTTTTAATATTTAATGCTGTATTGTTTTTAACACTTGATTGGGAGCCGCCCAGAGTGGCTGGGGAAACTCAGCCAGGTAACGAACGAAGCTGACAGACCTTTAATGCTCTTCCAGACTTGGAAACCACCCAGGTACCTTGAGAACTGCCTGCTGTCATATGCACCTGCCCCAAGGGTTAAAATCACCCAGTAGGAGAGCTCCTACCATCATAAATCAGGGTGGGGTGGGAAAATGGCAGAGCCCTTTTTAATTTGTGGATCTGTGGCACTCAAGTACCCTTCACAAGGGACTGACAGCTGAGAATACCACGCAGAGGTGGGGGAACAGACATTTCCCAGTTTCTTCAGTCATCTGTAGCTTCCAAAGGGCTTGTTCCCCCAATAGGGAAATATGCTTCAAATGTATGCAAAGGTGTAGGTCCTGAACAAGCATGGTAACATGGTCCAGGATAAAGCATTGATCACGTAGATGTAGTTTGTTCACATGGGTGTCGTTTCATCTTGAACATCTTGCACACTGAATCATACGTGTACTAAGAAGAACTTTTTGAACTGTCACTGCAATTTCTACTCACTGATTCAACCAGCATTTATTTATCCTTTTGACTGTATGCGGTGGTGTGAAGGCTACATGTACGTATTCACTGACAGCTGGAACAGAGTAAACTGCATAAACTGAGTCAAGATATGGAACTTTGATTAGCAACCAACTCCTCCTAAAATGTCATTTTCTTGCATTTTAAAAAAAAATTCTTTGCTGCTGATGATATATGACAACAGCCATTTCCCCATTACTAATCTCCAAATCTCATTTCTGACTGAATGTTGCTTAGGTTTAGGAAAGGCTCACCACAATTCCATAATCATTTTTCAGCAGGAAAAGCTTGACAAAGTATAACTCTTTTCACTAGGCTTCAGAAGTTTGGGTTATTACTTTTCATTTATTTCCTCCAATCCTACTTTGCTGTGGATATTTTTTTTCAGAAGTTGCAGCTGTAGCACCTTCTACAGACAGCTGCTCCAGAAGGATACCATGGTCAATGGTATCAAATATTACTGAGAGGTTGAGGAGAATCACATTTCCCCTGTCTTTCTTCTGACACTGTCTTTCTTCTGACACTGCCCCAGCCCAAGAGCAGATAGATGATAGATAGATGATAGATAGATAGATGATAGATAGATAGATAGATAGATAGATAGATAGATAGATAGTATGGAGTGAGTTCAGGCCCCACCTTTCCAGGCCAGGTCTGACAACACTGGCTGTCAATTAGTTTCCAGGCAAAACCAGGTCAAAACCAACGAAGTGCTGGTTTTGAACTATACGGTATAGCCTTAAACGGCTCAGGACTGAAATACCTCAAAAATTTGAAATATCTCAAGGACCCCCTCTTGCCATATGAACCTATCCTGAATCATTTTCTGAGGCCCTTCTTTGTGTGCCTCCTCCATGAGAGGGTGGCAGCATGAGAGCAGGCCTTTTCTGCAGTGACTGTTTGTGGAATGCTCTCTCCAGGAGGTTCAGCTAGCACTTTCATTATATGCCTTTAGGCACCATGTAAAAACACTCCTCTTCAATCAATCCTTTGGCTGATTAACATCTTATACCCCTTTTAAATCTGTTTGTGGTAGGGGGTGGGGAAAGGCAGGCTTATTGTTTGGTTGGTTTTATTTTTGTTTTGATCCTGCATTTTCTGCTTCTATCTTTTATTTTTATGTTGTGAACCACCCTGAGTTCTGTGGATGAAGAGTGGTATACAAATTTTAAAAATAAATACATGACCTGATACAGTGTCCTAAACTAACCCATGCTGGAGTTCATGGAATCAGTTGATTTCCTTTAATATTCAGTAATTTCCAACCAAAACACCATTAGAGCTCTTACGTATTTGAGTGGAAGTTATTTCCTGTTCATGCTTATTTGTGGACAGCAGTGAGTGAGCTACTTAGAACGGAAAGTGCTTTCAATAGAAATGGAAATAAAAGCATTTTTCTCTTTCAGAAGAGATAGCCAGGCAGAATGGGGTAATAGAATTAAATAGAATTAACAGAATTAAATAGAACCAAGATAGTAACAAGAGGGAAAATGCTTCATTCATGGGAGAGAGTTTTAGTTTTCTTACACCTGCCTTTCCCTATTTTGTCCTTTTTCACATTACAATGTCATATATATATATATTTTAACATTGTGGCCACAATCCCATGCAAACAGAAGACATATAATATGTGCATGGAGTCACAAAGTAATAAGAAACGAATAAATGTTCCATGAACAGGAATGGTAGGAGTGATGGGTGCTCCAAGCATCGCAATAGGGTGCTCCGAGCACAGCAGCAGACACTACAGTTCTTCCAGGATAATGACCTGTTTCAGACAATCCATGGCCATTTGATGTACCTTTGGGGACTATTAATTTGCTGATGAAGATTTATCATTGAAACAGTTCATTATCCTGGAAGAACCGTACTGTCTGCTGCTGTGCTCAGAGCACCCTATTGTGACGTTTGGAGCACCCATAATCTCACATTTGTAGGATATTGACTATGGAAAGGCATTCTGCCTCCATTTCAGTGATCTTTGACAGTGACTTACCACTCCTACCATTCCTGTTCATGGAACATTTATTCGTTTCTTATTAGTTTGTGACTCCATGCATATATTATATGCCTTCTGTTTATGAATTTTGAAACAGTACAGTGTTATAAAAATATTGTTAGTATATTATTAGCTAGTATATTATTGCTTGTTGTTGTTCAGAGTGTTCTGTTTTGCAACACAGGGGATTTTCTTTGGTGCACAACCTCACACAGCCTGGTGCCTACCCAGAGGTGTGGTGCAAAGTGTGGGGAGTCTGGTACTGTTCCTCACCTCTCAGCAGGTGCATCAATGTCACTCTGCCACCCCATGCCAAGCTCCCCTCACTCTTCCTTCTCCATAAGCACCAGTGACCTGCTTTGTTGTGAAGCAGGGCCAGCAGCAGAGCCCCACTCGCCCCTAATGTATCTTCTGTATGTCAAACACTAAGGAACTTTTCCTTGTGAGACTACAATTAATCTAGAAAAATAGAGGAGCTATTTTGACTTGATTGTCTGCCAGTGAAAGATTCATTTTCAGCTTTGTAATCTTGTTATAAAGGAAGTTCACCTAGATATTCCGTTGTTGTGCCCATAACCTAGGTTTAAGGTGACATTTAGTTCTTAGCTGTCATATCTCAGTTTCTAACAGTTTCCAACAGTTATTGACATATTCCCCCCCCCAAAAAAGTCACTTTATCTCTGGTGATGATCCAACAGATTAAAATACCTGTTTTTAATGTTACCTTTGAGTAATAATTTTAACATTGGTGTTATATTTTTGTAAAATGCTTAGAAAATCAAGCACTAGAGAGATCTGGTTAAATTAATAAAAATAAGTAAAATGTGATTATGCAGTCATAACAGACAATCTTTGTTTGATTTTAACTTCTTTTTTAAAGAATGTTTTTAACTGTTCTTGGAGTGATTTCTTAAAAGTTTGATTGTTGATATCTTTGCCACCTGGGCAACTTTGGGAGGAAGGACATATGTTGTGCTGTTACTTATTTAAGCCACACAGCTGCAGCTGCATACATGTGCAAAGATTAGGGCTGCCATATGTTTAGATTTTCCCTGGCATTACTGGGATTTCAAAGGTGGAATTAACATCCAGGGGAATTTCTGAAAGGCAGCACTCAGACAAGTCAATGGAAACTTTGCATTTTGTTGGCAAGCTCAACAATTTCCAGGCTGTCTTGGTTTTTACATTTTGAAATATGGCAACCCTTAGCATTGATTAAATCACAGGACAAAAAGGGAATCTCAATAGAATTGTGTGATTACATAAAGAGTACCACCACCACTTTTATTTCTGATGTAACCGATGTACATAAAACCTGGAAGATAGAGACATGGGGAGTTGCTGGGGAGAGAGGGGAGTCCTGAACCGAAAACTGTATATCTATAGCAGTCTGAACAAAGCCCAGAAATCACACTTGGGGGGGGGGCGGAATCTGCCTTTGGCACTCCTGGATGCCACTCTAGAAACAAGTGCAGATCATTTGGAACCCATCCAAACAAGAGTCCTATCTGGAAGTGGAGAATTGTATAAGCATCTCTCATCAAAATGACCACCCAATCAGTCCTGTTTGTATGTGCTTAGGCCTCAAGTCATTCTCCACCTGTTTCAGCATCTTTTGTTCCCCAGTCTGAAGCAAAATAAATTTACAGTGGTAATCAACCTAGAAAGAAAATCAGAATGTCAAAATTATTGAGGGCAGCATGAAATCCTTCATGCTGCAGTTACAGGATTAGTCATAAAACTTGGTGCATTCTGGAATAATTTTACAATCAGGAAGTAATGTCAGAAAAGCCCTTAGGACCAATATGCTTCAAAATCCAAATAATTTGCAAGGCTCCCAGTAAAGTGCAGCCAATGTTCCTGAACTTCTTAAACATTTTTCAGTGCCCTTTAAGTGAGTCCAAGTTCACTTTACTATTAAGAGGATAATAGTGCTAATCATTTCTAAATTGAGCAGTTAACCTTGATGAAGATCATGTTTAACTGAGGTCCTCAAAGAAAATTCTGTTCCCCTCCTCATTCTTTTTGCACCCTACTGGAAGCTAAATTGCACTCATTTCATTCAAAATGCACCACAGAAGACTTTGGTTAATAAGACCAAATGATGCATGCTATGTATATTGTAGAGCTAACACACAGAATAAAGTCATTGTGTTTGGAGGGCATTTTTCACAGTGTCAAAAAGCAGTTCCCCTTTTCAATCATTTGACAGCAATCCCTTTAAAAAATGGGCACCTGTTCATTTATCCTTACGCTGTTCTGCCTTGTTTTCTTTCAGTTTGTTTCGTATGGACTCCAGTGATGTCTTCTAGCTTTACCTGGCTCCATAGCACTGAGATGTCACTTCTGCAAAATCGGGTTCAATCACCAGCTCATCTTACAATTGATTTCTCTCATGATCAGCCGACAGTACTCTCCTGCCTTCTACATAAAATAGACAGGCTAGTCCCTATGCAAAAGAATAAATGGACCCAAATCTGACATCAGAAATGGCAATATCCATAAAGCAGTGAGAGCATATTTCAGACCCCCAGTGTGAGTAGACGTGTGCCAATCTGAGCCTTTTCTATGGTTTATTATTGTAGATCATGGCATGAGTAAAGGTTGTCATAACTTACCATGAAAAGACATCCTCATTGAGGACTTCCGGGTTAGCACCTCCGGTAATGGCGGAATTCCTCTGAGCGGGAGGAATTTGCTTCGTAGGAATCCGGGTCTGGCCACCACGGCGAAGGCGGAGACCCACTAGAAATCACAGGCGGGTGAAGCCTGTGAACGTGGGATACGGCTGGCACCTTTTGCACCTCCCCTACTCGCGGGGAAACCCGGTTTCAGGGATCCGGAGCGACATGGGGTGAGCGGTGCGGTGCTTCGAATTGACTGCTTCTTCCACAGAGCGAAGCCGCATAGCTGTTGCCGGAGAGCACTGACTTTTTCCTGTGGACAATTTGATCTTAAAGTAACTACCCGTGAGTAGAGCGGAGAATTGGATTTTAAAACGTCTTAATTTGGTGCCGAAACGGGGAGGTCTAAAACAGGAAGTCCACCTTCCCCTTTTGTAAATAGATTGAAGCAATGAGGATGCAAGCTGAAGTCTTGGAAAGCCTATCGTAAAGGACTAAATTTCCATCAGTAAAAGATACTAAACCCCCCTTGGTGGCAGGAGAAGAGGTGGGAAAGTTTTGGATTGAGTATAACTGCAGGAGAGAGTGGACAGAGTTAATATACCACCGCTCCGATCCTGGAAACGGGCTGCCAACAGGACTGACCGTGATTAGAACGTTCACTGACAGTTAGTTAAATAAGAGGAATACATTGTTTCCATGGTCTCCGTCTGCGTTTAAAAAGGAGTAAAAGTAACAGAAAATTGAAACTAACTTTATTGTTTGAATTGAGTTTAAAAGGACTAATACAAATAAAAACTGTTTCCCTCTAGAGGAACTGTTTCCCTCTAGAGGAAGCTTTTGAAACTGTCACAAGAGTTGAGCTGGGGGAATTTCCAGCTGCAAGATAAAAACCTGTGAGATTCTGGGGACCTTGAATCGGTTAAGAATGTTGACAGAAGAGGCCTTACTGGTTGTATTATGTAAGATAAGTGACTCACTGGAACAGCTTCACAAAAAGGTGGATGTGGTAACTACCAAACTTAACAATTTGGGACAAAAAGTGAACACCAATATAGAAACTATTCAGAAACTGACACAGGAATCTACTTTGACATGGCAAACTGCAGAGAAGGCTAGGGAGAAAGTTATTGCTGTTGAACCTAAAGTAACACAATTGGAGAGAGAGAGAGAGAGAGAGAGAGAGTGTCCCAGCCTTACAGATGCAATTTGATGACCATAAGTTGATGCCTGCTATGATTGAATTTAAACAAAATCAGATTTCGAGGATCAGAGCCCTACCTGAACTGGAGAAGGAAAGTCTGATAGATTTCCTTACACAGGAATTTGATGACTTTTGGGACCGGGACTTGGGTCAAGAAGAGATTAAAACTGTGAGGGCTCTCGGACTTGGAAGAGGAGGGGAAAAAGAGAAGAACAAAATAAGAGACTGTTGGAACTACCAGAGGAACTTAGAAGAACAACAGTCAAGAGTGGAAATTTTGAAAGATGTCCTGAAATACCTTTCGGATCTTAGATTCAACTACGGAGATTTGGTTGCCCTGTCGAGAAGGAATAAAATCATCTTTAGGTGGGAGTTTCCCCGAGATCTACTCTTTAGCCTCAAAGGAAGGAAAATGAAAATAAGATCAGTGGAAGACAAAGTAAAGTTCATGTATAAATATGAAGAAGACTCGCAGAAGGGACTTGGAAAAGAGTTAAGAGCATCGGACAGAAGATCACCAGGTTGATGGACCATAGGGAATTGGCGAATATGACTGGCAGAATCCGGGACCAGGGAGAAGAGTCGGTGGAAGAAGATTGGAAAAAGTTTAAAGACTATTTATAAAAATATTGTAAAATTAATGAGTCTTAGAAAAATCTTGGAAAGGAGCTATATGGCTTTAGTAGAAATGTTATAAGGAATTAAGTATAAATAGATTATTAGAGTATTAAAGGGAAAATAAAGTTAAAATATGTTAAGACAATTATATATTAAAGGGGAAAATAACGTTAGAATATGTTAAGATAAATTACAGGACAGAAAATAGAGGAAGATGGAAAGGAATTGCTGAAACAGTTATTTAAAGTGGAATACGAAAAGGGAGGTGTGAGGAGGTCGTTGAAACAAGTAAATGAAAGTTAAGATACTGAACTTATTAGATGTTTTTTAAATTGTGTTTGTTTGGTTTTGTTAATTTAATGTTTGAGGGTTGGTGTTGTGTGGTGTTTTTGTTTTTGTATTGTATTGTTTTGCTTTGTTTAATTCTTTGTCTTTCTTTTGCAGTTTTTAAAATGTTAATAAATATTATTATTTTTTAAAAAAGAAAAGACATCCTCATTATGAACTTTTCTCGACCCTGAGTCTTACCTCAAACGTGTCCTGGAAGGCATGGAGGAGACATCCTGAGCACCCAATACTTTGTGTAAAGATCAGCACATGTGATATCTAGTTACCAGCAAAATCTAGCTGACATCTCCTGTTGAAAAATGATTGCCACACAGGCAAAGAGTAAGATAACTTTAAGATGCCGCAAGATCCCTCATGGAGATGGCAGCCAAGAATGATTAATATTAGTAACACGTAAGTTGCACAATAAATTGCAAAACAGTTATTGGAGAGAGAGAAAGACAGTTGAAGTAACTTCAATTTCACAGTAAACAATTTAGAATCAAGTTACAAGACATTTTACTAACTGGATAATTTAAGAAGCTTTCGATTAGGATTTTCTAAAGATAATAAGGAACAAACAAATGTGGAAATGTAGAAAACTGAATTGAAAACTGGAAAAATGAGAAACTGAGAGAACCCAACACTGTAGAGTCATCCGTCCCTACTTAAGTAGAGCATCCATCTGGTTGAATATAACTGCTTGTCCTATACAAACATTTCATTTGACTTAAAAAGAGAAATAACCTGACTGAAGTGACATTTTTATTTTATTTTATTTTATTTTATTTTATTTTATTTTATTTATTTTATATTAAATTTCTATACCACTCTTCATCTGGGGATCACAAGGCAGTTGACAATATAAAAACACAAAAATGTGTAACATAGTAACAAATAAAAACAATACCACCCACAGTTTAAAAGGCCATACATTGTTTAATAAGCCAAAGGCATGGGAGAAGAGGTATGTTTTTGCCTGGTGCCTAAAGATACGTAATGAAGGCACAAGGTGAGGCTCTCTGAGGAGAGCATTTCACAAGTGGGAGCCACCGCAAAAAACGCCCATTCTCATCTTGCTGCCCTTCAGACCTCTCACAGAGAAGGTACACAAATAAGGGCCTCAGATGATGATCACAGGGTCCAGGTTGGTTCCTATGTTGAGAGGTCTTTATGGCTTTATAGGTCAAAACCAGTACTTCTAATTTTCCCGTGCATTCTTTCCACTTTGCTCTTATTGGAAATGTGGCACCAGATGGAAATTCAAGCCAACACCCAGACCATCAGTTAACACAGGAAAATCTCTAGAAGTGACTCATCCAAATGTAGGAGTCATACATTTTGCAATGCAAACTACAGCTTGTTGTGGTCTGCTTCCGAAAAGAACATATCAGCATTCAAGACCATTTAAATTGGTGCCTTTCTGTGGAGATGATTTGACAAAATGCACATCTCATTTGCCTTATGAACTGTCTAGTATATTAAATTGCTCTGTTGCCTGTGCCTTCTCAAGTCACACAGCAATCATCTACCTACACATTTATTTACCCCTCTCTAAAAGTGTTTTCTCATTTTCAAAAGCACTTACTTACTTGTTGGATTAGTTTTCCCCTCAAGTAAACCCTTTCAACCCGCTGGGCATTTTGAACTGACAATTGAATATCACACAACAATGGAGCTAGGCTTCCATTTTAACTAATTTCTGTAACCCAAAACTACATTCATTCTAAAAGTTGTTGGTTAGTCATTTAGAGAAGACACAAACATTCTATAAGGCAACAGCATTTAATATATTGCTATAATAACAGATTTTAATGTGATTTTAGACTCACAGCTGTCCATGGAGGCGCAGGTTAATTCTGTGTCTAGGGCAGCTGTTTACCAGCTTCATCTGGTACGCAGGCTGAGACCCTACCTGCCCGCAGACTGTCTTGCCAGTGTGGTGCATGCTCTAGTTATGTGGCCGCCGGGACCACATAACACTGGTCCTGAGAGATCTGCATTGGCTCCCAGTACGTTTTCGAGCACAATTCAAAGTGTTGGTGCTAAACTTTAAAGCCCTAAACGGCCTCGGTCCTGTATACCTGAAGGAGCGTTTCCACCCCCATCGTTCAGCCCGGACACTGAGATCCAGCGCCAAGGGCCTTCTGGCAGTTCCCTCATTGTGAGAAGTGAGGTTACAGGGAACCAGACAGAGGGCCTTCTAGGTGGTGGCGCCCGCCCTGTGGAACACTCTCCCTTCAGATGTGAAGGAAATAAGCAGCTATCCTATCTTTAAAAGACATCTGAAGGCAGCTCTGTTTAACACTTGATTAGGAGCTGCCCAGAGTGGCTGGAGAAACTCAGCCAGATGGGCGGAGTATAAATAAATTATTATTATTATTATTATTATTATTATTATTATTATTACTGTCATTCAAAAGAAACCACACCATTTCTGTCATTGTGTATCTGTGTGCTTGTGTGAACAAAGGTTTCAGAAAGTGATCTTTTGGGTCTTCATATAAGGGGCCAGTAGACTCAAGGAGGGTGTGATACACAACTGAGTAGGGAGGGGGGCTGGGTAGAGTCCCAAGAGCCATATAGAAAGGCTTAGAGGGCTACATTTGGCCCAGGCCCCAAGGTTCCCCACTCTTGCCAATAGTATTCAACCCTTTCAATCCCAGGAACCATATTTAACCCAAACATGCATTTCTTAATCTTTAGCCCTATATTTGCATGGTGACAGTGCTCCTGTTGTGACCCAGCTTGGATCAGGCCATGACCCACTATTGGATCTCATCCCACCAATTGAAGACACATGGCCTGAACCCAAAGTCTAAAGCACTAAGCACCTTTTAGAAACATTCTAAATTGTTTACCTTTGAGTGGGAAACCAATTGTTCCATATTTCATGTGCGTTTTTATTCCTGAATATTGTAACTTACCTAGAGAGCCTTCAGGGAAGGGAAGCTGCTGATTCAAATAAGTACAAACATCTGCTGTGCCTGATGATGATTCATCTGAGATCTCTTAACAGCAGTTTGTCCTTGTTGTTGGAGTGTTCTTGTTATTATTAAGACTGAAAGTAGCTCAGCAACCACTGAAGAAAATTTTTGATACCCAACTGCAGATGTGTGGAGAGATACATGCTGTATACCTAGGTTACTGCAATACCTTCTCATATGTGCTATTGCCAGATTTCAATTTGTTTACCCCATCATGCAACCATGATTTTGTAAAAATGAGACAGCTTCAAGACTGTGGCTTCACCATGTGTACTGTTAGTGCATCTGCTCTAAATGCTAGATCAGAGCCTTTAAGTGAACCTGCCTGTTACCTACAGGCCTTTTGTCAATATTTTCATTGTCGAGTCTAAGTTGCCTAGTAACATCTTCAAAGTTAGTGCTGCATTGACAATGAAGCAAATTGTTCATCTATTTAAGTACATTTTGCATTGGAGGATGTGTATTATTGGATACAAGTGCTCCTGGAAGAGTAGAATTATATTAATCAGTTCTTGATAAGACATGAGAAAGAGGAGAGCATTTTTTTATTATTAAAAAGAATCGTGGTACTATACTCTTTTGTTTCCCTTGTGATGGTTAAGAGCTGATGGCCAAAAGTAATGACAAGATAATGATTCTTTTTGCATGCTGTTCAGAGATATGAAAGAGCAAGACTTCATATCCTCCATGTTGAGCTCCCAATAAACAGAAGAAGGGATACTGATATGAATGATTCTCTTAACTCAGAAGGCAGCATTTAAATATTAAAGTCACACAACGAGTTTAGGCTCAGAATCCCAGAGCAGTGAACCGTATATAGGATATTAAGTATGCAGAGACAGCTTCCAGTAACCTGAAGTCTCATCAGATGTACAGCTACTTGTGAGTTTACTACATACCCCTATATAAAAATTGCAGTAAATATTTTTGTAAAAAAACAACAACATTGCTATCCTAGACCCCCTTATTCTGGCTCCTCTCCCACTGGGTTGTATATTGAAAGGTAGGATGTACATTTTATTTATTTACTGCTTTCACTTTTAACACCACCAATTAATCAGAATTTTCTTCAAATAATCCACCAGTTTCTAACGATTTGCAAAATTTACCACTTTGTGACTAGAAAGTGCTTTTAAAAAGAAAACCCAGGAACTGCAATTTGATGACAATGACAGAAATTGGTATCTACAAGAGAAAAACATGCACCTACTCAGTGCATACCATTTCAAAGTTGGGAGCTGTTTAGCTGTTTAGGAAACAAATATGAATGTTTTTTAAAAAGTTATCTATACCACAGTTTTCCCATATGATGAACTGCATTTCATCTGAATTTCATTAAAGCAACCAACCTTTGTGCAAGTCATCTTGTACATACTTAATAATATCATATTACAAAGAATTTGTTGGTTTTGTTTCATCGTCTTGCTACTTTTAATTTACAAGTAATTTATTTTTCCCAATAGGGCTATCTCCCGCACTTTGTTGTACTGTGCTATGAGGGTAACCCCATTTAAATATTTCCACTGTCTGGTAATAATAGCCCTGGTGGTTAATGGAGCACCATCTCTCTGCAGTGTGTTGGTACATTTGCGTGCTGAGGTCCCCAAAACATCCCTTCCCCAATAACTCACACATCACACATAATTTTTGTTTAAGGTTTTTGGCATAATTTTGGCCACAACTTTATTATCATACAAAATTGTGAATGGTTGCTTAGGCATTGGTTATGACTAGCTATCCCCCCCGCCTTGGGGATAGCACTGAATCCCAGATTCCAGCGTAAGTCAGTGTGGAGGAACAAGCAGGGCAACTGGGGCTGCGATACAGACCCTTCAGTTCCTCCCTGCCTGCGCCTTGGGGTCTTACACGGCCCGCACCCGATTCCAGGGGTTTGGACAAGGGGATGGTAAGCCCCAGAATTCCTTTAACGGAATTCCCATGCAGCAGCAGCATTGGAGGGGTAGGCACAGCCAATCCATACCCCTCCACCAACCAATTTAACCAATGCCTAACCGCCAACCTTACAAGTTGTGAAGATTTGCTACGTAGTAGGCAAAACCCAATTGGCACACACTAATCAGCCAAAAGGAAAAATTCCTACCAGGCCCCCGCACCAAGGTGAACGACCCCATGACAGGCATAGCAAGGTCAAGCAGAAGCCCTTTCAAGGGAGGGCGGGCGGGTGATCCGGTGTCCACAGCGAAAGAGAAAGGAACACTCTGTGGACCCAGTATAAATAACCTCTGATCCCACCCCTTAATTGGCAACATCAAATTTACCCTAGTAACAACAGCCACCAATCCATTCAATTCCCTTGCCACAGCCTGGCTGGCAACTAGGGATGTTTTTGCTGGCCCCAACCGCAACACGTGCTCTCTTTTTAATGAGAACACCCTTTACAGTTTCAAGTGGGAGAAAGTGATCGTCTAGTGGGAGGAAGTGACCATACAGTTAATAATTTTTGCTATTTCCATATTTTGTGCATTGGCACAGGACCACCACATCTGTATATTTTACCTGTTTCTTGGCAGCTGTTCCAGCATCTCAACAGGGAAGAAGGAACTATATATGCCAGTCTGGGAGGTGTTCACTATCACCTATGGATTAATTTCAGTGTTAGCTCTTTGTTACCCCCCAAGATAGTGGACTTTGTCACATTGTCACAGGCTATTCCAATCATATTCACTGATGGCGCAATTTAGGTAATTCTCCCACATCTGTTTAACACCATTTCATAGAGTTGGAAGGAACCCCTGAGGATCATTTAAGCTGCTAAACTCAGCTTCTAGGACCAATTTATATAGATTTGAGATTAGATTTAGTGTTCCAATCCTTAACCAATGTTTCCAAAAAGGTCAAAGATCTGGTGGCATTTTCACGGAAAGATGTATCATCAGGGCCCATTGTTGGTTCCAGAGTAGCCATGGTCCTCCTCTTTTTCTTTAATTGGTCTTGAGGGATCAGAGTCTCATTATCATAGAGGTCACACAGGAATTTTATTCCTTTCCCACTCTGACCTGTAATATCATAGCTACGCCATAATTAATTGACTGTAAGCCAAAGGAAAGAGCAGGGACATTCCAGGTGCTATGTATGTAACCTTTTGCATCCAGTATTTAAAGGTGGTGAGAAGAAACCTGTTTTGAAAATTAGGAGAAACTCTGAATTTGTTTTTTGAGAACTAGAAGGCTTGTAAGGTAAGACATGGGTAGGCAAACTAAGGACTGGGGGCTGGATCTGGCCCATCGCCTTCTAAATCCGGCCCACAGTTGGTCCGCGAATCAGCATGTTTTTACATGAGTAGAACGTGTGCTTTTATTTAAAATGCATCTCTATGTTATTTGTGGGGCATAGGAATTCTTTCATCCCCCCCCCCAAAAATATAGTCTAGCCCCCCACAAGGTCTGAGGGACAGACCTGCTGAAAAAGTTTGCTGACCCCTGATCTATTACTTCTGATTCAAGTTTGGTTTATCCTCATCCTCCATCAAAAGTGGGATCGCATGTGCAATTTGGTTTTCATTATTGTATATCTCGATGTTGGGAATTCCCCAGCCACCATATGTGGAGATCATATATAGGAGCTTTGTGGCATTTTTAATGAAGAAATATAAATGTGTTTAGTTTTTGTTTGGTTTTTTGCTACTTACAAAGTGTGATGGTGGGGAATTGAAACAGGCAGGACTTGAAATAAATATGTCAGTTTGAGGCGAATTTTCATTTTTGCGATGGCCTTTTTGCTTACTTCATACTGCTGGGAGTTCTTGTGTGGTATTTTGATTGGCTTGGCTTTTAGTCTAGGCAAGAGAGTGGATAACTTGATGTGTTAGGGTTATATTTATGGCATTATTGAGTAATAGGCACTCTTGGGTCACTCAGTGCTGGCTTGACTTTGGGATTAGGTAGAGCACCTGCTTTGCATGCAAAGCATCTCAGATTCAGTCCCCAGCATCTCCAGGGAGGACTGGAAGAGTTGCCTGTCAGAAACCCTTGGGAGCTGCTGCTGGTCAGTTTAGATGTTACTGAACTAGATGAACCACCGATCTGATTCAATAATGCAACCTCTTATGGATTTCTGCTCCATCCCTATGCTGGAGACTCCAAATGCAGAAGAATGCCACTATTTTCATCAAAATGTATCAGGCCAGCTCAACAGAGTTTGTATGAGCATATTATTTATTTATTTATTTATTCATTCATTCATTCATTCATTCATACCCCACCCATCTGGCTGGGTTTCCCCAGCCACTCTGGGCAGCTTCCAACTGAATATTAAAAACAATACAGCATCAGACACAAAAAACTTCCCTAAACAGGGCTGCCTTCAGATGTCTTCTGAATGTCAGGTAGTTGTTTATCTCTCTGACATCTGATGGAAAGGCGTTCCACAGGTGCCACTATCGAAAAGGCCCTCTGCCTGGTTCTCTGTAATTGGCTTCTCGCAGTGAGGGAACAGCCAGAAGGCCCTCAGCGCTGGACCTCAGTGTCCGGGCTGGATGATGGGGGTGGAGACGCACCTTCAGGTATACAGGACCAAGGCCATTTAGAGCTTTAAAGGTCAGCACCAACACTTTGAATTGTGCTCGGAAATGTACTGGGAGCCAATAAAGATCTTTTAGAACCGGTGTTATGTGGTCCCGGCGGCCACTCCCAGTCACCAGTCTAGCTGCTGCATTCTGGATTAATTGAAGTTTCTGGGTCACCTTCAAAGGTAGCCCCACGTAGAGCGCATTGCAGTAGTCCAAAAGGGAAATAACTAGAGCATGCACCACTCTGGTGAGACAGTCCACAGGCAGGTAGGGTCTTATCCTGCGTACCAGATGGAGCTGATAAACAGCTGCCCTGGACACGGAATTGACCTGCGCCTCCATGGACAGCTATGAGTCCAAAATGACTCCCAGGCTGAGCACCTGGTCCTTCAGGGGCACAATTACCCCAGGGAATTCCCCCACACCCGCCCGCCCCCTGTCCCCCCAAAACAGTACTTCTGTCTTGTCAGGATTCAACCTTGATCTGTTAGCCACCATCCATCCTCCAACTTCCTCCAGGCACTCACACAGGACCTTCACCGCCTTCAATGGTTCTGATTTAAAGGAGATGTAGAGCTGGGTGTCATCTGCATACTGATGAACACCCAGCCCAAACCCCCTGATGATCTCTCCCAGCGGCTTCATATAGATATTAAAAAGCATGGGGGAGAGGACAGAACCCTGAGGCACCCCACAAGTGAGAGCCCACAAGTGAGAGCTTTTATCAGCCAGGATGGGCAAGGATCAAGGAGACAGGTGGTTGGTTTCACTTGTCCAAGCAGCCTGTCCACATCCTCAGAGGTAACAGATTGGAATTGATCCCTTCATGATAACTTCATAACTTCATGATAACTTCATAACACAGAGATAACTTCATAACTTCATGACACAGAGATATAACTTCATAACACAGAGATAACTTCATAACTTCATTATAACTTCATAACATAGAGATTGGCCCTCTATGCACTGGCTGGAAAGAAAGAAAGAAAGAAAGAAAGAAAGAAAGAAAGAAAGAAAGAAAGAAAGAAAGAAAAAGAAATTCAAGAGAAAGGGATTTAGGTAAAATCACTATACGGTGATTAAGAAGTTTAGTCTGAAAATAAGCTAGATTTTAGCTTGTTGGAGTCTCTGGTATCCGAGTTCTGAGCTGGTTGCTCCAAGCTCAAACTGTGTGGCTTACAAGCCATCCTTGTGTTTCTATACAAATAATTTAGAAACACTCACCACTTTGGAACCTACCGGTAAGTTCTACTGCCTATGTTTTCTGACTGCTGTGTGGAAAAACACATGAATCTGACATTTGAAGAGTTTGTAAGTAAACCATTTTAAACTTACCAAGCATGTAGTCTCTTTCTATGCTAATGAAAGAGGGGAACTTTGAAATAACTTAGAAGGATAATTTTTATTCTAACAGCCTTTATGTCCATGTTTTACTTTGCTGCATATCTTATGATTTTAAACCTCTGCTGGGGTTCGCTCACCAAGAGTACTTGCCCCTAACCTGGTTCTTACTATGCAAGGAATTCTTCTTTTATACCTAGGATTTTTCTTTCCTAACCAACACCTTCTCTTCCCCATCCCTGTCTTCCCTAAAGGGATTTACTTTCAAGTAAATGTGTATAAGGCTGCCGTCTCAGTGGATATGTAGCTGAAGCTTGGCATGTTTACTCAGAAGTAAGTTCAACTCCATGAAGTCCCAAGGAACTATGTATACACAGGATTGCAGTTATATGTTATGCTAACAATATAAAACCAAAATTTATTTTTTGAGCTATACTGTTTAAAGATATTAGGTGCTTATGGCAAGTTCTCTTTTACAGATCTTGGGGGGAAAGTTTTTTACTGATGTTAAAGTTATTGTAAGCTGTATCTTCATACTACACTGTTTGGATGCTACATTTTCTAATCTCTATGTAATGTCAAATCTAGTGGGTCCTTGTCCATTTTCTTCTTCTTAGGAAACAGCCACTTTCTGAGAATATAGAGACCTCTAGCTGCAGTAAGCTGTGATTTACAATTACCTACACATATCTGAATGAAAACTGGTGAGCTCAGGAAAAAGGATGAAATTCACAGGGTTGCATCTAGAACATGCCTTCTGCAAATGGAAGGGCTCCTTCTGTTCACGGAAGAGACTGATGCCTAGCAAAGGCTCTCACCCCTCCACTTCATCTCTCCTGGTTGAGAGGATTCCCCAACCTTCAAGAGGGTGCAGATCAGTAGTGGCTGGGGTGATGGATGCAGACTCAGTCTTCTGACACCAGCAATACCTGGTTGGGACTAGAGCATCTTCCACCATCATCTTGATAAGCTGTAGTGATGTGGATATCAAGAAGGTGGTTCTGTGACTCGTCTACTACTGGTGCAGAGGCAAGGGAGAAAATCACCAACCCACTTCATCCAGCAAGAGTATCAAAGAGGAGTTCCAGTAACATGAACTCTGGATCCATCCCATGATCCCTTTAGCTCTGCTTTAAGGACACAGTGTCAGCAGTGGGGCAGGGACAACCAGGAAGGCGAGGCAGCTGGAGATTCCCTAGTAGAATTGATTTATTCTGCAGTGAAATGCATAGACCAGCATCTCTCCCTAGCACACAATTCTGAGTCCTTGGGAAAAGATGGAAAGCAGAAAATGGCTATAGAACTGGAAAAGACAAGTGTTTGGGAAAGAACATTGAGAGCTCTACAGACAAAAATGCTAAATTCTGGTTCTTTTTGTCCATTCAAAGATCTACAGTGGCTGCCTGGATGAGGATTAAACTTTTAAGTAACTTCCTAGTGAGTTGTAATTCTCTGCCTGGATGAAGAAAGCTGTGCTGGAACTTGCACTGATAATAATTATTCCACTCTGTAGCTAACCCTTCACTCTGTAGTTTTGAATAACTTGCACCAAGAAAAAGAAGAACCTAGATCAAGAAGCCCCTTTTCACTCATGTCACATAGGTTGGGAACTGGGCTAGCATACCAACTATGCTTCTGAAAGTGTCCATGACATTTGTGAAATATAGTTCCTCCCTTGGATCCAGAGGAACATCCTGGTAAACTTGGACAAGGATAGGCTTTCAGACTTCTTGTTGTTCTGACCTCAGAAACTTACAGGGAACATTCAGGAATACATAAATTCCAAGTTGCAGGCCTTCATGGTCAAACAAATGGGGGGTAGGGAGGGTTCTACACAGAATAAAGATGACATCCCAGATGAAGCAGGGTTGCTTGGCACCACCTGCTCCCTGCTTCCCCTCATGAGAATGCTTATAGGTGCTTATAGGACTTACCTGTCAAGGGTTCCACTAAAGCATTGGTTCTCAACCTGCTGGTCCCCAGATGTTGTTGGACTACAACTCCCATCATCCCTGAGCTCTGGCCTTGCTAGCTAGGGGTGATGGGAGTTGTAGTCCAACAACATCTGGGGACCCACAGGTTGAGAACTGCTGCACAAGAGCATGGTGCCCTCCAGATAATGTGGACTGCAACTTCCATCATCTCTGTTCATTGGCGGTACTTGCTGGGGATCATGGGAGTTGTAGTCCATCAATTTAGAGGGCAGATGGGATGGATCTAGAGGTCTATTCTGTGGGCTACCCCTGCCCTAAATGACGGCTATGGAATACAAAAACTTACAATGTTAATATTGCAACAACAAAAAAACCAACACCAGGTAATAAAAGGCTTACTGATAATTTAGCAAACAATGTCAAGAGAGATTCCTCCCCTTCCCCCATTAAATTTGTCCAGATGAATAGTACTGTACTAGTTTTAGTTTTCCATAGATGCTGCCACCAGATGTCAGTATAGGATAAATTATTAATGGTAACATTCAAAACCTTGAATACAAAGAAACCTATCTGGTTTGTCAGTAGTCTGTAATTGAAGTCAATGAGAGAAGAGGGATGGAGGCCACTGGAGTGTGTGTATTCACCAAAAAGTCATAAGGGGATCCTTCAGAGAAAGTGGAGTATATAAAAAAGTAGTGTGTGCTATTCTTCTTAAAAGCCAGCCTGGGTTTTATGCTGCAGTTGAGGAAGCTTTCTGTTCTGTGAACCGCCCTGAGACCTCTGGGTATAGGGCGGTATATAAATTCAATAAATAAAAATAAAGAATAAAGCAGAGGTCATGTATGTGGCATTCAGTTAAAAGTGTAGTCCTGTAGTCTTTGATGTTCTGGGAGACAGTGGCTATAGCCTACCAACCTGAGAGTATACTTGCATTCTTGGATAACAGTTATGCCAGATTTGTACAATGGGTTTGGAAAAACAACAACCCTCCTTTTATTACATTTTTGTTAACTAAACCTACAAACTTAGCAATAACCAGTTTTCCTTTTCATTCCAGGTTATCAACAGAGTCAAAAGGTCCAAATCAGTTCCATATTACTGAAGCAAACTTGCCTACTGGAGGCATAGGTTGGTATTCAACTATATTTTACTAAGAGTAGACCCAGTGGAATTGATGAAGCCCCATCAATTTCAATGAGTCTACTCTGAGTGAAGCTTTGGTGATAACCACCTATGACCACATAGCTAAATTTCCTCTAATCTAGCTCCCCTCTGCCACAAGCACATTTTAAAATAATGCAAGTTGTAGTGGGTAGCCGGGTCTAGCCACCATTTTAATGTTCCACAATGCCCTACTGCAGGGCATTGTGGGAAATTAAAATGGTGGCTGGAATCAGCTACTCGGACACTATCATAACACTGCTGATGCTGCTGTTTGCCTACCACTGTTCCCAGGTAAGCTCAGCAGGGTCTACTGATGAAGAGGAGGTCCACCACAGGGAACTCAGCTTCACCCTGGTCCCATCGGAGGCAGCAGGATGCCTGCACATACTCCCTCCACTTTTAACCAACCCTCTACATAAATTATGTGAAACAGGAAGGTTGGATGGGGATACGGAAGGTAAGCATAAACCTTCCATTCCCTAAAATGGCTCATTGTGATATTGCACATACCTCATGTGACCCAGGGCACTGTTAAATCCTTTGAGGGTCCTTCAATGAGTGGGGTTTGCACCTCTGGAAAGAATCACACTCAGTGTTTTGTTTTGTTTTTTCCCTACTCCGTGAAGACATTCTTTTGTGTGAAATAGCAACATTTTCTCATTGAAGGATATGATTAGCCTGACACGACCAATTCCACCTCTCTTAAATCAATTCTTTTCTAGCTGCAGATGACAGGTGATTGGCAATTTGTGGACAGAAGATCAAAACTATAACTGTTGGGAAGGCTGAGAGGTGTTCATTTTCCTTTCTTTCTCCTTTTATATCTCATTTCTCTTGGTCTGATTCAAACTTGTTAATAATACAAGGCACTAGCCAGAAGAGCATGCATGACTGATGTCTACGCACAACTATTTAAATGAGAAATGGGATCATGATTAAGGTAATCTAATAATCATACTCCATAATCTCACATCTGATTATCAGTCTTTCCCCTTTTTCTTTAGGGGCTCCCAGTCATGCAATCCACAAGAAGAAGTGGCCTCCTTAAGGCTGTAATTGGTGCCGTTTCTTACTCAGACTTCATTACTATCAGACACTTACTCTTTGGTCATTCCAATAAATAAGACTATAATGTGTGGTAAGCCAGTGAAAGCCTATTTATTTCTGCTACAGGGCTCATCAATCCTAAAGCAAAAATCAGACATTGTTTATGAGGGACTTTCCATTTAACTCACCCACAAGAAATAGAGTTTGGATTTGGATTTGATATCCCGCCTTTCACTCCCCTTCAGGCGTCTCAAAGCGGCTAACATTCTCCTTTCCCTTCCTCCCCCACAACAAACACTCTGTGAGGTGAGTGGGGCTGAGAGACTTCAGAGAAGTGTGACTGGCCCAAGGTCACCCAGCGGCTGCATGTGGAGGAGCGGAGACGCGAACCCGGTTCCCCAGATTACAGGACTACCGCTCTTAACCACTACACCACACTGGCTCATAGGTAAAATGGTAATAAAATAGGTAAAATGGTAATAAAACAGACTTTTTCTTTGGACAATTCTCCTCCCCGCCCCCTCCAAAATCTTCTTTCAAAGCAGGGCTGCCAATTTACCCATTATCAACTGCCCAAACTCCCTTCTCTGTGCACACAACCCACACAGCAAATCTTAATCCATCATTCCAGTGCTTTACTCGAATTGTTGATTGGTCATATTTTTTCTTTGAATAAGGCATTGTCAAATTTCAAGTGCCTGTATTTTTATAGCTCATATATCTTCCATCTTTCCCTATTGCTTTCAGAAAACACTGACTGCCAGTTCATTTATGGGTCTAATTCAAGGCATTTGGCATGGTCATTGAATGCTGAAGACATTTATTCTGGCTTTTGACACCTGGTATGTATATTTTTAGAACCCATCTTATTGATGTAATTGATAGTTGTTTTAAAGAGCTTTTCATGTGTTTCAATTGTTGTAAGCTGCTCAGGAACTTTAGGATGAAAGACAGGTTATTATCACAATAATTTTATTATTTATATGCCACCCATACAACTGGGTTGCTCCAGCCACTCTGAGCAACTCACAACAAAATACTAAAAATGCAATAAAACTGCAAACATTAAAAACTTCCCAATAATAATAGTAATACATTTTTATTTATACCCCACCCCAACTGTTGTTGTTGTTTTTTTTTAAAAAAAACCCAATTGCTTAAACTACAGCTTAAAATGCAGCCTCGTTTTATTGGCAGCCCATAAATCAAGACCATAAGGGGAGGAAACATCAAATATTCACCAGGGTCAGCTATCCATGCATGGGCCAGCAAAAGGGCCGAGGGAAAATTTATATGCAGGATCCCATATAATGGGTTCCATCAAAAAAGAAGAAAGGGGGGGGTCAGACTGAGTCCAGACCAAAGACATAGCGGAATAGCTCCATCTTGCAGGCCCTGCGGAAAGATGTCAAATCTCGCTGGGCCCTGGTCTCCCACAACAGAGCGATCCTCCAGGTCGGGGCCAGTGCTGAAAAGGCCTTGGCCCTGGTTGAGGCCAATCTAACCTCTAAAGTGTTGTTATTTTTGGACCGTAAGGTCCTCCACGGGGCGTACCAGGAGAGGCAGTCCAATAGGTACGAGGGTCCTAGGCCGCATAGGGTTTTAAAGGTCAAAACCAGCACTTTAAACCTGTCCCTGTACTCCACTGGGAGCCAGTGCAGCTGGTAAAGGACTGGAAGAATGTGATCCCATAGCAAGGACCCTGTAAGGAGCCTCACCTCGGCATTCTGCACCCACTGGAGTTTCTGGGTCAGCTTCAAGGGCAGCCCCACATAGAGCGAGTTACAATAATCAAGCTTGGAGGTGACCATCACACCTTCTAAAAGTCATATAGTTTTTGTTTTCTTGACATCTGATTGGAGGGTGTTCCATAGGGCAAGCACAACTGCCAAGAAGACCCTCTGCCTGGTTCCCTGTAATTTCACTTCTCACAATGAGGGAACCACCAGAAGGCCCTCGGAGCTGGACCTCAGCGTCCTGGCTGAAGGATGGGGGTGGAGGTGCCAAGACTGTTTAGAGCTTTAAAGGTCCACACCAACACTTTGAATTGTGCTTGGAAACGTACCGGGAGCCAATGTAGATCCTTTAGGAGCAGTGTTACATGGTCCCAACAGCTGCTCCCAATTATCACTACTGCATTCTGAATTAGTTGTAGTTTCCAAATCACCTTCAAAGGTAGTCCCACATAGAGTGCATTGCACTAGTCCAAGTAGGAAATAACGATGGCAGGTACCGTTCTGGCGAGACAGTGAACAAGTAGGGTGTTACTACTACTACTACTACTACTATTAATAAACCAAGTGGTGACCATGATTTATATTACACTATTAGGCTGTTTGTACTCACATATTCATCAACTGGTTACAGGGAACCAGGGAGAGGGCCTTCTTGGCAGTGGCACCCTCCCTGTGGAATGCCCTCCCATCAGATGTGAGAGAGATAAAGAATTACACAATTTTAGAAAGCATCTGAAGGCAGCCCTGTGCAGGGAAGTTTTTAATGTCTGACATATATATATATATATATATATTTGCTTTCGTAGATTTTCACGGGTACAGGAATGCAGGTTTTGGTGTCCTCGGGTGTCTTCCCGTGTAAAAGTTGGGGTGTCTAGGCGACGTTTCGACGAGGTCTCACTCGTCATCTTCAGGCTGGTGCTTTCGGCTTCTTGTTACTGGAACAGAGCTGGATCTCAGTGTTTGAGTTCCTATAAATACTGTAGAGGGGGTGTGGTGTACAGGATATCACTCAAGAAATCACTCAAGATATCTCTCAAGTAATTAAGGAACAAAAGAAGAAAAGGCACACTAGCCTGGGAACTTCCTCTCTGCCCAGAACATTGGAGGCTATACACCACACCCCCTCTACAGTATTTATAGGAACTCAAACACTGAGATCCAGCTCTGTTCCAGTAACAAGAAGCCGAAAGCACCAGCCTGAAGATGACGAGTGAGACCTCGTCGAAACGTCGCCTAGACACCCCAACTTTTACACGGGAAGACACCCGAGGACACCAAAACCTGCATATATATATATATATATATATATATATATATTTTGCTGGAAGCCGCTGGAAGTGGCTGCGGAAACCCAGCCAAACAATAAAATTATTATCAACAACGACAACATGGAAGCAAGGAGTGAGGATGTGCCAAAGAGCCTGACTTTCTGTAATAACAGAGCCTTTGCGCACACAGTTGGAGGTGCAAAAGCTTACACATGGCTGAGAACCTTGAATAATATGAATGTTGGGGTAGCTTCTGTGCATACAGCTGTGCATGCAAAGGCTCTGTTGTACAGACAGCCATGATCTTCATGTGAAGACCAGGGGCTGGACTTAATTGGCAAGTCCAAGCTCTCTAGTCCCATACAGACAACCATGGGAGCATTAATGCTCAGCTATGTCTACAGAGTAGAAGAAATCAATGAGACCAAACTTCATATTTTCTAGTATGGAAAGTCAAATCTCTGCAGCTTGTTGTGTTCACCTCAGTTATGAGCATTATGAGGAGAAAAGTTATTCTCTGGCTTGGATTTCATGAAGCAAGAAAGGTAAGCGTGTGAGCAAGAGCAGGGGAATTTGGATGGGCAGGTGAGAGATCTGAGTCTCTTGAAACCCTGTTGACTTTCTTGTAGTGTGATGGGTTCAGTTTGGCTTGAAACTGGGGTCAGAATAAACTAGGCTATTTCCGAAGTTTTGTAGAGAAATGGTTGGATTGTCTGAGCCAAACCTGATGCAGGAGAGGGGTTGATAATAATAATAATAATAATAATAATAATAATAATAATAATAATAATAATAATTTATTATTTATAACCCACCCATCTGGCTGGGTTTCCCCAGCCACTCTGGGTGGCTTCCAACAGAATAATATTAATAATAATAATAATAATAATAATAATAATAATAATAATAATAATGCGACAAAACATCAAACATTAAAAACTTCCCTAAACACTACTCATGCCTTACGTACTCTTGCTTGCTTGTGTATCTGAAGTTGCAGTAACTGTTCTTTTAAACTAGTTCATTTGTCTCTCTGTTCAAGAGACTTATGTATACTGCAGAGGGTAATCACTTTTTTGTAATTATATCACTTGAGCATGGCACAAAGAAAGTGCTCATACCTGAGATGATAAAATGGGCCAATTAATTTTAAATGGAGGGAAATGTCACTACAAACTTGCCTAACTGTGACATAAAGACAAAGAGACCTGTCAGGAATGAAATTACTGGCTTTGTGCTAACTCTTGGCTTTATTAATTTCCATTCAGGCATCATTCCTCAGCCAGTTTTGAGTGTCACACTCAAATTGAACTGCCTAAAAAATGTTTCGGAAAGACAAAAGAGGAACGAATGCAGATCAAGGATCTGATCTTTAGCTGTTATACTGCATCAGGTCTGGTTTCTGTGAGGTTTGCTTGTTGGGTTTACTACATACTTCCTGACTGTCATTTGACTGTGTGAACTAACTTCACTGAAAATCATTGTATTTATGGCAGCTATCTTTGGTGCTGTGTCTGATCTAGGCAGGCCTGAGTTGTTCTGATTTCTTTGAAGAGTTAACTTCACTGACACTGAGTGTTTTATTGCTGGCATGTTCCTGGTTCCAGCTTCGGACACATATACACGGAGGAGGACAACTGCAAGCTAAAAGTTGTAAGACAACACCAAGAGATATCAGAGAGCTCCCCACACCAAAAAAAGGTCCCAGTTCTTTGTGTACTTCCCCAATATAAACCCCCCTTGTTTCAAGTCTTTTCCCACTCTCTGATCAGTTTTGTTTAGTAAAACCTCTGAATAATTTTACTCCTCATTAATTTATGGCTTGCACCAAATCCCGAGTCCTCTTTGGTTCTCTTCCTTTTATTGCAACTCAGCTTTCCCTATCAAATCTAAGCCATAAATTCTGCCCAAGCATGGAAGAAGAACCTTGAAAACCACCTGGTTTCTAGCTACTGCAGAGTATTGTACTTTCTCAGACTTATTTACTGTCAGAGTGGGTGTCATGCGCAGGTCAGCAATAACTCACATGGCATCAGTGAACTTTATTCTTTATTCTTTATTCAAAGAAACAAAACTGCCCTGGAGGCCAGGCCTAGTGAAGACAGCAACTCTTCCAGGAAGTTCAGCACCTTTCCACATCTCTCAAAAGCTGCTCCTCCCCTGGGTCCTTCCTCAGAAACTCAAGACTCCTTCATCTTGTCTCTCGATGTTCTGCCCTCTTCATTCCTCTTTGTGTTCTGGGAGACCAAGGAAGAGAGACAGGAGAGGGAGAATCCCCTGGCTTCCTCATCAGCCCACCTCTACTCTCTTCCCTCTGCTCCCCAGCCTCCATTTCTGCATCTGATTCTGCACTGCTCTTTATCACAGTCTCTTCCTGCTCACTAAACCCTGTTACCTCCTCAGCTTCCGACACCTCCTCCTCCCAGTCTGTTCCCTCTTTACCACTCATCCTTGTCCCCAGTGCCGGATTTATGTATAAGCCAAACAAGCTATAACTTAGAGTCCCACTCTCTGTGGGGGCCCCCCCAAAAAAATAAAGGAAAAGAAAACTGGATGTACATTTCCAAAATATAAGATAAAAAACAAATAAAATAAAACCTACATACAGCAACAGTGTTTTGTGTTGTGTAGGCTCCTATGATGTAAGTAATGGGCCCCGCCTGCTAGCCTGCTCCCTAAAATACCACTGCTTTGCTCATTTTTATATATAGGGTGCTTACATTCTGCTATTTATAATTATTAGTAGTTTGCATCATATATTGACACCCATTATTATTTCATGTTATAGCAAGTTTCTAGAGACTAGATTATGAGTCTTTGTAAACTGTGTTTCTAAAGGAACTTTTGTTATTGCCCAATGTCAATGTGTTTGCATTATTAAGTTTGTTATGAATAAAAAAATCATTTTAAGTTAGAGCTTAATAATTATTTCACTATTAATAGATGTCAGGGGTTCAAGGAGAGAGGCGCAGATGAGGGAGGAGACAGAGAGCGAGGGGGAAGGATTCCAGGGTGACGAGGAAGAGGACGACAATGACCCAAGATTGTCCATGAGTCCGTCCAGTGAATCGGAGGACTCCCAAAAGGGAGCCCCCCTGGGCAAGCCAAGGGGAGCTAGAGGGGGAAGCAGTCAGGAGCAGGGGAACGAAGGGGGAACCCCCAGGGGGAGTTGGAGATCGGGACCGGCTTCTCCGCCGGAACGGAGTGAAGGGGGTGGAGTGACCAGTGTGTCAGAAGGAGCAGAACAGGAAGCAGAGAGGGGAAGGAGATCGGGGCAAGACGTCCTGCCGGAAGGGGTGGAGAGTAGTACCGAGAGCAGTGTAACTGTCGGAGGGAAGGTCAGAAGCAACGTACGCGCGCCAAGTTCAAAATGGGAGGCGCGCGGAAGTGAAGAGAGTCCTGGGGAGGAGCCTGGTCCCAAAGCGTGAAGGAGGGGGGAGGAGGCGCCAGAGGATTCAGCCTCTGGAGAGTCCCGAAGGGAGAGAACACAGGGGGGCAGAAAGACCCTGCGGAAAAGGAAGGAGAGGAAGAGGTGGACCAGTACAAGCCTCTTAAACTGGTGTAGAGGCGGGACTGACTCAGAGGGGACTTCGGCGGTCTAAGCGTAACAGACGTAGAGCCACGGAGCTCGGATGTAAAGCTAAGAATGTTCTTCAATAAAAGCTTTTGTACATAAGCCGGACTGGACTTTGGTCTCTTGTGAGCTGGGACCACGGGTGGCTCTGACAATATACTTCTTAATTATGTTTCAGTTCAACAATTACTGTACTTTGATAAAATACATATCTTGTTATGTTCATATGGCTTTAGATACCTATTAGGTCCATAAATTACCATATAGCATATATTCAACACAGAAATCAGCGACAATTTGTTGTTGACAAAGGACAGTTGGACATATAAAGGGCCCCATCACCTTCAGTATTTTAGGGCCACCTAAATCCAGCCCTGGTTGTCCCACCACCAATCCCCTAGCACTGAGCCTTCTTCCCCTGTGGGTTCCTCAACTGGTGCCTTACATCCAGCCAGTCCATGACATCTACTCTCCTGGGTTTTGGGTGTGCTTTTATGACCCACCCTATTATTGTGACAATAATCTATTTTAATTTTTTTTTTAATTCTGGATTTTAAATTGTTGTAACCTGCTCTGGGACCTGCTTTTAATAAATGTAATAAAAATAGCCCAAAACAAATGCCTTTATCCCTAAACAGGGATAAAAATATGGGTTAAGAAAAATATAATATTCTGATGTAACAATTACGTGGTATAGAGGCAAACACATAGACAACAGGAGACGTGATCACTAATCACAACCCTAGCAGGTTGCGTTCATGTCCCCTTTCTCTCCATAGTTTATAATTGGAGCGTTTTCACTCTGAAGGCAGCCCTGTTTAGGGAAGTTTTTAATGTTTAATGCTGTAATGTGTTTTTAATATTTGATTGGGAGCTGCCCAGAGTGGCTGGGGAAGCCTAGTCAAATGTGTGGGGTATAAACAAAAAGTTATTATTATTATTATTATTATTACTACTACTACTACTACTACTACTTGATCAGCTGCTTCCCAGTTTAATCATGCAGAAACACAGGGAGAATGTAACATCAAAATGGGGGTACCCCAAAATATAAATGTATTAAAATTGTAAGATATTTTATTCCCCATTAAACCACGATTATCTGCTGTTCCAGCAAAGGCTCAAATTGGTCACAGAGATAAATTCTTTCCTTTTCTTATTTTTTAATTAAGATAGTGAGTAACCAGGATTTGCCCATCCAAGGGCCCCTTTGGTGCTGCTATCAGAGAACTATTAGTACATTTTTGTGTGATGGTACTCACTGGTATGGAGAGGGCTGTCACCTCTTTTTTTGCTGCCCATGGGAGCTATTTAATGTTGGCGTCCACAGCACTTTAATCAAGATACAAGTACCAACACCTGCAGTAGCAGACAGGGAGAAACTGTCAGTGAACAGAATTGAGATGGTGGGTGGGAGTATTTTTGAGGAAATGTACCTTCCCCCTGTCAAAATCGAAATAAATGAAAATTCAGTGCAGCCCTAGTTTTAGTGTGTATTAACATATAACTTCAGTTCTAAAGCATAAGCAAAATGTAAGGAATGTTTTTGAAGATTAATTCCACATAATCAGTGTAAAAACTGCAGTCAACAATCGGAATTTAATTACAACACCAGCAGCTAGAAGGCAATTAGCACCCAACCCTCCCTTCCAAACTTTTGGTGGGCAGCAGCTTTCATTTTGTTTTCTTCGTTTTTACTCATTAATTAGAAATGTAGCTGTAGGACGAACGTTGGCAAGGCTCGTAAATTAACACCTTGTCATTCAAAAATCCCAAGATATCTTCTCCTTTTTTTATGCAGAAGCATAGCAATGGATTTACTTATCTGGCCAAATAGAAGCTGAAAGTAGATTCACAGGGCTTCCCTGAGCCAGTAACGATGGATAGCTCAAGCTTTTTCATGGAAAAAGATAACTGAAAGGATCCAGTCCCATAAGACAATCAAGTATGATAGCCTAGAAAGTAGTTAGGGGTGATTCTTTTAGGAAAAAAAGATAGCCAATTAATTTAATTGGTTCTTTTATTGTTAGCAGCTGACTTATTATAGCCCAGTTTTGGAAAGATTTGGAAGGGCCATCTTTATTGAATTGGCTTAATTGTGTTTGTCAATTGGCCCTAATAGAGAAATGGGCCAACAAATTAAAGGGCAGAGACACAGACTCACAACTGAGTAGTTACTGTATTATTGATTACATGAATAAGAAAAACAATCCTGAATTTCCGCAAACATCCAGGATGATGACGATGATGATAATTTTCTTTATTCCCTGGCCAGAACCGGGTTTAGGGTGGCTAACACCAATAAAATTACAATAAAACATAATAGAAAAAGAAAAAAGAAAAAAAAGTTAATTAAAATACGGGTTAAAATACAATTTAAAATGCAGCCTCATTTTAGTAGTAGCCCATAAATCGAAACCATAAGGGGAGGGAAACATAAGGGTCAGACTGAGTCCAAACCAAAGGCCAGGTGGAACAGCTCCGTCTTGCAGGCCCCGTGGAAAGATTTCAAATCCTGCAGGGCACTGATCTCTTGTGACAGAGCATTCCACCAAGTCGGGGCAAGTACTGAAAAGGCCCTGGCCCTAGCTGAGACCAATCTAACCACCTTGCGGCTCGGGACCTCCAAAGTGTTGTTATTTGTGGAGGTTCTCCATGGGGCATACCAGGAGAGGCGGTCCCATAGGTTTGAGGGTTCTAGGCCACATAGGGCTTTAAAGGTAAACCAGCACCTTAAACTTGATCCTGTACTCCACTGGGAGCCAGTGTAGCTGGTAAAGCACTGGATGAATATGGTTCTGCAGCAAGGAGCCCGTAAGGAGCCTCACCTCACCATTCTGCACCCGCTGGAGTTTCTGGGTCAGCTTCAAGGGCAGCCCCGCGTAGAGCGAGTTACAATAATCAAGCCTGGAGGTGATGTTGTTATTGCTGCTGTTGCTGCTCTAGGTTAAATCATACTCTATGATTTAGAATGCTGACTGTGTATTCTTATGCTGTATTTTCACAGTATACCTTGGGATTACTTTATAAAAAAAGAAATTCAATAAAGCCATTTTTGAAAAGGGAAAGATGATAATGGGCAGTAGTATGGCCAACAGTAGATGGAACCAGAACCAATAGTGAATGAAGGCAACTAAATCTAAATGTGTCCCCGTCATCCACTCAGCTGACTTCTATAAGGACAACACTATAAGGGGTTAGGAAGCTAATAATCAAGGCCAGCCCTGGTGGAGACTGGTTTAGGACCAAGGGAGGTTGCTGGGTTGGTGCCCTGTTCATCGTAAAAGACCAGCCTCCACCCACTATGGGGAGATATAAGAGAAGTATTTTTCTCTCTGGCGTAATACTAGAGCTCCGGTTTGTTCAGTAATGCTGTTGGCAAGTTCAGGATGGAGAAAGGAATGTGCTTTGCACATATGGAAGTCACCGCTACAAGCTGCAGTGAGTCCCACTGCTGGAAACCAATTCCTGGGTTAAGATGGGCATTAGCAGGAACCAGCAAGGCACTCTCCAAGAAAACACCCTTGTCCTGTTACCTGATCTTTTGTATCAACTTCTCCACCTTGATTGGCCAGTCTTACGTGGTCTGACTCTGTGACATAAAACACAGAAGAAGAAAAGCCAAAGAAAGATATGCCAGAGACTGTCAGAAGGTTTACTAATTCTCTGCTCACTTGCATGCAGACAGAACTCTCATATCATCCAACATCCTCCCACAAAGCAAGGCTATTTGGTGAAGGAAGACCAATCCTATGCATATCTATTCAGAAGTCCCGCTGAGTGCAATAAGACATAACGATAAATGTGCCAAGGACTTTAGCCTTATAGAATTCTCACAGGAAAAGTTCATATTAATACCAAAGGAGACATGAGTACCCAGTGATGGGTGCAGTTCTGAATTGCCCCTTCAGAATCTCCATTCATTACAATGAAGCTTTTGTAGATGTTTTTATTATTTTGCATTCAGCGGTCATGGCAGTAGATTCAAAATACAGAGGTTGTGTCAGGATACAGGAATCTCAGCAGGAGACACATTCTGAATTAATTTCCCCTGACTCAACTAAAACAGAAGAATGAGCCCTATAAATTAGAGATTGCCAACATCTGGTCTATGACTTTTTAGAGGGAATCCAGATCATTCATGGATCTGGAATGGCCCTCCTGTGAACTCTTGAGATGAGATGGAAGATTTCATGTCTTCCATCAATTACCTTATGCATAATTTTGGGTTAAGCAAAACTGCTGTGTGGAAGATTTAAAAGCAAAAGCATCTCTGGGTCTTTCAGTCAGTCCAAAGATTTTGATCTTTCACAATCAGGACATTTATTGGAGTGATTTAGTGAAAAGTGTAACAGAGTGCTGTTAAGGGGTGTGATTACAAGGTACTTCATTTGAAAAGCATTGCTGGTCATTCCAAGGGTAGGAGGCTTTAAAAGTCCCTAGTAAAAATTTTAGCATCTTCTCATCTATCCAGTTATGTTGCAAATAAATAAATAAATAAATAAATAAATAAATAGTAGGCACCTCTATACTTTCTCTCTTTTTTCTCTACTGTAGCAACTTAGCAAGCAGAACCAAGCACATAATGTTCTGTTTGTAAAGCAAAACGGCAAAAATGGTAATTAAATGTGGTAATGAAGTTAGAGAGCTTGCTTTATGGTTTATTAGTACAATAATCGACTACACTCAGCATGTGATAATAGCATACATTTACATTAAAGACTTGCTGACATCCCGGGAAACATTTTGAAAGCACTATTTCCATTAGCATTGGCATTGTAGCCACTTTCCCTGGAGCAATTTTGGTCCTCAGGTGCAAGACATTTGAAATATCCCATCAGCTTCCTTTTGAAAAGATGGTAATTGCTGATGAGCAAGTTGGAACCAGAACTTTGTTAGCCACTTCTGAGCATGGCTGGATTTTGTTTATAGGAACATGCGCTGCCTCAAGGAGAGCTGACAAAGTGCCAGGGGAAAAATAACAATCACCCAATGCTACTTCGTGGAACCACTGTAAAATAGTGACCTTGACTCACATCCTCAAAGCCTTCAGGAGGCCATCATAATCAACAGTATCAAAAGCCACTGATAGATCTAGGAGAATCAACAAGGTCACACTCAAGAAAAGTTATCCAACAGGATGACCAAGGCTAATTCAGTCTCGTGACCAAGACAGAACCCAAACTAGAATGGGTCTTTTTAATCAATTTCTTCCAATGACATCTGGAGTCAAGAGGTTACCACCTTCTCATTTACAACTGAGAAATAATGTTCTTATATATTTCACTGAAACTTTAAGAGAAGGCTTCTCTCTAATCGGGGATGCACTGTTTCTTCAGGTTAACGGCCAACCACTAATTACCTTAACTCTACCCACAGGGCTGCTGCCAGAGTCTTCCTCTCCTTTTGTAGACTTCCAGGCTTCTGACCTCAGTGATTTCAGCTTGGCTCTTTTCTCTCCATCAATTTCTAGCTTCCACCAGGATTCTTCATCTCTTAACCCCCCTCTGTTCTCCATCTGCTTCTCCTGCTGTTCCAGATTCTTATCTCTCACCCCTTCAGAATTTTTTTATGTCAATCCCTCTAGGAATCTCTTCCTATTTTCCCCAAACTGTCTGACTCCTAATCACTGCTGAGAAGCCACATCCTTCAGCTGATTGTCAGGTTCTCACTAGAATTCCAAAACTCCATTGACCTATAGCTATATGTCAGCATGCACGGGGGATAGAGCTATAATAAATTTATTACACCAATAAGTTTGAATGGATTATTCAAAAACAGACCTATCACATTCTGACCTTTGCATTTCTGTTTAATTGTATAGATAGATAGGCAATTTATTACGGTCAAAGACCAGCTTACATAACATAACACAATAAAAACTGTGTTCATAAAGATAAAATATATAGTCGGGGCAGATTGCAGCAATAGCTCATGAGTTAAAATTGAGATGTATACATACACCCATACAACTGAGATTTGGGCTACCATAAAAAATTGACCCTGAGGCGCCCCAAAGGGCAACTTCAGCATTTCCCTAGTAAGCTATTTTATTGTAGAGGATGATCTGTGCCTACGAATCTGGGCACAGAATCTGGCTACCAGCCAGATCGTCTTATGATCTTTGCCTAAGAGGAGAGAATTAAGTTTAGACGTGTCTGAAAGATCGGCGAGCTTCTTCAGGAAAGAATCAATGGTGTCTCTACAAATCTCAACATAAAAGGGACATCTAAAAAATATATGTTTGAGGCTTCCTACTTCCCCTAATGGGCAGGCGCAAAGTCTCTGGTTTAATTGTATAAAAGCTGTGTTCTTGAGACAGCTGCCCTCACTGAAGCCTTCCAAGTTACACCATCTTTTTTCCAGCAACAGTATCAGTTTAACTTATATCTTGACACACTGCTAGCTGAACCTCAAAAAAATGCATTCCACTAGCTTCACTTGGAGTAAAAGACCAGTTTCCCCCCTCCTTCGGACAGTTACCGTTTACAATCAGAGTTTTTAAACAGAAGCACATATTTTACCTTTATGTTCTCCTCTCAGATACATACTGTTTCTATATATATATACACAGTATATACTGTTTCTTCACAACTGCAATTGAAGCATCTTCATGTGATAGGAAAAGGGAAACAGCTGGATGAGGATGCTGTGCACAATGCTGGTGGTCCTTCTGGTCATTATTTCTACTGCATCCATTCCACTGCTTCTAAGCCAGCACCTGAATGGCAGTGATGCTCGCTTGTTGCTAGCCTGGATTGGCTGGATATCTCACCTAGTGAACTTCTCCCAGTGCATCATGGGCAGCGGGTGAGTGTGCATTCAGAGAGGTAGCCAACCCAGAGCATACACTCCAGCTGGCCTCATGCACATGCAGAAATATTGCTCTTTTCACCTGGTGCACACTGGTGCTGCATTGCAGGATATGTCTGGTTAGGGTGGGCAGCAAGCAAGAACTAGGCAGAGCAATGAGCAAGCAGTGGCGTGATGCTGAAGGACAAAACTAGGTGCGCCATACAGTCTGCCTTGCAGCACCTAAGTTTGCCTGCTGCCCCCAAGTATTGGACCCATTGCCAGTGCTGAAGAATTAAGATGAAGATGAAGTAAGATGATGCCACCCAGAGTGGGTAGGATATAAGTAATAGAATTATTATTATTATTATTTTGCTGGTTGCTTTTTCTGATACTCATATTATGCTCTTGTATTGTATTGCTATAGATTAATATGGATTATCAGTGGATTGTTTAATTTACTGTGCATCTGTTATTATGAAATGCTTCAATTAGCCTATTGTTTATGATTATTTCCTTTTTGTTATATCTTGCAACTGTTAGTCAATTATGTAAAAGGGTTTATGACATCATGAGCTGCCTTGAGCATGGTTTACTATGGAAAAGTGGCATAGAAATAAACGTTGGTGGTGATTATAATGATGATGAAGGTGAAGCTGAAGATGAACAACCAGGCTTGTCACTTTCTGCATGTGAAAATAAAAACAGGAGGAATGACTTCACCCACCTGACTTACTATTTTCCTGTGCCCTGTTTTGCCACTAGAGGTCAGTACACACTTCTTTTGAAGCTGATTGTGAGCCCTTGTTAATTTTTCTTCAGCACTCTCACTTCATATTTAGCCCGGATGTGTGCAATATTTCCAACCACAGGAATTTATTTTGCCCTCTCTTCTCTCTTGTATACAAAAAAACTACAGGTATTTTGGAAACTACTGATTCACTGGAGGGGGAGTCAAAAGCAAAATTCAAAATAAAGGTGCCTTTTATTATGATCATCTAAGGTCAAACTACACATTGCATTAAGAACTTGTTTATAGTGTGTTTAGGACTGGTCAAATCTGTTTCTTAACAACAACATATCCAGATTAGAACCGTGTCCCCAAGTGTATTTTGCAAAATATTAGTGGAGTAAGGTAAAGGTAAAGGGACCCCTGACCATTAGGTCCAGTCGTGACCAACTCTGCGGTTGCGGTGCTCATCTTGCTTTATTGGCTGAGGGAGCCAGCTTACAGCTTGCGGGTCATGTGGCCAGCATGACTAAGCCGCTTCTGGCGAACCAGAGCAGCGCACAGCAACGCCGTTTACCTTCCCGCTGGAGCGGTACCTATTTATCTACTTGCACTTGATGTGCTTTCGAACTGCTAGGTTGGCAGGAGCAGGGACCGAGCAACGGGAGCTCACCCTGTCGCGGGGATTCGAACCGCCAGTCTTCTGATCGGCAAGTCCTAGGCTCTGTGGTTTAACCCACAGTGCCACCCGTGTCCCTTTAGTGGAGTACTTAGCAACTTTATTTGCAATAAAAACTTCATCACATTTTTCACTTAGGAGAATGCAGCTACCAATATTGGAAGGAGGTTTTAATTTTTCATACATTAGTTTAAATCATAAAGCATATGTATTAGCATGTACAAATACACACATAGGAAAGTGATACCCTTGGCTGTGCAAGGAAAGAAAGAGGAAAGTGTAGCTGAAAACACAGCTGCTCTTAAATTAAAACTACATTAATGAGCCAGGCATGCTAGCTCTAAAAGAAAGAGCAATAAGCACCCAAGCCCTCTCTTTGTCCCAATGGTTGAGGATCTGAGGGTGCTACAAGCAGGGAGGGTTTTTGAGCAGAGCTTGGTGCACACTGTGAGTGTGCTCTGAGAACTGGATGCCTGAAGTATTACTACAGCATATATGAGTCAGCAACAGATGACATTTGGGCCAGATTCAGCCCTCTGAGCGAAGCTATCTGCCCTCCCCACTGCTACTGAAGCTATGCTAGAATAAGAAAGGCATGAATGGTGTCTATGCTATTAAGACTTATTAGCAGTTCATGGGGGTGTGGTGGGGAAGAAGTCTTCAGTTGACCAAGTGCAAGACCATTTTCATTGGCTATCGGTTCAAATTACTAGTTGGCAGAGCAATGCAAGGAAATACCAACGCTGTCAACTTCATTGTTGAAGCTGTATCTTACCTGCATTTTTGTTGCGCTGTCAGAAAAAAATTAAAGCCTCTCCAAAACAATCTGCTTGAGGCTATTTTGAGTTGAGCCTCTTGTGATGCCATCCCATAGTTACTAGCAGAAATGGTACAACTACAGAGAAAGACGGATTCACATTACCACACTCCCCCTCCCCCCAAAATAAAATTCCCTACATCTCTAATTACTATGAAGAATGAACTACTTTACACCACATGACAAAATTAGTTGGTCTGAGAGATAAAAAAAAAAATTCTGTAGAAGCCATGTATACTATAGGGGTGTTTATTTCCTGAATTACAAGGAGGAGGCAAGTGATTCATGTGAGGTTTTCACATGCCTGAGTTGGATCGAGCCATGAACGAGTCATCTCAAATCAGATCAGGGACTCCCTAATGTTCTGAGTTGTTTATGGACTTAGATATCTCAAAATCCTGCTTGGCATATCTGACTTCGAGTGGAGGGAAGTTTTGGGATATCTGACTTCGAGTGGAGGGAAGCTGGATAAGTGGGAGGAGCTATTTGTTTTAATTAATAGCTATAGATTGCAACCACAATGAATTATTTTCCTAGTGCACTCCAATCAAAGTGATTTGTGACAGGGATTGAAACTATTTTCCCCTATTACTTTTTTTTTGGGGGGGGGGAACTGTTATGTTCCCTAAACCCTAGCTGTGGCTTACATAGCCTAAGTAACAGCAGGTAACTGGTGCTTTACTGAAGAGTATATAAGCCCTCATAGCATCCCTGCTTAATAGGGACCCGACCACACACCTTAGGCCCACATGAAGGCGGTACCTTAGCTGTCAGGGGTCCATACCCATTGCCACCCAGAGGGGTCCTCCAGGCAACACTTGGGACATAAGACTATCCGCTTGTGATATACAAAACTTGTGTTCTTTATTGCCTACCTGATTTCAAAAGAAACCATTTCGCATTGTGGCAATACACATTCCTTGGTTCATGGGACCTTGCAAACTTGAAAACCTAGTGAGGTTATTATTCCTTAAGTTCAGGTCTCCTCTCATCACATTGTGTGTGTGTGTTTGTGTGTGCACACGCGCACGTGCTTGTGTGTGTGCGTAACTCTCTATAACACATCTAAATATATTTCCTTTGTTTTCTTGCAGCCCCTATAAATCCCATTCTCCAATCCAGAAAGTTAACTCCACTCCAAGTGGCACTCATTTCAAAAGCCATTCAAAAGAAATGCAGAGAAAATGGTCCAGGAACCAATATAGACTTAGAAATTAATTCTTAGAGATGTGCAAACACTAGCACCACTAGCCTCTCGTTTATTCAAAGTCCTTCTCTGCTGGAGACTTACGGATTAAGAAATCAGTGTCACCTGAGATATGCAACTCACCAGGGTATCTCATTTGCTTGGAAAGAAATGTTTAGCAACCAACTGCTTTTGCTTGCACTAAACAAATCCATAAATAAAGTTGTTTTTTGCCACGTACCCAAATTGCTTGCTTGGCCTGAGTGTCTTTATCAGCTCCTAATCAAAAGAATAAAATAAAACTCAAATTTAAAATAGAACACACCCTGGTATTTCAGGTGTGACAGTCAACATTTTCCATATACATCAGTTCTGACATATCTTTAAAATCCATTAAAGATGCAGAATTATGGAACTTCACCCACTTCGCTATTATCTCCTTTGACCTAATTCCTTACTTGTTTTCTTTCTTATTTTGCATTTATCTTTTTATTAGAATGCCAGCAGATAACAAGTAATGAGATCAACAGATATGCCAAGCAGGATATTGTTTTTCTTTTCATGCATTATCTGTCGCATTTTCCTGTGTCCATTTACTACCACATAGCAAGCACTGGGAATACACAATGAACCCATGCAGAAGCCCTGCCTTGAAGGAAGATGGAGTCATTCAAATCCGTGGTGACAGACAAGCTTGCATCTATTGTTCCAGCAGAACTGAGAAAACAGCTTCCTTTCCAGGCTGCTGAATTCTTGAAAAAGACTTACACTAATTCTGTGTATATGCAGTCATCACCACTTGTAGTAAGGTGTACAAGTACGTCGTACTGGGAATAATTACACAAGAAGAAAATGTTAAAGCAAGAACCAACCCCAACAGTGGGTCTGTATAGGTCTACTCTGAGGTACGTCTCCACCCCCATTACTCAGCTGGGACACTGAAGTCTTCCTCCAAGGGTCTTCTGCTGGTTCCCTCACTGCAATAAGTGAAGTTACAGGGAACCAGGCAGAGGGCCTTCTTGGTAGTGGCACCTGCCCTGTGAAACGCCCTCCCACCAGATGTCAAAGAGAACAACTACCAGACTTTTAGAAGACATCTGAAGGCAGCCCTGTATTGGGCAGTTTTAAATGTTTGATATTTTATTGTGTTTTTACTATTCTTCTGGGAACCACCCAGAGTGGCTGGGGAAACCCAGCCAGATGAGTGGGGTATAAATAATGAAATTATTATTAATAATAATGGAAATTACTCCCAGAGTCCCAGTTAACAGTGTAATTTACTTCTGGTTCCTCTTGGGTCTAACTCCTAGGTAAGCAGGGAGAGGACTGCATTCTAGTTGTTGGGAAGGGCCAAAAGTATCTAATAATGAAGTAAATGGAACTGTCCCAGGTGCTGAATGAAGGGAATGCTTTGCTCACGTAATTTGTGTATTTCAAAAACAACTTTGAACGGTGCAACCTTCTTTTCTACAGGAAGTCACAGCGTCAGCTCTTGTTAGAAGCTATTGATCAGTGCAGCGCATTGACTCTCAATTTAGTGGAAAGCACTAGTGTATAGTTGCTTTAACAAAGAAGAAACATTGCAGAGATAATTCAGTTCTTTCAAATTTCAGTAGTTATCACCACTTGTGTATTTCATTGTGTAACATTTTAAATTATGCAACCTTTAGATGTCTGTGTTGTTCATTCATGCAATGCAACTTCTGTAAAAGAAAAACAAGCAGCTTATTTGTCTCTGAAAAGCAGGTGCTATGTTCGTGATAGCTGAACGTACCTAAGACTGTAAATAAATTCATAGTTTTCTTTACCAGTAAAAAGTTTTAGCACTTGGGCTTCAGATCAAGATAAAGTAGCCTATTAACAAGAAAGACTAGATAAAGTGAGCAATTTCAACAGCTACAGAGCTATAATCTCCAGCGGGTGAAAGTAAGGTAATATTACTGGACCTCTTTAGTCCAACGGCATCTAGCTGCCTTGAATAGATAGCTGGAGCCTATTTCATTGTCTCTGAGAAAAAAAGGTTTCATCAAAATGACACAACAGTTTCTTGGTTCTTTTTATCCTACAGGTTATAACCACCTGCTCCCATTCATGCCCTCTCAATTGTGATGCCCCTAACTTAATTGTTTGCATCTCTTGAAGCTGCTGTTTGAAAAAAGAAAAGGGGGGGGAGACATGAAACCCCTATTTCATCCATGAAAGGTGTCAAGATGACATTCCATCGGTGACTCATAGAAGAGACTGTCAGAAACGGACAATGATTGTGAGTCTACGCGCTGACATTAGCCAGTGTTTTATCAGTGTTGTATCAAAGCATGCAACTATGGTAGAGGAAGAAACCTGATGTATATGTTTTGCACAGAGATTTTTATTTTATTTTATTATTTTATTTTAATTTTTGCAAAAAAAAAACAAAAACCCACCCACCAAAGGATTCATAACACTGAATATAACCAGTACTGAATGTTCAGCCTTTATTTATGACAGTACTGGTTTTGGAGCCCCACCTGTCCATTGATGGTCAGTGTTTTGACAGTTTCCAATGTAAATACAAAGCCTGGAGAAGAAAGCATCAAAGCCATGGGCATAAGAGCACCACTGCATTCCATCTGTGATCTGTGGTCAGTAACCCTGAGTTGAGGCCTAGGATAAAACTGAGTTGTTTCCTTTCTTGCACAGTTCTTTTAGATGGCAGAAAGGGCAACAGAACATAGAGGTATCCCCACTGTGAAGGATAGAAGAAACAGGCAAGCGAAGTCATGTGCATATACAAAAAAGATGGATGCACACTGTAGGCAAAAATGCAGATGACCTGGTGTACATGATATTCTGCTTCTCAGCACCATGCTTTATACCAGGTGGCAAGGCACAAGGAATGTGCCCAGAGGGAGCTATAACAGAGGCTGAGACCCTTCACACAGTGGTCTAGCAAGCTGCTCTGTGAAGCACCACCCCCTCCTTTAAAGTGAATGGGTCTTGAGGTGGGAGGATCAGGTGAGGGGGAGGGCTTATGGCAAGCCGGGGCTGGGTGAGGCAGTTGGTCAGATGCAGGGGAAGGACAAACAGGTAGATGGGATTGGCAAGTAGAGTGAGCAGGGGTGACAGCAGTGTGTGTGTGTGTGTGTGTGTGTGTGTGTGTGAGTGAATGCAAGAATTCAGAGTTCTTCAATACAGCAAGCCTTTTCTATCCAGTAAAGACATCAGAAAAAAAAGACTTTTGAAGCATGTACTGTATGGTGGCAGTGTCCTTAGTAAATTTAGGTACTAAGGATACCAATCATTGACAAAATTAAAGGAATAATTGGAACAATCATTCTACCTGTTCTAATTACATTGTAAAAGGGTTCAGCAGCAATCTGGAAATCAAATTAGTTTTCCACTTACTGATAGTGGAAAGATGCTTCTTATTTCATTATGTACCACCAATGAAAACTAGAAATATGGATGAGCAAATTAGTGTTTTTAGCTATTTGAAATGAAAATAGTTCATACAGAGAAGGAACAATAAAAGTTTTTAGAAATCTGGATGTACTTATTCCCCTCCCCAACACCCAATACTGGTATACAAATATAAGCAGTATTAAATATGGATAGCTAGAGATACTAATATAATGAATATTTAATTAAAAAAACTTGTGGTGATTTGTGTTCAATATTAAAAAGAGGGATATCACAAGCTATTGCACTAGCAAAATTCTCTCAGATAAAATAAGCTGTTCCAGGATGACAAACATACTTTATCAAGATATCCATATGACACGGACATTTTAAATCACTATTTATGGATGTACCCAGTGTACTCCAAAATTGTGTGTGTGTGTGTGTGTGTGTGTGTGTGTGTGTGTGAGCATTGAATCTCAAGTAAAATATTTTAAATTACTAGACAATCCAATGCAAACCAAAACAACGTATTAACAATTGTTGGCTACCATATTCATTAGGAACTTCTCCTCTATAAAGACTGAAAATAAGAGCATCTTTGAAGGTGGATGGTTACTCAATTGTGTCCATTTGCTCAGAAGTCCCATCTATGTAGTTCAGTGAGGTTTGCATTTTATTAAAAGTGCACAGGATTGCAAATTTGGACAAATTACACATGTGAGATGGCATTTGTACCTTATGCTCAATGGATATAAATTTCTTGCATTTGTGCTTGACAAAATTTCAGTAAACAAATCAAAGCTACATATTTTCAAAGTCAAGTTATGCATTGTGTTTCATGCTCCTAATGTTTTCATTTCACCCAGAGACTGGCAGTTGTGTTACTCCCAGAAGCTATTGAGAAATACCTTGTAGGCTACTAGCATTTAACCAGAAATATCAGGGGTCTGCAAACCTTTTCAGCAGAGGGCTGGTCCACTGTCCCTCAGACCTTGTGGGGGGCTGGACTAGATTTTGAAAAATAAAATAAAATGAATGAATTCCTATGCTGCACAAATAACCCAGAGATGCATTTTAAATAAATGGACACATTCTACTCATGTAAAAACATGCTGATTCCTGGATCGTCTGCAGGCTGGATTTAGAAGGGAGGGCTGGATCCAGCCCCCGGGCCTTAGTTTGCCTACCCATGAGAAATATCATAAGAATTCATAATTAAAACAGAGCAAGGCTTTAAACTTAGACCATATGAGGAGATAAAAAACCAACTCACTGGTTGGTTGCAATACCACCAGGTGAACGGCCTGCTAAATGAAGATAAAAAGAAATTAGGATTTGAAGACAAAAAATCTAGGTTTAACATAGAAGTTGTAGATGGTGAGAGCAAAACCTTATCTAAGATTTATAACATGCTATTGGATTGGTACACAAAAGACGAAGAGGTGAAGGAGGTAATGATAAAGTGGGCGATAGATATTGGCTATAACATCGACTTTGAAAGATGGCTGGAATTATGGAATAATAATATAAAATTTACGGCATGTACGGCATTAAGGGAAAACATGTGGAAAATGATATATAGGTGGTATCATACGCCGGTGAAACTGGCTAAAATGTACAGACTAAAGAACAAAAGATGCTGGAAATGCGGGGAAGCAGAGGGCGATTTCTACCACATGTGGTGGTCATGTAATAAAGTGAAAGGTTTTTGGGAATTAATTTATAATGAACTTAAAAAAATTTTTAAGTATACTTTTGCCAAAAAACCTGAAGCCTTTCTGCTAGGAATGCTGGGTAAAGATATAAAAAAAGAAGATAAACTTGTATTCCTCTATGCCACTACAGCCGCAAGAATTATGCTGGCGCAAAACTGGAAAACGGAAATTATACCTAGCATAAGTGACTGGCAGGTTAAAATGATAAACTATGCCGAGCTTGCTAGACTAACAGATAGAATACGAGACCAAGATGAACAGAAATTTCAAAAAAACTGGAGTAAATATTGGAAATATATAGGAAACAAACTGTAGAAGGCATTGGCGGTTTTGGAATAACGCTAACAGAGAGTGATTAACATTTAAGACAAAAATAAAATACGTGATTGTGGAAATTATTTGATACTTACCAAAAGGGTGAAGGGGAGTCCAGGGCTCTAAATAGAGCCCAAATATAGTGAATTTGTGTTGGTGTTTGTGTTTATGTTTCTGTTTTTGTATAAACTGGAGAGGGAATATATATTATGTAAAAGAACTAGAATTGATATGTTTATTGGCATGTGTACTCTCCTTTTCTTTTTCTGTATTGATATGTTTATCTGTATATCTTGAATAAAAATGTACTGAGAAAAAAAAAAGAGAAATATCCACCAGGTATGGTGGCACAAAACCAACATGGCATTGTAAAGCTTCAACAGCTGCTGATCAGTGTAAAATTCAAATCCTAGAAGGTGTTGGAGAATTCAAGATCAAACAAGTGGGTATTTTAGTTTCCAGTTTCTGGATAATGCACAAGTTGAACCATGAGCACTACTTCAAATGCTTCCTGCCTGAACAAGAAATACTAACATGAGTTGCTGTGGGATCAATAATAATGTGAGCTCAAAGCATATCACCCACAGAAATGCTGGAGATATTCTAAAGAAATTATATATTGGTCTGTGAATGAGACAGAAAAACTAGGGGGGCACTTACTGGAAATCAGTTTTGTCACTTCTTCCCCCCAAACCCCGAGACAATGAGCCCAGCCACCTTTTATTCACAGTTGCATAAGCACTACACTACAGCATGGCCATAAACTTGTACGTTCAACCGCTGAAATATACAGTCATACCTCGGGATGAATATGCTTCAGCTTCAATATTTTTGGGTTGTGCTCTGCGGTAACCCGGAAGTAACGGAACACATTACTTCCAGGTTTCGCTGCTCACGCATGAGCACACACTCAAAATGACATCATGTGCATGCACGGAACCTGCGAAACATGACCTGCGCACACACAGATGCGCAGACGCATCTTACGTTCGCTTCAGGATGCGATCGGGGCTCCGGAACTCTGCATTTTGTGAATTACCTAAGAGCCACCAATAGGGGGCTTAGGAATCTGATAGCTAACCAATTGGAACTCCAAATAGCGACCCCTATTGCTGAAAGCAGGTAAGCAACAGGGGATGCTTCAGCTCAGCCTTTGCACTGTTGACTGTACACCCCCTGCTGTGCAGATAACGGAGAAAGCTCATAAATTGTATCCCTTCTGGCATCCTGGCTAACTCGATTACGCTGGTGTAAATCCTTGTGCACCAGAAGCCCAGAAAAGCAGCAAATAAAATCTGCTCATACATCAGCAGCTGATAAGACTTGTCAAGCAGCTCTTCCAAAGTCTTCCTAAATTATAAATCTCCAAAATACAGGCGAAAAGAGAGCAGGTCTGCGAAGAGCAAGGCATACAATGGGCACCACCAGTTAAAAGGCCCTGCTCCATGTAACTCCTGCCCTGTCATTTGATAATGTGCCTACTTGCCCTCCTTCTTGACATGGAATGCTCTCTATTGCAGTCTCCAGGTCCTGTACAAAGACCTTAAGAAGGGAGAGCAAGGACCTTGAAGATCCCAACAGCTGTTAATCAAGCAGGCAAGCACACAGGTCACCTTTGTCACAGTCAGGATGCCCATGTCCAGGCCCAATCTTGTTTTTGTACAATCTTGTACAACCTCAGTAACCAAAATTATATTATCAACATATACAAGCAGAAAAGTTGTTTTCTTTCATTTGCAAAAAATCGTACAAAACAAAGTGGCACTAATAAAGAAAAGTTTTAGGGTGGCAACAGAAAGCAAACTAAAAATGCTTTTGCAGTTCATCAAAACTATCCAGCAATATCAAGTTATAGGAAAACTGGTGCTATTAACAGTAATCCTTCTAGTTGGTTAATTGGTTCGTCAACTTCCATGCACATGACGTGTGATGCTAATTATTTCCCTCAAGAGTTAAATGATAACTAATCAGAGGCAGCTACAGGAGAGTTATGAGATTCAGGTGAGGGTCAGATGCCTTGTCAATCCCAGCAGGTATATAAGAGGATGACGCGGCCTGCCCAATGTTTCCATGCCGAAAGGAAAACATTGAAATCATGGCATACAATATAATGGAGAATAGTCAATGTGTTCATCAAAATCCTATTTGCAATGTGATACAAAGAGAAGAAAGGAAGGGAGGAAAGGATCTAGATTAAATGTTAGGAAGAGTTTTCTGGTGGCTTCAGAAGGCAATGGACTACATTTTATTAAACGATTCAAGCAGTGTCTGGAAGACCACCTATCAGATGTGCTGTAGTAGCAGTGGATTCCTTGCATCTTCAGGAGAATGAATTAGACTATCTTTGATGTATCTTCCAGTTCTATACATTGTGTCCATGATTGAGTTCCAACATGCATTTCCCTCTGTCCACAATCAGCTATAGGCAGGTGGCAGCAGGAGGGGACAGATGCAGAAGCAGAAATGCCTTGGAATTAGCCATGCAATATCAATCATGTGGCATTCTGAATTACCTGGAAAGTCCCCATCTAAACTGCAGGATAATTTGCATTCCTCCAGCCGTTCAGAAGAGCATAACACTGAGTCACCTCTCCAAAGGTTTAAAATGCATGATGTTATTAAAAAAAACCCCAACATTTTGAAAAATATGTATACAAAGCCCCACTGTGCTGAGGCACTAAAGGAGGGGAAAGTTTGAATATTTTTACACTTTGCCTCTAAAGAAACAGCATGACCACAAGCTGAGCTCAGAGGAATAGTCAACTCTCTGTGTTCCACCTCCCACTGCTTTTCATCTCCAGTTATGAAGGGATAATTTGTGTTATGCATTTATATAGCCATTCAAACAGGTGGATGGAAGGAGTAGTTTGTGTACTTCTGAGAAATTAAAATGTAGAAGAGAAAACATGAAGAGGCCAATTTTGGCAAGTCCTTCCTGGGGCTTCGTTTCTGTTGCTGTTCTTGGCACCCTCCGTGAGAGGTAGGGAAAAGTCTCCAGCAGAAAGACATCTCCACTTGTGAAGACTCCCCAGGCAATTCAGAAAGATCGGGGTTCTAAGTCGTGCAGTGTCAGGCGTGGAGAATCCTCTCCTCTCCAGGTAGCATCAAAGGCAAGAAGAACAAGCAAGTTCATATTTATGGTTTTTATTCAGTCATCTGGCTGCAAGACAAAGAATCCATGTTTCCATGCAAAGGAGACGTTGCCTACTCGGAATCCCACTTCTTCCATCCCCTATGGAAAGTCCCAAGCGTCATGCTCCTCTGCATTCTCCTTTCTTGAATGTGGAGTGACTGGCAAGCCCTTGGAGAAGGTGGATCTCCCAGACTCTCCAGGGAGGTCTCTGCTGGCTGCTCTCCCACTGTTCCCTCTTCCTCCACTATCTCATAACTAGTCATTTCTTCATTCAGCTGTAATTCAGCCCTGTCTCCTTCCCCTTTTGAAACTGCTGGAAGATGGGGGGGGGCACGAACTTTCCTCCTCCCCCTTCTCTTCTGAGAGGAGCTGAGGAGACCAAGGGAACACTTCCCAGTCTTCCTGTTCAGTCCAGTCCCTGACATGTAGGAGAGGGGGTCTACATGAGTAGAAAATGTTATCTACTTCAGAAGTTATTCCTCCAACATATGGAGCATAACAGGGGACAAAAGCTAGCTCACTAGCCCTGGCTATCACCTGAGGGATTGGAACTGCCAGATAGGGCTAGGGTCCACCAAACCAAGCCATTGATGATGTGGCTTTTTCTCATTCTTTTCTGATATAACTCACTTGCAGAATAGCAGGTGGTGCTGTGGTGTAAACCACTGAGCCTTGGGCTTGCCAATCAGAAGGTCGGCGGTTCAAATCCCTGCGACGGGGGTGAGCTCCCGTTGTTCGGTCCCAGTTCCTGTCAACCTAGCAGTTCGAAAGCATGTCAAAATGCAAGTAGATAAATAGGTAAGGTAAACGGCATTTCTGTGCGCTGCTCTGGTTTCGCCGGAAGTGGCTTAGTCATGCTGTCCACATGACCCAGACTGCAGACAAACGCTGGCTCCCTCGGCCAGTAAAGCGAGATGAGCACCGCAACCCCAGTCGTTCATGACTGGACTTAACTGTCAGGGGTCCTTTACCTTTACCTTTTTAGAATAGCCTGCCATGCTATGAAAGTACTATTAAATCCATTCTAGGATAGCCAGTGTGGCGTACTGAGTAGTGTGCTGGACTTGGAGACTTTGAGGAACAAAGGAGAGGCCTTAGTTCACATATCTGCTCAGCCATGAAACTCACCAGCTGGGCAGTCATTGATATACCTAGTCTATTTCACTGTTTTGAGCATCACATTGGGTGATACTGTGTATACCACTCTAAGCTCATTGGAGGAAGATGGATACAAATATGGCATAGAGAAGAAGAAGAAGAAGAAGAAGAAGAAGAAGAAGAAGAAGAAGAAGAAGAGTAATAACAATAATGATGGCTTAAACATGCCTAACTGTGTTTGATTTAAGCCAATGAAAAACATCTTAATTATTTACTTAAGATACTTTCAATCTTTAAGAAGATTCCCAAGGTGGTTTCATTTTTAGGAAATTCAAAAAATAACAATCAATTTTCTAACACCAATTTATGAAAAGAAAACTCCTGAAATAGGTACAAGCTTGCAGAAACCAGCAGACTTCACTGAAAAAAATGCATCTTTGAAATCTTAATGCTGATTACTTAGCCTCAATGAACACGGGAACAACTATCAATGAACTAATGCAGGATGAGCAGTAAATAAAGTATTAACTGCCACGATGTTCTTAATGTTCCTTCCAAGAAGAGAGAAATGAAATAACAGTTTTATGTGACTCTTGCTTAATCCTTTTATATTCTTTAGGCTTCAGGATTAGAAACTAATATAAAGTGGGTGAATCGAGAAAGATAATATGCTTGATTGTCATCAGTATCCACAGTTCCATAAACTAGAGCCTCTTCTCAACCTCAGGAGATCTTATGTTAACCCCCATATTGCTGTGCTCTTAATTAAGTTACATGAAACTATACTCCTTACATACACCAATGTTTTCCTTCATCATGTGCATTTTCACATTTTATGCACTAGATGACACTGTGTACACCTGGAAACCAGAGCTGGAACTGCAGAGACCCATCAGCATGTAGCAGAGTTGTGTGGGAGAAAATTGCACATCACCTGCACGTGCTATTCTTGTTACCAGATTTCTCTCTACTAACTCAGGGACTTGCTTACTTACAGACTAAAATCTCACAAGCCCCCAAAGACAGTATAAAGCAATATTTACATTACAATACAAGCAGTGGTTAGTTGAAGCTCAGCTTGCCAACATTTCTAGATACTTGTACAGTTTTTCTTAAGCTCTATGTCAGCTTTGTAGGACTTCCATTCATTCTGACATCTGTTCATCCATTAATTTTGGAAGTTGTTTGATAACCAAGAGTGCTCTTGAAAGAAAGAAAGAAAGAAAGAAAGAAAGAAAGAAAGAAAGTGACACAATTAAAAAATGTTTCTGCGCTCCTCTCATTTGTTTCTAAAGAATCAGTACAAAAGGAGTTATCAGTGTGTTCATCAATTAATGGGGAAGTAGCTCAACAAAAGGATAATGCCCATTTGATTTTATTTACCCAAGTAGTAAGTGATCTGCAAGGGCAATATTTTTAAGAGGGAGAAAGGATGTAAGCAGCATGTTTGGTTCTTTGAATTGTTAAATCTAAAACAGTTTAAGTAACATGTTTTACCTCCACAACATATTGTGAACCTACCATATTGTGTCTCTTATACTATGGTAACTAATGGGATTGACAACTTTGCGGCTGGTATGTGTGTGGACATTTTTATTGTTTTCAACAACAACATGCAAGCAAACAAGTTACACAATTGCGTCACTTCCATTCAATTTTGTTTTGCCCTCATAGCACCTATGCAAGAACAGCTTGGGCTGTTGTAGAAACACTACAAGTTGATGCAGAAAACCAAGTGGTTGCACACAGTGAGGCCAGGTACATTCTGTGCACAGATCAAGTGCAAACTGATATAACTAAAGCAATAATTCTATGTTATGAGAATGTGCTTCATGTGAAATGCCATGTCAGCTGATACCATGGGTTTTCCTTCCTTGTCTCCATAACTAATTCAATGAAACAGGGTTAGTCTGCCCTCTTCCTGTGCATTTCCTCTTCTTCATGGCAAGGGGGAAATCCTGCCACAGCCTCTCTTCCTGGAAAGTCATAGGAATCACCATACGACCAACATGTTGTAGGAGTGGTTGCTAGATATGCACCTTCTAACATCCCTCTGTAACAGACTTACCTTGATGCAACTGTCCTTCCAGTTGGGATTGACTTCAGAATTCTATTAACAATGTATGATGTCTAACGCTCCTGGCCTACAGATCACATCTTTTTTATTGGTTTTATGCTCCATCGGTCTGTGGGGAATATTGGTGGCTTAGAACAGAACCTCCCCACTTTCCTTCCTTCCACCACTTGTTTTCAGGGAAAACATAAGAGTTGAGCAAATCTCATTTTGTAGTAACAATATATGACATTTCCCTCCCAAACTTGGAAAGTGGAATTGCTGCAGGTGAAGGCCCTAATAAATTGAATGTGCAAAGTTCACCTGCCACAGAGGTAGTTCTGTCACTTTGTTAGCATTGGCAGTGCAGTGTAATAGATGTTGCTGTGCCATTAAAGTTAACCCTCTTATGTGTGTTAATAGGTTACAGCAGAGAAAGACAGCAGGAGGCACAATTCCTCCTCGATTGTACTAATACATATGCATTATTTAATAGAGTGTAACACTTCAACTTAACCCAAGGCCTTTCTGTCATTCTAGTCTTCTTTTTCTGTTAAATTACTGGAAATGATTAATATATATATGTGTGTGTGTGTATGTGTGTGATTCATTTTTTATCACCATTGTTGTTCAGTTTCCATATCATAGAGCTAGAGTTCTTGTCCTTCCCAATAGACATTCTTCTCTGGCAAGTACTGCCACTACTGTTGGAGGCAGTGTGACCCTGAGTACCTGGGAACCGCAGATGGGGAGAGCTCTGTTGTTTCCCCATGGGCTGGCCACTGTGAGAACATGTATGGGGCTGGCCAGCACTGGATGCCAGAGACTGGTCTGACTCTGACCAGGGAGGAAGGCAGTCCCAGACAGAACAGCCTTTAACAGAGGAGGAAGAGGATAATTGCTCCCCCTTCCTTCAATGTTCCCAGTGACAGAGGGAATAGGAGATTCAGGGGACTCTTTCTTTGAGAGTGGCGGGGATGCTCCTCTCTCTCCTCGGACTAGGAGGCAGGAAAGGCAGCAACTCATACCTTGAGAGAAGTTTGTAGCCTTTAGTTTACCTGTTACTTATGTCTCACCTTTTTATTCTGGGTTGTGAGTACAAAATGCTAGTACAGTGGTACCTCGGGTTAAGTACTTAATTCATTCCGGAGGTCCGTACTTAACCTGAAACTGAAGCACCACTTTAGCTAATGGGGCCTCCTGCTGCTGCTGCGCTGCCAGAGCATGATTTCTGTTCTCACCCTGAAGCAAAGTTCTCAACCTGAAGCACTATTTCTGGGATAGCAGAGTCTGTAACCTGAAGCGTATGTAACCTGAAGCATATGTAACCCGAGGTACCACTGTAAGTGAAAGACCAGGTGTGTGAACCAAGCAAAGAGAAAATGTTTATTGTACAAACAGTTAGTACCATAATTTCTGGAGGAAAAGCAGCACCGAAGCTGTTGAAGAACTCATTTGGCAACAATGTATTTGTCACCCATGTTCACTTACTACTGCTTTTTAAAAATAAAAATCAGGCATTGTTATTCATTCACTTTAAATAAGTTCACTTGTTTTCTTGTCTAGGTGAACTTCTAACTCACCCAGGATTCCAAAGGCATTACCTAACTTCCAGATTTGCCCGAAACCTTTTACATGGGAACAATCCTTCTTCTTAATAGAAACCCTATCTGTAATTTCCATCTTTGACTACCAGGATCAAGAAAGAGAATTGGGAAGATAGGGCTACTGAGAAAAAGCAACAAGGACTAAAATCCTTTGGTTTTAAGTTGCAAATCTCTTGTGCTGTGTGCCAGCAAATCCCTGCTGCTTTAAAACTTGCAAATTGATGGCTGGGGATACAAAGAGTGAAGAAGAGGATTTTCCCACATTGTTTCCTTTCTTCAGAAAGTTGTTCTTATTCCCTTTCAGAGCAATGTTGAAATGCTGCTTCATGTATGTAGACTGACAATTCATATGAAACAGAATCCACAGGAACTCCCAGCCAATGGAGGCTGGTGCCCATTGGGATTGGTAGGGCAGAAAGCAGGGAGGCCAACAGTAAGTGGAGCCAGAGTCAATGGCAGATGGGGCCAACTAATTCTGGTTTTGTCACCATCCTCCTCCCTGCTGAACTCTTTTTTAAAAAGAAAGAGAACAGCGAGACTAAGGAGGAGGAGGCTGACAGCCACTGCTACCCCCCTGTACTGGTTGTAAGTGAGGAAGGTAGAATACCGGCTGAGGGCAGGCTGTGCTTTGGTGGGGCAGGGCTCATTTTTCCCTGATGGACCAGCCTCCACTAGCCACAGCCCCAATACCCCCTAAATGTTGGGTCACACATACTATTTAGGATACCCTACCGCAACCCTGGAATGTGAAGGAGCATCAGAAATTAATTACCTCTATACCAGAGGTGGCACCAGAAAAAATATATATATTTGGGAAGGGCTAATTAGTTCAGTGGAGGGTCCAGCTATGCTTTGCATCCCTAATGTGCAAAAGAAATTATGTTCTTTAGCGTGGTTTCAATTTTTCAGAGTGCAGCAATGTAGTTTTTTAGGGTGTGCATTTGCATGCCCTTCTTTTGTGCCAGATTTGCTCTGAGTATAGGCTGGCAAATTAAGTCCCCTCAGTTTCACATTTCTATAGAAGATTCTCCCTATTTTTCACAGGAGAAAATGAGATATGTGGCAAGACCAAGGGAGTTCTTTCCTCACAGAAGTGGATGGCACTTCATTTATTATTATTATTATTATTATTATTATTATTATTATTATTCCTTTCAATTCAAGAAGAACTACCAAGGTCAAGATCAAAACAACCACTATAAAACCAATACAAAGGAAGTGGACCCCTCATTTCTACCAGTCACTCCCACTCCTGTCACCATCATTTGGGAGGTTCACCCAACTGTTCTGGAACTGTTTTCCAAGGCACAGAGAACTGCAGGAGAAAGGAGGTGGGAAAGCTTTTGTTGCATGAGCAGAACTTTGCTCACAGGTCTCTGGATTCCATTCACATTTCCTTTCCAGAATGCTTTTATCTCCACGGCAATCTTGTCTGAGTGGGATTTCAGCCTGCTGCTGTCCTCTCTTCTTCTGGCCCTGTCACACTTGATTCCCTTTGATAAAGCTGCATGTGCCAAACACACCGGCCCTTGTCTCATTGCCATGCTGGCTGCCTCTCATTTCCTTGAAGAGAATTCACAGAAGCCTTCACTTAATTGTGAAGGTAAAAAGAGAAGCCAACGGGCTACTAACAAAGCAGTAAGAATCCCATATGACGAATCCAGGCCAGAAGAACATACGGACACCAAACCAAACACTGTTAGTTGACTTTGTGTGGCGGCTTTCCCAGGGCTTGAGAAACCTCATGAAACAGTGAGATTCTCAAGGAACTAACAGGGCACAAGTCACGGCTCAGTGTGTTAAAAAGTTACTTGCCTCCCACATCTTACTTGTTTCTATTTCAGTTTCAAGTCATGGAAGCACTGCCTGCTTTTCATCAGTCGATGAATTTTGGTTTTGAAGCAAATACTGGGAGTGTGATTGTAGTCAAGGTTGCTTCATAAAAATTCTGCCTTCAGCTTGTGTTTAACACAGACCTGCCTCTGCCTAGGCCTTGTTTCCTCAGAAATAGGTCCTTTGCCTTAGGCCCAACTTCAGCTTTTACATTTGTTGCTGCGCCTCTCCACCGGCAATATTGCCATTCAACATTCAGTTCATCTTTTCAGAACACACAGATGGGCTTGAGCTTTTTCCTTCAGACTTTGCCTAAGCCTCCCAGCGACGCCTCTGGCACTTTAGTTCTGCTTCTGAACCGAACTGATAAATTCTCTGTTGTTGATGTTGACATGTTCACATGGGGAATAGAGTGGCATGGGGTTGTTTTATCAGTGGCACCCCGTGCAGTATTTAAAAACACTTGCTCATCTAGTCAAGAGAAATATTAAATGGTCCTGTTAAAGATGCCCAATGACACCAGGACCTTTTGCTATCTGAGAACAAGATGGCAACCTCAGTGGCGGAGGTTGGGGTGGGGTTGGCACGCGTCCCGGGGTGTGGTGTGCTGCCCACAGGGGCAGGGGGCATGTCCTGGGGGCAGTGCAGGCGGGGGGCAGCTGTGATGGAACCCCACCGGGATCACGCTGCCAGGGGCAGTGCGCTCCCCCTGCATTCCTCTTCCTCCGCCAGTGGGCGTCCCTTTCCATGTACAGACTGGAAGCTGAATATCATTTTAAAGCTGGTGCTGCGACAGCACCTACTACTATACCTCAGGGCAGCAGACTAGGGGGCACTGGGCAGGCCATGCAGCATACACAGCAATTCCACCAATAGTTCCCCACTCCTGACAGCCCCACCAATACACCCCTCACAACCCAATTCAAGCAGAACTTTCAGTCCTAGAATCCATGTAAAGGGCAGAGATGTGTATCTGCTGTGCATGAACCCTGCATCCTGAGCAATAGTGGGGAGAATCTGTGTCTCAGCAGAGTAAAGTGGAGCTCCCACAAGGCATGATAAAATACTTCAGTGCCCACACAGAGTACTATTATGGCAGTTCTCATGACCCAGATGTAAAAAATAAATGTCTCATGGAAGGGTATCAGAGAGTTTATTTACGACTGCCTTGACTCATTTCCAGAGGTGAAAATTTGCCATGCTGGTTTTGGGGGAAAGATAAATAAATGCAGTCCCTAAGGTTTCAGTAGTACCCGGTGTGGTGGAGCAGAGGGGCGTGGAAGGGGGGTGTCCACCCTGGGTGCCGTCACTGAGGGGGATGACATTTGGTGTGTCACCCGCCCATGACTCCCAAACCTACCCTGAGCCATCGGGGTAAGGGGGGAGTGGAGCCACTTTGCTGGTGGCATTCCCCCCTTCCCCCTTCATTTTGACAGCTTAGGGGAGGCTTGGTAGTTGCAGGTGGGTGGCGTGCTGAATGTCTGCCATGGGCGGCTCGCTCTGCTGCTGTGGGCGGCTGCTCTGCCCCTGGCTGCAGGGCATGATTGCCGCTCCAGGCACCCGAGCAGCTATCCCGTGCCTCAGAGGGCACCCTCTGCACTGTACCCCCCTTGGGAGTGCACCACGCCCCTCTCAGGAGCGCACCCACGCTGGGCAGCATGGGCATATGCTCCACAGCTGGGCCTCACAAACCTGAAACCACTGTTACTGCAGCCTTCATGTATGGTTCTGGAGTGGAGCAGGATGACAAGGCTGGACTGTGTAGAATTCCGGATTGGCTTTCCTGGTGTATCCACAAAGCCCTGATCTTGCTGCCACTCTGTCCTTCTCCAGAGATGTACAAATTAGCTGCAGCACCGCTGATGCTTAGGGATGGCTCTGTGGTTCTGCCACACCACACTGGATACTAGAACTTTAGGAAGTGTATGGTTTTGCTTTGTTTTTTGTGCTGTCATACACTAGGAATCATCATCATCATCATCATCATCATCATCATCATCATCTACCATACCCCACAAATGTCTCAGAAAAAAGGGGCATCACATTTTTTATCGCAAGAGCATGGCAGACGTTTTGGTTGCCATGATCTTGTATGATTTCACAGCACAACCCCCCCCCCCCAAAAAAAAGCAGTTGGGGGGTATGATCTTATGTTGCAGCCCAAAATGTGCATTTTGGGGCACTGTGCTTGAAAAAGTGCTTTGGGGGTGTGTGGCACGAAATTGCTCAAGATCACAGCAACCCAAATAGCCACCATGCTCTCACGATAAAAAACAGGAAGGTGGCATCTAAGAAAATGGAATCCTGGATTTAGGCTTCAAAGGTTGTATGCAATTCCTTTACTCTGCAGTGAAGATGTTCGAAGTGTAATTAAAAGCCAGAAGTGCTGACTCCAGGAAGGCCAGTTTTAACATTAACTTCTCTTGACTCATTATCAGGAGAAATACACAAATACAGTGTTCTGTCTATATGAAACATCTATTTGTCCCTTATACTATTTGCAGCAAAGAACAGCTCAGCAGTGGTGAGGATTTTCAGCAGGAAAACAAAATGGGGACAGAGTTAAAGAAGATTCCCATATGTTTTGTTCTCAATCTAGGTCCTCCTTTCCTGTTTGCTTTTCATTAAGAAAAAGGAGTGGTGCATCCTAATCAGATTTTAACTAGTGTGCTTAACATAGCTTGTAGATCCCCACCCAGCCCCTGTAACCTATAGCAGCCTCCTCATCCCAAACATAATCACAATTATTGTCAAAAATGGCTGAAAAGGAGATGCAGGTATATTGGCTCAGCTACAAACACTTGTGAAAAATTTGTGAGTAGTTTTGCCCCAACTTCCCTGCAAGTATAATGAAGCATTTTGTTCCAGAGAAGGAAAGGAACATGCTCTGAGGTTCTGCCTAGTTGTATGATCCTGTGGAATGTAGCAGAGCATGCTGTGAAAACCCATTCCTCTCCAAAGGATCCACTTTAAAGAACTGATTACATGGAGTGAAGAAGAACTAATTGCCCTGCCTCTATATTGGTCTGTTGTTTCCTTGGTGCCTGTGGAACATGTTCATTTAAATGGCTTTGGAAATTACCAGGGCTTCACTGCTGTTAGCAAACTGTTCTTTTCTCTGCTGAGTAAGGAAGTGCAATTCTTACCTATGGGATTCAGGATAGCGCAGCTTGTGGTGTGTATTCAACTCTGCAGACAGTGGTTTCTGATGCCATGGGTTAGTGTGTTTTTCGGGGTTTTCTTGTTTTGTTTGTTTGCTGATCACAAATTGAAAAGCAATAAGGAAATGAAAAAGTAGAGCCAAGAATGGATAGAAAGATAAACTGCCATCTCCAGTTGTGGCTGCTTTCACTGTCTGCACACGGCCGCCACTGTCTGTACACAGAAACCACCAGAACTAACTTCCCTGAGAGGAAGAGAAGGTCAAGATACAAGGTTAATTCTTAGTGGCCTTCTGGGGCCTAATTTGAACAGTAAGTAGGCTCAACAGTGCAGCAAGCCAATCGGGCTCCTAGGGTGGCACTTGTGCCCTGCACCCAGGGGCGGGGCCAGCTGCCCATGGGGTGGGGCAGGACGCTCCGCAGGGCTTCCGAGGAGTCTGCCTGCTCCCTCCCACTCATCCGCCCTACAGCTGAGGTGGAGGCCGTTTGGGGCAGCCCAGAGCCTGCGAGCACCCAAGCCACCGCGTCACACCCAGGCGAGACGCGTGGCTCAGACGTGCTGCAAGCCCCGCAGTGAATGCCCCCTGGCATTTTGTCACCCCCTCAGTGGTGACACCTGGGATGAACCACCCCCCCACACCCCATCTTCCCCCCTGGGTAGGCTGCAGCAGCAGATCCATCTGTTGGGTGTGTGTGTGTTTGTGTGCTTTTTTCCTTTTTTTAAAAAGAAGTGCCTGACTTTGCTTCCCCCACCCCTCCTCCCTCCCAATCTCCTTTTCCTTTTGTGTTATGTCTTTGGCATTTTAAGCCTTAGGCAGAGACTGCCTTATTGTGCTGGGAGCATTTTTTAAAGCTACAAAATATGTTTTAGACAAACAAACAAACAAATAAATAAATAAAAAGATATATGTGTCTGTTTTGTTTGTTGGAAAGAAAACTGATATGTTTTACAGATACATCTATTAATACTCAAGATTGGCCAAAGGCTGCAGTTGGTTCATTTAAAATGTAGATGAGCTTTCACAGCATTTGGTTGTGTCAATTCTGCAGATATCTGTACTGTGAAATTGAAAGGACTTTTGCATCTTTTTTAACAGTCAGGATGCTGTTAAGTAGGTATAACACATCTTTTCAAGTTCTTTCGAGGCTGGATTAAGTTCCCTCTTTTGCCTCCCAGAAGCAGAGGAGAAAATATTGCAACAAATATGTTCTGTAGTTTGCCTGGAGGAAAAACATTTTTTGTGATGTGCAAAAGCTCAGACACTCTCACTTTGTTTTTGTTCTACAAGTTTTTGTGTGTCTCCCATATGTTGTCATATGGAGTACACGTTACTGGACTGCTTCCCATCATCCCTGTTCATTGGCTATACTGACTGGGACAGATGAGAGCTGGAATCCAAAACATTTGAAGGACTACAGACTCTCCGTCCCTGTTCTAGACCAAATCTGCAGTTTCTCTGGACCCAAAATTGAACTCATTAACCAAATCCATGCAGCATTACCTCTGCAAAGTATTGATTGTATTGGTGTGCATTATGTGGGTGTGTATATAGCTGTTTTAACATTGGAGTTGATTTGACTTTTGTGTTTGTTAGTCTTTTCTGAGCATCACCTGTTGGAGGTGAAATGCAGCCTAGAAATCTATGCATAAATTATAGCTAATGTGCATAATGCCTGCATCCTCCGAAGGTGTGACAGATCATAGTGAAGAGTAGTTTTTCTTTCCTTAATCTAGTTCATCTACTCATTAGTTTCCCTCCATTTCATTTTATGAAACAGAGTTGAGTTGCCTCTCCTTTGCCAAGTGGAAGCAATGTGTGGCTGATAGGAATCAAACTTGTGAAGCGGAACCTGGTAATTATTCCCGCTAGAAGGGAAATAAAGAGGTCGTTGTTCCTCTGCACTGCTGTGGTTGGTTAAATGTCACCTGCCAGTCTTCCAGCTGGAGCTGGTCATCCATTTGTCAGCCTTAATAACAATAATTTCTTTGCCAGAAAACTGGCCTCTGAATCCAGTAGAACTTGATGGAATTGACTTCCAGACAGCTTTTCTACATGAAGGAACCATTGATGTTTGGAAATCACTACCAAACTTCAGGGTTACAAAATGTCTGTAGCCTGAGCACTTGAGTTTGCTAACTCACAAGAATACGCAACCGGACTATTACTACCCAGTGTCTGACACTTCAGTCTGACAGATGTCCAGCTTGAAATGTGTTAACTGAATAGGTTTAACAAGGCTGGTTTTCAGGGAACTTGCTTCAGAGTGCCCTTGTCACTTTGGAAAACCAATGTGTCTGTTTGCATATAGAACTCTTCAAAGTTAAAATTGTCCTCATTGAGTAATGTCATTTGGTTGTGTTTACACACACACACACACACACACACACACACACACACACTTACTTTGTCCCATTCTTGTGTAGATTTTCTCTTTTACAAAAGCCAGAAGAATTCAAGGAAAATTCCTTCTCCTCAAGGATGGCAAATTTCAATAATGCAACACACTGTGCATGCATTTAATAAAGGTAAGGTAAAGGGACCCCTGACCATTGGGTCCAGTCATGACCGACTCTGGGGTTGTGGCGCTCATCTCACTTTATTGGCTGAGGGAGCCGGCGTACAGCTTCCAGGTCATGTGGCCAGCATGACTAAGCTGCTTCTGGCAAACGAGAGCAGCACACGGAAATGACGTTTACCTTCTCGCCGGAGCGGTACCTATTTATCTACTTGCACTTTGATGTGCTTTTGAACTGCTAGGTTGGCAGGAGCAGGGACCAAGCAACGGGAGCTCACCCCGTCGCGGGGATTCGAACTGCCAACCTTCTGATCAGCAAGTCCTAGGCTCTGTGGTTTAACCCACAGCGCCACCCGCGTCCCCTATGCATTTAATAGTCTCTTTTTTAAATAAATATTTATTAGAGTTTTTAAATACAAATGCACCAATAATAAACAATCTTACTTCTATCACAACGTAGTTTCATCACTTCTTTGGACTCCCTCACGTCTCCCGCTCCCATTTACATCGTTAAAAGATTTTTCCAAGCAAATTATCAACTTGTTTACGATCTTATATCCACTCAATCAAGTATAATCTAGCAATTCTCCATAAAATTTATATTTTCTTTAATCTCACTTATCATCAAATTCAAAATCTAATTTAGTGGTGGCCAATTTTTTATAATCTAGCATCCTTCTTAACATTCAACCAAATTATGTTTTTGTAAATACATCTTAAATTTCTTCCAGTCTTCCTCAATCCTCTCTTCTCCCAGGTCTCGGATTCTGCCAGTCATCTCGGCTAATTGCATGTAGTCCATCAGCTGCATCTGCCACTCTTCCAGTGTGGGTAGATCTTGATACAGATAGGTAGCCGTGTTGGTCTGCCATGGTCAAAACAAAATAAAAAAATTCCTTCCAGTAGCACCTTAAAGACCAACTGAGTTAGTTCTAGGTATGAGCTTTCGTGTGCATGCACACTTCTTCAGATACACCCTTCTTCAGATACACACTTCAGATACACCCTTCTTCAGATACACACTTCTTCAGATATACAAGTGTGCATGCACACGAAAGCTCATACCTAGAACTAACTCAGTTGGTCTTTAAGGTGCTACTGGAAGGAATTTTTTTATTTTGGGTAGATCTTGAGTTTTCCAGTTTTTTGCGATGAGTATCCTTGCTGCCGTTGTTGCATACATGAAAAATGTTCGGTCCTTCTTTAACACCTTCTGGCCGACAATGCCCAGAAGGAAGGCCTCTGGTTTCTTAGGGAAGGTATACTTAAATACCTTTTTCAGCTCATTATATATCATTTCCCAGAAAGCCTTCACCTTAGGGCATGTCCACCAGAGGTGAAAGAATGTTCCTTCATTTTCTTTACATTTCCAACATTTATTATCAGACGAATGGTATATTTTGGCAAGTTTATGCATTTAATAGTCTCAAGCTTGTTCAAACACTCCCATGACTTCAGAGCTATTGATTTCTTCATGAATGTTCATACATGAGAACATAGACAGTTGCATGGTTTATCTCCAACCTTTAGTCTTGGTAGGACACCGGAGGTTTATCCTTTTTTCTTAAATTATATTGCTCCAAGAAGTTCATGGCAACCTACTTCATTGTCTGTCCCATTTATCTGCACAAGATTGTAAAAATATGACAGACTGATAGATGACAGTTGGCAAAGGTTAACCATTGAGCTTCAAGGCTGAGTTATAAAATGCACGAGTGACATGACTTATGCTTACAGAATGAGACTTTTTCTGCTCTCCCCTCTTCCACGTGCATTCCTTACCATCCTTAGCACCCTCAAATTCAACTCAGAGAGTTGGGGAGAAACCCACAACAGATTTAAAGAAATGTACATTTGCAGCCTGGGACTCTATTTAGAAAAGGCAGGATAGATTAGAAAAAAATATATGATTCATTTTTCTACAAAGATGGGGATATTAAAGGAGAGGATGCCATTAGCTTGTGTGATTAGCAAATGCCTGAATCTAAATAGAATGCAAGATTTCATTCTGCATTTGACAACTGCAAAGAATGGGAGATGGGGAATTATGATTGGCTGGAAGGTTGTTGTTAAATGAGTTTGGAACCGTTACCTGAGCTGTGATAAATGATTTGCTGTTGTCATAGCTTCCCTCTGAACAAAGACTGAATAATTTAAGATTCAAGATTCTGTAGAAACAGAGAACATTAATATATATACCTTTTTTAACTTATATATTCAGTGGCACATCAGCCCTGCCTAAAGCAATCGATGCTATCTCTCGGTGCTGGCTTTAGCATAAAAGAATCTCTACAGTAATATTTCATTGAATGTTTGTATTGAAAAGGAGTAAATGTATAAAGAGTTTAGGACAAAACAGACAGTATGGAACTTGCTCCACATCTTATAAACAAAACAAATCAGGCCCAGAATCAATTTGCCCAACCATAAACTTCCTTAGAGACCATGGCCATCTATGACTTGCCATATCAAATGTGGAGAGGAACCATTGGGTGGAAGTTAAGAGTGGCTTCAGTTCAGTACTTAGTTTCATGCAACCATAGCATGGGATGCCACTACAAGAAAATGGGCTTTGGTTGTTCAGACAAGAAAGTGACTGGCATGCCTCCCTTCTATCTCTGCTGGACAGTGAACAACTTGCTTTTCTCCAGAGTCCTTTTACACAGAGATGGAACTGTACACAAGGCACTTTACAACCCACAGCAGTGACAAAATTTACACCAAAGACCACAAGGTCATAACAATTCAAAAATGCAGCTAAGATTAAACAGTTCACTAAAATTAAATAATCCATTTCTCATACATCACACGGTAATGCCAACGAAAGATCGGCAAATGAAACTAAACAAAATGTTCTCTATGAATTACTGTAAATCATTGAAATCTGAACAACCAGGACAGCATCAGTAAAAATACAATACATAAAAAATGCCACAGAGATAACACCAATAAAATATGGCATAAAACGCATGCATAAAATGCAATGGCACATGCTCTTTGGCATTTTTAAAAATGGAAATAAAAATAGAAATAAAACCCTCAACACCTAGGAAACACTGGAGAGCAGGGGAAATCCTGGAATGAAAGCATTCTGGAGAAAGGCCACCAGGACACTCAGGAGTAGATGGGTAAGCAAATGTTACTACCAGGAGAACAAGGTGGTGTTGGAAGCCTTGCTAGTAAGTTGTTGCTAGTTCAGAAGAAAACTTCTGTGGCATCTGAAAAGTAGTGGTGTTTGTTTTCGAGTAGGTTAAGAAAAGCTGGAAGAAGGACACATTTTATTGAATCTATTATTGTAGCTTACACCGCAAGTGTGAAGCAGTGTCACCAAGGCACTGTTTTTCTTGCCAAAAGGAGCGGATGTTGTGATTTCCCTTGGTGTGGATTCTGGCTGCGATCCTGCCAGGATAATAATTTATAAATTCGAATAGATACATCATTGAGAATGTAACCTTTGACTTTCTCCATGTGCTTCCTTCTTTGCCCACCTGCTCCTTTCGACCGACTTGGTTACTCTCCGGTGGGACCCCTTTTGCCATCCTCTTGACATCCTTTGACCTTGAAAGTGCTCAAAATGAGACCCAATCCCCTGTAAATAACCAGATTAGTACATCTATATGACAGAAGTAAAAGCTTTTGTCTGTGAGGAGATTGCAGAGACCTGTTGCCAGGCAACACAGGCTGGAGGCAACAAAACAAAGAGGAATGGGTGTGTGGGTGTGAAGGGCTTAGGAAGCACTAGTTGTACGTGGAGTGACTCTGCTGCACTAGTAGAGAAGGAAGCAACTAGAGAGATCTAGTCCTGCCTTATGCTGCTGCTTCAGTGGGGCAACCCGTTTCAGCAGCTCTCAGTGGGTGGAGGTGGTGGCAGAGACTGCTTGTTTCATGAGCCTGTGCAATGCTTGCATTTTATCATTGTGGCTGTTTGACACTGTAAAGGTAAAGGGACCCCTGACAGTTAAGTCCAGTCGCAAACAACTCTGGGGTTGCAGCGCTCATTTCGCTTTACAGGCCGAGGGAGTTTGTCCGCAGACAGTTTTTCCGGGTCATGTGGCCAGCATGACTAAGCTGCTTCTGGCGAACCAGAACAGCGCATGTAAACACTGTTTACCTTCCCGCCGAAGCAGTACCTATTTATCTACTTGCACTTTTTGGGCGTGCTTTTGAACTGCTAGTTTGACAGGAGCTGGGACTGAACAATGGGAGCTCACCCCGCCATGGGGACTCGAACCACCAACCTTCTGATCGGCAAGCCCAAGCGGCACAGTGGTTTGAGCCACAGCGCCACCCGCGTCCTGTTTGACACTGTAGCAGGTATGAAATTGCAACGGGCGAGTCAGGGGCAGCTCTACAATGAACCAGGGACAATAAACTCCAGCACAGCAACCTAACAGCATTTCAGCTCAGTCTCTCAGTGCATAGTGAGACTTCACATGTTTGTACTATGCTTGCCAGTGCACTAAGAATAATGAGCGACCATTTTTCACATTACATTTGGCTGTTTTTTTTCCATTTATGTCAAATGATTGCATAGCATGTGATTTGTTGCAATGTGTCACCACTTAAATGATTATTTAAATTAGAGATGGGGAAACTGTGGTTCTCCAGATGTTTCTGAAATACAGCTCCCTATACTACCGGAGCAGGATCAAGGTTCTTGTATTAATTTAAAGACCCTTAACAACTTGGCTCCAGGATACCTCAAGAACTACCTGATCCCTCATATCCCTGCTGCTCTGTCACGGAAGTCTTAGTGGGAGTCACTGTTAGTGGCTCAATGCATAGCTCGAATCCACCAGGGAGCCATGTGTTCAGTATTCCGGGCCCAAAATTATGAAGCATCAGAGTGGTTTTCTGGTTTGAGAACAGATTATTCAGTGCTGCTTTCCCCAGCTGGATTCACTGACTTCCACAACAAACAAAGCTGAAATATATTAATAACTGAATAATTTTCTGACAAGCAAAATTACAGAACCACTCTCAATCTTGGCTTCATTCCCCCAGATACCCATGGTAGTGGTTTCATGTATATACAATTTATTATAATTATATCTGTATTTCCCCCCTAACCCCATGCAGTTGTTATTGTAGCCTTTTTTTTTAAGAAAAGAAGAAGTCCAGCCCATGGAATAGCAGGGAGAGACAGCATTCTGAAGCTTCTTATTTTTATGACCGCCCACTTCCCTTTTGGCTGTGTGCTGTTTTTCCTGCCACTTCACCATGGCAACAACCATTGTGCTTTGTCTCTCCAGGGTCATCATATCCCACAATGCATCAGAAGTATTGTGGGGTACAATGGCTCTGACTTTGGGAAATCAGCTGACCTGGGGAAATTGTTTACAGCAACAAAAAATGGGGATAGGGTGGGGGGAGACGCAGAAGCCTCAGACTGTTACTGTCCCTCCCTGCTAATCATGTAAGTTCCCTGTTCATGAAAGTGTGCAACTCAGAAATTTTCCAGGGCAGTCCCAAGCATGAAGAAAGTGCCTCATTGTCTTCACAGCCTGAGAATGGGGCTACAGAAGTGTGGAAGCATTGCTGTTCAGCCTCAGCTTTCTTCCCATTATAAAACAACAACTACAACAACAAACCCTCACCCTGTTTTGTTTCATTTTTAACAATTGAGGAGTTAATGATCCTTTTAAGCAGATGGCAAGAGAAGAACCCACACTTCCCCCCCAAATTTGTTATCTAAAGTTCCCTCTTATGGAGAATGGTGTATTGGAAGGTTTTTAAAATATATATTAGAATATAAATACGTGATGTCTTGAAAACACAGTCTGTGCGATTTACTGCATCATTCTGCAGATTAATGGAATATATATATATGTATATGGAATCTAATCATCTATGGCTCTGCATTAATATTTTATGTTTCTGCACAATACCTTTCTCTGTAAGAGGGGAAATATTTCAATGAAATGAACAACGTTTAGATTAAAAATAAAAATTGCATCACTTACCACAGTCTCAAAGCACCTTGCCTTTTGTGCAACAGGATTTGTTCTCCTAAAGCTATATTTTCTTCCAGAGCTCTGTTCCTCCTTCCTCTTTGTGTATGACATGTTATACCTGAGTGATGTGGGCTAACACAATTCTTTAAGAATAGCAACTTCTACCAGTCAGGGGGCAGATATTAAGATGATTAACATGACTGTACCATAATTGTGTTATACAGTGAATACTGCCCTGTATGTTCTAATCACATCTGGATATATGGTTGTATGCCCACCTTGGAAAGTACCATTTGATAGGTATCTGTATTCACCCTAAACCTGCTGAGGTTTACCAGTTCACCTGGTGCCTTGTTAGATCAAATGATTAGCAGTATCACACTCTTAGCTGGAGCTGTGGCTGTTTGTGTGAGTTCAGAAGCTTAATTACACCCGAATCATTTTCGTTAAGTGGCCACCAATTCAAAATAAACTTGGAGCTTACACAAATATGATGGATATGCAGGTTCTACCAATTGCAGTTGTTTTTCCTAATTAAGAATGGAAGATTCTGTCAATTTCTGTTTTCTCTATTTATTGTTTTCCCAGTCTTAAATTTAGTTCACATTTCTGCAGCAATTTGTGAATTGTCTTTTTTAAATCACTCAGGAAAATCCATCAGCATTTTTGTATGCAGTGTTGACCAGTGTGCCCATTTTTGTAAGCAATTTATCCCAATATAACACATTTTTGTGTATTTCACTAATATATTAATTTTTCTGCACAATTCTACCTATTCTGTGCATTTTTGCAAATGTTGGTTGATTGGAGAAATTTGGATAAGTGCAAACTTCAAAGAATGGCTGCGTTTCAGGTCTCATATTCTGGAAAGTGCACATTTGCTAAATTTGGCTTTAATGCTAAATGAATCAAATTTCTCCCCCACCCCTCATCTTGATTGGCCAGGTATATTCATAGGCTGGAAGATGAAACAAAATGTATCTCGCTGAGGGATACTCTAAGAGTTATTGGTACCATTTCCCATTTGGGCTGCTCTTGACATCTTGTTTAGGACGTAATGCTGTGCACACTTGACTTGGAAAACAGATCTGTTTACAACACTGACCTTTCCTTCACTCTTCCTATTGTTGCCATTCCCTAATTGCTTATGCTGAAGCATTTAGTTCAAAAATAGAAACCACATCCACGAGACCCTTCGTTTTGTTGTGATTCACTGTAATAATTGTTAGCATGAAATTTATTCCCACTCCAATGTGGTGTCTAATTGAATCTCTCATTGATTACAATCATTCATTTGACTTCACTATATTGTTTGACAGGCTCTTAATGCTCTGCTACTTCCAAGTACTGAAGTACTCAGTGTTATCTAGCAATTAATTTAGTGATCCAAGTTAGCATGCACATTAATTATAATTCCATATACTTTTTGATGTCGTTGCAAAGCATGAGTGGCCACTATCTTGCTATTAGAATAAAAATGACTTCTCGTAACTATACCACGTTTGGTTTCCTAATAACATTTTTTTCCACTTACTCTAAGGGTAGTCATTGACCACAACTATTAGAAATTGGAAAAGTGATACATTTCATTTACAATGTATTTGTTGCTGCTGCTGCTGCTGCATGATTCTGTGACATTTTAGCCATTTTCATCTATTGTAGCAAAAACTATTGTAGCTACTTTTTGTACTTGCAAAGAGGTGTTTCTCTATCCCTGCCCCCTTCAAACGAGTAGACAGAAAAAAATTAAGTCCCCCACATGAAATCTGAAGGGGTCCAATCACTTGTTAGTAGAAAGGAAAATTTATTCTGCCAGAGAATGCCCCATTCACCCAGAGCTCTCTACTCTACCTCCCCTCCTGTCATCTACTCCTACTCAAGCAGAAAACTCTCAGCATTACTCTTTTGTCTAAAATTCTAGTTATTTGCCAGGCACACCATTAGCAAACAAGCGAGATTCTCTTCCCTTTCACCTGAATGTGCTCCTTTTCCCTGTCTCTTCCTCTCTCTCCGGCTTTGTGCTCAAGGCAACCCGAAGCCCAATGCTGGACATCGCAAATGATGCTTTTAGGTGGTGCAGAAAATAAGAATAAAAAGAACAATTAAATGAGACAAACAAGCCTCCTAGCAAAGCGAAGAGTGTGAAGCAGAGAAAGAGAATGTCTTCAGGGGAAATGTGGGAGGAATTTTGATTCTGCACTAAGTATGGCTCGATTTTTAATAATGCAGAAAGAAGGCAAGATAGCATGGTTAGGCTCAGAAATGCCATCAATGGCTGCATGACAGCCACCTCCCAGCCCTCCTGGTTCCCACGCTGTGTGAGGACAGAAAGGTCCCTGCTAACATAGAATGTACCTCCCCTGTTCACCCTCATAGTGACAGACATTGGGAATGTGCCTCTAAATAGGTAGCCAGATGTCCACAAGAGGGAGAGATTTCCCTCAAAGTTATTGTAGGTTGGTTCAGAGTAATTCTGATTCCACCTGAGTTTCTCCCCTGCTCACCATTTGTCATCTATTCAAAAATGATGAAAGGGCAGATAAATTTTTGGTGAAATTCTCATGGGGGAGGTGCATTGTTTATGTTGTGCTTGCTTTATTTCTGAGGTGGCCAAGAGGAGTTTATGAAAAGAAACATGTATTTTCTTACATTCTACAAATCATCTTTATTCTGTGGTCTGCAATCTGTACCCTTCTCAGGTGCTCATGTTCCACAATGCAGACAACATCATGAGGAAACTCCTCCAATGGGTTTTTTTCTTTTTCTTTTTTTAGATCAGGACTCACAGGCAGCCAGGGAGGCTGCAGAGAGCTGGAAAATGTTTACCAGAAAGAAAGAAAAACACACCACCCTTCACCATGTTACAACAATAAAGTAAGCTTATCCAGGCTTTTGTGGTTAAGATAACCTCTACTATGGAACACATATGTTCCTGGGGTTATTCTGGACCTGGCCTGCTTATTGTATTTCTGGATGAGCATTTTAAAATTTTTGTATTGTACATCATTTCTAATACAGATTTTAAAAAGTTGGTTTGATCTGTTATATTTTGTTCTGTTGTCAAGTTGCTTTGACTTAATAGTAATCTCAAAACCCTAAACCCTACCCCACACCCTCTGAAATCCTGAAGAAACCATTAAGTTCCTTGGGAATGAGGCAGACAAATGCTATAGAGAAATTGAAGGACCAATTTTGGCACAGTGCTCATTCAGAGCATTTAATGACGAGATCACACCCCCAATATTGAGCAGAAGCTCAATAGAATCTCCATAAGCTCCCAAGATGTTTACATGAGGACCACTAGCTAGTGTGAGTAATCTCTTTAAAAAATGTTTGCATCGTCTTACAATTTTGAGATACACAAAGGTTACATTATACAGAGAGAAATCCGAAGGTCATACAAGCTCTGCCATCAAGCCAAGGGTTAAATCCAACTGGCCACTTCAATAAGACCTCATTTTCATTCTGTATTTGGTGCTAAGAATGCCAAAGTAAAAAAATGAGGACAGCAGCAGGACTGTAAATCTTTCAGGGTTTGAAGATTACCTTGAGGTGAACACAAGGGCCTCATTTTAGAATTCCCCATGTGTTGCCCACTCCAAAAGAGGGTTTATGTATTAATCAATTAATCATTGCTGAAGTTTTAATCAAGCACCAGAGCTGGTAATCAATTGGCCACCCGATGGAGCACAAGGATGTTTTGCTGTGTTACCCACCTGCCCTTCTGAATCTTAATTAGCAATTATCTTTTCTGCATGGCCCCTTGACCTCACACATTCTTGATCTGAAATAGAGAGAGCCCGGTGATAATTTCACCTTTTGCCTCTGCCATTTGGCATTATTCAGAGTTATCATTAAATCCCCAGCCTCCTCAGAACTTGCAAGATGGGAAAATCTTTAGTTAACGTTGCAATTACTGTAATGAGAAGTTATAATGAAGTAATCCTACAGGCAAAGTCAGATGTAACAATAAAAACCCTCAATGACTTGTGGCCTTCCTTCCACCCTTTCTTGCTGGATGCAAACTGAAGATGCTGGCCTGACCTGGGCTGCCACTCTTGTTTCTCGTAATACAGTCAGTAATGCCACATGGAACTATGTAGCAAAAGGATAAAAAAACAGCAACCCAGGGCTGTATCTAATGTAGCATTAAGGAAGTGGTTCTACCAATGCAAGGATTTCTGCTTGCACAGTGAACTTTGCCCCCTCCCCTCCCCTGTTCTAGGGTTTTCCCTAATCCTTTGCAGAAGATTTGGGGACGGTGCAGAGTTGTATGGGAGAAGTCCCATTGTGTAAGCAGAAAGGGGTGTACAAAGTTGGGGCGGGGCGGTGGGCCCCGCGGCCACTCTGGGAGGGGTGACAAGATGGCCTGCCTCCTCCACTCAGCTGTAGAGCATCCAAGGTCCATACGGGTACAGACGCCGCACATGCGCTCCACCCTGGGGCCGGAGAGGCTTCCCCACCCCTGCTGGCAGTAAGCCTTATGTTGTCAGATAGTTGAATCCGCATTTCAAGTGCCTTTCCCTATACCAGAGACAGCCTATTCTGTTTCATCACCTGAGGCAAAACATGAAGGAGCTGTTCTATACATGTGCTGTCTGCCCCTCTGGCCACAGCCTGCCAAGGCCTCCCTTACCAGGGTTGCATGGCTGCGGCTTCTGGATTCTGGTGAGCTCTTATAGGGCTCTCCCACAATCTTGCAGGTTCTCTTGCGTGTCCTCACCAGAACCCGGGAACTGCCACAGCTGCTTCTCTTTGTTTCTCTAGTGATGGGCAGCATTGGGGGCAGGCCCTTATAGGTACCCCTTGGATTCTGCCACCTGAAGCAGTTGCTTCAGCCTGCCTCATGGAAGAGCAAGGTCTGCCTACACTGACAAGCCAGTGTGGTGTAGTGGTTAGAGGTCTATGAAGCTCAATGGGTGACCTTGGGTCAGTTACTGTTTCTCAACCTAACCTATCTCCTGGGATTGTTGTGAAGATTAAATGAGGAGAGGGAGAACCAGGTACACCACCATGAGATCCTTGGAGGAAAAGTGTAATGCAAATGCAATTAACGACAATAAATAAATAATAAGTAGGTCATGTGTGGAGGGAACAGACTTGAAATGTTATTTCATTAGTTATTATTAATTAAAGCACTTATGTGAAACCTTTCAGTTGTTTTTAAAAAATTATCAGGATGTTCATATTGGAGCTGAGGTTTCAGTGTGGCTGCCCCTGTTTTTGGGAGCAGCATTCTTGTTGAGATACCACAGGATGAAGCAGGAGCCCCACTGAGATCTCCGTTGAGATAGGATCACTATCAATGACAACTTGCTGCAAACCACAGAAGGGGGCAAGTGTTTTTGTGCTCAGGTCTAGTTTGCAGACTTCCTGTGGGCATCTGGTTGTCCACTGAGAGAACAGAATGCTGGACCAGATGGAGCCATTGACCTGATTTCATTTATATGCTCAAGGGGTCTGAACTGGTTTATAATCCAATGCAGAATATATCAAGGCACAATGATTGTACAGTGGTACCTCAGGTTACATACGCTTCAGGTTACAGACTCTGCTAACCCAGAAATGGTGCTTCAGGTTAAGAACTTTGCTTCAGGATGAGAACAGAAATCGTGCTCCAGCGGCGCGGCAGCAGCAGGAGGCCCCATTAGCGAAAGTGGTGCTTCAGGTTAAGAACAGTTTCAGGTTAAGAACGGACCTCCGGAACGAATTAAGTACTTAACCCAAGGTACCACTGTAATGGAATGGGGAGACGGAGAGGGAAAATGGGGGCAGTACCTGAGGCCAGATGGGGTCAAATTCAGCTCATGGACTGGAGTTCTCCACCCAGTCCTAAGATCGCCTGACCTGCCATACAGTATGTGATTTGACCTGCATTCATCACCTGAACTTCTATGGATGCAAAAGAAGTGTCTGCAATGATATTCAATAGTACATGCATAGAATATACTGTGCTGCATTCAATAGAATGCATAGCCATTCTGTGATCCATAAAACCTGCATGTGGTTGATTGCGTATTTTAGCATGCCTCTAATGTGTCACTGGCCCTCACCTTCAAGGCCATGAAAGATGAGGAACATTACATACATATCCAGCCATGGACACAGAGATTCAGACCAAAGCTGCCTTGGGGAATTAATCTTGCTAGAGAGGCCAAGTCCACCTTCTCCTTGTCTTTCATTCTTTATGAAGATGAAAAGCAGCCACTCTCTAGCACACAGGACAGTGGAATGAAAGTGTGTCAGCAGCAGTGCCTGAAGATAAATAGCCCTAATAGCATGACAATATAAAACTGTCGTAAGCAATATTCACATTGGGTAAGTGAATAATATACTCACCTTAAACCTGTTCCTGTTGCGGGGGGGAGGGACTCCATATTATTCTTTAGGGTAAGTCGCTGTTGTCACGCTCCGATTGATGTTGTTGCATTAAGGTTACTATCGCAAACCATCTATGATATTACTGCAGATGAAGAGCCAGTGTGGTGTAGTGGTTAAGAGCGGTGGACTCGTAATCTGGTGAACCAAGTTCGCATCCCCGCTCCTCCACATGCAGCTGCTGGGTGACCTTGGGTTAGTCACACTTCTCTGAAGTCTCTCAGCCTCACTCACCTCACAGAGTGTTTTTTGTGGGGGAGGAAGGGAAAGGAGAATGTGAGCCGCTTTGAGACTCCTTCGGGTAGTGATAAAGCAGGATATCAAATCCAAACTCTTCTTCTCTTCTTCTTCTTCTTCTTACAAACTTGTGTTTTGAATTAAGAAATAGTCCTGCTTGATCAGACGAAAATGTTATCTAGTCTAGGATCTTGTTTCAAACAGTGGCCTACCAGAAGCCTCTGGGAAGCCCACAACAGAATGTGGGGACAATAAGCCTCTCCCATGGTCCACCCCCCCCAGCAACTAGTAGTAAATGGGGGGGAGGGACAGTGCCACACACCTGACCTCCCATCAGTGGAGTCATTGCCACTTACCAGAAGGGAGTAAAGGAGAGGTGGGGCAGCAGGGAGGTCAGAGCTTTCATCACACCCCCACTGCACCGACCTCTCCAGTGCCTCACCCCTCCTCTTCTCCCTCCCACTAAGCACCAGTGACTCCTCTGACGGGAAGGCAGCATTCAAGCTCTGTCCCACTGAATGAACTGCTTCTGTCAACAATTGGTATACAGAGACTTACTGCTGCTAATCCTAGAGCTACTTGTGTTTTTTGCTTTGGCAAGCAGCCCGATGTGTAACTCTGGAGTAACTCTGTGTCCTTGCATTCTATAATAAATAATAATAATAATAATAATAATAATAATAATAATAATAATAATAATAATTTATTATTTATACCCCGCCCATCTGGCTGGGTCTCCCCAGCCACTCTGGGCAGCTTCCATGGAAACCAAAAATACAGTAAAATATCACACGTTGTCAGGTAGTAGTTTATCGCTTTGACATCTGCTGGAAGGGCGTTCCACAGGGTGGGCGCCACTACCGAGAAGGCCCTCTGCCTGGTTCCCTGTAGCTTTGCTTCTCGCAATGAGGGAACCGCCAGAAGGCCCTCGGCGCTGGACCTCAGCGTCCGGGCAGAATGATGGGGGTGGAGACGCTCCTTCAGGTATACTGGATCTTATGAATGAGATGAATGCTTAACTGAATCACATGTATTGCATACAAGTGCACTGTGTTTTTCATTTTCCCAGTAGGCTACGGTTTTGCTTATTGGTGGCTTTGGCCCTCTGAAATTATCTGTTCTATATGCACTTTTAAAATTCCCTGCATTCTGGTCTGATTGGTGTTGGCCCTGTATCCTGCATGTTCATATAAATGTTCCTATGTCCATCAGTGAACTGGAGGATATTTCATTTCGTGTTTCTAAGTATTAAGGCTCATTTGCTTAAGAAACTGGATCAGGCCAGTGACTCAACTAGTCCAGCATTCTCTTCTCTCACAGTAGCCGACCAATTGCCTAAGCAGGATCCCAGCAAAAGAGCACTCTCCGCTCCTGTGGTTTTCAGCAACTGGTATTCAAAAGCCTCAACTGTGGAGGCAGAGTATGGCCAGCATGAGGCAGACTATAGCCAGCATAGCATAGGGGGCCAGGGGGGTCATTGAGCAGGTGCAAACCATGCAGGGATCCCTGTCCCATCCTCTTTTCAGTCCTCAAACCCAGATATCATAACTTTGTTTTCTTATTCACAAAAAAGTCTATCATGAGCTTCCAGTTTTTAGTAAATATGATTTTACTCTGGTTTCCCCAGACCAGATGTATGGGGGGGATTGCCTGCTCTCGATGGGATTGCACTCTCCTGAAGGAGTGGGTACACCGACTGGGGATACTTCTGAATCCTTTGCTGTTGCTTGAAGGACAGGAGGACTTTGTGGTGTTCCAGAGTGTTCTGGAGGGTGGCAACACAAGAATGGGTCTTTTCTGTGGTGGCTCCCCATTTGTGGAATGCTCTTCCCAGGGAGGCTTGGCTGGCGCCTAAATAAGGCACCAGGCAAAAATGTTGCACTTTAACCAGGCCTTTGGTGGATTAACATTCTATTCCCAATAATAAATGAATATTTATTTATTTATTTATTTATTTATTTATTTATTTATTTATTTATTTATTTCCCTCCCTCCCACCCATCTGGCTGGGTTTCCCCAGCCACTCTGGGAGGCTCCCAACAGAATATGAAAAATACAATACAGCATCAAACATTAAAAGCTTCCCTAAACAGTGCTGCCTTCAGATGTCTTCTAAAAGTCAGATAGCTGTTTATTTCCTTGACATCTGATGGGAGGGCGTTCCACAGGGCGGCGCCACTGCTGAGAAGGCCCTCTGCCTGGTTCCCTGTAACCTCACAGTGAGGGAACCACCAGAAGGCCCTCAGAGCTGGACCTCAGTGTCTAGGTAGAACCATGGGGGTGGAGACGCTCCTTCATGTATCCAGGGCTGAAGCCGTTTAGGGCTTTAAAGGTCAGCACCAACATTTTGAATTGTGCTCGGAAACGTACTGGGAGCCAATATTTGGGGGAGGGGGGGTTGTAGTTTGTTCTTGTTTTTAATATGCATTTTGTCTTCTCATTTTGTGTTTTTATGTTGTGAATTGCACTGTGATCTTTGACTGAAGGGCAGTATACAAATTTTATTAACAACAACAACAACACAAACTTGCACACCTCCTATATCCCCCATCTAGACAAGCAATAGGCATTATTATATTTCAAGGTTATACCTCAGCCAGGCAAAAGTATTTATGATGCAAAGTAGAGTCATTGAAGGTTGTGGCCAGGAGAAGGGTTCTGAGGCCCAGACAGAGGGACCTGGATGGCCACATTTGAAGGGGTGGGCTGAGCTTTCCCTCCCCTTCCTTGCTTCACAAGTTACCCTTGAACTAACTGTGCTCAAACTGGAATATATGTATTTTTTAAAAAAATATATGTTTTGTACTCTCTGGCATTGTTGATTCCTCATTTGCTTCCAGAATTGCTGAAGCATTAGGCTGGGATAGTGGGAGAGTGTTGATGCCACAGTCCAGTGAGCCAAACAGCAGAACATGCCAAGGTCAAAGCCACAGTACAAACCTTATTAATTCCTGTTTGTTTTTGACAGAATTACTGTGCACAGGGCATGTAGGGCATTCTGCTGGAATAAATAGTATGAAGGGGGAGATTGCCCACCTGGTTACAAATTTAAAACTGGGAAAGCGCTGTAGGGGAAAAAAGTTTTAAAGTACAACTTATGCTATACAGTGGTACCTCTGGTTACAAACTTAATTTGTTCCTGAGGTCCGTTCTCAAACTGAGGTACCACTTTAGCTAATGGGGCCTCCTGCTGCCGCCGCGCAACCACCATGTGATTTCTGTTCTCGAAACCGGAGGCTTTTCTCTTGGGCATGGTAGGCCAAATGGTTTTAAAGAAAGATAGAACATTTTTTATGTACGCAACAACAGCAGCAAGAATTCTTTTGGCGAAGTATTGGAAGACTAAAGAATTACCTACTCTGGAAGAATGGCAGACCAAGGTGACTGAATTTATGGGACTGGCAGAGATGACCGGCAGAATCCGTGACCAGAGGAGAGAGACAGTGGAAGAAGACTGGAAAAAATTCAAAATCTATCTTAAAAATTGTTGTAAAATTTCGGAATGTTAAGATGTCAAGGGATTGGATATAAAGAATTACAGCTGTAAAAATTGAAATTTAAAAAACTTTAAAGAGAATTAAATATAAAAAGGGATGAAGGATTGCTAAAAAATTTTAAAATAAGGATGCAGTGAAGGGGAGGTTTGGGGAAGTCGTGTTATGTTTGTCTGTTTTTTGTTTATGTTGTAAAATTAATAAAAATTACTTTAAAAAAAAAGAAAAGATTTCTGTTCTCATCCTGAGGTAAAGCTCTTAACCCGAAGTACTACTTCTGGGTTAGCGGAGTCTGTAATCTGAAGTGTTTGTAACCTGAGGTGTTTGTAACCCTGCTATACAGTGGTACCTCGGGTTAAGAACTTAATTTGTTCTGAAGGTCCCTTCTTAACCTGAAACTGTTCTTAACCTGAGGTACCACTTTAGCTAATGAGGCCTCCCACTGCCGCTGCACGATTTCTGTTCTCATCCTGAAGCAAAGTTCTTAACCCGAGGTACTATTTCTGGATTAGCAGAGTCTGTGACCTGAAGCGTCTGTAACCTGATGTACCACTGTAATCTGGAAGGTTAGACTTCTGCCTCTGGCTGTCAGTCAGTTTTAACTCTGCATTTAAAGCAGAAGAGCTTTAATGTGTTAAAGTTCTTAATCTGAAACAAGTTTGGAAGTAGATGAGCATTGGTACTCAGATGTCCGTTTCCTTTCTTAAAGGAAGCAATGACCTCTGTTTTATAATAGTAATCATCATCACCATCATCTGCCCATATTCTAGTCCATGTGAAAAGGGGTAATTTATACCTTCTTGATATAAATGCTTCAGGCTTTTTTTTTTTTTTTTTACAAGCCATGATATTACAGCATGCCTTGAAAGTACCTGACTTTATGAATTTGTCAAGGCTGCTGCAGAAGATCAGTCATCAGAAAGACAAATAAATAATAGTCATAAGCTAGATTGATTCCCCTGGGGCACAGATCATAGCAGTTATAGGGAGCAAATGCTAAGCAGAGTTCAAAAGCAGTACACAATTGCAAACCAGTCACGGTGCCACAGGAATGAAGTTACTCACAGAGGAAGGTTGTTGCTGGTGGCTGTCAGGGAATTTGATGGAAATTGCTCCCCGCCTTCTCCCAATGGTACCTTCTGTTGGATCTGAGACTTTCTTACGAATGGAAGGAACCCTTCTGTTTACAAAAAGGCAACTCTAGATCCTGCCCAATAACTTGGAATCCAAATTTAATGGCCCTAAGAAAACGTGGAACGTGCAAATCTAAAGAAACAGATTTTTGCTTTACAAAACACAATTTTATGTCCCACAAGGGACAAAGTGCCTCTTCCACAGATTTATGTTGATATCCCTGCTTGAGATACACTATACACTTGAAAGATAATTTATTAGGTTATTATTCATTGTTATCTCCTATGTTTATTTCCAAATAGCTTCCAGGGAATATGAGATCCTGTGTGGTGAATCTATATTTATCTATTTAGAATTGCTCATGCACATGACTTAGGGGGCACCTTGATGATCTAACACTGCCTACTCCAAGTGAGACTAAAACCTTTGCCATTTCCTCCTATTCTATATGCTCTATATAGGAGGAAGAAGTGCATTCATAAAACTGCTCCCACTGGTTCACAGGACAGATGATGCAGAGCAACAGGAAGATCTCTGACATTCTGTTCCAGTTTTTGTTTTGTTCTTTTCCCTTATCTGCTTTGTGTGATCTTTAGCAAACCACTTCACACACCTCTCACACAAGTCCCCATCTGCTAGGCAGCAACAATGTGCCTTCCAGCTTTAACAACTGAAGAGACTGTGTCAAACTATTGTACATTAAGCCAATGCAATCTCTCTATTCAAAAGGAAAGCAATATCCCCTTTAGAATTGAAGTCGGAAGCGCACGGTTGCATTACTCAGAGGCATTGCATTACACCAAAGCACAGTGGTATCTTGATTCTTGAGGCCCTTTCTCAGTTCTCATAGCATGGACTCCCCTCCCCCTGCCCATAATGATGCTACAAAGGCATCACTGGTAGCAAATTCAAGGAAGGGCTTCAGGAAATCTTCTTGCGCAGGCTGTGGATCAGGAGAGCAGGTGCCTCTGCCCATGACTAGGCTTGAGATAGGTCTGCTGGAGTAACATGGTATACAGTTAGGCCAAAGCAGTGCAAACCTCCAGGAAAATCCACACCCCCAAGAAATTTGGATGAAGCAAAGTTTGCAATAGATGCAGAAAAATGCACAAGCCTAGACTGTGCCTGTTGTTTGGAGTAACTTCTTGCAGATGCTCCAGAATGATGTCGCTTGAGGATCACTTGGTTCTTTATGCCCCAACTTGATCTTTGAGATCTTCCCCATTCCCCATACCAAGGTGTTTTGGTCAGCCTTTACCTGGGGCTAAGCCTTTAGTGTGTCATACCTGCCCTGTGGAATGCCTTGCCAGTAGAAGTCTGGCGAGAACCATCGCTGTTTTCTTTCAGCAATTGTCCTTTAAAAGTGGTATTGTTTAGACAGCTCACTGGCATGTGCATTTTTCAAGATCTAGTTAATAATAATAATATATTATTTATCCTGCCCATCTGGCTGGGTTTCCCCAGCCACTCTGGGTGGCTCCCAACAGAATAAACAAAACATGATAAAAGATCAAACATTTAAAACTTCCCTAAACAGGGCTGCTTTCAGATGTCTTCTAAAGTCAGATAGTTGTTTATTTCCTTGACATCTGATGGGAGGGCGTTCCATAGGGCGGGCGCCACTACCAAGAAGGCCCTCTGTCTGGTTCCCTGTAGCATCACTTCTCGCAGTGAGGGAACTGCCAAAAGGCCCTCAAAGCTGGATCTCAGTGTCTGCGCTGAACGATGGGGATGGAGACGCTCCTTCAGGTTTACTGGGCTGAGGCCAATTAGGGCTTTAATGTCAGCACCAACACTTTGAACTGTGCTTGGAAAGATACTAGTGATATGCTGTTGATGTTTATAGTGTTACTTTTGAGTTTTTATTTTGCACACAAACTTTTTACAGTATTGTTTAGACAGCCATCTGGCCTGTGCATTTTTCATGAGCTAGTTCATAATCAAAATAAAAATAAAAATAAAAATAAAAATAAATAAAAATAAAAATAAAAATAAAAATAAAAATAAAAATAAAAATAAAAATAAAAATAAAAATAAAAATAAAAATAAAAATAATAAAAATAAAAATAATAAAAATAATAAATTTATTATTTATACCCCACCCATCTAGCTGGGTTTCCCCAGCCACTCTGGACGGCTCCCAACAGGATATTAAAAACATGATAAAAGATCAAACATTAAAACTTCCCTAAACAGGGTTGCCTTCAGATGTGTTCTAAAAGTCCGATAGTTGTTTATTTCCTTGACATCTGATGGGAGGGCATTCCACAGGGCGGGCGCCACTACCAAAAAGGCCCTCTGTCTGGTTCCCTGTAACCTCACATCTCACAGTGAGGGAACCGCCAGAAGGCCCTCGGAGCTGAACGGTGGGGGTGGAGACGCTCCTTCAGGTATATAGGACCGAGGCCATTTAGGGCTTTAAAGGTCAGCACCAACACTTTGAAATGTGCATGGAAACTCACTAGTGATATGCTGTTGATGTTTATAGTGTTACTATTGAGTTTTTATGTTGCACACAAACTTTTTACATTTTCTGTGGGAGTGTGGTTTATACATATTTAAACAAAAAAAAGTAGAAATGTTTTTAAAAATACCAATTGCTTCATGCAAATACACAGATCAAAGTGAGGAAAGGGCGTGAACGTGTTCATTCTGGGCATGTTGTCTGCTCAGCGGCTTCAGAGACACAGGTGTTTCTAATGCATGGCATAACACAGCTGCAATAGCTGACTTCCTTTTCTCTTTTAAAAGGGATAGTGGAGAAGACACGAATGCTCTGGAAAAGGGAAATGGGGGGCAGAGAGAAGCCAGAGAGATGTATAAAGTGTTCCTGATGAAAGTGAAACGTAAGACTCGCCTTGCTGGATCAAAGCAAAGAACTATGTAATCCATCTGAAAACAACACAGACAAAAAAATATGGTATGAGTCACCAATTCTCTGTTTGGTCCTAGCATCCGTTAGGCAGGTATATATCTGAACAAGGAGAATCTACACATATGCAGTGGAGCCCTCCAAGTAAAGAAGGGGGAATGTGTGTATCGAATGCCCCTTTAAGGGACCTGTAATAAAACCAGGACTTTTTTTCAGGAGAAACAGTTCCAGCACCTTTCAGGTGGGTGCCATTGCCATTCCAAGAGAAAGGGAGGGGGGGTACTCATGGTGAGTTCCAGCACCTCTTTTTCTAGAAAAGTAGCACTGAATGAAACCATTCGCTTTTCCTCTCTGAAACTAGCTCATTGTGGTTTAGCCCCATGGATTGTGGCTCTGGTATGTTCCATCTTCCTCCAAGTCAGCCTTCCCATACCAAATCACAAGATTTAGACTGCACTTCCCATCAGCCCCAGTCTATGGACATGTTGTCTGGGACTGAGGGGTGTTGTGGTCCAAAGCATCAGGAGGCTCCATTTTTGTGTGGGGGGGTGAAGAGCCTGGAAGGCTGCATATGCTGATCTGCCTTACTAAAGAATTGTTTGATGTTTGCATTTGATGCCCCTTATTAAAAGGAAGCTATTAATCATCTCTGCTAAGTGCTGACTTGAGAGGAAAATTCAGTGGATCATGGAAGCCTGAGTAACCACAGGGACCATTTGAGTGCACAGGCAAAGGCAGAATATTTTAATGGATAAAATGTCGGTGCCAATTCAGTAAGAATAATAATGTTGTTTTTACAAGCTTATGAGGTAGGGCTGATGGAGGTGAACATAGATGAACATAGGGAGATGAACATAGGGAGTTGAACTAATTCAGACTATTGGTCCATCTTGCTCAGTATTGTCTCTCCAGGATTTCAGGCAGGGGATTCCACAAACTCTTCCAGGAGATGCCTGGGATTAAGCCTGGGACCTTATGCTTGCAAGGCAGATGCTCTACCACTGAGCTATAACCCTTCCCCAAGAGATAGTTCCTTATGGCTCATATTAAGCAGAAGTGGCTCAATGGATGCAGAAGAGCTGCTACACTAACTTCCCACCAGTTGAGTCACTGTTGCTTCCAGGGAGGGAGAGGAGAGGAGAAGGGGAAAGAGGTTGGCTTTCTGCAAATGCACTAGCAGCAGTGATGGATAGGTGCCAATGGTATATTCGCACTGCATGCCCCTGCCCGCCAAACTGCTTGCCCCTGGCAGCAGCAGGAAGCTAGGGTAACTGCTTTGCCCCACATGAGGCAGATTGTGACATCTTTCACATGTGAAGTTAATTGAATTGTCCTTTTCATGGAAAGGGGAGGATTGAATCATATCTCATGGAAAATAGTTTCCAAAATGGTCTCTTCACATAATGCGCCCAACGACTCATCGAAAAACCTCTGCCCTGCTAGAAGTGCAAGCTTAAATGTGAAAACTAAAAACCAGGAAAATTCAGTGCAATGAGCCTTGATAAAAATAGATGTTCTGTGCATGGTGGTTTTACTTCCTTTCTCACTGAATGGTTCACCACTTTGGCCTCCTGCTCAATCTGTTTGCAGGCCCAGTCGAATGCCAAGCCCAACAAAAACCTCTCGGCCAGTTCAATCAAGCCTTTAAATAAGATGATTGGAGGATCCTATTTTAAGTGGCTCTGTCTCATGGGCTGGAAAATCAGATTATATTCTCATAGCTTCCAAGTAAAATACTACATGCTGCTTGCAAAGTGAATAATGCCCAAATAACTAGACACCCTTTAATCAATCATTTCACTAAGGAGGGAAGCATCTTAACTTCAAAGAGCTGGGGGAAAGCAAATGTTTAAGTAGATCCAGTTTATTAATCCCAATTTCTTCCCTTGCCACAATTTTTGACGCACACACAACAGACACACAGCTAAGGAATCCAAGCAAACATATAATGTAGAAATGTCTTTATTAATGATATCTCTTCTACTGATTGGTAAAAAAATTTGGATTCTGAAGATATTTCCCCAGCACAATAAAACTGGTGTTATTTCAATGCTGTGCCAGTTTTTTACTGCTATGATCGTGGGATGTAGGAGAATCCCTCGCATATGTACAGCGCTTTGATTCACAATTAACATTTCCCAAACTGCTGGATAGTCCAGAACAACTATATTGTGCAAGAGAGCTTTGAAAACACAATTAGAAGGCTTTCAGAAGATTCCAGAGCACCGGACAACTAGGTGATGCCAGGAGTGGCAGGTGTGGTGAGACAGAGCCACCAGGCTGCCCTCGCAGTGTCAGTGTCACTGTGGCTTACATGGAAGAGATGGGGAGGGTGCTATTGCCACCCACTGCCCTACCCCACCCACATCCAGGAAAGCTGCAGAAACACCCATGTTGTGAGGATGGCTCTGCCACATCACACTGAGTGCCACTGAGTGCTACTGGGTCACAATGTCTTTGGGTAATAAGAACTTAGAAACTCCTTTTCACTGTATATGTTCCCTGAATTTGGAGAACTCGAGAAAGATGAATGAAAAAGAGAGGAAAGGAGGTCATTAAACACAATCACAGGGTTTGTTGTAAGGATAAAAGAACTCTATGCTTCAAAAATCAAGCACCATAGTCTGGAAGAACTGGCTTGGCCTTTTTCTTACTTTCTAAAGGGATTCAGTAATTGAGTAGTCAGCTCACTGGTTGCCTTAGCAATTTCTCAGTTTTTGCTACCATTCCCTGGCCTCTATGGCTTAGTCATTGCGTCTGCAGACTGTAGCCACCCACCTGGGCTCTCTTCCACCTGGAATTCTGCCACTTCCACAAAGCCAGGCAGAAATACTCATTTCTGTCACAGTCAGAAACCAGGACTTGTCATAACACCAGGGACCGCAGTAAATATAGCTTTGGAAAAATGTGGCCTGATATTATTCATACACTTCCATGGCATCTGCGGCTTCAGCATCATAGAAGATGGTTCAAAATGAAATCCTTTTAGCAAGTGTGCATCTTCCTTCCCGCAGTCCTTGAGACCACAAGCTGAATTTGGAAAGAGCTTTATGTATGTAGAGAGGTGGGTGGACTTAATGTGATCATTGTCTTGGCTTGCTGTGATATAGCAAGGTTGGCTTCTCATGACCAGATGTGCATTTCACTCAAGTCTCAAAGAATATTGGTTTTTGCTCATTCTTTTGAATAAAGTTAAGCCAGTCACTGTCAAAAATGGATGCATGAAATATAGAAAATTATGGGATGGATAAAAAACCCAAGACGACTGAATTTTCAGGCTAAATTGCTGCAATGCACAATTAAGTAGAGCTTTATTTTCAATTTTGCAGCAGAATTTTTATTAAACGAAAACAGGGGGGTATGTATCAGGGAGGAGAATGGCAGCAATAGTTTAAGAGTATTCTTCCAGGCCATGATGCACAATAAATATCCTTTTTTAAAAAAGAAAAGAAAAGAGAGGACATGGCAGTTAGACTTCACACAGCCTTGAGAAGTCACTGAGGCAAAAGGAGAATAGGTTTGCGCCAGACTGTTAGGAATTGTTGGGAATCTCAAGTGAGATACTCACACAGTGGAAGATTCTCCCAGGACCAGTCACCAAACAGAAGCAGAGAAAGGTTCAGCTAGCTTGCTGTTGCGGAAGGTAAGGCTCAGTAAAACAATTCTGGATATAGATAAATACAGCTTGTAGACTTTTGCAGACACAGATATACAGTTGTTTTGGCTCCCGAGCACCACAAATCTGGAAGTGTGTGTTTGCGAACGTTCTTTGGAAGCCAAACATCCGGTGCGGCTTCCACTGCTTCTGATTGGCTGCAGGGGCTTCCTGCAGTCAATTGGAAGCCACACCTTGGTTTCTGAACATTTTGGAAGTTGAACGGACTTCCAGAACGGTTTTCATTCAGCTTCCAAGGTATGATGGTATACAGAAACATGCAAGTACAAAGTATCTCCATTACTCTAATGTTACAGGAGCGGGCCGGTCAGTAATCACATAGTTCAAAGTTGGAGTTAACTCTTTATTAGCAAAAACACAACTTCCACTTACTTGGCTGAATGTCAGGCCTAGTGAGCACAGCAGCTCATTTAAGGTGGTCTTACTGCATGAAGATCAGTTGCAGAGACTGTAAGTGCCCACCTCCTCACAGCCGTCTAAGTCGCCTCTTCTCCAGGGCCTTCCCCAAGCAAACAGGGACTGTATCTGTGGGCAGCCAACCTCTCATCTGCCCTTTTCATGCCTCTTCTGGTTCTGGGAGGCAAGAGTTGTGGGATACAAGCCTGACTCATCTCTGCCTCTTGGCCTCCCTCTTCCTACTCTCTCGCCTCAGCTTCTGTCTCGGATTCTGGACTTCTTTCCACCATAAACTCTCCCAGCTCACTAAGCCCTGTTACCCCTTCAGCTTCTGACAGCCCCTCTTATCAGACTTCTCTCTTTTCTGCCCATTCATCCTTTTCCTACCACCACTCCCTAGGCTCTGAGCTTTCTTCTCTTGGTGGTTCCCTGGCTGGTTTGTCCCACCATTCCTCTGCGTCCAATCTGTCCATGACATCTAAATAAGTTTAGCAATTCAATACCACTGAATGAGAGACAGACTAACTGCAGACTAACAAACTGACACCGCTGAGCTGACATCTTTTAATCACAGATATAGTCAGGGCACTGGGTCATTACCATAGCAACTAGCTTGGCTGCCCTTGCACCTGCGATTAGCTCACTTATGGGGTGATTTACACTCTTGAAGGAAATTAAGAAGAAAACAGAAACAGAAATTGCTGATGTTCTCTTACTTGTCCCGTGATTTTCATTAAGCTATGTAATTTCACCACAGTGGACAGAGAGATGTATAACATAGCTTTTGGCAGAAGGCAAACTTCAGCAGAATGGAAATAGTGCTGCATGTGACAAATACAGGGCAGAATGGAAAACAGCACATTATTAGATCCCTGCAGACTCTGTTCTGAAAAATCCACTTTTATGTTTTAGACAGCTAAAAATAAATGTGTTAAATAGAGATGGTTGTACTAAATACCTTTCCACTCAAGCAATGCACTAGTGGAGGGGAGGAATGACAGATTGAACAAGGAGTATATTTATGTAGGAGTGTGGGTGTGGGTGTGTGGTGTTGTTAGGGTCATCCACACTTCCATTTGCCCTACCACTTTCACCTAGGAAACTCATGGTTTAGCACTGAATTGGAGTAAATGACAATTGGGTTTTCCATGGATTACCATTTGTTTCAATTACAGATAGGTAGCCGTGTTGGTCTGCCATAGTCAAAACAAAACAAATTCCTTCCAGTAGCACCTTAAAGACCAACTAAGTCAGTTCTTGGTATGAGCTTTCGTGTGCATGCACACTTCTTCAGATACACACAGATACAGTGTATCTGAAGAATACAGATACAGTGTATCTGAAGAAGTGTGCATGCACACGAAAGCTCATACCAAGAACTGACTTAGTTGGTCTTTAAGGTGCTACTGGAAGGAATTTGTTTTCATTTGTTTCAATTTAGCACTAACAAGTGGGTTTTCTAGGGGACAGTGGCAGGACAAAGGCCAAACTGCTCGGGCTCATGCTTTCTAGGCACAGGGCAAGCGGAAGTATGGACGAGCACTTAATCACTTTGAAATGCCTCAAATAAAGTTATTTGAAAATGAAATACCAGTAAGTAATGATAATTTATTACCAATTACTAATAGGCTGGCAAGAAAAAGAGGAAGTCAGAGATTCTAACTGAAACATGGAGAATTAAGTGGTAGAGGTGGAATTTGGAGGTGGCGTGTACATCTCATAATCCTAAAGAAGACTGTCAGTTTATTATAGATAATATATCTAAAGAGGGTGTTTTGAAAGGAATCATAAAATAGGGGAGGAGACAAACCTAGGAAAATATATCCAGGTTAATGTGAGGACTCCAAAAATTGTGGGAAAATGTTGTTTTGCTTTGTTGGGAAATAAAAGAATGTAGGGGAAGATCATCCGGAGGGTAAAAACGAAAGACGTGTCAAGTTACAGAAGTAGCAGCTTAATAAATAAAGAACGTTTTGAAGGCGCTGGAAATGCCAGAGAGAGAGAAAACCCAAAACATACTAGCTAACAAAATAGAAAACTACCCTGGAGTATACTTCATTAAGGATGAGAGCCCAAAGGCAGTTGTTGATTGGAAGCTAGATGGCAATGGTACTTTTATAACCTTTACACTGTAGAAAATGAGAAAGAGAGAGAAAGAGAGAAGGGTTGGCTCCTAACCAAGAAGTGTTTGAAGGTGATTATAAGAGCCGAGATAAAAACGGTGCTTAGGAGAAGAAAACAAGGGAACTTATTGGAGCCAGAAGGAATTCCTGTGGAGATGCTGAAGGGCATAAGACTAGCTGCTGTCAGACAAACCAATCCTAAAGGAGGACAACACACCAGATGCATAGTTCAGCTATTTAAAGAGCAGGAAAACATAGTGTGTCAGTATAACGAACTGCCTATTAAAAATGCCAAGGAAGAATATCAGGGACAGGAAATGACAGTTTTATTCGAGCCAAATTGCTTTAGCACCAGGAAACGATACCACTGAGACCATCTCTGCACTGCAGGAGAAATATAAGAAAAAGAGGGAGGGGTCTAAATCTTGTTTAGTGACATGTGTACTGTGGTGCAACATATCTACTCACAGGTAAGTAACCAAGCTCAATGGGACTTGCTCCTAGGTGAGTCTGCCTTCCAACCTAAGAGTGCGTTTCAAGGACTGCAGTATATATTGTGTTGGCCAGCCTTCCTTGAATGGCCTCCAAGGCCTTTAACCAAATGGCCTCTTGTCCAAGGTTATCTTTTCAATAGTTAAAATGAATAGCCATTTTAATTAACCAGTGTAAAGTTTTGTTTTAATGGAGGAGCCTCAAACTCTTTGACCCACTAATTAAGCTGTGGAATTGCCAGTTCTCTTAAAAGTCTAAATTGTGTTTGAAATGGAAACGTATGGGCACAGGTCAGGGAAGCAGAAAAGCAGTAGGAAGTACAGATAAAACTTTTAAGCCAAAACAATATTCAGTTGAAATCCTTTAAAAAATCATATTATCACAGCCAGTGTGGTGTAGTGGTTAAGAGCGGTAGTCTCGTAATCTGGTGAACCGGGTTCGCGTCTCCGCTCCTCCACATGCAGCTGCTGGGTGACCTTGGGCCAGTCACACTTCTTTGAAGTCTCTCAGCCCCACTCACCTCACAGAGTGTTTGTTGTGAGGGAGGAAGGGAAAGGAGAATGTTAGCCTCTTTGAGATTCCTTAAAGGGAGTGAAAGGCGGGATATCAAATCCAAACTCTTCTTTTGCATTGTGGGTGTCAACGCACACGTATACTGTATGTGTCAGTGCAAAAATTAGATTAGAATTTAGTCTGTATATTTACGGTAACCCTCTATCTAGTTGGTATTGTGTCTATTCTGTCAACTCAGAAATTCAACCTTTACACACACACACACACACACACACACACACACACACACGTAGTTTACAACTGAGTGTTTACAACAATCTTACAGCCCTTGCTCAGAGGTAAGTTTCACTGAGCTGAGTGTGGAGGCTTCTTCCAAAAAGCATGTCTAAGATTACAACCTTGGCTTTGTTGTGGTCTTTGGACGGTTGCTGTATTCAGGGCCGGGAAGGAATTTCCCAAGCGCTACAGGTTTCGCCTTCCCCAAAGCACTAGTCACAACTTTGGCAGTTTAGGCCTTGGGCGGAATCCTATAGACTTTCATCATCTGATCAGGGTGCGGTGAAGTGGTGACTCACCCACCCCCTCTCTCTGTGGTGACGATAACAGGGTATCCCATTAGAGCGGTCTGGAGGGAAGTCTCTGTTCAAAGAGCCAGTTGCATAGGGCTAGTGGGCCATGGAGCTTCCCTCAGTGTTTGGGGGCCATCTGTGTAAACCTGCATTTTGTGATGGTTCCACCCCCAAATAGACCCTGTCATGGATCAGTCCTCCTTGACAACTGGGGACTGAGAGGGATATATGCCCAGTGTTTATGACAAGGCTTCCTATATCTGAAATCAATAAAGTTGTGGCCAATTTGAATCCCAGGCTGTTGTCATGTCCAATTATTTCACCCCCTTGCTAGATTAGTCATGCCAGGGCAGGGAGCTCTGTGGCTGGGCACACAACAGTTTGCGATCATTGTAAGAAAAGCCTTGTGCAAAAAACAATGCTAACAAATTTTCATACTTCCCCAATGCATACATGTTTGCATGTGATTTGCCTAATATACGCATTTTGAAGTTTCTCTAAGATAATGCAGATAATGGATACTATTTTAACAATCTACACATTACACACACACAAACCCCACACTCTTTTTGTTTTACCTAGTTGATTTGGTTGCAGGGAAGCATTTCTCATTTAAAATTGTCACCCTCCTTCTGACCCTGTTTCTAGTTACACACCTGCTTTCACTATTTTCACTGCATCACCTTCTTTCTGCTCTGATATACAAGAGCATAAAAAAGGAAATTTATGAATCTGGAACCACATGTTTGCTGTCAATTGGGCATCCTTTGTGAATAAGAAATTGCTTCTCTCTCAATCTTCAGGATCTGTTTTGTAAAAAAGAAAGAATATTTTTTTGGGGGGGGGGGTAGTGCCGAGAATCAAGTACATCTGTTGTTTATCTCTGGAATTTGCAGCCTGCTGCTCTTTGCATTTTAAGAGGATTTAAGGTCTTTCCCCCGCTTTGTATGAAACTCTGGTATTTTTGGAACAACATACAATATTATCTTGCAACTTTACAATTCTTTACAGCTGTCTCTGAAATAAGCTTAAACACTGTAGTGTGTACTAGGGACACTGTTATGAAACTGTGAGAAGTCTGACACTGAACAATAGTGTTTTTTTTTGTATTATTATGGATGATGTCCAGGCAATATCATTTGACAATGACCCAGGATGTTCAAGGAATGTCACTTCATGGGAAATAAGGGGCTTATCGTTGCAAATGGGTAATTGGCAACAGTTTTTTAAAATAACAGACTAGATTTTCCATGGAAAGGCTAGATTCAGATTAAATTGGGGTGGGATAGAGACTGATATTTTGATACCAATGATGTGTAGATGCTGCAAAACAAAACAAAACAAAACAAAAACCTTGTGTGCAAGAGAAGCACCATTTCCCAGAGTTCCCTGGGAAGAGGACTTGGCTGTCATACCACATTTGCTGTCCTCTTTTTGGTGCCTGCTTAAAACATTTTATTTTTTTTAGGCCAACCTATCTGTTATGTACTGAAGTTCTCACCCTGGGCCAGCAGGGGGATACTGTAGATAGTTTTCACTCAGGTCCACATATGCAAATAAGGGATTGAAAGTGACATTCAGTGATTGGATAGTTACAGAAAATGGTTATTGTTGAGTTCTAGTGGAGCTCTATATAAGCAGGCTGGCTGAACCCTTCAGTTCAGTTCTGTTCTGGCCTGTGAATAAACAACAGCTGTTTGAAGAATCACTGTGTCGTTTGATATGTTCACCCATAACTTAACACTATCCAGTCATGTAGAGCTGGACATGTGTTTTTATCTCTTTTTTAAGCTTACTGTTGGTTTTACTTACCTTTTGAGTGTTTTTATATACCCATTTTTTACTGTGTTTGCATTTTTTACTGTGTGTCTTTTTGTAAACTGCTTAGAGGTTATATATCTATATCTTAGGGTATATATCTAAATCTTAGGGTGACACATCCCCCTCCTTCAGATGTTTAGTGAATCCCCGGAAAAGGGCTAAACAGGGCTACTGACAAGAGGTGTGAGGACTCAAGAACAGATAGAATTCCATCGCTATTCAAAATGGCAGGCATCACATGACTAACAGGCAAGTGCTGAGTAATTTAACTTTGCCTGATAGTAACCTTCTCCAAACTCCAGTTACTCTTGCTATTTCTTGGCAGGAAGCCTTACAGTGATGTCACTTTTTGCAAAAGTTCTGAAGGCCGCAGGCTGTCCCCTTATCTTCTGCTGCCAGATAACATTTTACTCTTTGTAAATTGTCATTACAATTTCCGCATGGCAATCCAGCATGAAATTAGATCATATTGAAAGCATATCGATTAGCTAAAGCACAGGAATTCATTAGACTATATCATACTTGAAATGCAGAAGTAAATCTTTGTATCTAGTGCTTAAACGCTTTCAGAGACTAGTCTGGCATTACTAAAACCAAGAGAGTATGACCATAATAGACGATATTAAGGAAAGATGTCGGAACAGCAGCTAATGATAACTGAAGCGCTTGTGCCAACTAAACTAATTAGGGGATGTTAATTGAAATAGTAAAACTTCTATAAGTGGCCTCAAGTCTTTATGTTTTTCATAATGAATGATCCTACATTACAGGAGACTAAGAGTGTAGTCCTAAGCACACTTACAAGGAAGTAAGTGCCATTTAGCCCAGTGGGACTTCTGCCATGAGAACAGTAGTGCCCAAATTGTGAAATATCATATTTCAACACACTAAGTTTTGTAGTTGTGCAGTTGATTTTTGTAGATGTGGTTCTGGCACCCCCGGCAATGATTCCTTAAGCTGTCCCAACGTCACCAGGCAGAGGGTCACTGGCTACCCTTTGGCTGAACTGCTCAGATTCTAGGAAGGGGCTTCCAGAGGTTAATTGATTTGTCCAGTTTTCCTCTTTTTTTGGCAGGGATTGTTATAAGTTGTTTTTAAATTGACATCTGTGTCACCTTTTAATAAACGTCCATTTATTACTGCCTAGAAATCAATTAGGCACTAATTAAATCATAGCCACTTAACACTAATTGTGTTGCCAGACCTTTTTTCCCTCTTTTTCCTTCCTTTCCTATTCCTTTCCCCAGATAATAACTTTATTGTAGTGGTAATGAAAAGAGAGTGGAATGGTGAATCAAGGCTTTATTATTTTCACTGTCCTATTTATGAGGACCAGGTCAACCGAAATAGCTGAAGTGAAAGCAGAAGCAAGACAAATCATATAACTGGAGGACATCCTTATGATTCTAAATTAGTAAACTTACACAATTTCAATATAAGTTGGGTACTTCAATATTCTGAATGTGGTACAGTAATCTTGGTATGGCCATGAAAATGTTGCATTGTGAAACTGAATCTCATTCATTTGTATGAAATATATATTGTGATGTTAGCTGTCTGCTTTCCCACCCACAGTATCGCCATCTTTGTCCAGCTTTTAGAAACTTCTCTCTCTCACTGTCCCTCTCTTCCCTCTCTCTTTCCCTCTCTCTCAAGAATAGCCTACTATTTCTCAGAGGAGCAACATTTAAAGCAACCTTTTTGCAGATACAGAATTCATAGCTTCTTATTTATTACATCTTTATTATCTTGTTGCCAAGGCAGCATTCACAAGCAAACAATAAAATGCAGAAAAATAACAATCGAAAACATTAAAGCCACAGACAAAATTCTAAACCTAGTAAAGTCATATCCTGTTCCAAAACCAAAACATTCCAAAACCAATGTGCGCTTCCCATAGAAAGTAATGCAAAATGGATAAATCTGTTCCAGACTTTTAAAAACAACACCTAAAACAGCCATTTAACATGAATTTTACTATCTAACAAGACCATTGATCCATAAAATGAAAGCAATAAACAATGTACTGCAGTCACACAATCAATCAGTAGCTGAACTGGGTTCCACACAGTCACAAAAACAAAACAAAAGAGCTGCAAAAACAAAAATGCAAAATAAATAGCAAAACCAAACAGATCTCAGCATAACACTCAAAACAGAAGCGTGGCACTCAAACTGGAAGCGTAACACTCAAAACAGAGCATGTTCAGCTTCCGAAAATAGTTCGCAAACTGGAACACTTACTTCCGGGTTTGCAGTGGTTGGGTTCCAAGCTGTTTGAGTACCAAGGCATTTTAGAACCAAGGTACCACTGTATCTGAAAGACATCCCCTCCAATCATTTCAACTGTTAAGATCCACAGAGGGCACTCTCTTGGTAGGTTCACCAGCTGCAGAAGTGCATATTAACATTTGTATTTTGTATTGTTGTAACCCACTCTGGGACCTTATGGTGAAAAGTTGGTAAGAAAACTTGTAAATAAATAAATAAAAATCGCTAATAAGGTTCCTGTGTTGTCTTTAGTTACATCCTTTTGTATTCTTTTTCTTTTAGTGCTGTCATTTAGACCTAGCACATGGTAAGCATTGATTCAATATGAATAATCATTTATCCTTCTCAAATACAGTCCTCCTCAGTATCTCCCCGAGAGAGAAATATTCCCTTCACCCTCAAATTTCAAAATGTACTGTATTTTTCGCTCTATAAGATGCACCAGACCACAAGACACACCTAGTTTTTGGAGGAGGAAAACAAGAAAAAAAAAATTCTGAATCTCAGATGCCAGAACAGCAAGAGGGATCACTGCGCAGTGAAAGCAGCAATCCCTCTTGCTGTTCTGGCTTCTGGGATAGCTGCGCAGCCTGCATTCGCTCCATAACACACACACACATTTCCCCTTAATTTTTTAGGAGGGAAAAAGTGAGTCTTATAGAGCAAAAAATACGGTAACTAGAAATCCAGCAGCAGTAAACTCGACATAGAACATTATTTGCAAGAAAACGTTATTGGCAATCAGAATGAAGGTCTAATGAGAGTGGCGGCTTACATTTTAATCAAATATTTTAAATTCAATTTCTATAGTATGACAGATGTTAGACATAATGAATGGATCTCCCCTAAAAGAATACTGGAAAGCAAGTCTTTTGCAAGGATTTTTGTTTGTTTGTTTGTTTACTCCATGAGAATTCTTATTTCTTTTCATTGGATTTATTGACTTGAACAGAGGGTCCTTTCTTACATGAATTGTAGGAGTCATCATTTCTGTTTTATGCATATTCTGAACTGTGCCTTCATCTTCACTTCTTAGAACCCCTACACATTGTGGATCATTTATTTTATATGTTGGACAAGTGCACCTCAAGTAATGTGCAATGCTGATATATTGAAATTGATGGGACAATCTAAAGGGTACTGTAATGAGGAAGTGCTTAAATATCAGTAGGCAATTGCCTTGTCATGAGTAAGTCCATTTTAAAGATGTGAAACTGTATATTGTTTACAATATGCATCATTTTATATGCTCACTTGGAAGTCAGATATGGGAGATCATTAATCATATAAAAAAGTGACTAGCTCCTTATTCTCCTTTTCTATATAGCAGTTAATATTTGAATCACAAATAAAGGGAAACGATCATTTTGACATATAATTACAATTCATTCCAACCTTGGTCTTAAGGGAAGCAATTGGCAATGTATTTGTGAAACGAAAGTTGACCAGGAGAGAGAAAGAATGCTGAACTTGGAAACTGGTAAGTTCCTGGAAATTCTGTTCAAATATTGATTGGATTATTCTACTTGGATGAAGTCTGAAGCTTCAGAAGTGGAGATATATTTTTAGATAGCAGTGTGATAACATGCAAAACACCAGGGAGCAGAAGTTTATGGAATGCAGACACATTCACTGCCCCCCCCAATTATTTTCTTAAGCATTTCTGATTATTGTGTGTTTCACTCCATAAATATAATTTTACTTAAGACAAAGAAGTGTGTGTGAGTCTGGGAGTGTGGGCCATGCTTTTTGTACACTCTCTGTTTGTGATGTAAGCTCATTTTAAAATATTATTTACCGTATTTTTTGCTCTATAAGACTCACCTTTTCCCTCCTAAAAGTAAGGGGAAATGTGTGTGCGTCTTATGGAGCGAATGCAGGCTGCGCAGCTATCCCAGAAGCCAGAACAGCAAGAGGGATCGCTGCACAGCGATCCCTCTTGTTGTTCTGGCTTCTGAGATTCAGAATATTTTTTTTCCTTGTTTTCCTCCTCCAAAAACTAGGTGCGTCTTGTGGTCTGGTGCGTCTTATAGAGCAAAAAATGCGCTACTTCATTTCTGTACCAATTTTCCTCCAAAGAGCTCAAAGTATGGTATGGCTCTCCCCCTCCCCTGTGAGCAAGGTTAGGTTGAGAGACAGTGATGGTCACCCAGTGAGCTCCATGGCCAGCTGGGGATTTGAACCTTGACATCTCATGCCCAAGTTCAATTCTCTAACCTCTACACCACACTGGCTCTCTCATTGGCTATATCTGGCCAATCTCAGGAACATAGGGTGTCAACAGTGGCATGTCGTCTGCGATCCCTTATACTAGGAAACTGAGTGGAGAGAGATAAGTCTTTACTAGATTAACATCAGACCACGTGTGTATGTATCTTACAAATGTTCACATGATTAGTTTGTAGCAGACATTATCAATAATAACAGCTGAATTATTCATCCCTTGAGTTTTAATTTTCTACAGTACTGGTCGACAAATTGGTTTACAGATATTACGACTGCTCAGGTACTCAAGGGGCAGCCTATGAGGAAATACTTTATCTCTAATCACAGAATATGAAGCGGTGTTAAATTGCTTACACAATGTCACATATAATCTGATCTTGAACAGTTCAGTTTGCATACGGTCAGTTTGCATACGGTCCAGGCACTACAGGTTACTGAATTCCAGTTGTGAATGCTTGGGGATGTTGAAAAGAGGTTTGAACATCTGTAGCTCACCATAGGCTTCCTTGCCCCTCTTGGATCATTACACCAAGTGGGGGAGGAACTTATCAGCTGTGTCAAGGAAGTTGTGAAGGTTTCCATTCAAGAGGGACCAGTCCCAGCTGCCTTAGAGGAGGTGGTTGTATGACTGCTCCTGGAGAAACTTGCCTTGGACCCAGAAAACCAAAATGATTACCAGCTTGTTGTTTAGTCATTTAGTCGTGTCCGACTCTTTGTGACACCATGGACCAGAGCATGCCAGGTACTCCTGTCTTCCACTGCCTCCCGCAGTTTGGTCAAACTCATGCTGGTAGCTTTGAGAACACTGTCCAACCATCTCGTCCTCTGTCATCTCCTTCTCCTTGTGCCCTTCTAGTACCAGATACCAGGAGGCTATTGCTGGAGCTCTGCTCTCCCCGGGTGAAGTACTTCTGTCAATACGAAGGAAGTGTTGCTAATGGCAGAGGACAGAGATGAAGGCTGTGACTGAATGTTGCAGGTGCTGTAACACAACACATGGGAAGTCTTCAGCCTGTCCAGTGATGCCAGTGACATTATTGGCCTCTGCACTTTGGAGAGCTTCCTTCATTCCACATTGTGGCATTGGACTATGCAGCCCATGCATTTCCTCCTCTGCTTCTGAGTAAACATACCCCATGGTTGCTGCCCAAGGCAAAGACCAGAAATGGTCAAAGGACATACTGTGTGCAGATGTGCTTAGCCTATTGCACAGGATTCATTGTTCTGGATAGCAAAGATGGGTGTAATACTGCAAGTCCACAACTTAAGGTTTCTAAGAAAAGGGTGGGGAGGAAGCAAGTAGCTTTCAGTTAGCATGGTATGAAATTGTCTTATTGAAGCACACTGTCCTAAGCCATTGTATAGGATTAGCAGTAAGAAGAAGCTTTGCTTCTGGGTTCTCCAACTCCCATTTCACACCCTTAACACACCACTACATACGTCTTGTCACAATTAGTGCAATTACCTAGCAAGTGCATATTTCAGTATGAATACTGCCGAAGGTTCTTTTCGTATTTCATTTTTATTTGTTTGTCCTAAAGAGCAATGCATATCCAAGCAAGGGATTAAATCTCTTTCTTGAAGTGCAGCAATAAAATTGTAGTTGTAATGAAATTCAGCTGATATATAGGGTGGTATTTTATTTAGCCTTTTGAATAAAAAAGCAGTTTCCATTCCTGATCAGAATAATTCATGGCTGTGCAGCTGAATCCAAGTTTTAATTGTCCTTGTTTTTCATATATAAGTTAAATATGGTTTGGATTAATTGTCACCATATACAATCAGGTTTGTATATGCCTCTGTGAATCTCTATGGAAGATGCATTCAGGTTGAAGAGCAATTCATTTCTTTAGTAGTATTAACAAAACAAGAATCCTATTTCCATATTTTTGCAATTATACACTGAGACTTATCATCAGCAAAGAAAGAAGTAATTTGGGTTTTATAAAAAGGAACAGTTCAGTCCTGATTTTCTTTAAACCATTTTTCCAATATTCGTACAAACAGGCAGATACATGTTTACTTTAAAGAAATATGCCAGTCACGGGATACACAATTTGGTTATCTGTCCCATCGTATTCTGAACCTAAATTCACTTCTTCACTAAAAGGCACAACTTACTCATTTCATGGACCATTACCTTCCCAGGCCAGATTTTCAGGTGGAGGCTCTGTGTGCTACCAGCGGGCCACGATTTCCAGTTCATAATTGTAGTTCCCCACAAACACTGTAATTATGTGGATAAACTCATCAGCCTTAAGAAAATGCTCCACTGGCACAAGTACTCTCTGCCTTACAGCTGGCTTGTCAAGCACACACAGCAGCGTAAATGGGCTCTGGAAAGTGTTTAAGGCTCAAAAAGACTGGAAGGGCATCTTGCCCAAGTAATGGCAGGAAGTAGAGGATGAGGGAGAAATTGAGGTCAGTAAGGTTTTAATGTGAACCTATCTAATTGGCAGTTCCCCAAGCAATACACAAACTGAAACACAGTTATCCTTCAGAATTCACACTTATCCAAATTGTGCAATGTTCACCAGCCTAAAAGTGTGTACAAAATCCATCTATTGGGGCATGTGTGGATAAAAATGCAAATATCAGTGAAAATAGCATACAAAATGCATTTAATTCACTTTCCAAAAACTGCACACCCTCCAACATTTTCTGATGAAAATAGCGTACGACCCATTCCATAATGATAATTTTACTATTTATACCCCACATATCTTCCTGGGTTGCCCCAGCCACTCTGGGCAGCTTCTAACATATATAAAAGCATAATAAAACATTAAACATTTTTTTAAAAAAACCCTTCCATATACAGGATTGCCTTCAGACACCTCAGGAGTTGGATAACTCCATTCCCTCCAACATTTCTCCAATGAAATTACAGATGTTCTAAGGAAAAGTGGGACTTTCCAGAATCAAATCAGAAACCAAGATGGTTTCTCTAAATCAGGGACATCCCAGACTTCCGGGTTAGCGCCATCGCCTTATGGCGGATTCCCTCCGAGCTCCGGAGGGAATCGGCTCAGTAGGAGACGGGTCCTGCCGCCACGGCGACACGGGGATCCTCAGAAACCACAGGCGCTGAAGCCTGTGGACCTGGTGACTCGGCGGGCACCATCTGCGCCCTCCCCGACCCGAGAAGGAGCCTTTTTAAAGGCTTTGGAACGGGGGACGGGGAGAGGCGCGGTGCTGAGAGTCGACTGCTACTCCTACTGAGGGAAGCCGCATGCCATGGTCGGAGAGCCCTGACTTCTTCCTTTGAACATTTGGACCCAAAGTAAAAGCCCGTGAGTAATATGGCAATTGGATTTATAAAAGAAAGATTTTTTTTTTGTCTGAATTCGGCACGATCGGGGAAGGCGCAAAGAGGAAGTCCATCTCCCCGCCTTGTAAACAATTTGAAGCAAGGACTAAATAACTAAGGTCGAGAGAACATCTCTTTTTTATTGGATAAAGCTATTAATTGCACAGATTGATAGGATAAGTAATTGTGCTGGAGGACAAGAGCTAACTTTGAGAGCTAAAGTGCCACCCCCCCCCGGGACCCGGGAGTGATCCGCGAGAGGAGCCTGTTGAGGAGACACAGAAGATTTTGACAGTTGTCAAATTAGCTGTCAAAGTTGGAAAAAATAGAGAACTTTGTTTCTGATGTTCTTGCTGGTTACATTAGTTACAATATAATTATAAATTGTTGAAAATAAAGAAGAACTGAAACAAGTTAACTTGACTTTTGGGCTGGAAGTGGAAGGAATACTGAATAACCAGAATCCCTCTAGAGGGGGTTCAGGGACATTACAAGAATGGATATAGGTCGAAAAATACTAGCTGATCTGGATGAGGTTTTTTTTCTCTTGGGAAAGTTGCAAGAGCAAAGTCATGTTTTGTCTACAAGTGTCACAACTTTGAAGTCAACAGTAAATAAATCTACTGAGTTGGATAAGGACTTGATGTACAAAGTCCAGGCAGCTGAACAAGAAAAGAAATTTGAGAAATTTGAGGAAGTGGAGAAAGAGATATATGCTGAACAGGAGGAGCAGGAAGGAGGGGCTGTAATGCTGCAGAAGGCAAAGGAGAGCCGGAGGCCTGTCAAGATGGATATAAAAGAAAATAAGGACTGGATGATGAAAATTTGGTTTGAATTGAAGAATGAGGAATGGAAAGATCTCCTTCTGTGGAGATCTGAAGATCTATGGACTATAAATCTGATTAAGGTGGAAGTTGGAGATTTTGGGACATTTGGACTTAAAAGGATTAAGAAACAATATTTGAGCTCCACCTTTAAATATGGAGGTCTGGCTGGAAGGAACATGGACATTATCGGGACAGAGCCCCTCCGAGATTTGGTGTTTAATACAAAGGACTATAAAAAAAACCGGCAGAGAGGAACTGAGAGAGATTTAAGAGCCTCAGACATGAGGTCTCCAGGCTGATAGCAGATGGACTAATGGACAATGGTTCAGGGATCGAAACCGGGAAAGGGAGGGTGGGGTTTGGGAATCCAAAGGGTGTACAAATATATTCTGATTCTTTCTATTTTTTCATTTTTTGCTTTGTGATTAGTATAAAAATGGGGAATTCGTGGAAGGGAAATTGGGTCAATCTTAGAAAAAGTCTTTAAGTATGACGATTGATGTATATAAGTTAAAATTTGATATATAAATTGAATTAAATATAATAATAAATTAAGGTTAAAAATTAGGGATAAGAACTTGTTGAACAAATATTTGGACATGGAATACAAGAAGGCGAGGCGAGGGGAAGTTGCGGAAAAAAGTTATTGAAAATAAGGACTGTAAATGTTGAATGTCTTTTAATTCTGCTTTTTCTTTCTTTATTTTATCTTTTCTGGAAAATTGTTTTGTCGTTTTTTGCTTTTGTGTATTATTTGAAACTCTAATAAATATCATTTTAAAAAAATAAATAAATCAGGGACATCCCTGGAATATAGGGACACTTGGGGGATCTGAAACTATTTATTTGACAAAATTGCATATGGAAATGTGTATATTGAGAGAAATGCACACAAAAATACTGATGAATTTTCATGAAGACTTTTAAAGAAGAAACTAACGCATCTAAAGCAGAAATATAATAAAGGAAGTTGGTAAAGGAGCAGCTAAGAGATACCAAAACTGACTGACTTGTCCTTCCCAAGCAACAAGGCAACCCTTGAAACCTGACAAGACAATCATATCTATAGCTTGTAATTCAGGATTCCAACTAAGTTGCTGTTGCTTTGCTTTTATATGCCTGTGATCTGGGATGCAGTGTACACTTATTGAACATGATAACATAAGGAATCTAGAATATACTGCAGATTCCTATGAATTATATAGTTCCTAAGTTTGGTGTCCTACTACCATTTCTCCAAGAGTGATGTTTCATTGTGTGAAGACATCTAAGTTGAGAGATGGTGAGTCACCCAGTGAGCTTTATAAGCATAGGGAAAAATTGAAACTTGGGCTGAAATCGTAAGAAAAGTCTGCTGGATCAGGCCAATGGCCCATCTAGTCCAGCACCCTGTTCTCACTGTGGATAGCCAGATTCCTGTGGGAAGCCTGCAAGCAGGACCTGAGCACACGGACACTCTCACCTCCTCCAGTTTTTATTAACTAGCATTCAGAATGATACTGCCTTCAAGCATGAAAGCAGAGCCGAGCCACTATGCCTTGTAGCTACTGATAATCATATTGTCCACGAATTGGTCAAATCTTCTTTCAAAGCCATCCAAGTTGATGTCCATGCCTGCCTGTGGGATCAAGTCCCATAGTTTAACTATGCACTGTCCTGAACTTCCTTTTATCTGTCGCGAGTTATTGCATCCAAGTCTAGTTTTCTTTTCTTTTCTTTTCTTTTTCTTTTCTTTTACTTTACTTTATTTTCAAAAATTACAACATAAAATATAAACAAAATAATACATTAATAAAAAAAATCAAAGAAATAAAAAAAGAAAAAAAGAAAAACAACCACAAAACTTAAACAAACATACACTTTGACTCCCTTCCATCCTTTTGAGACTGCAACTTTTCATTTTATCTTAATTGTTGTGTTATATATATGTATATATATGTTAAAGGTAAAGGTACCCCTGACCATTAGGTCCAATCGTGAACGACTCTGGGGTTGCGGCGCTCATCTTGCTCTATAGGCTGAGGGAGCTGGCGTTTGTCCACAGACAGCTTCCGGGTCATGTGGCCAGCATGACTAAGTCGCTTCTGGCAAACCAGAGCAGTGCATGGAAATGCCGTTTACCTTCCTGCCAGAGTGGTACCTATTTATCTACTTGCACTTGATATGCTTTAGAACTGCTAGGTGAGCAGGAGCTGGGACCGAGCAACGGGAGCTCACCCTGTTGCAGGGATTCGAACCACTGACCTAGCTTTATACCTTTTATAACAATTTCTTCATTCCCTTGACCTTGCAAACTTCATTCATTACATACCGATATGTTTATTCCAGAGCAATGTTTTTTTTCATATACTCTTTAACACAGTCCCATTCTTTTATTAATTGTTTATCTGATTGTCTAGTTTTCTAGGCCGGAGTCATACTGGCTCATTCTAGATTTGTTATAAAATGCAGGAAGCTATTGGGCTCATATCCTGCTTGTGGGCTTCTCATAGGCTTTAGGTTGGGCCATTGTGAGAAAGCCACTTCCGGGCCTGCCCCAGGAGGTGGGGTTGCGGGCTTCACGCCCACCCCACGTGAGCGGGGGCTGGCTCCAGCCCCCGCGAGAGCAAGGGATTCCCCGTCGGGCCGGCCCCCCCCCAGCCAGCCAATCAGCTGGGCGGCTGGGGGGCGTGGCTTGCCCTATTTAGGGCCAGCGCGGAGGGGGCTCGCTCTCTTTTCGCCGGCTCGCCCCCACGTTTTCCCACCCTCCCTCCCTTTCAGTAGGTTAGGCTTAGTCAGGCCTTTGACATTGCTATGGACTTCGGTCTGTCGCCGCAAGGGGCATGGTAGGAATTTTTCCCAATTGGCAACTTCGGGCCTTTTGGTTTTTCGCCTACTTCGTAGCAACTCGTCACAACTTCTCGGCATTGGCGGTAGGCATTGGTAAGAAGGGGTTAAGACGATGTGGGGGGGGGGAGGAACGCCATCACTTCCCCCCAGCGAGCGAAGGGTGGTCCGTTAAAGGACCCCGGGGGTGTGGCCCTGTCCGAAGCCTATGGAGGTGTGGGCCAAAGGCACGCCCCAGAGCGGTGACCCGGGGGAGCTCCTAGCCGACGTGCCTCGCGGGAGTCTCCCCCGATATAAGGTTAACCCTTCCCCGTGTCTCCAGCAAATGGGCTGGAGCCGGATAGCCGTTAGGACCAATGCCTATGCCAATGCCTCTCATTCCTGAATTCAATAAAGTTGTGGCCTAATTCGCCCAATTAACCTTACATACGGTGTCTTGTGTCTTTATTTATCCTGGTGGGGGCGGGAACTCGCCACGCAAGAAATGCTGGCCCAGAAAGGCCTTTGGTCTGATTCTACAAGGCTCTTACATACTTATGATGAAAGAAAAGTGTCAAGTAGTGAGACCAGTGTTTGCTAAAGGATATAAAACTATGGCCAGTAAAAAAGGACTTCATTCCTGATTACTTCTTGTTTCACGCCTAGAAACCACATCCTGCTCTGCTGCCCCATTACTGTAGCTTACATCCTCTCCTCTGCTTCTCAGAATCCTCTTTGGTAGGTGACAAATGCTAATGGGGAGGGTTGCTCTTCATTATCACAAAGATAAATGTTCAATTCCCCCACTGCAAATCTCAAGTCCATTACCATGTGCTCAGTAAACATCTGTTGCCCCCCCCCCAATCCAAGGAAGTGTTGATTTCATTATAGAGCTGACAAAGATGTGGGCAATACAAACTGCAGAAGTAGAAAAAGTAAATCTGAGCACCGCAGAAAATTGCTGATGGCACGAATTTATCTGTATATCCGCTTGTCCTTTTAGACAGCTCATCTGCAGCTGGGATCTCAGCATAGGATGCAACTCATCATAAAAAAACCCCTAAGAAGAGCACAGCTTTCATGTTGTGATTAGAGTATATATACTTTTCATTACACCATGCCATTCAAATTGCTTCCTGCTGTTGGCTGATCATCTGATGGGCTATTGTTCGCAAAGCAATTGCTGTATCTGAGCAAGTCTATAGGAAAAGAAAGCTTAGGAAGAGCTCACAATAGGATGAGGCATTTGTCCCTTCTCAGGAATCAAATCAGATGACACAACAGGGAAGCTAAAACAAATATCTGCATGACTGAGCTCAAGCTCTGATCATCTGGGAAAGAGAGGGGCAAAAAGGCATCTGTTTTTTTATGAATATGAAATGGGACTCGTTGTGCCTGAGCAAAGAACTGGTGCATCTCTGCAAAATGAAAAGGAAGGATGCAGATTAGAGTAGTGAAAGCAGGTTAGTAGCAGTTGCTAGAAAAAGGAAGAAATTGATCCTCCAATGTCTGAGGATAAGATTTTTTAAATGCAGAAGATTTTAATATACAGCGTTTGGGGCGGCTGTAATCTAGAGATATATTTAAAGTTTCCAGCTCTCAGGAGAGGGTCAGTGCTTTTAACAACACTCCTCTAGGCATACATTCAGTAGGATGCGTTTTATTACATTTTGATCCCACTCTTACTGCTGTTCTACACTGTGGTTAATATTTTGATAAATGATGTATCTCTTTTCCAGGCTTTTGGCTTACCATGATCATGGTTATTGCTGTTTCTCCATGTTTTGGGGGGTGTTATATTATTTGAAGCTTGAAGATTGATTTTACTTGTGTTTGTAAGTCGTCTAGAGATATTTTGTATTAGGTGACAAATAATTACAGTGCCCATGCTGCTTTTATGCAGCTCATATAATCCAGAATGCCCTTATTTTTCTCTCTCGTACACTGCATCATTACAGCATCATCAGTGCAGCAGACCCAGATCCTACCACTGGGAGTAGCGATGGGACCTTCAAACCTAAGATGTGAACATTGGTTACCGGATGTTGTGCCTTACCAACAAAATGCTTTGCAAACAGATAGATTATGGCTTTTATTTTTTGCAATAAACCGCAAACTCTGGAAGCATTTGCATTTATTATTTAGATGTAACTTTATTTTTTATTCTGATGCCCAGGTAACCACATTTGTTATAACAGCTAACACAATGTTATGTTATGGTTTATTTATATGCACCACTTCTGGGCCCAGAGTCCCCAAAGCAGTGAACAGTTTATTAATAGAAAATAAACATACAATAAAAGTACAATAAATGCCATCCATCAATCAACACACTATGAGTTCTGTCAAACCCATTTCCTCCCTACTTTTAAACTGTGTCTGTCAGAGGTGATTACCTAGAAACCCTCTAAGCAAAACAAATGGAATGGAGGAAGGAATGAGAAATTGAGGAAGGGAGGGAAGGAGGAGGAGAATGAAGAAACACAACCACATTGCTCTGTGACCTCCATGATGGAGCAGGGTTCAAAGAAAATGGACATCTATCTTGATAAACCCATTTTATATATCCTGATTTAAGTAGAAAACAGAGAGGTAATGAAATTGAAACAATAAAGTAGATATATTCCTGGTGGGGCAGTAGATATATTCCTGTTTACGTTAGGCAGCACTAAACAGTTGAAATGATTCCCAAGAAGTAATTTATCAAACTGCACAAAGTACTAATAAGACTGGACCAAGCAAGAAACCAAACACCTGTTGTATAGTATGATACAAGAATAGTTATTCCTGGAACACTGAGGAGTCTTGAGACTGTGCACAACCTCCACCTGCCTCAATTTCATCCCTCTGAACTTGGGTTTGCAGCAAGCCACAGTTTACTGTTGCATCGCAAACATGGCTTGCCATTACTACTTGTGTTCTGAGCACAGCAGAACCCAGATGACTGCATGTGGTAAACCAAGGATTTATGAATTACAAAACTCTCTGAAAGGAGTTAAATCAGAAGCATATACTGGCACAAGATAAATAACTTACAATGTCTTTCAACTTATCCTTTGGGTCTAGCTCAAACTCTTGTGTCGCTGACATGATGATGTAGCAGCTGATTACCAGCAAGGAGTAGGTATATAAATTGAATTCTGGTGCCACAAACCTGCATTCCAATCTGCTCCATCTTAACTGTGTCGGTATAAGGCATTTTGCCATGAAACATGACTGCCTAAGAAATGCCGTAAGGTGCAACAATAAATAAAACAATTGCATTGGAAAAGGGGACTGCTGTACTAAGAGACAATCTCCTAGTTGTTAAATTTGAGATATGAATTCTGCGTGAGTGCTACCGTTAGCAGAGGACTGCAGGACTGATTTGTTGTTTAGCGTTGTCCATTTGGATGTTTTTCTTGTTTTACAGAGTCCTTCATCTCCAAATAAAGTTAGTTGGAGACTTCAAGTATTATTTATTATGTGAATATTATGCCTGAGGAATTGGATCACATCAGTCAGCTTTACTGGTCTGTTGGTGTCAGCAAATTGAGTTTCCTTTCTGAGCACATATTCCTGCTCCCAAACTCCTGATCAGGTTAAGCATTTGTGGTGGTGCTGCCTCTGCAGTCCCAGTAACTGCTCTGTTCTGTGTACTTCATCGTACTGGTCTGAATTAGTAGAAGATAGGGGAAGAGTTTGTTTACAGTTCTGTGAGAAGCTTGTGGGTACGTTTCAGCCTCTGGAAATTCCTAACATTGCAAATTAATAAGATCAGATAATATAAAAGAAAAACACCTGGTATTGTTTTGAGTCCAATAAATGCTATTTTAGGAAATGAAACTGTGCCTTTTTCTGGATTATACCGCTTTTCCTTCTCGAATTTATTTAAGCTAAAAAAAGATAGCTATCAGCTATAAATTTAAATCACTAGGGCTACTGCTCATATTATAAACTATATACCACCTACCCAGCTACTAGGGTAATCCATTTTCACCAAAGCATCATATAAGAGTGTCCTATAGGAATCCAGAAGTATAAGGAATTGAGCAAACTGTGAGGAAAAGTTAGCTGTGTATGTATGTGTTCTAGACAATGTGTGGGCATATCCATCCCTCCTTATTCCCATTGCAAGCTTTAGCTCATTATTGAGAGGATGAGGTCTAGCACCAGTGGAAAAAATACAAGATTGTGGAAGCATCAATGAAGAAACAACTTAAAGAGTATGAGATATAGAAGATCCATTAAAAGGATCTCCAAGGTTTTGGGCAGGTCAGTTTTTTATTTTTAAAACTGAGGTGGGTTAGGAATATAGATGCATTACTCTTTCAGTTTCTCTTGTTGTTTAGTCATTTAGTCGTGTCCGACTCTTCGTGACCCCATGGACCAGAGCACGCCAGGCACTCCTGTCTTCCACTGCCTCCCGCAGTTTGGTCAAACTCATGCTGGTAGCATGAATTTCTCTTAGTTCTCCATATTAAATCCCCCACATTTCTGCAGCAATCTCATGAAACTCCATCAGCCTTTTACTGCAAAATTTCCCAGATGAACATTTTCATATTCTGTTTTGGATATTATACACATTTTGCTTGCAAGAAATTTCTCCCTACCATAATGCATTTTGATCTCATTTTCACTAATAGGTGCATTTTTTGTAAATACTGCTCGGTTGAAGAACTGTGAATTTTGAATGATAATTGCTTTGATTCATCTATTGGTTTGAGAAATGTTAATTACTGTGTTTTCCTGTGTATAAGACTAGGGTTTTCCCCCTTTAAAATAATATCAAATATTAGGGGGCGTCATACATGGATACATCTCCCCCATTTGCTTAAATCTGAGTTCCCAAGAATTGGGTTGTCTTATACATGGGGGCATCTTATAAGCAAAAAAATATGGTAGCTTATTTCTCATTAAAATGCAAACAAAATTGAATTTCTCCCCTATCCCTCATTGGGTATTAGATTAAAGCAGCTGCCCTGGTGGTTCCCTAATTGAAATTGCCTCCAAAACCTAGCGTTTCTTATTGTGGCAGAAGACATACAGGCACCATATGGTATGGGTCTGAATACCTGTATATCCTCCCACAGAACAAAACAACAACTGGACAGGGGAGTGCATATAAACCCGGGAAATGGCACAGACAAAGAAGTTAGCCCTCCTCCTGCAGGAGGGAGATACAGGACTGTTGCTGAACTCTTCATGAGTGTCCTGTTACTGGAGGGAGAGGCCTTCATTAGCAGCACCTATACAGATATTGTGTGCATATTGCACCTGAGCTCTAAGCACATATGGGCTTGCCACACAATCTGGAAACCATGCCATACAGAGTGCAAATGTGCATAGACACTCCTTTCAGAAATTCTGGCTAATGCATGGAAATTGCATTTGGGACACAACTGTGTTAAGGGTAATGTGATTTATTAGCAACATAGGAAACTGCCATATACTGAGTCACAACAATGGTCCATACAGCTCATTATTACCTACACTGGAGAGCCAGTGTGGTGTGGAGAGCCAGTGTGGTGTAGTGGTTAAGAGCGGTAGTCACATAATCTGGGGAACCGGGTTCGCGTATCCACTCCTCCGCATGCAGCTGCTGGGTGACCTTGGGCCAGTCACACTTCTTTGAAGTCTCTCAGCCCCACTCACCTCACAGAGTGTTTGTTGTGGGGGAGGAAGGGAAAGGAGAATGTTAGCCGCTTTGAGACTCCTTAAACTAGGGAGTGAAAGGTGGGATATCAAATCCAAACTCTTCTTCTTCTTCACTGACTGGCAGTGGCTCTCCAGAGGTCTTTCCCAGCTGGGGATTGAACCTAGGAACTTCTGCATGCAAAGCAGATAGTCTACTGCTGAGTCATGGCCCTCTGCTATGGCTTTTTCATATTCTGTGTGTGAAAGGAGTGGCTGAATGTGGTTCTTGTCAGATCCCCAGTCTTCTGCAGTCCAAAGTGTGCAAAGGAAGGCAGAGTGAAATTTGAGGCAAATTCAGAGAGCCCAGCCCAGCTAAAATCATTGGTAAGCGTTTCAAGGGAAGCCTGAAAGTCCAAACCGTTTTCCTTCTTTACATTTCAAAACCCGCAAACTACGAGGGATATATTTAATACACCTAAGGCCCTATTAAATGTTTTCTACATCAAACGGGCCCTTGGCAACTACTGAGTGGGAAAACTACTGCCCCAGATATTTAATTGGAGAGACGAACACTTAAAGTACCGAGAGAGGGGGAAGGGAGCTACCAGGAGCCACTGATACGAGAGCTTTTCTTTCTTTCTTTCTTTCTTTCTTTCTTTCTTTCTTTCTTTCTTTCTTTCTTTCACAATAGAACTGAATCTAATGCGTCAGGAAAGGCCATCTTGAAGAGCAGAGCAAACTCAGTCTCCTTGTTAAGATACGGGTGATTAGGAAAGATATTTCCCATGAGTGGTTCTTGAAGTGACGCTGTCAGCAGTTTCCCATCCTTTTGGTCACAGCAAATACGCAAGAGTCATAGGGACTTTTAGAAAAGTAATTCCAGATCTCCCTGTTAGGCTCTGCTTCTCAAGATTATGGATATAGGTTTCTTTTTTTCTGTAGCAGCAGACACAATCTAGAGGATATTAGATAAAGAGACCTGGAGGACCCTAAAGGTAATGCTGATGTTTGCCACACTTGTTTTGCTCAGACTACTTACTTCTACAGATATTGTGGTCATGGTGAAAACTAGCAAGAATCCAGTGAATTCTGAGATATTGAGGACAACTGGGGAGGATGCTTACCAGAATCTGCCACAAGTCCAGGAAGTGTTTAGTCACAAGACTGTGTGTACACACACAAACACACCTGTTGGTCCTCACATTCTGGCACACAGACCTGGGCTGCCTATGCGAATCTCAAAGCTTGGCCTGCCTTATGTCAAAATAAAAAAAATCAAAGAGAGTTAATGTTATATTTCACTACAGAAGACTTTAAGAACACCTGCTTCATTAAATGCAGTAAGCTAAGTTGGCACAAATTAGGTATGACTACAGGTAAAGAAATTAAAAGGATGCAGCTGGAGTTGATTGGAAATGACAGCGGAAAGGAAAGGGGAAGAGCTTGGGAGAAGAGCAGGCTTCTAAAGCCAGCCTTTTAAGCTCCTTCCCAATTGGCCAGCAGGTCACACATGTTCCACCTTTCAACCACTGCTCTCTGGGAACTGTTCTCCCAAGTCCTCTTTGAGGAAGGAGGATGCAGGTAAATACACCCCTGCTGAAGAGTGGCAACAACATTGACTCAGTCATATTTTGGGCTAGATGGAATAAATGTTGCTGTTCCTTAGGACTGTGATGAAACTATGGACTCATGCTTTCTCCTTTCTCACACCCTTTCTCTCACATGACCAGAGATTTTCATGATGTTTCAATTAACACACTACGGTTGGCAGTTTCTAGCCAAAGCAGAAACAGAAATCTAGCTCAGAACATGGTTTTCTGTCTCTGGTTTGGGTGGTAGGTGATAACAAGCAAGAAACAGAAATGGAAGATGTACACATGAGGTAGGAGGAAAGAAAGAAGAGCATGGGAATGAGAAAAAGGGTCCACAGCATGTTTCCTGTCCTTCAGACCATGAATTGGAGAATTATTTTTGGATCCCTGGAGTTGTAGTTCCTTTCCAGCTTGTTTTCCCTAGAACCTTGTCCTTAGAGGGTCCTGAAAAGAAGCAGAAAGAGGAAGAGAGGAAAGGTAGGAGAAAGGGCATGGAGACAAAACTTGTGATAAAACTATAGCCACTTCCACTTGCCCAAGCCTCAAAAACATGGGTCCAAGCAGTTTTTCGTTTGTCCCGCTGCTTTCCCTGGGAAAACACACTGTTTACCGCTGAACAGGAGGAAGCATCAATCAGCAGAAAAACAGAGTGATGTTTGCTCCGATTCAGTGGTAAACAGTGAGTTTTCCAGAGGGAAAGTGGTGGAACAAGTGGGAGGGTGGACAAGCCCTAAGCCAAGCCTGAGTTGTAAACCATTGGGCAAGCCTCTGGTGAGAGCCAAACCAGAAGCATGGTTTCAGATAAGCCAAGCCATGGCTTAGCTCAGAGCAGCAGAACCAAACATGAAAAGCAGGTCTATTGGTTTTTTTAAAAAAAAGCACTTCTATGTGCCCAAGCCTTGCCCTCTGTCTTTCTTAACATAAACAAATACAAACATGTCTGAACTGAGCCATAATATCTAGAAAGTTGGTGAAGCCATTATTCTGCAATAGATATCATGCTGGGTGTTTTGAAGCTCAGATGGTCTCAAATTGATTTTGAGCCTGCTACAGCTGTTTATATTGGGAACTTTAAAAGAATGGTTAGTTGGCTTAAAATGGTGGATTTCATTAAATTTTGAAATCTGTTTTTCATATTTCAGAGGTTCTACCACCAGCTTCCTTGGAAGGCCCAAGCTGAGTGCATAATAAACAAAATATTTTTTTTAAAAAATCAATGAACAGTCCTTACCCACCGCCTGCACACTCAATATTCAAAGAAGCTCAGAAGGAACTTTCCCTCCCTCTTAAATCCTATCTCTCTGCACAGTACACTGCCTAGCATTATATCATACAACACAACCAAAAATGAATGCTTCTCTAAAGTGCTTCACACAATTGGGAATGAATCACATATGTAAAATAGATGCCTTGGTTTAAAGGCTAACTGATTATTTTTCCCTGGGCCTTCTCGGTTCTGTTTATTTCACACCTGCAAAATCACAAAGCTATTTCTTTTGCCCAGTGAAAGGACTGGGCTCTACTCCTTAGGGGAGATAGCAAAAAATTCCCAGACTTGTCTGCCATGCAATTTAGAAGAAACTCTCTCTTGCCAGCTGCTTCCTACTAAAGTCAGAATCTCTGGAAAGGGATTAAAAGGAGATTATTTCTTTTTTCTCACACTATTTTGTACATTATTTGCATCTCTGAGAGTGGGTGACACAGTCTGTCCACTTTCTTCATGCCAAGCAACTGCAATCCCTTTCCTTCCCTTTCCCTCATTTTTTTTTAAAACGTCAGACTAATTTCTTTTGCCACATCCTTTTCCCCTTTATGCTGATTTCTTTCAAGTGCCAATTTATTTCAGCTTTCATATTTATCTCACCTTTTTATTTGCTTTTGAAGCAATGTCTGCCTTTGATGGACAAGGTAGAGCAAATGATTTGCAGCGTTTATGGTTTCCCCATCCCAACATTTCAAGCTCTCCACTCACAGGACAGAATTAAATAAGCACAGAGAGGATTTATATCATGTTCCAGCACATTAATGCACCCCTCCGCATAGGATAGTCCTTCAAAGTTTGATCCTAAGTAGAGTTAAAACCAAATTTTGTCTAATGTAACATTTGAAGTGAATCTGGAAGTTAAGAAGAACACAAGAGCTCTGCTGGATCAGAAGAAGGCCCCATCCAGTTCTTACAAGATGCCCTTGGAAGGTGATCAAAGAGGGCATGACCACAACAGCACTCCCCCAGTTGTGATCCATAGCAACTCATATTCAAAAGTATACTACTTCTGATATTGGAGGTACTATACAGCTTTATGGCTACTAATAATATAAGAAGAGGCACCAGCAAGAAATAATTTTGTCCATTTTATGCAGTGAACTGACTCAACCCAAGGTTCCCAGACCTGCCTGTAGATTCAAATGCAAGTCGCAGTCAGATTGGCTTAGTCATGTTCACAGAATGGAAGACGGCAGGATCACCAAGGATGCGCTCTGTGGGGAGCTGGCTTCAGGCACCAGGCCCATTGGCAGACCAACCTTGTGCTACAAAGATGTCTGCAAACATGGCGTTAAGGCTGGCAGCAGCCACCCTGCCATGTGGAAATCCCTTGCAGACGACGGGCAGTCAAGTCGTGTATCCATAGCAATGGCCAGAGGAGGAATGACTGCTGGGAGCAGCACAGAGAGAAGAAGCACCATGGTGCATCTGCAATAGCACAACTAGACACCTTCATCTGCCCCAGCTGCAACAAAACATGTCTCTCCTGCCTTGCTCCCTGCAGCCACAGCAGGCACTCCAACTGTCCAACAGTTTGACCTGACCTCCAAGGGCTCACTCCTCCATTGTTTCTCAATACAAATGGATTCCAACCACAGTGAGATTATGCACTTCTCTAAATTTTGCAGAGCATTTTTGCTGCACTTTTCAAAGTGTTGGTGCTGACCTTTAAAGCCCTAAACGGCCTCGGTCCATTATACCTGAAGGAGCGTTTCCACCTCCATCATTCTGCCTGGAAACTGAGGAGGTCCAGCGCCAAGGGCCTTCTGGCGGTTCCCTCACTGCGAGAAGCCAAGTTACAGGGAACCAGGCAGAGGGCCTTATCGGTAGTGGCACCCACCCTGTGGAACGCCCTCCCACCAGATGTCAAAGAGAAAAATAACTACCAAACATTTAGAAGACATCTAAAGGCAGCCCTGTTTAGGGAAGCATTTAATGTTTAATAGGTTATTTTATTTTAGTGTTTTGTTGGAAGCTGCCCAGAGTGGCTGGGGGGGTCCAGCCAGATGGGTGGGGTATAAATAAATTATTGTTGTTGTTGTTGTTGTTGTTATTATTATTATTATTATTATTATTATTATTATTATTATTCCTCTCACTCCCATCTCCCCTGCACCTACGCCCCTCCCCCCCCCATTCTTTCTATGTCATGGCCTTTTTAGCTTAATTCAGACTAACTCTGGCTTGTCAGCATGTGATCAAGACACGGCCTGCATATGCTGTTCATTTCTGTATTCCTGTTAGCTTTGAGCTCTAACAAATGCAATGCTCATGTCTGACCAGCTCGTGTCTGACCAGCTTGACCAGGTCTTCAAAATCAGCGGTGGTTCTCATTCTACCTGTTCATGTATCTCACCTGCCACAGAACATCTACTTCTGCCAATTAGCCCGACACACTGCAGACAATCCTGGGGTGAACACTTTAAGCAGAACATTGTCCACACCACTGGACCACACCATTATACCACGTGAATAAAAAACACCTCTCACAAATGAACTCTGCAGGGGAAATTTGGTCTTGGTTGGTAAATGATCTTTTATGAAACATTGTCTGCCAGTATTGCTCTTCTCGTTGAAGAGTCCCAGAATGCTCCACAAAACAGCATGAAAACTGTTCCAAATGAATCAGTGGTTTAACACAAGGCTTTTAAAAACACAAATTTAGCATATTCTGCTGCAATAGATTTTAAGAATCTATGCAAAATCAACTCTTTCACCCTAATCACTGATGCAGTAAATTTCCAGCTATCCAAGAGCCTTTAAGAAAGCCACTTCAATTAAATTCCATGTTAAGAACAAGAACCTAAGGTCATCCATAGTCAGCAGTTTTGTCCAGAAATGTGCTCTCATTTATACAGATTAGGAAATACTGAAAACACACTGAGATGGCTAGACAAAACATTACTAAATTTAACCTGATGACTTGGTCTCCAGCTGAAGGCGAAACATGGAATGATTTTGTTGAACTAAATTTCACTGAAATACTTTAGTTGTGACAAATCTGTCCCATTCGCTCAATGCAGCAGAAGTGCCACTAAAGTAGTCTGGATTGGAAATACAGGCTCCTTGAATGTTAAAAGGGAACTGTTAGGACAGACTGTTACAGCAGGATGGGGAACCTCTGCTTTGCCATCCATTGCTTGGCTACAACTTTTGTCATCATGCTGGCCGGGGCTGCTGGGAGCCTGAGTCCAGTGACATATGGAGTGCCAAAGGTTGTCTACCTCTGAATTAAGGAAGACTGGCTTCACCAGAGGAAGATTTAGGGGAGCATGACCACTAGGCATGGGCCTCGGGGGCACTCCAGGGACCACCACAACTATGAGGTAGAATGGAATGTGAGAGTCGGCAGAGGGCACTGAATTTTGGCATCACACAGGGCGCCACTGAAATTTGAGATCCTAAGGTCTGCTACTGGCCTTGCGCCCTTTGTGCTGCCAGAAAACACAAGGCTCAAGCTTGGAAGTGGATGCCATCTAGGCTTCAGGGACTGACCAACACATACCTGGACATCCCTCCTACTCCTTTCTAGGTATGGGTGAATATGCCAACTTTGATTTCTCCCACTCAGCTTCAGTTCTTTTATTTAAAAAACTCTTCGCATGAAACTTGCTCAGCATTTTGTGTGGGGTTTCCTCCTAATATGCACATTTTTGTCTAGTAAACACATTTTCGTAAAGCAGTCCCCCCTGATATAATGAATTTTAAAGCTGATTAACTAATATATATGCATTCTATATTACTAATTATATTAGTTTTCCAACATAGGCATTTTTAGGCACACTTTACCCTAGTATATGCAATTTTGTATGCATTAGTTGGCTGGAAAGCTGCATTGCAAAATTCAGAGAAGTATGCCCATTGTTTTAGAAAGTGTGAATTAGGTAACTTCACCATAAAATGTGAACTGAATGCATTTGTCCACCATGGCTGCTCCTCTGCCAAATTGCTTTCTCCATAAAAAGTCGCAGCTTGCTTGCCTGAAACTGTTTTCCTGCAGGATGGCAGTTAATACTTTCAGAATTTCTTCTGAAGTGTAACCGCTAATAGTGTTGCAGTGTCGAAAGCTCACACAATTATGGCTGGGTGTTTTTGTTTTTGTTTACTAAATCCATTCTCTTTTCGTTGTGTAAAAAATATGTGACAGTCCCAATAACCATTTGAGGTGTGAAACATATGGCTGATCTACACCCAGGTTTACAAAGAAACAAGTGGGAACATGAGATTTCCATGTTACAGTCTGGATTTACATTCATCTAACTCTACCGGTAAACTGTGAATGAAAATAGCAGATACTGAGAATTGGACAACTATTCACCACTGTTTGGAGAATCTCACTGATAGTTCTTCAATATTCCATTCAATATTTCATGCCCATAATATAATGTGGGCCTTCTCATCTGTACATTTTTGTCACCAGCTATTATGTAAAGGGAGAGACCAGTGAAAGTCTTCTCTGTAATGAGTTTCCCTTCTTCTCCATCAAAAATTTGCATGGGACATTCACTTACCAATATAGATGTGTTGGTTTTAGCACTCTAGCACAGGAGTGGCTAACCAACCTTCTGTCACCCCATGGCTGCATACTTCATGCACACACAATCACACACATGTATGTAGTACACACACAGTCACACTCACCCCATATACATATGGAACACACATCGCACAGGCACATATGCAGAAACACATTCAGACAGCCACATGCTCACATGTTTCCTGCTCTTCTGCCAATCAGTGGGTGGGGGAGGGCTCCCCTTCCCCAGGGCCAGCACCTACTATTAGGTGAGTGAGCAACTGCTTCAGGCAGTAGATACTGAAAAATCGTAACAGAAGTGAGATGTTGGGAGGACAGAGCTCTGTGTGCTTCATCAGCACATCTTGCTCTCCGTAATCCAGCCTGCTGCCCTCAGGTGAAGTCATTCTGTTTGGTCATCAGCAGTGAAGTGAGGTTCAACTGCAGTTCCTGTACACAGAATGGATGTTTGTGTGTGTGATCTTTGCTTCAGGCAGCAAATTCTTTTTTGTACGTGGAGAGGAAGCAGTACTGCAACAGGATTGAAAAACAGGATTTAGCAGCCCTTTTCTCTGTTTGGGATGCCACCATTAAAAGATCTTGGAACAGGCTAGCAGTATGCTTTTGGTCGATCAATATAAATTGTCTAATACATTTTATGGCACATTATGTTCCACAATTATGTGCAAAATCCAAGCATACGACTGAACTTCTTTAATTTATTTATTTGTTGTTTTTGCATGTGGCATCTTGAAATTTATTTTAGTACATAGTAATAATGAGCGGATTTCTCCTTAGAATGTAGAATTTGCAGTAATATCATTTCATAAAAAATAAATTAAAAAAATATATTTTTAAAGGTCATAGCCCTTTATGAAGTTTCTGTGTACTGAAGTCTCAATGTTTTAATGACTGATTCATTGATTTACAAGTATAACGAAACAAAGAAAACAACAATAACACCGAACTTCTTTTATTGTTCAGGAAATGTGCAGTTTCACTGATGATCCACAAAGTTACAAAGTCAAGTCACTTTGGTCCTCCCAAACTAACCCTTTATGAATCCAGATCCTGACGGAATAGGCAACTCCTCCTCCCCCAACTTTTCTCAGCTTTGCTAGCTGCATAAACACTGTGAATCACATCGAGGGCTTTTTTCCAGGGGGAACTCACTGGAACTCAGTTTCAGCACCTCTCAGGTGGGTGCCATTACCATTCTAAGAGAAAGAGGGAGGCATTCATGGTGAATTCTGGTACTCCCCCCACCCTAGAAAAATAGCATTGCTCATATCCAAGTAACGAGGTGCATTCTGCATCTAGAAATTTGTTCTTTCTCAGAGCAAGGACAGGAAATGGCATTTAATATATACAATTGATCAAGTAAATGTTTGGTATTGAAAGTGGAACAAAACTGCTCCATTTCAGAGATGGGAGTGATACTGGATGACAGCGTAATAATCACATTTCTTTGTTGGATTTAAATATGGTGTTCTCATCAAATAATACTTGTCCCATTTGTGAGCTCTCATACAATGTGTGCCATTGGGATGAGAGGCGAGCTCAAGTTTTGTGTCATTTATCACAGAATCTGAATCCATCTACAGAATGTGCTGCTATCCATCTCTCATCCCAGATGCAGCAGTTCTACTCTGTTAATTACTTGCACCATTGATATGTCAGAAAGCCCATCCTTTAACCATAAGGTTATTCAAAAGCATTGAAGCAGATAAGCTGCAGACAAAAGGAAGAACAGACAAAAAATTTCAGATATATTAAATGTAAAAAAATGCCCTTTAGATTTCAAGTACCCACCACCCCTTTGGTTATTGAGCTGATACATTTAGGTTGCTTGATACACCTAGTCACCTGAGTAAGTCCATTGAGCTTAATAGGGCCTACTTCTGAGTAGACATGTATAGGATTGCATGGATACATCTGGCTGGTGCAGTTTTATTTTTAACAGTGAATTTTAAAAACCTACTGAACAACAGGAAAATGGCATTCCAGTCACACCTTCATAGAAAATTCTCCCTTTCAGACCTGCTTCTGCTATTAAAGCCAGGCTTATCCAAGTCTCTCTAGATAGGCCAGGACTGCTTGACAATGCTGAGGGCAGGTGGCAACCCTCACCCAACACACCTCTCCCACTACTTACTCAGCCTCCCTCTCAGTTCCCCCGGTTCAGAATGAATTGTCATTTGAAACCCCTAAGAAAGGGAAACTCACAAAGGTCGCATCCATACCAATCACTCTTGCACCACTTTAACAACCATGGCTTCCTTCAAAGAACCTGAGTGCCCAGACTCCCACTCCGAACACAACAACAGAGGCTCCTACCCGCACATAAAACAGAGGTCATAGAATTGTAGAGTTGGAAGAGATCCCAGGGATCATCTTGTCCAATCCTCTGCAGTGCAGGAGATTTATTCAGGCAAGCAATGGTACAGGTTCAGAAGCAGGCATAGCAGTAGAAGTCAAGAGTCAGAAGTTCAAGAACTCAGCAGAAGCAATAAAGATGTCCCAACAAGTTCCCATGCTGCTCCTGCCAAGCTTTTAAAGATGAGGTATGGGAAGTTTACATGAAAGACTCTCTTGCCTTCCGAAATTGCTGAGTTTGTAAATCTGCACTCCTAGTGGGCATGTAAGTCTGTTTCTACAGTGGGTGGTCATTGCCCTCCTCAGTCTCCAATGAAGATTTCTGTAGCACTGGAAGGGTGGAAAGGGGAGAGCCTAAAGGCTCCATCCCTGATTCCCATGAGTCACCCACCTTCTACTTCCACCTTATCAGTCTGAGTCTGCTAATTCATGTCTGGTCCCAGTGGGGCAGTGTGGGTCGGTCTCTCTCTCTCTCTCTCTCTCTCTCTCTCTCTCTCTCCTCTGATCTTTACAGTATTTGGAAGAGAAGCCAACATTTTGTTTGTTTGGAATGTCACTAAATCCTATGAAACACCTGAAAATATGGCATTTGCTATGTAATTAAAGCTATGGAATGCAAACTATATATATATATATATATATATATATATATATATATATATAATGTTTATAACCCAAATATATATAACCCAAGCTTTGGGGCATGTTTGGCTGGTTGTTCATTCTGTTGTTAGTGATTTTATATCAGTTACAATGGAACAATTTTAGCTGCTTTGACTACATATTTCATTGCTTTATTCGTGTGTTACCCAGAGCAGGTAATAAATACGCCAAATAAATAAATTCTCAGAGTCAATTATCTGACAAGGGGAGGTGTGTGATTTGGTCTGATGAGAAATAGAGAGTGGTTCTTGATCATTTCCCCAGCAACTGGAATTTAATAGCTTCTTGATCAGTTGGCATCACCCCAAGTTTGTTTTTGTTTTTTTACTCCCCTGCCCACTTGCCATTTCTTTCCCTCTTTTCTAGAGTCTTACTCTCTGTTCTTCTCTCCCTTTCTGTCTCCTCCTTCTATGCCTTCCCCATTACCACTATCGCCTTCTTACTGCCAAAGCACAAATCTTTTTCTGAGGTCTTGCCTTCCCAGTCATTTGTGATAGACAGACTCGTGTGCAGAATGGCTCTCTGGTGCTTTGGGGAGTGTAAAGGAATAGTGGTTCCTTAAAAAGGCATCAGCAAAGCTTAATCAGAGCGAATGAGCCTCAGAGGAGCTGTCTTAAGACTGAATTTTTATTTCTTTTGTTCTAGCTAGACTTTGACAGGATTAACTCATGTTACCCGTAATAGAACAAGAGAGAGTAATAATACAATAGAGCCTGCTTCAACTAAGTTCAAGAAAGAAATATATGCATAAGAGCACAGCTTTCTGTGTTGAATCAAGTGATGGATTATTTCTGTGTTGAATCAAGTGATGGATTATTAGTTTGAGAGAATCTTATCTCCTGGGGCCATACATGTTACACAACCACATTCCTTGATGTGCAGTCAATTTTATTGCTATCATAGTCCACAAGGCTATATTATGACCAGCAAAATGTGGTTATTAAATGTATATCCCAGATCTATCGTAAGCAGAAAGCAGATGCAAATTGCAAAACCACCAGAGCCTTCCCTTTTCAGCAAGTGGAGAATTTCATCTGAGTCTGTAGTACCTGTATTACACGTGAAATTTTTATGTTATCTATAAATCATCTTCAGATGTTTTATGGAGCAGTTGATAAACGGTAGCAGACAACATGGTGCGGCAGTCATGTTGCAGTCATGTCAATGCTGCTAACTGAGAGGTAGAGAGGGAGGAGCCAGGTGGCAATGAGGTCAGGGCTGTGCAAACACATCAGCAGACTTCCTCCAGTGTGTTTGCTCCATGCCAGCTCACCACTGTCATGGATGCGGCCTATGAGGGAGTGCAGCCCTCAGACTGAAAAATAACTGCTAGCCCTCATGGAAGAAGGGTACGTAGAGTCACAGCAAAAGCTCATTCAAATGAGTAGACTGTCTAGAATTTATGGCAGTTTGCCTTCTGACATTTCATTGTGAGTTGCATCTTCATCATCTCAGAGAAAGCATTCTTGATTATGCCATACCTGTTTGATTTCTATAAAAATAACTAAGCAGCAGCTGTCTGTTCCATAGCTATGCAGAGAAAATGCAAGTTTGTCAAACAGATTGGCCTTCCTGTCTATACGCTGACAAAAAATCACAGCCGTATGTTTTTAGCAGCTGTCTGACTAGGACAGCCAAAATGTTGCCAGGCCATGGCCAATTACTATTTCCCTCCCATAGCTTCACCTCTCTAATTATCTCAGAGAGCAATAGTTAAAGCAGACAGTAAAAATTAATTAATTTCCTTCATGCCAATTTAGCACTTGCTTCTATGGGACAGGAGGAAAGTGTTGGTTGTGTTGGTCTGTGTCTTCATTTTGCTTTTGCTTTTTTCCGATGTCCTGTCCTGTCTGTGAGACTGGTTATAGAATTTAGCTACATTAATGAAACGATTTAATGTGAAACTTGAGAGTAATAGTTGTGTTGAAATGATTTTAATCAGTGCGGCTGGAAGCCCAAAGGAATGCAATGGCACAACTCCCATTGAGGTTGATGGGACTAGCATCTGTGGACCATAATGAAGACTGGAACCAGAATTAGCTTTTATTGTACCGCTAATGGCTCTCTGAATAAGAATATAATGAATCACACTCATAAAGTTTGTGCTGTGATCTAGAGCCATGGTTCCTCATCTTTTCTTCTCCCCATTGACCATGTGAAAATTGCTGAGCATCTTTGTGGAAGACTAAATGATTTTTCTGTCATAGAAATTTTCATGTGCTGTGCTAATTGCTGCGTGAGTTTTCAAATTGCATTTCATCACTTCTTTTATTTCTTAAATATTGTATTTTATTGCATTACAATTTGAATTCCACATAATTAAATATTAAATTATATCCCTGTGCTTTGGGGATTAATGGCAGAACATAAAAAGTGGATTTTGCAAAGCCATTATGGTCACTAAGAGACTTAAATACCCACTGTCTATCATACAATGGTCTGAGGACCTCACTGCCCTGGCTATATTAGAACATATTTCATATGGACATCAATTTTGTGCAGATTCTGACTTGGACATCTGGGGAGCTTAAATTATTTTACATATTTAACTTAATATGAATGTAGTGGCGGTTATTGTATTCTTAATGATGGTGATGATTACACACACACACACACACACACATGAGTGTTGTTTTTTATGGGGGGGAAGCAGGGGTTCATTTTGTGAATCTTTGTACTTTTGTCCATGTATTTATTTTCCCCAATCTGAACTATAAAATGGTGATTTTCTTGAGTCAAAATGAGAGTACCCCTAAACATTTTAAAGAAAAAATGCACTGTCTATATATAATTCTTTTAAAAGTAAATTAATTTTTAATTTACTTTTTTTGTTAAATTTGCAAATAAAAAATTAATAAAAAAGAATGGGAAGAGTTATAACTCATGGAGAGCAGGAAACAAACAAACACAAACACAGTGATTTTTCCTGACATGTGTTGCTACATTTGGATAAGCCCTCAATATAAACATGTCAAACAAAGGGGGGAAACATACTGCTGGGAAAATGCAAAACCTCAGCTTCATTCAACTTTGAAAGGACCTGCCAAGACACATAAAATATTGGTTGGAGCAAGGCAATGGCCCTATGGACATGTCTTAACAGAAGCCAGCCCTCTTTAGGAAGGAGCACTTATTACCTGGGTTGTTTTTAAGTGAACAAAATAACCTTGCTGAGTTGGGACCTCATTGTTCCATTTTATAGCTTCTACAGAGGTCATAAGTAACACTTCCACATAGACAGAATCCCATACTTCCACTTCCTAGTGGTTTGGAGCCACAGCAATAGTTTCACAACAGCAGCACTTACTGCAAGGAGGGTGGATGAGATGGCGGTGAGATTGGAGCTGCACTTGTGGGTCTACCTGCTGGTGCCCTTGGCAGCCTCAGCTGTACGGGCGAGCTTCTCCTGACCACTTTTGATGTAATGCAGTATGCTGTGGACTTTTAGAGGAAGCATTTCTCAAGAGGGTGATTTTTAGCACCACGTAGTACTGCCTCTTCTCGCACACTTCATTCAAATCTGTTTGATTTCATGGGTCATTGCTTGCTGCTTCTGGCTCAGTTAGAATCCTAAGTGTTTCCTGGTGAGGCACTGTGAGGAGAGGGAAAGGATTTCTCATTGTTTCATGAAACAATTACCCACTGGAGTATGAATTAATGGTCGGGCTAAGCATGGGCTGTGGACACCCTAGGGACGAACAGTAGACCAATGATTCATATATCAGCTACTTAAAGCCACAGAAAAGTGTGCCAAGGGCTCTGAATTATTTAGGCCAGCTAACGCTATGCAACATTCTGGCCAAGGGGAGTATTTGTCCAGCACTGTTGCACATTTCTGGGATCTGGAAGAATTATTAAATTTAAACTGAGGGGGTGCAATGTTTATTAGGATTATTAAACTCATCCCTAAGTAGGTAGCCTATGTGCTTTAGGGAGGAAAGATTCCATTCATATTTTTACACTCCCTTTGTCCTCCGCACAACTACTGTAGGAAGTAGAGGTGAATGGCCATTTTGAGATAGCGCGAAACTTGGGTTTTGTTTCACTTAACCAATAACTCTGTAGGGGGTTCATGAAGGAATTTTCCTGTCAGAGATTTTGATGGAGGAAGGTTTATTGGCAAAATGTAATAGCAAAAGCACTGTGCCAGGTTAAGTCCCTACTACTTTACCTGTACAGCCCAAATTCTTGTAATTTGCTTGCTAAACCAGTGACTGTTTTATTAGTGGTAAATATGAAATTAAGGTGGAATCATGTAAGGTGATATGGGAAGGCCACTGAAAACAGCATTCCTTTGCTGAATTCTCCCTCTCTCCCCTCACAGATTAAGGCCACACACTAAGTGACATCAACATATTGTGAATTTCCTTGTCTCCTCCCCATTTTATTGGCTGCTGCTGGTGGAGGTGGAAAAATACATAATGCTATTATATGTGCAAGTATCCCTACCTATTACAAGGAAGAGATGAAGCACTCGACACAGGGATGCCACTATTGGTAGCACTCCACCTGTCACCTGTAATATGTTAGAATTTCCCTTTTAACTTTTTAAATTCTTTACTTATTGAGCAGTTCAAGTGTTTGACACACGTCACACATAAGGCTCTGCCAAATGTTATCTCATTTTCCACTTTTAGTTTGAAAAGCATGATTTTCTGGGTTGCAAATTTCCCAAACCTGTAAATTAGGGGTGTGCCCCCCTCAGCTAAAGTGTCAGGGATTATGGGAGATGCAGTCCAGTAAATCTGGAGGATGTTAAATTCTCCAACCTTGGTATAAGCTTTCCCATGAATCCCCATCGCTTCCCATTTCTGAAAATGGGGTCCTGTTTGCTGCTATTGTTTTCCCAGTCTATATGCTACCTTGGCTGCTCTTCTTATTCTTCTGAAGCCAGGCAGCCTATTTGATTTTATGATCTCACAACATCATTGAAGGTCAATTTGCTGGGATCAGCACTTCCTGAATACATGGATACTTTTGACCCCTTTCAAAAACATTACCTTTAAATTTCATTTATTTATTTTACTACATTTATATCCCACTCATACTCAAAGGAGCTCAAGAAAGCATAATATATGACTCTCCTCTCTCCTTCATTTGTCTCCACAACAACTCTGTGAGGGAGGCTAAGATGGGAGAGATAGAGAGCGACTTGCCCAAGGCTGAGGCGGATTTGAACTCAGGTCTCTCAATTATCACACTTTTCAAAACCAATGAAAATACCCAGGAATATTATCCTTCTTTCAGCTCAACAGTATATTTATGTCCTGCTCTGACAACCATGTGGGGGTGTCTTCTATAAATAAAGAAAATACAATATTAATGGAAGCAAATTCTGAACAAAACTAAGCAGAGGAAAGGAGCCTGCTTCATTTTGTCTACCCCTTTCATAAGGGTTTTTATGTTGTACAATTATGCCATAATATATACCCTTAATAACAACACCAAGGAAGAGCAGCAATGCCTCTTTTTTATATAGTACGCTTATGCCACTGACATTTTAGGAGCTTCATGAGTAGACAACTAAGCAAGCACATTTGTAAAAGACCAATTTAATCTCGTAAGATTAAAACTGGAGAGACGATTAAAACTAATTCAGGACACAAATAAAATCAGTGCTGTGCTACTAATAGGTTCTTGGAATTAAGATATAAAATCATCTTCAGACGCACCAAACGGCACACACAAAATGCGTGAATGGCACAAAGGGACCAGATCAACCTATTTCTTATGCACTCACCATCTGATGGCTTGGAAATCCTTTTGTGTTGTTTGGAAGTTGTGACTTGTGACATTAAGATCTGAGGAGAAGACAGTTTCAAAAGTGGAATGGTCTCCCTCGGGAAGTTGTGGACTCTCCTTCATTGGAGGTTTTTAAGCAGAGGTTGGATGGCTATGTGTCATGGATGCTGTAGCTAAGATTCCAGCATTGCAGGGGGTTGGACTAGATGGCCCTCGCAGTCCCTTCCAACTCTATGATTCTATGGTTCCTGCTGAGTGCTGATGACCATGGCTCAGTGGAAGAGCACATGCTTTGCTTGCAAAAGGTTCATTTCAATTCCCAGCCTCCCCAGCCAGTATAGACCATGAGTGAGGAATCTTCTTACACATATATATTGAGGACCGCATTTCCTTCTGGGGGCTGCAGGCAGGGCCAGCCCACCCATGAGACAGGGTGAGGTGACCACCTCAGGCTGCAGGATCCATGGGGCAACAGATCCATCTTCCAAGGTAGCCACAACGGCTACGATGCGCTCCTATGAGGTCAGACCTCCTATTTCCCCAGGAGCCCCACCACTGCCTCCACAGCACCCTTTTGATGAATAGGAGGCACTGCTGGTCTCCTCCCTCTAGGGAGGAAATGGGCTAGGCTGCCCTCTGGGGTCTCCTGGGGTCTGTACCCACCTGGTATGATTCAGAGCATGCCACATTCCCCCTTGTGATGGCCTTGGATTCCTACTTCAACCATGGTGTCAGGAGTCTAGTGCCCAGCTTGATCACACAGTAAGTGTAGTTAATTAAAAAGGATGATTTGTTGTCAAAACAACAGATAGCTCCAGCCAGCTCTAACACAGCCTCCCAGCATCATCAATCACGATGACCGTTATGAAGACCCCTTCCGGATACAGAAGATACAGAAGATTTGTACCTTTTGCTTTGTTTCCGGTCTAACAGCCCTTCCCTCAGCTCCAATCTCTTCCCCTTCTGACAAAGTGCTTCCTTCTTTGTTCGTGCCAGTTTGCACTTCTCGAGAGCGTTGGCTGGGTTCCGGCCCACTCTCAGCCATTCCCTTATCAACTGGCATTCCAAGGGGCGAGGCAGTTGGTACTAGCTGATGCTCATCCTGCCTGACAGTAAACCCACTCTGTTCCTGGCTGCTTTCTTCAGCTGGTTGCAAACCTTCACTGGGAGCTGGCTCATTCATGACACATGGGCTACGGTTGATTTGATTCCCCCCTTGTTTCCAATGTTTCCAATGCTTCTTCCCTGCTGGTTTGCCTCAGGTGCCGAAATGTCTGGCGCCAGCCCCGACTGCATGCCAGAAATGGGAAGGACTCAGAGGCAAAAGTGCCAAAGCAACTGATGTGGGTGCTATCTTTGCACCGTAGATTACATTACGGCAACACAAAGTCAGAGTTTCTTTTACCACCACCTTCCTGACACCTCACTATCAGGAAGCCAGGTGCTCCCACTTCACTGACCGCTACTGGTAAGAAAACAGTAGGCCAAGGGACAGTTTTGTCTTGTCACATCTGGAGTTGCGGAAACACAGGGCTGACTGTGCTGTACACCCCCCAAAAAAAAACCTAATGAGGGAATGAGTTCTGTTGGTGTGTTGGCACTGTGAACCCTTCCATCTGGTGCTCAGCCCAAATATGTGTCCAAATAAAAGCTCATATCAAAAAGACACCATGGTCTCCAGTTACTTTTACTCCAAGAAGACTGAAACCAAGGTGAATGCTGGCATAGCACTCTGAAGTCTCTCAGCCACTCAGAGATTGGGGTGCATGTAACAATCCTATTCATCAACATTAAAATAAAGTGCACTTTCCTAATGAGTTTAATGAGTTGTGGATTTGTGTGTGCGTGCACACACAGCACTGAAAAAAGCAGTGATAGCTTTTGAAAAGAAAAGAATCACCCAGAATTAAAAAGAAGGGGTTGGGGTTCTCATTGTCTCTTTGATTTTCAAAAAAGATCTGGCACTTTCTTGCTTATGGAAGAACAAAGGGAAAGAAATGATTTCTCTCACACATTATCTTATTATAATCCTTCTCTTTATAATTATGTTTCCATGGATGAAATTAGTAGTTGTGCTGACTGCCTCTTAGATAATGGGGTCAGGAGGCTTAGATGTATTTAAAAGTTGCTCCCAAAAGTTGCTGAAGGTGACAAAGAAACTTTAGTCTGAGTCTTCAAAGAAGAACCCTTACAAGATTTTTTAAATATATATATGCAGTTATTTAATTACTAAAAAGCCTGGTTTAACCATGCAATATTCTGTGGCAACTGGGACCCACAACAATCTGGGAAAGCTATCATCCTTGTGGCTCTTGAAGACCAAAAAAACAATAACCATGCAATATATTGATTGCATAATTTGAAACCTAAGCTTTTGGTACCCTGATTTGACCCTTTTCCAGAGATACCATTTCCTGTTGCTCTACCTTCAAGTTCTGTTACCTTGTTCCAGCTTGAGCCACACACAAGTGGAAGCAGGATCCTATGCATATGATTGCTGTGTGTGTCTGTTCCCCTGGCTCCTTTGGGAAGAAGGTGTATAAATCAAAACAGTAATGGCAACATTCTCCTTGTTGGATGAAGAACAGCAAGTGCATGTATGGATTTTCACCCAATTTGGAACATGCATAACCTCACTTATCAGCTGTTCAGCTGGTGGTGCAGAGGGCTCACACATACCCAACTGCTTCATGCTATTATCATGAAATGTTCCTTGCTTTCTGAACAAAACTATGCAACTCCTAGACTGCAGGGAATTCTGCTTTCAGGTTTTGAACCTAGAGGGTGAATTTCATCCCCTGGGAAACTGATGTGGGATTGCAGTGGCATAGAAACATTTCTAGAATGCAACCAGTGACCACTGCTTTCTGGCAAATACTGACTGGAAATACTTTCTCTGATAGGAAGTATTTCTGCGGTCCCTCCTTGCCATGGAGGGTTGGAACATGGGAGGAATTTTTGTTGTTGTTGTTAAAAACACAACAACAACACTTCTCCTAATGGCGTTACTTCTGAGAAGTAGAAAAAGGTTCCAGTAATTGACATTTAAGATACAGGATGGAGTGATTGTTCTGGAGTAAATTATGAGACATTCTAGATTACAAATCTACTTCAGAAGGTCTCCTGAGACAGACAGATGCCAACCTGAAACAAAGTTTGGTGGAATGGGACATCCAATGATGTCCATCTAGGTATACAACAGAAATCCATTTCTTCAACAGGACTTCTGGTTACTCTACTCCTTCCTATTGCTCCCGCAATATCTGCCCTACAGATTTTGGATGTGTTGGGGCTAGAGTATGTCTGTATGTCTGCTTGCTCTACATTAGATCTTTCCAAGTGTTAGATTTATTTCCCCATTATCTAATTATCCTATCCTATCTGCCTATTTATCACACTTTCATCCCTCCAAGGATCCCAGGATGTTAATCATGGGGTTGTCTCCTTTTATCCCCCTTGAGAATGCTCTTTGAGCCCCATCTCTGCATTAGAAGTCCATTGTGAATATAAGGAGGTGGCTCTTTGAAGCCACCAAATATTTCCTTTCTTCTTTTCTTTTGTCAATTCATCCCCTGCTGCCTCCAGGCCCACAGCATATTCTTTGTCTTATCCAATTCAGTTAGCCTTAATAAGATGGGTACCACATATTTATTTGATGTCAATTGATTGTAGATGGAGCATTCAGTGGCGGTTTAATTAGCATGTAAGTGATAAGCCCAATTACCTTGTAATGATTCAGAAATTACATCAGCTACACACTAGTGATTGTGTTCTTATAGAAAACGCACACAACATGTAGGGGGAATGTTGCTATTTATTGAACAGCTTTTTCTTTTTCTTTTTTAAAAAATGCTTATGTGGGGGTTTAATCAGATTTCAGTTAGATGGTGAAATAAAAAACTTAGATTAGCATTTATTAACCATGCTAATTGGCACCAGCTTCTGCATCTTGCAGACTGCTTTCAGAAGCGCATTTTCACAGTGATGAGAAATATGATCGGAGGACATGAGCAAATCCAAGAGTCCTGGAAGTTCCTTCATCCTATATTTGATGTGCTTAATATAATCTTGACTATGCAGAGATGTCTTAAATGAGTTGTAACTGATACCTATCCAATTTTCACCACTTCTTGCATGCATTTGAAGCCTAATGACTTTTGAAATCTACTCTTGTCGCTTAATTAACGGATAAGTTGCATTATTGATTCTGAGATGGATTCATTGTCTAGCAATTTAAAATAATATTTTAACCATTTGCCCAAGTTCTCAGGATATTAATGTCTGTAGGCTCTTACTGGTGAAATGACAAAGGTGGTGAGAAGTATTTTTTTCAGGAATGACAGTTGTCAGTTATGCTGGGTTGGACCCAGGATTGTACATGAAAAAGGCTTGTGCTATCCCTCCTTCCTATTTCAGCCCCCAAAAGCTGTTCTTGAGGGCTGGGAGGCCATATGAAACCATGGTGGATGCCAGACCCCTGATTTTATCCACAGTTGCCATCTGAGACCCATTTCACACTGTTCTGGTGTGTGAGAAGTGATGAGGGTAGAGTCTCCTGACCCTTGGGAACTTGGGAACGGGAATCTCACTCTTCAAAATTAAGGAACAAAATGGAATTTTTTAAAAAAATACATGTGGACAAGCTCGATAGCAAGATTTGCTGAAAATTCCATCTCTATTAGTGGACAGTTTGCCCATGCTGGAACATGGCTATTGGTCTTCTTTGGGCTATACTTGCAGTCTGGGGGTGTTGCTAGATCTGGCCCTGTCTTTGGAGGCTCAAGTGGCCATGAGCATCTCCTACAGTCTCTCTCCTGGACTGGCATGGGTTGTCCACAGTTACTTATATTCTGGTAAGATCTTGTTTGGATTACAATTATATGTTGCACATCAGGTTGCCCATGGTCTGTCAGTTATAAGTATACCATAAGATTACAGAGCCATTTTTATTATTATTTAATAATAATATTAAATATTGGATTTGCCTCCCTGTCAGAACTGAATAAGGGACACGGGTGGCGCTGTGGGTTAAACCACAGAGCCTAGGGCTTGCCGATCAGAAGGTCAGTGGTTTGAATCCCCACAACAGGGTGAGCTCCCGTTGCTCGGTCCCTGCTCCTGCCCACCTAGCAGTTCGAAAGCACGTCAAAGTGCAAGTAGATAAATAGGTACCACTCCGGCAGGAAGGTAAACGGTGTTTCCGTGCGCTGCTCTGGTTCACCAGAAGCAGCTTAGCCATGCTGGCCACATGACCCGGAAGCTGTATGCCAACTCCCTTGGCCAATAAAGCAAGATGAGTGCTGCAACCCCAGAGTCATCTGCGAGTGGACCTAATGGTCAGGGGTCCCTTTACTTTTACCTTTACAGAACTGAATGCCCAGTGGTCATGATTCATAATACTCTCTTAATATTCAGAGAATTGTTTAGGGAAAGATTCCCCCCCCCTTTGTGGTGAAAAGTCTGCTTTGGAATAAGAATGCCTTGAAAAGCTCAGGAGTATATTATATTTCTCTTTATTTCTATCAGTGGAAACAAGAAGAAAATGTCAGGGGATTCTGGAGATTCTCTTTAATGAGCTGTAAACATAGCAGAAGGATTGAATATGGAACAGCAATTAACCAGAGTGTGGCAGGATGATGCTTTAACAACAACAACAACAAAACACAAAGCGATCTTGTAGAATTACTGATCAATTTCTATTGATTGTGGCCTCTTTTCCTTGCTTTGGCCATCAAAATGCCAATTACACTTTCACAGCAACCATTAAAATAAAGGATTTGAAATGTACCCATCAAAAGGGCACTTCTCTTTTTCTTATCAGAAACAGTGTGAAATAATGGTTTTATATTTTGAACTACCTCTCTTTTTAAGAAGCCCCCCTCTTTTTCTTTTTTAAAAACTATCCTCTGCATTGGTACTCACAAAGATGACGTGAATATAAAGAAACAGGATCATAATAAAATGCTCATATAAATGACTGTAAGTTAGTCCTACGTATATTTGCTAGATCACCAGATAGCAGATGAAAGACATGACTAATGCTGGCTGTGATACATTGAATGCCTAGATGCACAATTATAATGTGAGGAACAATCAATATAAAAAAGAAAGAAAACTGGATGTTCTCAAGAGGATGCTATTGACATGGGATGAATACTAAACAAACCCAGCTTCACCCAAGGCATGATGGATAACAGCAACAACCAGGAAAAGACAGACATAACATTTTACAAGGACAGGAAGAAACACCACGGACAGAATAATTGCCACACACAGGAAGAACAAAGATATAGTTTGAGTGCCTTGCTTGTAGTTTTATGAATAATTTAATGTGTCAACACGAATAGAAGTTATTAATATTGCAGTTGTTGTACAGTGGTACCTCGGGTTAAGTACTTAATTCGTTCCGGAGGTCCGTTCTTAACCTGAAACTGTTCTTAACCTGAAGCACCACTTTAGCTAATGGGGCCTCCTGCTGCTTCCACGCCGCCAGAACATGATTTCTGTTCTCATCCTGAAGCAACGTTCTTAACCCGAGGTACTATTTCTGGGTTAGTGTAGTCTGTAACCTGAAGCGTATGTAACCTGAAGCGTATGTAACCCGAGGTACCACTGTATAAGGGATTGTTATTATGACCAGAATGTAATTGAAATTAATAAGATTTTGGAATGCAGAAATAAAGAAAATCATTGTACAATCAATTATAGCATGCGGGTGGGGGCACCTAAATTATGTAATTCGGTATTTGAATGATTGGTATTAGCAACTGCATTAGAAATTGGTATTGTTATAATGAAGTTATTATTGGATTGTAATTGAAAACTAATAAAAATTATTATAACCCCCAAAAAACTAAACAAATCCATATTCTTTAAGAAGAAATAAAAGTATTAAAAGCTGGTGGTTTGTGTGTGTGTGTGTGTGCTTTCCCAGTTGTTAATTAATCGGGATGCTTTATTTACCTGATTTGTGAACGATTTAACTGTTCAGGTGCATCATCACCAGTCTATGCAGAGGCATAAAGAAGACTAGATATTCACCTAGTCTCTGCCATGCCATGCCCTTTCTTCTGTGCACCAGTATGAAGATCTAGCAGCAAAATATTGTGGCAGCCAGCAAGAAGACAGTCTGGTTTTTAACATGTCCAAACTCCATTTGAGTAATCCATGATAATCCACTCACTTGGGAGCTTGTTCACATTGTCATATCTGATTTGAATAATTTCTTCTGAGTTTTCCAAATCTTTCTCAATATTTAGGTGAATGGTTTGTTCACATATTACCGGTACTTGGGACATCTGTATCACTGTATTCCATCACCAGCTCCCTATATCTGAATAGAAATAGACACTGCATCTTCTGCTTAGTGGAAAAGGTTATATATATTTTTTTCCAGAATTCATTGAACCTGGCTGACTAGACACATTTTCTGATCCTGAGCCACATGGAACTCTCCCCTTCACCCTATTATTATGACAGAATATTACATTCAAGAGATACTCACAAATAAACCCAACTGCTGCATCCAAGAAAAATAAAATAAAAGTATGGTTTTAGTCAACTTTACACAAACTCACTAGGCTTATGTGGGTCTGTGTCCCCACAGTAGCTGCCCAGATGCCATCTCAATGGGGCATCTCATCTACAGGGCTGGTTTTGTGAGAATGAAATACTGTCTCATGCATTTCATTCACCAATCCATTTTTTTCAGGCTGTTGGACTTGGGGTTTTTTTTGGGGGGGGGGAGGATACCTTATTCTGAAGAGAAGAGAATGACTTTAAAAAGACTTGGTTATCACTCGTTTCCTTGAAAGAAAAACCCTCTCTAGAGCAATGGCGGAGGAAGCCTCTCGGGCAACTGGTGTGGCGTGCTGAGGCATGGGGCAAACCGCCCATAGCGGGGCAAACCTTCCTGGTGACGCACAATACGGATGCACAGATGGCGCATGCAGCACCCAATACAGACGGTGCATGCCACTGGGCCTCAGCCGCCCTACAGCTGTGGGGGAGGGTTGGCAGTGGGCGGATAGAGTGGAGCCTGCAGGCACCTGAGACGTGTGGCTCAGGTGCGCTGCAGGCCCTGCGATGAGTGCAGCCAGCCATTTTGTCAACTCCCCTCAGGGTGACACCCAGGGCGGATGCACCCCCCACCCCCCTTCCTCCACCCCTGCTCTAGAGCAAATTAGAATATGCAATTCCTATTGTTGTCAGCTGTGGCCATTTTGTCCGCCTCTTCCATGTGACTGTTTGGACCATCCAGTTATCATCTACACTTCCCTGCTCAAAAAGTCAAATCTGTTAGACCCAGGTGTAGAAAATTATTTGCAGTTTGATGAAAGATGCACAGATCCAAATAATGCATTGGCTTTATATTGCTTAGGATCTGATGACGGAGACCAGTTGGAATAGTTTCTCACACACCCTTGCCAGCTTTCAAATGATACAAACCGTGAAAGGCAAATGCCTTGACTGATGAGTAATATCTTCTGTGACTTCCTAATCTGACCTTTTGTGCAATTATTTCAAATCACCATGTCTATATTTGACAAGCCGTAATTTCTGCTAACAGTCTGACAGTGTTCCAGGGAAATACCACCTCCGTTCTAAGAATCCTGCGCAGAAGTCATTTTCTTCCTGCACCCACTTCAAAGAAAAGATGCTGCAACTTTGCATAAAAGGGCAGTTTGATATTGGTTTGCTTCTGTTTCGAAGCTCAGAGACTATAATGCATGAGTGTGGGCGCAGAGTGCCCAGAGGATTTCCAGGGTTCACTGCCTACCTGGTACGCTCAATAATCAAACAGGATTTTGAACCTAGAGATTCATATCTGAATCCCAAACTCTAGCTACCGTACCAGAACGATGACACTTATTTCCAATAAAAGTTTCTTTAGGCACCGGATATGAATGACCTTCATGCCCCTTTTCATCTGTTCAGTGAATCATCCTGAAATATCTATTGAATTAGAGCTTGCTCAAACCTCTCACTCACTTCTTCATGTGTGCTAATGAATCATTTGTGATTATTTTCATTTTGGGTATGGAAGAGGATGTCTAATTGGAATGACTGCACATTAATTTTACAGTGCAGTCCTCTGTGTGTCTGCTCAGAAATAGGCCCTACTGAGCTCAGTGGGGTTTACTTCCAGGTAGAATTGCAGCCTTAGTTATTTACTGGTTTGACTTTCTGATATTTGCATTTAAGTACTTTGTTTTCTTCTCTTCTCCATATTTATTTATTCTTAAATGAATTGCTTCATTCATTTTTTAAAGTGGTTTTGTCTTCAAACTCCTTGAGTGTTGATTTCTTTTTTTCTTTTTAATCTATGTATATCAATTTCATTTGCTGTTCTGATAGAATCATTAAAATTGTATTCATCACACTTCAGGAAAAACTGTGTCTTAAGGAAAAAATTGTTGAGTGACTTTGTTAAACTCATCCCCATAGTAGGTTACAATATAGAAAAGGGGGTAGGGACCTCTTAATCCAAAACTCTTATTTAAGATAATAAATATAATTCTTTCTGCATTTTTTTTTTTTTTACAAAAGAAGAACAGTATCAGAATGTATATCACAGTCAGTTCCAATTTTATATTGTGTGTTGGACATGGGACAATGTACAGTGGTACCTCAGGTTAAGAATTTAATTCGTTCTGGAGGTCCGTTGTTAACCTGAAACTGTTCTCAACCTGAGGTACCACATTAGCTAATGGGGCCTCCCGTTGCCACCACACTGCTGCCGCATGATTTCTGTTCTCATTCTGAAGCAAAGTTCTTAACCTGAGGTACTATTTCTGGGTTAGCAGAGACTGTAACCTGAAGTGTCTGTAACCAGAAGCATCTATAACCCGAGGTACCACTGTAGTTTACATACCATTGCACCTTAAACACCAGTCTTATACATATTCACTACTTTGTAATATGTTAAAAAGGTAAAGGTACCCCTGCCCGTACAGGCCAGTCGTGTCCGACTCTTGGGTTGTGTGCCCATCTCACTTAAGAGGCCGGGGGCCAGCGCTGTCCGGAGACACTTCCGGGTCACGTGGCCAGCGTGACAAAGCTGCTCTGGTGAGCCAGCACCAGCGCAGCACACGTAAACGCCGTTTACCTTCCCGCTATAAAGCGGTACCTATTTATCTACTTGCACTTAAGGGTGCTTTCGAACTGCTAGGTGGGCAGGAGCTGGGACCGAAAGATGGGAGCTCACCCAGCCGCAGGGATTTGAACCGCCGACCATGCGATCGGCAAGCCCTAGGTGCTGAGGTTTTACCCACAGCACCACCCGCGTCCCTTGTAATATGTTACTAGGAGAATATTTTCAGAATGGGAGGGAGGGTGTTCTGGATTCTTGTCTGGTTGGTCACCATTGGCTTTCATGTTTGTTTTATTACTTATTTGTTACATTCCTATCCTTTCCACCAAGAAGCATAAGATGGTATATATGGCTCATCCTCTTTTTATCTTCACAAAAGCTCTGTGGACTAGACTAAGACAGAATGACTCGCCCAAAAGCGAGTGGGATCTTGAACCTGTGACTCCTCAGTCCCACTCCAATAATATAACCACTGTACTACACTATAATGATCGCCTGTGTCTGCAGAAACATACTCTGACATAGCACTCACAATCCTAATGACTACATCTGCAAAGATCATTCTGTATTTATGGGGGTTGTTTTTTGACTCAATTAGTCCTCACCATGTACTCCATATCCAAACTCCATATCCAAACTTACGTTTATTGTCATTTCCCCCCCACAGAGAATCGGGGGGGGGGGGGGGCTATGACTGCTAAATCTACTTCAGTCTGTAATGTAGATTTGTCCTATCTAAGGACACCGGGTTCAAACTGCAGGCCTAATTCTTGCTATCTCCATTTCTCAAAGCACATTTTCATCATTTACAGTTCTGAAGGAGATACTGCTGTCATCTGCCCTATCTGTCTCAGTTATGGACCTCTATGGATTACGGCTACTGAATCCAGCATTTTTGGTCAGAATGACACAAAAGGCTTTCTTGGTTTCTCAATTGGTACATTGCACCTATGGGAGAGGTGTTAAGGAATGTGATCGCAAGCTGTCCACAGTTAGTCCCTAATAACAACAAAGAAGTAAAGCCACAAGACTAGAGGAAACATGATTCAGTATGCGCTGTCTAATCAATCCACTGTAAATTCAAAATACTATGCACCAGTAACATTATTTTGTATTGACTACTATTAAATTTAATAGGGATGTGCAAGAAAAAAATGCTGGTTATTTAATGAAAAGTTTCACTATTCATTTGTTTGCTTTCCATTCACTTTCACAACTGATTTGGAACAAATTTTCATTTTTATTAAAGTCTCAACAGGAGACCAAACCAATCTTTTGCTGCCTGTTACTTTGGTGTTTTCCATCCAGTTGGTATGATTCTGTCATGAAATCTACTAACCCTAAAAGGGACTGGACTTGCCAAATTCCAGATAGATTGGATAAAGTTTAGCCATTTTAAAGGCAATTTAAACAGAAACACTAACAGCCTCCCTTCCTCCCTTCCAGTAATCTTTATGTGACCTGTACAAGCTGTTCTAGTGGGACTCTAATTGAAGTGAATTAAACAAATGAGAAAGAAATGAGAGAGAATAGGTTTTCATTTGGAACTCATTTGTTTGAATGCCCATTCACTTATATGACTGAAATCAATAAAACAAAGTGCATTTGTTTTATTTTTATTTTTAAAATTAATGCACATTTTTAAAAGTAATGACTTCTGAGTAGACACTGCACTCTTACCTCATGTATACACACATGAAATGTGTGTGCATCCATTATGCCCACAATCTGATTTTAAAAGGGCATGAATGCCTTACTTTGTCTCACCTGCTACATTCCAAAGGTTCTCAGCAAAATAATCTGTGGCTTAACGGATCAATCATGTCTGTTCATTTGGATGTATTGTTGCTCAGCTACACACTGTGCAGTATTTGCTATCAGTCTAGAATGCTGTAATAAATTAGCTCCAGGAACTTGTTTGCAATCCACATATAGATTTAAGGTATTGATTCCTGGGATCTAAGGAGTTGAAAGCTGCACTGCTTTGGGGGGAAAGGTTGGGCTTAAGTTCACCCACGACATATCCCTTAATCCCAAAACCCCAATAATTAAAGACTTGGCTGTGGTGATGCTGAAACATTGTGGATTTCTCCCAAAACAGACAATAGAACTTGAGTACTTTCACTAGTTCAGTCAGTCAGTCATTTATTTATTTATTTATTACCTCTACTGAACATCCCTAGAGATGCAATTGCATGGAGGAAGCAAATTCTGGTCCAGAATTTCCCTTGGTCTAGCCACTGCTGATTAAAAATATATATGCTGCCATCACATTGATGCTAAAGGGCTACCAGGGAGTGGCTGCTAAAAGCAGGTGACTGCCACCATATGCCTGCATTCCTGAGCTGACTAGAGCCCCAAAGCTCTGCACCTGGAGTGGCTCACCCAATGGGATAGGAATAACCTCCTTGAGGCAGTATTGCTGCTACTTACTGGGAGGGTGGAGGAGCAAGGCCAGGGCTCCATGGGTGCACCAGTGGAGCCAATCTGATGCCTCAACCCCTCATCGCCTGGTCCCTCCTGTTCTCAGTAAGTGGCAGAGGAACCACTGTCAGAAGGCTATTGCTGTGGCTCCATCCCACTGGGCAAACCATTCCTGCTCTGTGCATAAGGATTTTGTAAAGGATGCATTAATGCTGTTTGAGGAAATTAGTTGCTAGGGATATTTAACATCCATGTTAGGGGCTGGAGAATCTGAAAATATTATCTGAACTCTTGCCACATCAAGATGTAAATCCATAAAGCAGATTCGTACGTCAGGTACTTTATGCTAATGCGGGTGATGTGCCACTGCAAGAGCATTACCAGCAGAAGCTGCTGTGCTTCTTGACAAATCCAGCATCAAGTCTGCAACGCCATTTTTTCATACCGTCAGTTTCTCCTGGAAATTACTCTAGAGTTGATTGCACTTAATATGTCTGGCTGGCACTGCATTCATTCGCTGATCACTGTGTGTATATTAAAAGCAGCATTCTTAAGTGTTATTTACTGTGCTCTGGTGCAGTAAACACTTAGCTGTGTGAATACTCAAAAATCATGTATCATAGGAGATTTAGGGTTCCGCTTGAAAAATGGAAATAAATATTTTGGTTAAAGGATAATTTGTTTTTGCTAATCAAGTAGTGTAAATAGTTTGAGTTATTTGAAGATTTTGTATGTATAACGTGGAGTAAATACCATATTTTTTGTTCTATAAGACTCACTTTTTCCCTCCTAAAAAGTAAGGGGAAATGTCTGTACGTCTTATGGAGCGAATGCAGGCTGCACAGCTATCCCAGAAGCCAGAACAGCAAGAGGGATTGCTGCTTTCACTGCGCAGCGATCCCTCTTGCTGTTCTGGCTTCTGAGATTCTGAATATTTTTTTTCTTGTTTTCCTCCTCCAAAAACTAGGTGCGTCTTGTGGTCTGGTGCATCTTATAGAGCGAAAAATACGGTACTTTGGATGGTGGGAAGCAGAACAGAACTTAAGAAAACAAGAGCATATGAGAAGCAGAACCCAAATAAACCTTGTATTGTGCACCTCTGAGATTTAATCTTCTCTGGGAAAGGGTGACAGTTGCCTCAGGCATCAGATGCTCTGAGGCAAATAGGTGGGGTATAAATAAATTATTATTATTATTATTATTATTATTATTATTATTATTATTATTATTATTATTATTAATTTTATTGTAAAAATCATCTACTGCTGTGTTTTAACAAAAACTAACAAATAAATCAGAGCTCCACGGGCACCTTCCATGGGCCATATTTGAAAAGTGAGTGGTGCTGTTCATCTGTCAATCATCTGACATTACAAAAAATGGTATGGCTACATGTCATATGGCAACAGAAAGAAGAGGAGCCAGGATTGAATACAGGCCTCAGCACTATATTTCTTACATGTTCTACTAGCCTACTGCTTGAAAATGGGATTACCGTATTTTTCGCCCTATAGGACGCATTTTTCCCCTCCAAAAATGAAGGGGAAATGTGTGTGCGTCCTATGGGGCAAATGCAGGCTTTCGCTGAAGCCTGGAGAGCGAGAGGGGTCGGTGCGCACTGACCCCTCTCGCTCTCCAGGCTTCACGGACCTCTCCGCAAGCAGCAGGAGCGCTCCCGCTGCTTGCGGAGAGTTGCCTGCATGCTGAAGCCTGCCCTCGCTGAGCTCAGCACGTCCAGGCTTCGCGGACCTCTCAGCAAGCAGCGGGAGCCAGCGCTGGGCTCCTACGGCTTGCAGAGAGCTGCCTGTTTGGGAGCTGGGGTCGGGGGAAGCTCGGGCCTTGGGGGGGAAAATATTTTTCCCCCTTTATTTCCCCCCAAAAAAACTAGGTGCGCCTTATGGGACGGTGCGTCCTATAGGGCGAAAAATACGGTAGATCTGTTACGATAACAATATTCGCCTCCTACTGGCCATGAGGAAGACCTAACAATTAGAGCTTTCCTTTTGCTACATCAGCTTCCAGTGCCAAAGAGGCAAGTCACTCATCATTTTTTTAAGTGGCTTGCCTCTTCAGAAATGGAAGCTGCTGCAAAGGAATATGCAAAGAAATCTCCAGCTTGTATGAATGGCTTCTGCATAAATGACTTCTTTGGATCACAGTCCTGGCTTGCAGTTTACAAATACAGCTTGGCTTTCATTTGTCCCCTGAGAGGCCTAAATCATGTTACTTTTCTGCAGGGAAAGAACTGCCTGCAGTGACTGAGTGGGAAGGCGTTCCTCTGCACTTGCTTAAAGATTACTTGAGTGGGAAAGAACAGACCTATCACCCCCTCAGAAAAAGGAGGGCGCTCATTTCTTTTCAGAACTCAACTTTTGCATTTGTTATCTGTCTTTTCTTTTCTCCAAGTGTGCTTCAGCCTTTGAGTGGTCTTTACTGAAGACAAATAACACTGTGCTTCTGAGGAGGAAAGGGAAAAGAAATAAGAGTTATATGCATAATGTAAGAATTTTGTTGTCTGCATTAAAAAGACTCCTACAAATCAATCTACCACTAAATGAAAACAAAGCTAAAAAGAGAATATAACAAATACATTGCGTTTATATAACATCTTTTTTTTGGGGGGGTGGTAATTTTGTTGCCAGAGGTACAGTAGCGAATGATACACACAAGTGCATAGTACACCTAAATATTCACCAAATTTGCATTAAAAGAGCTTTTTTTTCCCCTGATCAGTATCTATACCAAACATCATCTACACAATTTTTGTGCTGGCCTACTCTACTTATGTGGCCAAAGATTTGTTGTTGTTGTTTGATTGTTTTTGCAGTGGGACAAACCCAAAGAACTGAAGTGAGGTCAGAACTGAATAAATCTGCTATAAGGCACAGAATAGCCTATGGGATTGTTCATTCTCCTCCATCCCATTTTCTCACACTGTATTTACCTATGAGGAATTAGTTGTGCAGCCTGATCCTATCTCTATGTGGGAGGCTCAGGAGGAATGGCCAGGAAGAGAAGATTGAGGAGCTGCCATCCTTGCCTCAGAGCATCTGATGCCTGAGGCAACTGTCACCCTTTCCCAGAGAAGATTAAATCTCAGAGGTGCACAATACAAGGTTTATTTGGGTTCTGCTTCTCATATGCTCTTGTTTTCTTAAGTTCTCTGGGTGGCTTCCAACAAAAGATTAAAAATACATTTAAACATCAGCCATTAAAAACTTCCCTAAACAGGGCTGCCTTCAGATGTCTTCTAAACGTCAGACAGTTGTTGATTTCTTTGACATCTGATGGGAGGGCTTCAAGTTAGAAGCTTCATCTAAGTTTTAAAAATAATAATCCTACTTTAAACAACTCCACAAGTCATTTTGGACAACTTCACATTGTAAAACCTATCAAAGGCCTGTAAGGCCTATTGGAGGATGCAAACTCCCAAATGAAGCTAGGGAGCTTGGTGAGTATGAAGCTGCAGTTTTTAAAAAATGTACAGAGAAGAATACACGCCCTTCAGAAGCGATATGTGAATCCCTTTTATTTGTTGCACCAAAACAAAACAACATCTTGCACCTACTTGTCTGCAATTTGAAAGAAAGTCAAGGGACTTTCTCAGCCTTTAGGGTGAGAGGGGCTCCTCAGCCTTTAAATGTCACCCAATTTGGCCAAGTGGAGGAAATGTTTTAGCTCTTTTTAGATTCCCCCCCCATTACTGTGAATGGAGAACTTTGTCGTATACAGAGCAGCTTGCTACCCAAAAAACAAAACAGGGAGACCAACTTGGAAACCAATCAGAAAAAAAATAATAACCTCAAAGAAACACATTTAAGATAATACTTGGAGTCTATGCATTTCCCTGATATATAAAATGAAAAGTGTACACTAAAATAACTGCAAAATTTAATGCAGATTTTTAAAAAATGCAATCTGGTGCAGAAATTGGGTGAACTGAATTTAAGCCCAGAAACTGAGAGAACCTAAGACACTTGTCCATCCCTAAATTCCTACCACAAATACCTGTATCCTGAAATGGCTTATTATTTAATTAATTTAGATTTACTATTTATATGCCAAGAGTGTCTTTTCTTTATGTCTGCATTAAGTTTTCCTGATTTTTAAACCTTAGTCCACATTTGCTCCTTGATTCAGTTTACATGCCTTCATATGTTTTATGTAGGCTTGGACGATTTTTGCTTAGCTTGTAAGATTCAAGCTGAATCTTACACTGGAAAGCAACAAATCTGGCTTGCGTCCAGGCTGGGCAAATGCACAAGTGCGTCTTCTGCAAACCTACAGTAAGTAACTGTGTTCATTGCAGTTACTGATTAACGTAAACCTGGGTGTTGTTTGTCTAGCGTTGATTGCCACATGGTTCTCAGTTCATTTAAAAATTTACTCAGTCCCAAAAGAAGCTAAAAGCTAAAGCAGAGCTTTGAAATTTTTTTGTCACCTCATCAAATCTGGACAGAGTTTAATGGCTTCTTGTTAAAGTTCCATTTTTTCCATTTACATGGCTTATTGACATTCTAGGTCACTTCGAAAGCAAGATTGCCTGGGTCAACAATTTGTATGGAAAAGAACTCCCTTCTGTGTTGGTAACAGAAAGAACAAGAATAACTCAGATCCCCATTAATGTGTTGGAATGAAGAATTAACTCTAGGCTTTTTTATTATTTGTAGCAATTTCCACAAAAATAAATTAGGTAGCAACACGTACAGTATCTCATCATGAATAAAACCCCTTTCTCATGACGGATAGTCAGTCATCCTCTGCTCAAAAACCTCCAACGTAGGAGAATCCGTCACCTTTTGAGGGAGTCCATTTTACTGTCAAAAACTCTTACCACCAGAAAATTCTTCCTGATTTTTAGTTGGAATCTCCTTTCTTGCAACTTGAAGCCATTGGTTTGGGTCCTACCCGCTGGAGAAAACAAGTGTGTCCCACTATAACACTTGGCAACTTCTCAGTCAGACTGTGAACCTTTGCACCTGGAAAACAAGCACAACTCCCAGGACATTACAGCACAAAGCTACCATGATTTTCTAGGTTAGCGGTGCTGCAAACAGATTTTCTCTAGAAGCAAATAATACAAAAATCAGCACTAAATTTCCACAACATTTCACTATCTTTCCAGCAGTTAATTTATTGTGTGAAAGATCACATAAAATGTGGAAATTATTGGGTAAGGAAACATCAAGAAAACAGAATAAAATGCTGTCTAGATGCAGTCAAAGTCTGACAATTCAACAGTAAATGTTCTCTGTGTAAGCTGTCTACATTGACAAAATTGCATTTGTTTCATTTTTTTACCGTGTACTTAATAAACATGTGAGTTGTCAACTTGGTGGAAGAGAGGTGATTATGTCTGTTCCATAAATGCCTGGAATATTATTACTATTTTTCATTATTTATACAGCACACTGTGTCGTTGACATTTTACAGGGTAACATAACCAGACAAGAAAGGTGCCCTGCCCTAGGAATCTTACAACACAAATGAAAATGTAAACGAAGCCTTGAATATGTTTTGAGAATTGCAAAGTTATGGTATTTAGGGAGAAAGGTGAAGAAAGAGAAAGGCAGTGCCATTTACTAAGGGTCTCAACTAGGGTAGGAACTGCTGTGCAGGACTGACAGGAGAAGGTAACCCACCCTCGCTTACACCTTAGAGTAGGGTTACCAGCTTTTTTCCAAAGAATCTGGGGACACTTTAAAAAAAAAAAGAAAAGAGAGAGAGAGAAAGGTTATTTTTTAAAAATCATTTTTTTAAAAAAATTAAGAAGCAATATCTTCTCTTCTGGGTCTCCTCTGTCACACGGCCTTCCTCTGGGCCCCGGCCTGATCTCCTGGAGTGCTAGCTGCCGTGGAGTAGGCTCGGGTCGGGCCTGGGCTTGGCCACATGTCCTTGCCCTGCCGGTGCTTTCCTACCTCTCTTCCTTAGCGGTGGTGGTGGCGGCAGCAGCAGCATGGCAAGGTCGGGGCTCCACTCTTTTTTCTCCTTCCTCTTTCTTTCTCTTCATTCTCCTTCCCTTCTTCTCCCTGTGTTGGCTCCGGGGGTTTTACTAGCCCTGGAGCACCTCTGGACAGTCAGCCAAGTGGCCGGGCGCTCTCACTCCCGGCTCGATCTGGGTTATGGGGGGGTATCAACGGTTCCCCCAGTTGACATGCCAGGCATCCCCAGTTCCCCCTCAGCAGTAGCAGTGGCAGTCTCAGCAGCCCGGAGCCAGCCTGGTAGTGCAGTTGGCTCTGGCTTGCTTCAGGCTGTGGCACCCGCCATTTTGCCTCGCCGGAAGTCCCTATATGTTGTGTCTTGTGCCGTTGAACCAATCATGCAACATTCATTCCCTACTAATAAATCTACAACACTTAAAATATAAATCCGGGGACATTAAATGAAATCTGGGGACATTCCGGGGACGGATTTTGTCTGGGGGGCAGATTTGTAAATCCAGGGACTGTCCCCGGGAAACGGAGACGTCTGGTAACCATACCTTAGAGATGGAGACACCCTCATTGTAAGAGGAGATTGAGAAGTTACTTCCTTGCAGATCTAGCAAGTTAATTAATAATGTAGCTATTATTCAATGTGTATTTGGTGTCATATGCATTTATTTCATTGTTGGGGCAATGAAAGCAGTCATTCTGACAAGCAGGCATAAGGTTGGTGACTTTCAACTTTTGGTTAACTATTTAAGATGATCATCAGGAAGTATGGTCAGATGAGAGCCAACATAAAGTTTCAAGTGAAGTGAGGACAAGTAGTGGATATTGCTCAGTACAGCTGTACTAGAAACTTCAATCGTGTGATATCATCAGTCAGCGATATCACATGGCGGATGATATTACATGATCTAAGCTACTAGTACAGCTGCACTGAGCAATATCCATTGCTTGTCCTTACTTCACCTGAAACTTTATGTCATCTCTCACCTGACCATACTTCCTGATGATCATATCAAAGTTCTAGATGCTGCACAAGAAATGACTGTTTTGCACTAAAATGCACTAGCTCACACTCAAAATAGAACTACTGGCTGAAGGACCCAAATGAAGATAGCTTCTTTTAGAAGTTCATCCATCACTTTGCTTTTGGCAATCCACAAATTTGTCATTGAAATGTCTGACACAGAAGCCACAAAGCAAGATTACCTTGATAATGTCTTTCAAGTTTGGCGATAATGTTATGAAAGAACAGGACATGGCAACTCCAGTTAGCACCCTTTTTCTTTCAAGGACACTTACTTTTTCTAGCTTACACATTCCTTCATTTCACAGTAAAGGCAATGTTGTGGGCGAAAAAAATCATAATTCTTTCCCGAGAGAAAATGGTCTAAATATTAATTTGTTTTGAGGTTAATACCCACCATCTTTCCAGGCACAGTTTCTTAAACTTCATAATAGCTATTGTCTTTCAGGTGACATAAAAGTGTTGTCTCTCTGCAAAACAAATATTTTGAATTGGCAGTAAAAAGACACTTTTGTGCCAGTATAATTTATTTCCTGGCTAAAGAGTGCAGCTGATGACATTAAGACATAGCTATGCACAAAATAGACAGCAAGAAAGGAAATTATGACAGTACAGCTGTTTACATCAAATAATTTTCTTACGCATGGCCAATATCTGCTGATATTACCAAATACCAATGAGAATTATGCTTCCTGGTGGATAAACTTCTTATGGATGTACAGAAACAAATCAACACTCCAGGAATCTGACCTCTTAACTTCTTTGGTCTCTTTTCAGTGAGAATGATGGCCATCAACTATGACTCATCATATCAAAAGTTACTGGAGGTCTAAGAGAACCAACTCTGGCTGCCAGCACATGCTTTTGAGACATTGTGCTCTTGTCCCCAGGTAAAATAATTAGATATTTTATAAAGTATGTCAACCTGTGTCTCATAAGCATATGGTGATGACTAGAGTTCCTATGCATTCAGCCTGTAAGTGTGGGGCATGGGATTTCTAGGAGAGTGAGCAAGGGAACCTAAAACCTAAAACCTTGAAACTTTTTCCCCTCAATGTTCAAAGCTGATAATTAACATTTTCTGATGAGGTGTATGATTCCAATTTGGCCCTTCCAGGTGTCAGAAAGTTCTATACCAAGAGAATAGAGTCATTGCTATACAGCTCCATGAAGAGAAAGTGACACCTATTATTATTATTATTATTATTATTATTATTATTATTATTATTATTATTATTACTATTTGCCCTTTTTGCTTTAACCCATGTAAATATTTTCTTTTCTCCGTTTTATGGAACATCTGTCCTTCCTCATTGTTCTGAGAAAAAACAGAGTATTGGCCCATGATTTGTAAGAAAAGTCATTTCAGTGGTGACATTATGGATTATTTGCTTTTTTGTGATAATATTATTCAATATTTTGGGGAAACATTCTGTAAATAACAGAAATGGAAAGGCATCTGTCTTCTTTGTCTCAACCTTTATGGTGGGGGGGGAGGGAGGGAGAAGGAAAAAAACCCACATTAGTTTGTACACCCTCTTTCAAAACAGTTCTGCTTCCATCCTTGCTCATTTTAATGCCAGAAATAAATATTGATGCACTTGCTCTATTCTCCAGTGTAACACACAGAGAAAAACATGGGGGAATATTCTCTCAGGGCTCAAAACAAGGGCACAAGCAAAGTTCACACACTGGAAAAGAATTCTTTGTAGGGGTAGCCACAGAAATTACATAACAAAGTGGCATCATGTGTGTGTGTGTGTGTGTGTGTGTGTGTGAATGTAAATTGAGCAGTTAATGTGCATAATGACTGGCAATTATGCACATTCACCTGGCTGCGTGGGGGATGTGCCCATAATCTGTCTATGAAGAGGATAATTCCCCATCGATATACATAATCTCCAACAGGCCTTGTGGAACAAGCATATCTCAACATGCATAATGACTGGGAAGTGTGGTGAACAGCCAGTTGTTATGTTTATTAACCACTCAGCTAACATTACCCCATGCCTCTTCATTTTACAGTTGATGTGCATCAACTTCCAAATGTGGATTTTTAGTACATACAGTGGTCATGCTGTCTTATTCCTGACTAATTATGTGCAGGAATTGTTCAGGAAATATTGATGGATACATTTGTCACATCTCGCTGATGCATAGAGTTCTCCCTGCTATCATTGGAAAATAGATTCCCAGTATGGCTCCACATTATACTGACACTGGAGTGTCAAGATCATCTGCCAAAAAAATTGAATGCTAGAAGAGACAAAGAACTGAGAGCCTGCAAACTCTGCTCCTGACACCCTCCTGCTGAGTAATTTAAGGCCGTTTGGCATCTCCTTTGTATTGCTGTTTTTCTTTCCCTCTAGTACCGCAGTTAGTCTTTTTCCAGAAGTGCGGCGAGATTTTGAAAACATAGCAGGAAGATTGTGCTGTCTCAGTTAGCTATATCCTGGATGAACAAATGTGGGAAGGGTAGGTTGGTTCATAGAAATGTAATCTGATATGGAATTCCAAAGAGGAAGAAGTGGGCTGCATAAACAAGGGAGAGAACTGAACTGAAAACTGTAGGCTTCCCCGAGACCTCCTGCAGAAAGGGAAGAAGCAAAGACTCGCAGGAGACCAAGTGCAACTATTATGTGCGTTTCTATTGCCAAAGCAAACAGAGCCCTTAATAGCTATTGGATATACTATTGACTGGATGTGAGTTGGGAAGCAAGCATCTTCCTTCCTTTCCTTTTGGATTGCCTCAGTATGTTACATTTTAAAAGATGGATAACTCAGGTGCATTTTTTTTTTAAAATGTAAAGCATGAATGCAACAAACACACATTTGCCAAGAGTGGTGAATAGCAGCAGGTTGTTTGTGCATTGGGTGGCCTGATCCAGCAGGCTCTTCTTGATGTTCTGATAGTTGAATTCCATTAGAATCAATGGAGATGGGAGATAATATGTCAGTGATGCATGTACAGAAGAAGAAACTCTTGATTATTACGGGCTGTCAGGCAGAGCCATGTAATCCATTAAATGGTTTGCTTTGGCAGGCACTATGGAACTCTCAGACAGGACCAATTTACTACGTCACTGGGTCTTATTTGTGGCACTCACATTGTCCTTGCCACGACTTCCCAAATACCCCATTCTTCCAAAACAGCTATAGCAGCTGCCACTACTCCCCTGCAGAATGGAAAATACATTTTTCATCTGCACAGCTTTTCAGAGGTTCTGGATGTATTACTAGTATTAGTATCATTTTCATTAATAGACCACTTACTATCAATCTATCTGTCTACCCACCAATATAGATATATTACAATAAAAACAATGTCAAATGATTTTCGTATAAACAATATCCATGTACACCGACACAATATCATAAATAAAGCCAGAGGCAGCACAATGTAAAATTCTGACCAACAGAAATTACACTATTAATGCATCCACTCACCTAGTCTCATTCACCATCGGTTCCACCCAACCACTACAATCATACATCATCTCTGTGAACCAACCACTGTACATAAAGCACTCATACTCAACAATAGTATAACCCACATACAAATGTTCACTGCAAAACATACACATATAAGATACCCTCCCTGTTTCTGAAGCACAAATGGGCTCATCCTCACATCCACTGGATCACTTGTTAATTCCACCGTGTTTCACCTGAGGGAGTCCACTTCGATTCCAGAGTAGGTTGTCACCCAGGTGGGGAGTGTAAAACAACTTCTGCCTATTCACTCCCAGCTACATTATCGTAGTACCTATGGTACTATACAACCTCAACTGATAAATAGCTAGTTGGCACTAGTAGCAGACAGAAACATCAGGCTCACACTCAAGATGGCCCTGAAGGTCACCATAAACTGAAATTGTTGTAGCCAACCAAAATACAGAAGGTTCAGGATTATATTTGTAAGCTCTTCTGTCTTAAGAATATGAACTGCATGTGTATTTTCATATATATATAATGGTAAAGGGATCCCTGAATGTTACGTCCAGTCGCGGATGACTCTGGGGTTGCGGCGCTCATCTCGCTTTACTGGCTGAGGGAGCCGGCGTGCAGCTTCCAGGTCATGTGACCAGCATGACTAAGCCGCTTCTGGCAAACCAGAGCAGCGCACGGAAATGCCATTTACCTTCCCGCCGGAGCGGTACCTATTTATCTACTTGCACTTTGACGTGCTTTTGAATTGCTAGGTTGGCAGGAGCAGGGACCGAGCAATGGGAGCTCACCCCATCACGGGGATTCGAACTGCCAACCTTCTGATCAGCAAGCCCTAGGCTCTGTGGTTTAGACCACAGCGCCACCCACGCATATATGTATACACGTATATAAATGAATTACATATATATCTTCATGCATATATATCTTCATGCATGTGCCTGTGTATGAGCATGAGTATGTTTCAACCAACAGATGTTGGAAGAGAGTAAGTGGGCACAAGGTTTAGTTAAAGCAAAATTCACAAAATATTACTTTATTTGGTCATTGGTAGAGTTCCTTGCTTTGAATGTTTACACTGACCCAAATTCAGCTACAATTAAAAGTTCTTAGCAAGACTGGGGTAGTGTTCTTCTTGAGACACTGGACATCTGCTTCCAAGCAGTATTAAGCTGAATTGGGGCTGGAGAGCCTTTTTGATCCATGTATCCAGTTTTTTATCTGTCCCCACATGCATGGGTCAAGTTTGACAGGTGGGCAGAATAACCCACAGATCAAAGTTCTTTGCACTGTACAGTGTTTCCAGCCCTATGCTCAGTATTTGTGAACCAGTGGGCCAATGGTCTGGAACTCAGGCCCCTTCCAGACCTATTTGCTTATCTAGAATTTTGGCGTAGTAACTTAAGAATGAGAGAAAGCAGTGGATGAACATCATACTGTATGATAGGGTGATGCAATGAGAAGAGAAACTGCAGATATCACAGAATCATGCAACTCCCACTCATTTTAATGTGATTGAGCTAGGACAACTGCCGACATCCCCAAAGAAAAGTAAGAAATGATGTTCCTGCATGCTATTTAAATGATGTCCCTACATGCTATTTAAGGAAGAATGCAAGATTTTGGATATCACAAGAACACAGAATGCCTTCTGCATAGGTCACATCTCATAAAAATGGAATTTACGACTGAATCAGAAGACAAAATGATTTCAATAGGCCTTTCTAACTGCTAAGCAAGCTGGATTGCCTTATGAAAACAGGCAGATTCCAGAGCTTCAGAGCTGCACAATGTAGAAAGGGGTCTTTAAAAAAAAAAAAAATCAACACAAGTTGCCATAAGATAAGGGAAGGGACATAGATCACACACATAGTAAATCCTCAGGTTATGCTGCCAAACCAAGGTAAAATTAGAGTTTCAAGAAGAAAGCATGAATCAGACGCAAAACATGTTTTGAAAAGTCATTCTGTTTTTGAACATTTCTGAGGAAGAAAAAGTACTTTAAAGTAGACATGGTTTATGTGTAATCACTCTGGGAAGGCTTCGTTTTTCATTGGTAAATGTCAGCAAATATCAGTTTCTTTGTATATATACAGCAACAGAAGAAAAACGAACTTCCAGTAATATACCGATATTATAGACCAGTAAAATATGCCGACAGGAAAGTAATGAAAGCTCCATAAACCATGTGTATATCAACTGGAAAATACAGAATTATTTTGAAAGCTATTACTTCTTGACTGATCCTGAGACCTGCCTCATGAACATTTAAATTAGCAGTTTTCAACTTTCAGCCTATAGGGAACATTTTCCATAGTGACTTATAGAATTGCAACCATTTGTATTATGGGCCATATTTTAGGATTAGGACAAACAATGCAGGGCACCGGCCAGACCTCATCAACTAACTGAGAATCTGACATATGCTGCAATCCTATATTCACTTATCTGCAAGTAAAGACTTATATTTGAGTCAACCCTATACACATCTATGTTGAAGTAAGCTCCACCTCCATGGGACTTGCTCACGGGTAAGCAGTTGTGTGTTGAGGTCCCCAAGACACCCCCCCCCCCCGAAGAAAAACACAATTGACACTTAATTTTTGTTTAAGGTTTTTGGCATAATTTTGGCCACAACTTTATTCAAATACAGCTATGTGAATGGTTGTTTAGGCATTGGTAGCACTAACTGCCCCCACACGGGGACAGCTCTGACATTTGCACCCCCCACGAGGTCAGGAAGGGTAAGTCACCTGGGGAGAGAGACGGGACTGGGAACCATGCCTCACCTCTCCCCAGCATGCTCCCAGGGGCTTGCGTGGCCCTAGCCCCTTGCCAGGGGGTTTCGGACAAAAGCATGGGGGAGCCCCTGGGTTCCTTTAACGGTAAAACCCTTCAGCAGCAGCATTTTGGAGGGGCAGGCACAGCCGAATCCATACCCCTCCACCAGCAGCAGCATTTGGGGGGGCAGGCACAGCCGAATCCATACCCCCCAGCAACCAATTCCAGACCAATGCCTAACCGCCAACTGAGCACTGAAGCTCACCGCCAAACCACTCACAAATGCAACCCTTCCTTCAATCCCAAAGCAACCGCATCCAGCCAGGTGTCGTTCCCCATAGGGGAAAGATGCACCCCATCTGCAAGGTAACAGCAGGGTGCAATATCACAGATCCACTGTTATTTTATTTTATTTTATTTTATTTTATTTTATTTTATTTTATTTTTTAATTTTTTTTAATTTATTGTATTTTATTTTATTTTCCACCGCCTTATTAACATGCTTTCTGGCCTGCTCGGTGGCAGTTTTTTTTTTTTAAATATATATAAAATATTTATTAAAGTTTTCAAAAAGTTATCTAAAATAGAAAAAACAAGAGAAAGGTAAAAAGAAAAAATACATACAAAACATAAAACCCACATACAATAACAAGTATAGTTTCAGTCCCTTATGTTCATAAGCCTTACTTTCCCGACCTCCTCATACCTCCCCTTCCTGTATCCCAATCTCTAATAATTCAATTCCGCAAATCCTTCCCCTTATCTCAATTAGTTTTTTTTTAATCTTCCTTTTTTTGATACCTAATCATTACAGCTGAAAACCCCTTACTTTCTAGATCCATATAGTTCTATCATTCAATAATTTTACAATTTTTATTAAGGTAGTCCTTAAATTTCTTCCATTCTTCTTCCGCCGTCTCTTTTCCCTGGTCTCGGATTCTGCCAGTCATTTCTGCCAGTCCCATATAGTCTATTACTTTCATCTGCCATTCTTCAACGGTGGGTAGATCTTCTGTCTTCCAATACTTTGCGATGAGTATTCTTGCTGCTGTTGTGGCGTACATAAAGAATGTTCTGTCCTTCTTTGGCACCAATTGGCCGACCATGCCCAGGAGACAGGCCTCTGGTTTCTTCAAAAAGGTAAACTTAAATACCTTTTTCATTTCATTATAGATCATCTCCCAGAAAGCCTTAATCCTTGGGCACGTCCACCAAAGGTGAAAGAATGTACCTTCAGTTTCTTTACATTTCCAACATTTATTATCAGACAAGTGGTAAATTTTTGCAAGCTTGACTGGGGTCATGTACCACCTATAAATCATTTTCATAATATTCTCTCTTAAGGCATTACATGCCGTAAACTTCATACCGGTGGTCCACAACTGTTCCCAGTCAGCAAACATAATGTTATGACCTATATCTTGAGCCCACTTGACCATAGCTGATTTAACCGTTTCGTCCTGGGTATTCCATTTCAACAGCAAGTTATACATTCTTGATAATATTTTAGCATTGGGTTCTAACAGTTCTGTCTCCAGTTTTGATTTTTCCACCTGAAAACCGATTTTCCTATCTAACTTATAAACCTCCATTATCTGATAGTAATGAAGCCAATCTCACACTTTATTTTTCAGTTTCTCATAACTCTGCAATTTCCATTTGTCCCCTTCTTGGTCCAGAATCTCCCCATATTTCGGCCATTTGGATTCCATATTAAGTTTTTTTTACTGCCTTTGCCTCCAATGGAGACAGCCACCTTGGAGTTTTATTTTCCAGCAAATCTTTGTACTTGACCCAAACATTATATAATGCTTTCCTAACAACATGATTTTTAAAAGCTTTATGGACTTTCACCTTGTCATACCACAAATATGCATGCCGGTGGTAGTTTGTCTAGGCATTGGTTCCGACGATCTGCACCCGACCTCAACAGGGCAGCACTGACGACTGGGCCCCACCATATCGTCAGTACAAGCAAACATCGTGGGGGAGCAATGAACCAGGATCAGACTCAAGCACACCCCAAATGCTCCAGGGACCCTTGCGTGGCCCTACCCCTCGAAAGGGGTCGACAAAAGCATGGCGAATCCTTGGATTCCTTTAAAGGATTACCTTTGCGCATTGGAGGGGACAGGTGCTCCGACCCCCCCTCCAGACTACCTTGAACCAATGCCTTAAATTATTTTGAGTCCAGGGAGAGCTGCCATCAACTCATCCAAGTCCTCCTGCATGCAGGAACGCAAACTTATGCTGTAAGAAGACGGCAAGTGATTCTTGTCCAGCTGCACCACTAGCACTGCGGGAGGACCTGCACAGGTCACACTCAACCGCACCAAAGGAAGGAACTCCTCCCAAAGCATTCCCCATCTGGACACCCAGTATATGTTCACATGGGCAGGAAGACTGAGATGGTGCCCCAGTCCAGACTCGTCAGTGCGCTTGCCAGCCCAGTGTACAATGCTTTATTTTTTATTTATTTATTTATTTATTTTATTTATTTTATTTTATATTTTCCACCGCCTTATTAACATGCTTTCTGGCCTGCTCAACTGCCAATCTAAATGTGCACAGCTGCTCCTATGAAAAAAGGAAATAACAGACAGGCATCAGCACAGACATCATTGGTGACACTTCCTGATGTAACCCTTGTCAGCATCAGACTTCCAATGACCAGTATTCACAATCCTGTCTACTGACAGGCCCCCAGTGTGCAGCCTTTGCAGCAGCCCTATTCGGAAGGAATGAGGCGTGTTCAGCGGTAGGCAAGCCGCAGGCCATAATAACTGGTGCACGACGTAAGCACATTGATGCCTGGCTAACGGGAACCCATTTTCATGCACTAGGAGCGGGCCAGCCCCCAGGGGAATGAAAAGCCAAATATTTCTGGTATCCATAACTAGGCAAGGGCGCTCCTCACCTGTGAGGGGAAGCCTGATGGTGGCACTCCTGCCCACTAGGTCTGTTTTAGAGTTCCCCACTCTAATGCCCAGCTCCAAAGCAGATAAGGAAAAGTCCTGAAGCATTAAGCCTCCAGACTCAGCCCCGTGCTGGCTCCAACACAATTTCCCCAACCGTCAGTGCACCAAAAATGCAATGGAATACTGAAAGGAGTCTCACCTTGATCTTTAACCAGCAGACAAGTTATAACTTGTTGCAGATACTGCATAGGTAAAAATTGACCGACTTCCTGCCCACTGTCCTATGAGGTTGGAGCCTATTCCAACCTTCCAAGGCCCTGCGCACGACAGACTTTATACAAGGGTATCTGCAAATTAAAGCTTTACTATAACAGACATTGCAGAGGACTGAATACTGATAGTTTTAACAGCACATCCAATCTGCAGCAGGTGGACCAAATATTGCAGGAACTGCTAGAGGATGGGGGCCAGTTCTTCTGAATGGCCGAGGACTGCCAGCTTAAGGCTAAGAATTCCATCCAGGCCTTCCCATAAGAGCTAAAAGCAGAAGGGGAAATGGAAGCTGTTGCTATCTGTAATTGACAACTAATTATGTCAAAGTGCCACAGGTGGTCTGGAAAAGTCTGGCAGTAGCTGAGTGTCTGGAGCCCAGGATCTGAAGCGCTCCATCTGAAAATGGGATAGAGTGTCAGCAACATCATTAGAGGATCCCGTAATCAGGAGAGCATAAAGCACAATATTAAACCTTAAGCAGCGCAGCTCGAAGCGTGAGCGGAGGGGCAGAGACTCTGCTGGAGCATGAGGACTGTCTTGCCAAGACGCTCACCACTGCCTGGTTATCAGACCAAAAGCAGTTTGATTGAAGAGAGCAGCATCACAAGAACCTCTCTTTTCTCTCCACAGCAAGATAGTTGTTGAGCAGTCTGTGGTGAAAGGTAGATGAAGGAGGCACCAGTTATTCTGAAACCATCTTAATTGTGGACAACTCACTAGACCAGGGCTCACTAACATAGCACCTATGGGCACCAGCGTGCCTGCCAGTTCTTCAAATGACCTCCATGTTAGGTCTCAGTAAACGTCCCCTCAAAAATCCACAATGCATGAGAGACTATGTGCTCTTCTTGCTTGGTTCCTGTTCTCACTAGCTCAGCCTCTCTTATGTTGAGCAAATTCCCTTAAATATGCACACATTTCATTAGATGCTTCTAGGATTAGACATCCAACTTTGCTTCCTTTCTGAACAGCAAGCACAGTGGTAGCTTATGTAGGTGCTTCCCTCCCCCCCCCCCCAGATTTGGGAGAGGGGAGGAACGCCAACACCATTTTCTGATCCTGTCCCTTGATGTAGCATCCATTTTCTGTTATGCCACAGCCCACAGACAGCCATTTTGTGTTATGCCACACATTCACAGCAGCCATCTTGTGAATGATCCCAATGACACTTCTTCAGAATTCCAGATGTTTGCCCTGGCCCCCAAAGTTGGCAACCCCTGCACCAGGCTGTTGTTTATCAACTACGAACACCAAACACAAAATATCAGACATCAAATGTCAACAATGACTGTAGAATATTCAGAGTAGATGGGTATTCAGAAAGGCTTTGGAGAATACATCCAATATCAACATTTGCAAAAGAGAACTTCTGGGAGCAAATTCCTTTCAGTTTCATATCAGGGAAAGCTACATATTCAGAGGATGTTAGGCTGCAAATAAAACAATTTACGTGAACAAATTATGCATTCTTCCCTCAAACATGATTGCTTGTTGCTACAAATCCTAATAACCTTTAGCTGCACAGTGGGTAAGAGAGGATAGAGAGTAAGTCTGGTCTTGCAAATTGTGGCTCTTGTTTTCCTCCGCTCTTTGCTTTGGTTATTTATATCTCTGTCATGATCAATGTGGTAAGCCTCTCATAAAAGGTCTTTTTTATTAAAAGGTCCCTAAGTATTTAATCAAAGCTGCATTGATCATAGCTCAGCTAGTGTTTATAGTGTTTATGTACCTTGAAGACACTTGACGGTGGGAGCAGAGTGACAGAATGCAAAATTAATTACAGCTGTAGCCTGTTCTGGCATGCAGTTTATCCTTCAACAAAAGAAGTGTCAAGCTATAGGAATATTTTAGATTGTTGTGCTGCCTCCTTGGACTTCTAATCCGTCTTTCCTCACTGCCTTTTTGCAAAGTAACAAAATCAATGGGATGCATTTACCAACCATAGCAGAAGAAAATTCACCCTTGGTCTGCTTGCAATTTTCAGCTCAGGATAATAGTCTGGACTGAAAGTTTGCTCATGTTGAAGAGACCACAGGGACAACACATCAGTCTCAAACAGCAATACAACATGTGCATCACACTAGGGTTTGGCTTGGTTTTGCTGATGGTGGAGCACTGTATACAGTTTTGTGGATGTGACAGGGCATTCATATTATTGCTTTGTCACCCTAACCTCTTTCTGCTACCCCTTTCTGAGTCAAATCAACTGGCTGTGATCCCCAAACTTCACTTTGTAAAGCACTTTGCTTCTCTCTATCTGGTGAAGCTTCATCTGCATGCTCACAGCAGCATAGATTTGGGTCACTTTTGCATGCTCTTTTCTAAATTCCCCCCATTTATTTATTTCTGCTATTGTGGAAACCCTCTTGGTTTATATTAATTTATTTATTTTAATATTATTTTTTATTCAAGCATTCATAAAATGAGGAAGAACATAAGCTAGAATCCTGAGATGCCTGCCATTCACGAAAGTGCTTGTGATCCAATGGAGCAATTGTCAAAAATGTAATTCTGTGTCCAGGGTGGCTGTCTACCAGCTCCGTCTTGTACGCAGGCTGAGACCCTACTTGCCTGCGGACTGTCTTGCCAGAGTGGTGCATGCTCTAGTTATCTCCCGCTTGGACTACTGCAATGCGCTCGACGTGGGGCTACCTTTGAAGGTGACCCGGAAACTGCAATTAATCCAGAATGCGGCAGCTAGACTGGTGACTGGGAGTGGCCGCCGGGACCACATAACACTGGTCCTGAGAGATCTGCATTGGCTCCCAGTACGTTTCCGAGCACAATTCAAAGTGTTGGTGCTGACCTTTAAAGCCCTAAATGGCCTCAGTCCTGTATACCTGAAGGAGCGTCTCCACCCCCATCGTTCAGCCCGGACACTGAGATCCAGCACCGAGGGGCTTTTGGTGGTTCCCTCATTGCAAGAAGTGAGGTTACAGGGAACCAGACAGAGGGCCTTCTCAGTAGCGGTGCCCGCCCTGTGGAACGCCCTCCCTTCAGATGTGAAGCAAATAAGCAGCTATCTTATTTTTAAAAGACATCTGAAGGCAGCCCTGTTTAGGGAAGTATTTAATATTTAATGCTGTATTGTTTTTAACACTTGATCGGAAGCCGCCCAGAGTGACTGGGGAAACTCAGCCAGATGGGCGGGGTATAAATAATAATTTATCTATTATTATTATTATTATTATTATTATTATTATTATTATTATTGATGTTCCCAGGGCAGAGTGATTTTTGTTACTTCCTCCTCCACCTGCAGCCCCTGCATGTGCCATCCCAAAGAGCACAATTTTGGGGACCAGAGGAATAAGGAATCAACAAAAGTTGCCTCCTTGCTCCCATCCATGATATAATTCCTTAGATGGATCTCTCCTGATGAGTCTCTCCCACTGGCACAAGGGAAATCAAATCTGAGCTATAATTACCCAGATCACACTCTAATGTAATAGAGTAAATACCACCACTAATCAAGCACATTATAATAATTTGATTTAGCCACTGTACAGGAATGCCTGGAACCTGGAGGTGGTAATTAGTGTGAGAGCCATTGGCCTCAAGAGCAGAACTTTCTTTTTTTGTGTTAAAGATAACTGAATTTTTCTGACCTTGAACTTCCTTGCTTGCCAGCTGCCTGCTTAAAGGATAAAATTGTTGTCATGGCAGCAATCTCAGAGACCTTTCCTCACCCCCACGGAACATTTGTACACTGTTTTTCGATGGTTGGCCAGAAACAATTGGCAAGATCAGTTTTTCATTCTGTGCCCCTGTTTGTAAGCAGACTTATACGCTGATAAACTGTTCGTAAAACTTTTGATTGGGTTAAAAATACTAGACGAAGGGATGCGGTTATAAATGACCCTCGTGGAACTTACAATCAGGCCCAGCCAAATAACATGAGGCAGCTTGAACATAGCTGGATTTCTTGCCAGACCCAGACTTAGAAACTGAAAGAACATGGGAAAGAGCTAGGCTTGGAAAGTCCAGGCCAGTCAATTATACGATCAATGGGAGTAAAAAATAGTCACCAGCTTATTAATAAGGAGAACTGGAAAAGGGGCAGAATTTGGAGAATCAGAGCATAGACCTTCTAGGGACAGTTACAAGAGAAACTGCATTGAAATTGACTCTGTATGAAAAATCTCAAACATTACAATCTCACATCGGAAATCTATGCACAGGTTGAAGCTGTGGTAAATCCATTATTATAACCGAATGCAGCAATTCACAATAGGAAACACATGGTATATCCTAGCTAATTAATTGTTGCATACCTGCCAGTAATAAAAATGGTACTGTATGATACCCAAAACCTTATCGAAAGTTTCTTCTGTTGGTGAGAATAAGGACCATTTGAACTTTGCAGAGTCTTTCTCCGAACCAGTAAGAGAAGTTGGGGAAAGCCTGAGCTAAATAGCAGGTGATTAAGCTTGAGAATGTAGAGCAAAGACAGATGAATAGGCTTGTTCATCACTGAATAGAATACTGAGGTGTGGGTGAGCAATTAGTACATAATTACAGATACTAGACAAGGAGCTGTTGTACAGGCAAGGATGTATTCTCACAATATAAGTAATTTAATGATTTCTTTAAGCCCTACGCAAACATTGAAAATACAATATGATTTAAGACAACAGCCAAAATGGCTATTTATCCAAGATTCTTTTTTTAAACTGCTGCATTCATTTTATAATGTCATCACTTATAAATTTCTTGTGATTTCTGGGGCGGGAGGGGGATGCTTCAAAACCAAAATGCCCTTTTGGTGAAGTGAGAAGCATACTGGAAATTCCAAAATTATATTCCAACATGGTTGAAGTATTAAATAAGGAAAAGCTCAAGACAAAGGCCTGAGCCTAATTCAGCCAAATGTAGGCACTTTAAAATCCAATTCATTTCAATGAGAGACTTAAGCAAGATGACTTTTTCCATTAAGCTAAATGGACTTAAATCACTAGACCATGCTTTAATCTAAATATTTATGAAAATATTAACATTGTAGCAACATCCTAAACAGTTCCCCACAAGTCTATGTTATCTATCACAGCAAAAATGAGGAAAATACTGTCTTTTCCTCAAATGTATGCATTAGCAGTTCAGTTATGACCCCCTAATTGACAACAGCTGCACAGCTGACCATTTCAGGCAAAATTGCATCCTATTTGGGATGTTGCTCCAGACTTTACCAATAAAACCTTAGAATGTAAGAAGAGCCCTGCTGGATCAGTCCAAAGGCCCATCAAGTCCATCATTCTGTTTTCACAGTGACCAATCAGGTGTCCATGGGAAGCCTGAGTGCAGCAGTGCTCTCCTCGCTTGTACTCTCAGCAAGATACTATTGAACTGAGATTCCGTTGTCAGTCTAGTCAGCATTCTCTACATATAATGGGATAGGATGTTGGCTTGTTCTTCGTCTTAGGCAGCAAAATATCTTGGGCAAGTCCTCCTATAACCACCCTCTTCCTTCATACTGTATCCAGAAGTGGAAAGGCAGTGCAATGCAGTTCTTAAATGTTGATAACCTCTCAAGAGAGCATTGTCTAAGCCTTTGGCAACACAATCCAGTTTTCAAAATGCAAATGACGCTATCCAATTATGGTGATTCTTTGGTACTCCAAGAAAATGTTAAAACAGTAAAAAAAGGAAAAAATCATAACATATATCAAAATGTCCTTTTAAAAATAATAAAAACACACAAATGAAAACAGCCATTTCTCCCATCTTCACTTCATTTGTCAGCACTAACTTTCTAATGAATGGCCAACTGACATGGGCCTTTCAGCCCCTCCTGATGTAAAAAGCTCTTGGGTTAGAATGGAGCCTTGATTGCCATGCTCCTGCAAAATGCTTCTTGCCAGCAACTCTAAGATTGTTCCAAGCAAATCGCTTCCCCTGGAACTGCCTGATTTATTCCCTCCACTTATATTGTAGCATTCCTGCCTCCCCTAAAAAGTAAAGAGAGATTTGCATGTCATGCATAATAAATCACGCTGCAATAAACCACCAAGCTCATACATAATATGGTTCCATCTTATGAAATAATAACAACCTGTCATTCTAAATCATTGGCAACAATGGCCAAACTAGCTGACTTTGATTCCTTTGTCCACTAGTCAATGCATTTTTCAGCAGCGTGAATGCACATGGGCACATAGTTGTTTGGAAGGAGAACATTTCCTGTCTTGCATCAGGTTGCCTTGGGAGGAGGAAAAGCCCTGCTACTTGCAAAATAACTGGGACAAAGTTCAGTTTATTTCCAAACCAGCCTGAACCTCCCTCTTTGAGACCCCAAGCCCTGCCCTAACACGCACTCAGCCCTCTTTTATCCCACCTGTGACTGGTACCCAAACCTTTCCCCCCATAAACATCACTTCTCTGGTTGGTGCAACCAACAGCAGCTGCCTGACAAGCATAAAACACCTCCAGGGAAGTCTCTTCCAGTCTCCCCTCTGGTCTGCTGTACAGGTGTGCATCAGGGTGCATGTAATCTTTGGGAATCTACATTTCCCAAGGGATAATGGGGCCTTGTATCCTGGTGTCTTGTTGTGCAGTATTCTCGGTGACAGAGAGCACAACAGTGAAATAGGCCCTTCTCTCTTCCCATGGCTGCTTACTGACTGGAAAGAGGGATTTGAAGTGAAGGGGAAGGGAGTTTGGGATAATTGGTTGAGTCTGTCCAAAGAAAGAAGGTTGGTTGAGAAATTCTTCTCTGGTTCAGATTATATCCTGAACCAGCAAGAATTTGGGGCTTTTAATACCAGCACTCCAAAATTTGTATTTCTAGGGAAGTCAAATGACTGTCTCTACTGAAATTATTGCACATGTACACACATACATGCAGCATCAACATATGATTTGCATGTGTGATCAACTAAAATACAATGCTTTCAAACTCAGCCAGTCACAAAATATTCAGTGACATACTTTGTACTTATTTGAATCTGCCCTTTGAATTCACATTTATGAGACATGAAAGTCTTTTTTTCTGTCAATCTATCTAAGAAAAAACATGGATACATGTGGAGGCTGTTAGTTCATCCTCTGAATCATAGCCATTTATTTCTCATCATTCTTTCTGTGACCTGAGTGTGAACAAGCTGGCTGTCCCAAAGGAATCAAGAGGATACCAGGCAAATGAGTATCTAGTGATGGAGGGAAGGTGAAGGAACCGTTTGGGAAAGGAGAAAAATCATAGAATCATAGAATTGAAAAAACTGGTGGGTGGGTGTTAGATTTGCAAATATAACAGAAAGAGAGAAAGAGAAAGAGAAGAGAAAGAGAAAGAGAAAGAAAAGGAAGAGAGGGAGAGAGGGAGAGGGAGAGAGAGAATTCTGGCAACAACCAGGGTACAGTGGTACCTTGGGTAAAGAACTTAATTTGTTCTGGAGGTCCGTTCTTAACCTGACACTGTTCTTAACCTGAGGTACCACTTTAGCTAATGGGGCCTCCCACTGCCGCCGCACCACCATTGTGTGATTTCTGTTCTCATCCTGAAGCAAAGTTCTTAACCAGAGGTACTATTTCTGGGTTAGTGGAGTCTGTAACCTGAAACATCTGTAACCCAAGGTACCACTGGCTACTGAAAGACTGTACATTGAGGTGGAGGGAAGAACCTTTGAGAAGCTAACCATACCCAACTGTGGTAAGAGAGCTACCTTCTAAACCACAGACCAATTTCAGATACTGAGGGGATGGTACAGCAGAGTAAAACAAGCAATAGTTGATAGGGGAGTATATAACATCATGGAAACCAAGAAGGAAGAGAGCAAAATATTCAAAGGAATTAAAATGGAAATGCCATGAAAAGCAGGGAGGGGGCACTAACTGCTGTTGTTTATGCTCAGAGAGCAGCAATTGTTCAAGGCTAGTAAATATACTGTCAAATTTAAGTACGACAAAGTGGAAGATATGAATGGGAAAACAAAAAGAAATAGGCATTTCTGCCAGGTTCTCCGCTCACAGAATTTCCATGTTGAAGAAATTCAACATAACTGACAATTTAGAATAACAAACAATTTAGAGAGTTATCAAAAAAAGCATAAAACTGTCCCCACACGCACACCAACACGTCCCACTTTACCACTTCAGAAACAAGCAAAAGCAGTGCAAAGGGGGGGGGGTGTGTGTATGCTCCACTTAAGGTCAGTTACCAAACATTCATAATAATCCAATGAAGGGTTGTTTTTTATTGTTATTACTACTACTACTACTACTACTACTACTACTATTCTATGGACTGAAATTTGAATGTCTACAATAAAGAGATATGAAATCTATCAGAGAGAACAATATTAATTAACCATATTTAACCATTAATCTGTGAGTAATCCAGCCACGCACAGGCTGGAGTGGCTTTGCCACTACATGCTTTGAATGCAAGAGAGAACAAAATACGAGTGAAAATGTAGAACCTCTATACAGCATAGTGAAGGAAAACAAAGTTAAGCATAATCTAAATAATAACTGTATAAAGGTTAAGGTAAAGGGACCCCTGACAGTTAAGTCCAGTCACAAATGACTCTGCAGGTCTGCAGAAGAGAAAAGAAATCAGAAATGGGGATGGGAAGGTGAGTAGGGAGTTTAGTCGTTGCATGGGGTGATAAGGGGAAGCTCTAGAGTCTAGAGGCCTAATGTGGGGAGATGCCAGAGGGGTTGGCAATTGGAGTGAGCAGGGACCCATCCCCTAGTATTTACATAAGAATTTAACAATAAAAATATTAAAAAGCTGTCAGAGAGATATATAAGCAGTTCAACAAACCCTAAAAACATGTTCTCATAATAAGAGGAAGGCAGAAACATATTACTAAGGGGTGGGGAATAACCCCTTTAACTTCACTTTATGAACTTCCCTTGCACTTCCTCACTGTTTTTCTTCTTTCAGGAAACAGCAGTCTAACAGAGTTGGACTACATAATATGATTCATATGTTAAAATACCCCAAAACCCTTTGGGTAGCTAGCAGATTTATCGGTGTTGACATAGGTCAGGTGATACATATCAATATTGTCTGTCAAGCATTGCAGATGTGAGATTAGTATATAACATGCCATCATAATGGAAAGGTCAATGTCCATTTTAGTAGAGAGCTTAAAATCTATACAACGCATCAGTACTGGTGAGCATCCTCTTTCATAATATTTCTTTTGTATTTGCTAGAGTCAATTTAAAAGTCCACCTGGACACGAGTATATATAAAAAATATATTTACACAAGGAGCAGGGTATCGTCACAAACCAATATCCTGAAGAACAGTTTGTGCCGGTGTAATCTTTGTTTAAAATCTGGAGGGAAATGTTCTGTTTCATTTATAAGAAAGGGGGAAGCTGGATTGTTGGGATAAAATAATAAGGGGGGGAAGTAGGTATACAGAATATATGCAGGATATTTTTATGGGGGGGGGAGATTCCCACTTGTACTTGAATTATTTTTTATTCATACCCCGGAAGTGTGATTAATGTAAGCAGTCAAAGGTGATCACATCATCAGTATGAAATTGTCAAATGATGTCTTTCATTTATTTTTTACACTGAGAGCCCAACTTTCCTTGAATTTTCCTCCAAATGTTGTGCATAGTTCTCTCTTTAAACACACATTTTATACTCACAACAACCCTGTGAGGTAGGTTAAGTGAAAGCAGGCTTCATGGTTGACCAGACATTTTAACCTTGGCCTCTCTTTAATGGGTGGACCCATTAAAGTTCATTCTATCCCTCTTCTGTGTGAGAACAAGACCATGTGCATACAGTACGTATATGGTTTTTCCACACAGAATGCTATCAAGTCTTGTCACTCCCTGGGGGACTTGCTGCCTTGCATTCAAAGCATGTAGTGGCAGAGCCGCTCCAGTCTGTGCGTGACTGGATTACTCACAGATTAATGGTTAATCATGGTTAATTAATATTGGACTAATCCAGTATTTACATCGGGGCTGCAATGTTTTTTCCCCAACCCCCTACAACTCCCCCTGAGCGTGATGTAACGTCATCAATTACCATCGTGCCCAGAGGGATTTGTTCCATTGCAATCAAAAGAGATGGCAGCAAGCAGCCCTGCATTGCTAGGAGCTCCTGACTGCGGGTTGCTGGGGTACCTATGGTATACATCTAAAGAACACAAATATTTTTCAAAAGAACAGAGGCCACACTGCAGCCCTTGAACACTGCAAAGGAATCTGCAGGAGTGTGGTTTTCTGAAGTGGGCCCGTGATATGTTCTGGGTCATGATTTGCCTGAATCAAATCAAGTGGGCCTGCTTTGGAAACCAATTTGGCCAAATCCCCATCACCACAACTGCCACTCCTAACATCCACTGTATTGGCTCTTTAAAGGCTTTTCCACAATAGCCTCTCATAGGTGCCAACTCCCTGGGACCCCGGGTGCCTGAGCACCCACAAAATTCTCCATAAAGGGGCAGGGCACCCACATATTTTGGTGCCAGGGCCATGCATGCTGCCTGGCACCCATGGTCTCTGGGCCAAGCTGGCATTCCTGTAGCCTCCATTGAACAACTGTATGTTTTTGAGCTCATTTTTCATTAACATGGCTGGAACATCTATATCTGAAAGACATGGACTATCAAGATCGTAAGTGATTTTTTATTTTTTTGTAAATAAGACTTTTTTAAAGTGAATGCCTTGATGCATTAGCATTGTTTAGGCAGAAATGCAAATAATCGTTTGTGTATAGATTGCTTGTAACTGGGAGGTAGCCATGGTGCATCATATTGTCTGAGAAAGGCTTCAAAATCCACATTTCATTCATTCTATAATACTTTGAGCAAATATTGTTTGTGGGATTTCCAGTGATGAAGACCCTACTTTTGAACCTCAGTTTTTACTTATTCAAATTAGGCATATAAGGATCTGAAATGACTTGTGCCCCACAGCATATCTGGTGACCATATGTCTAGTTATGGCTAATCAGATGTTTGAAACCCAGGTACCTGAGTTCAGATCCAAAACCCTTCAACTACACTACACATTTAAGAAACATTGGAAGCTTCTTTATAGTGGTCCCTCTATGTCAGAGGTTGGAAAACTAGGTCTGGGGGCCGGATGCGGCCCATCGGGCTCATTAATCTGGCCCGTGAACCCTGTGGACCGTGCCACCTGCTTGGTCAGTCCCCGCGCTAAACCAGGGCGGTGCGGAAGCCTCACCACATGGGGACTGATTTCCGCAACCCTGGAGTGGCTTCGGATTGGCCACAGGAAGCTCCTGCAGCCAATCTGAAGCTGCAGATGCCTCTGGGCGATGCCCCTTACTTCCCGCTGAGGTGGCCGCGTATGGCCAAGAACCGAGCAGGAAGAAGCGGCGGTGATGGGGAGGCTGCCCCCGGCACCCAGGCCAGTGGCTTGGGCTCCGTGCCCTGTGGACCCCTGGCCGAGGCAGAGGACGATGACATTGCTGAAGATGAAATGGCGGCGGGGGCTGCGGCATGAGTGTCGGTGGTGGCGGGGGTGTCCTTTCGGGAGGGGAGATGCTTTCAGGAGGGGCGTGCTTTTGGGAGAGGATGGATCCAGCCCCCCACAAGGTCTGAGGGATAGTGAACTGGCCCCCTCCTGAAAATGTTTGCTGACCCCGGCTCTATGTCAATATTTTCATATGAAGATCCTGCTCGATCAGGCCAGTGGTCCACCTAGTCCAACATCCTGGTCTCACAGTGGCCAAACAGATGCCTGTGGAAACCACCAAGCAAGAACCAAGCACAGGCTCACTCTCCCCTCATTCCAGAAACTGGGATTCAGAAGCATTGCTGCCTTCAGCCCTGAAGGAAGAGCACAACCATCATGGCCAGTGGCCTTTGAGAGCTGTCTCCTACATGAATTTCTCTAATCCTATTTTAAAGACATCTAGGTTAGTGTCCATCACTACCTCCTGTGGAATTGTGTTTCTTAGCTTAACTATGAGCTGTATGAAGAAGTATTTTCTTTTATCTGTCCTGAATCTTCCAGACTTGAGGTTTGTTGGATGTCCCCAAATTCTAGTGACGTGATGACTTGCAGTTTCTATGCAGGATTTCAGACAGGGCTTTCTCCCAGCCCTGTCTCAAAATGCTAGATACCTAGGAACTGCTACTCAGCCACTACGATCCTTCCCCTCCTCAAGTTGTTTCGAATGGTTAAGGCTGAAAAAATGTGCTCATTAGTTATCCAGGTACCATGAAGCTTTTTCAGCAGGTTTGTGGCTAGTGCTTGCTCTAGAAGGACAGCTAAGGGGTTAGTTTTATTATCAGTCTGTCTGCGCCATGAAATTAAAATAAATGCACACTATTCCGTTGCTGGAAGAGGTCAGCAGCGACCAGCAAATTATTGCAAAAGATGTATCAAATAAATGAATCGCACAGGAGAGAAATAAGTAGGACATCAGCAACATGAAAATTGCAGTTGCAAATAACAGAATGCAGTTTTAATGTAAAGGTTGGCAGTGTCTGTTCCAAGAGGTAATTCTTGGAATCTGTGTGAAATACAAGGAAAGCTTATCTCTTTGAGAGCAGGAGACTATAAAAATACAATTGTCAGAATGGAAGAAAATTGGAGTTGATTGCCATAGCAACAAAAGAATTACATTGATTAAATATGGCACATAAAATCCTTCTATGCTACATTAATGACAAAGCAATCAAAAGTAAACAAGAGGGGACTAGAATTCACTCTACCACGTTTGGAAATGAGGAAAAGGCACATTTATCTATCCTGATGAGTGAGGTTCGAACAATGCATTACACAGACTTGCTTTGTTTATCTCCCTACCCCCTTCTAAAAAACCTCAATCATTCTGAGCCAGCTTTTGATTCAAAGCAGAGCAAAAACAGAGGATGGGAAGTGACTGCTTAATCCTTTCCCTTTCTTGTCATTTCCCCCTCCAGCTCAAAATCACCTTTCCTGAGCTCCAGGGGGAGAGATGTCAAAGATAGCTGCACTGGCTACTTACATGCTAAGGTCAAGGCTGTTGTGATGATATACAATGCCCTGGACAATTTGGGTTCAGGATATCTTAAAGACCACCTGAACCCTTATATCTCTGCTCATTCACTGAGATAATCCAGAGAAACACTGCCAATTGTCCGCCATGTTACAGAGACCTGACTGACCTCCACTAGTCAGTTGGGTATTATGTATTGCTGGTCCCATTCTGTGAAACACTCTTCCAGCAGAGACATCTCTTGAGGACTTTTAAAAACACTGACAGGCCTATGCAGCAATTTGAAGCTCTGCCCCCCCCCCCCACACAGGCCAGCCATTTTAATCATTGTTTTGTTCTGTTTTAATGACATTACATGTTTTATTGTTGTTCACCACTCTGGCATTGCAGTATATGAATAGTGGTATATAAATACTTTTATAAATAAATAAATACATGGGATACTCTATGCCGTCCCCACCCCCCAATGGGTGAATGAGCAGCTAAGGTTCATTCAGATGTTGTTAGATTTCATCTGGACGGCTACATGTCTCCTACCCCAAAGTGAGGGAAGGTGATTTTGAGCTGGACAATGGATAAAGGGAAAGGGCTCTCAGCCTTTGACCTGCCATCATTCTTCCATCCAGACTCAGTGTAGCAAGGCTGATACTACTTTTAAAAAGTAAACCCATGGAGGGAGGAAACACGGAATTCAGTGTAACATGTAGGATGAGCTTGAGAACAGTTGAAACCACATAGGGGGAAACTGACATTCTGTGATCCCACTGAGATTCTGAGTACAGATTTGTTGACAGCTCCACTTCACAGGCTTCCTTGTAATGTGAAATTGTATCTGGCTGCATTTTGATCAAGATATAATGTACAATATGGGTATATATTCATAGATTTGGTATGGGTACATGTTCCAGAGAAACCCCAATTGGTCAAGGCTGCCCAAATAACATATCCATATGAGGAAGCAGGGATTTTATCCTTGTCATAATATGTGAAGTGTTCCCAGCATTCTAATCATAAATTTTAATTTGTTGTTATACTGAATTCCTCCCCGAGTATTTTTTAAAATTGAGGGGGGGGGGATAGCATATTTTTACTCTTCTCTCTTAACCCAACCAAACAACTCCCTATGGGCCTTTTCAGTTACATTTATGACCACATGCTTTTGGTCTTAATTTTCACATCAGTAAACCCATGATACACAGGTTTGCTAAATTTTGTCTGCTGGTGAAATGGTTAAATGAAATCATGGCCTCATGCCACACTTTTCTACACCCACATAAACCTTCACAGATGTATTAAGCAACCACATGATAATAAATTATTATTATTATTATTATTATTATTATTATTATTTAATTTATATCGCACCCATCTGGCTGGGTTTCCCCGCCACTCTGGGTGGCTTACATATAAAAACACAACAAAACATCAAACATTAAAAAACAAAATATCCTATATAAGCAACAAACAAACCAATAAATCAATAGAAACCAATAATAACACTAATAAACAGCCTACAGTTATACCCAAATTAAAGTAACCGCCAACCCCAACTAAACATTTAACAAACACCAACCTGAGAAAACCAAAACAGGAACCAAAATTAGAATTATTGAACAAATGGGAACTATTCACATTGGTGACTGACATATCCAAATTAAACCAGTTCAGGCTTGCATACTTCATTAATGACTAAACTCACATAAAGTGCCATTTTAAAAAACTGGAGATTAAAATAAAGATGACAGGTCCTTTAATTACATTCACCTTTCTTTCACAAGACAAGACCAAAAAAAGTAAAGAAATAAATTAAGTCTTAAATGCTCCAGGATGACTTGAGGCATATTTAAATTAGAATTGAAAACATCTTCCATTGGGGCAAAGAAAAGGACTATGAACCTGAAAATTCCAATACATGTCTATGGTGGTTGTCTGGGTAACCATGTGCTCTATTTTACATGTCCCAGTCCACTATTTGACAGAATGCTGGAAGACCATCCTCTCTTCGAAAGGCTTCCTGGTCCATCTCCAATTTAAAGATAAAAATATCCGATGAGTAGAGAGCAGCAGGGGCCTTGAAACTGCTCATCAGCACTTAGCATCTTGTCAGCAGACTATGCAGGCACACAGGTCACAGTCTCCCCTGCTATGATTAGATGCATCTCTTTTCCATTTGTTGTAATCTGTGCTTTTTTCTGGGGGGACACAGGGGTACGCATACCCCTAAACATTCTGTGAATCAAAAGGAGAAGAACCTTTTTTTTTACTTTCTTCTCCTTTATCCCCAAATACATTTTTATTGAATTTCTTTGTTATAAAAAATTGCAATTACACATATCCAAATTTTTTATATTTTACAATCCCCCCTCCCTTTGACTTCCCTCATCTTCCCTTTCTGTTTTATTAATTACATGTTATCCTCTGCATGTTGAATAAATATGCATGTTGTTACACTGTCTTTCTCCATGTTCTGGAGAAATCTGCCAATGAGTCCATCTCTTTTTGTTGTTTCTGTAGATACATTGTAAAAGGTTCCCATTCTATTTTAAAGTCAAAGTTTCTTCTCTAGCATGGAGAATCATCAGTTCCGTTGCTACCCCCGATGGCGGCCTCATTTTCTGTCACGGTGTTTCCTGAGTCTCAGGCGGAAGTGAGCATTTCATGTGTGAAGTAGGAGTTGGAATCTAGCATGGTGATTGGTCATTTTCGTTGTTACCACCTCTGATGGCAACTTCATTTCCTTTCCTGGTGATTTTCTTGAGTCAAAATGAAAGTACCCCTAAACATTCTTTCTTTAAGAAAAAAAGCACTGGTTGTAATTATTACTAAGTTTTCATCCACACGAATAAACTAGTGTATGCACCGTAGATAAGTAATATATAGAAAAGATAGATTATGTGGCTGCCAGCTGATAGATTCTTGCAGAGGAGTGAGAGGTTGTTTTAATATTTAGTATTTGAAAAGAGGGTGAAGAATTTCAAAAGGCCATTTGCACACAGCTCTAGCTGCCACAACCCCATTTCCTTTTTTCCATCTCTCTTCTCCCTATCAAAAACAACTAGCTCCTCTGTTTAAACATACTCCTCTGTTCCTCACAGCTCCATATTAACCATTCAGCCTCAACAGTTAACATGTATATTTCAGGCTCCTTGCATCACTTAAAAAAATAATAATAATGCACCAGAAATGAAAAACCTAATGGAAAAGGGGAAAGACCATACAAGCAGGATGATATCAAGGGCCTTTTCACAGTGTTGCAGCTTGGCCCAATTCATATTTTTTCCCTTAAGCATGCAAAAAAATAAAGCACCAGTGCTATAGAGAGAACCAAAGCAAAACTAGGCAGCAGGCAAATTTGTAAACTCCTGTCTCTCTCTCCACCCCGCTTCTCGGTGGGTGGTTAAACGGCTGTTTAAGGCCATTAGCAATATACAGTTTCCAAGGGGTGGGGTGGGGTGGGGGGGATAGGATGGCAGGGGGAAGAAAGTTCTTATCTTCCCCTTCATTAAGAGCCCTTTTTGTATCTGTGTTTATTAGATTATATTTTAATGGGTGAATATGCTCACGAAGGGGAAAAGCAGTTCATCTGAGCTTGTCATTTTGTTAATATGCACTCATGAATATGCACAGGGATGTTCATTAAGCAGCAAAGCAGCAGGCTCACTGAATTTCCATCCTGGGTAGCCAGGTCCAGATGAGCGGCAAGCCATTCACAAAGATCCTATTTTCACAGGCAAATTCCTTCTGCCATTTTCAAGCATGCATATTAGAAAAGGGATTAGAAATTTAGTTTATGGAAATGAAGGCCTCTCCCCTTCTGCCCCCCCCTTCTGCCCACAACATGGGATAAAGATGTCTCTTGGCTTTGTCCTCATATTGCTTTGAGTAGGAGGACTCAGGCTGCAATTTGATGCAGAAGCTCCACTGAGATCAGTGAGCATAAGCATAGGAATCATTCTGTTCTCCACCCGGGAAGAATGGCAGATGAAGTTGATGAACTACATGGAATTGGTGGAAATGACTGGCAGAATCGAGAGTCGGTGGAAGAAGACTGGAAAAAGTTTAAAGATTATTTACGGAATTACTGTAAAATTAATGAATGTTAGGAAAATGTTGGAATGAAGTTATATGACTTTAGTAGAAATGTTATAAGGAATTAAGGATAAATAGATTAATAGAGTATTAAAGGAAAAATAAGGTTAGAATGTGTTAAGATAATTATAAGACTAAAAATAGAGGAAGATGGAAAGGAATTGCTGAAAAAATTAATAGAAGTGGAATACAAAAAGGGAGGTGTGAGGAGGTCGCGGAAACAAGTAAATGAAAGATAAGTTATTGAAAGTATTTGATGTGTTTTAAATTGTGTTTGTTTTGTTTTATTAGTTTAATGTTAGTGTTTTGTTAGTGTAATGTAGTGTTTTTTTGTATTGTATTGTATTGTATTGTATGGTTTTTCTTTTCTGTAGTGCCTAAACTGTTGGAAAAGGTAATAAATATTATTTTTTTAAAAAAGGAACCATTCTGTTCTTGGGACAGGAATAGCTAATGTAATGGTTTTTTTGCCCAATCCTCCAAGGATTGTGAACTGTGCCTTCCCCCAAGGCTCTGGGGGTCCCTATCTGACCCCCCTCTCTCTTGCCGCAAACACACAGCTGATGGTATGACTTATTGCGTTGTCCACAGCCCACCACAATTTGTTTGCTTCAAACAAGCATGAGTAGGAAGCCAGAAATAAACCAAAGAACAAACTTTCTTGAAACAAACATACCACAGGCTGGGTCTGGATGACTCAACAAGCCTTCCTATGGTTTTCTTTGAAAAAGCACAGGCAGGGCCCATCAGAGGCACTGGAGAGGGGCCAGTAAGGCCATGTGGCCTAGGACCTCAAACTCAGAGTGGGGGCTCAGATTGAGGCACTTGTTATTTTTTTGGACATTGGATAAATTTCGCAACTTGCTTTTCAGCTTAGAGATGCAGATTTAAGAAAACAAGATGTGATTTGGAAAAATAATGTTTTTGTTAACTGATAGATTATGCCATATTACACAGTTGAAAATGTTCATAAATATTAATTAAAATATATTATGCTGGCACAAGATTAGGCCATGATGAACATGTGAAGTCAGATCAGATGATTATCTAAACAGACTGCTCATTCTTCTCTCTCCCCCCCACCATGCCTTATTTTGCTTTTGTGTACGGTATTGCAATTTTTATTTTTTATTATGGCTAGTGGCATCAATAGCTGGAAGTGGCCTGGATCTCTCTGGACTTCTGAGAGGGCCTGCACACAGGTGCCATATTGCAACCTATTCCTGAAAGGCAAACTAATGTGGGCTGTAATATGCTCCTGTTTTGTGAGATACCTAGAAAAGCCACAGTAGCAAATGGTCTTGATATGAGCATTTTAGTCTCCTTGATTTTTCTCCTGCCCCCTTCATGCATTTCAACATCCAGTTTGCCTTGCCATTTATCAGCTATGTGAGCATTCTAAGAGGCAGGGCTACATTCAGATCTATTATGTAAATGAAAGTTAAACATGTCTCCTCTCCATTACTAGTTTAATTAAATGTTCTGTTACAGTGCAGTGAGATAACCATTTCCAAGACGCCATAAGCTAGTATGATGTGTGTAATCTTTCAATTACAATTATTCCCAAATGACCCACTTTGTATTTCATTTTGATCCAAAGATATGAGCTTGTGAATTGATCTCTTACCACGAGTGATGGGCAAGTTCCCTTCGCTTGCCTTGTAATTTGCTCGGTTTTCTGGAACCTTTTCAGAGAATCCGTGATGAAAGCTTGGGGTCTCTCTAAGAAACACCAAATCTTGGGGAGATCACGTCTACCTTCTTGGAGGTTGAACTGCCAACAGAAAGGAAGAACCCACTTCCTTATATATAGCCTGGAGACTCCTGCCTTTCTCAACATCTCATGTCTCAGTGGAGACCATAGGAGGCCACAGCATTGCATCCTAAATTACTGGCAATTATGTGCCTCTAATAATTGTTGACTAGGACAAGTCATTCAGGAAAGGACAAACTAAACACTAAAAATAAAATTTAAAACCAATGTGATGCTTTTCTGCCAATGTTTACATGGTCTAATTTCACACTCAGATTATTCCATTGAATAAAGCCAACAAATAGCAAAATTAGTCCTCATCAAAGTTTTGACTCTACAAAAGAAAGAAAGAAAGAAATGTATGCATGTAAAGCATGATTCATGTGAATGTTTAAATGTGACTAAAGCAAACCATAAATTGCTCATAGAAATAAATCTGGCAATATGATCTGTGAACTGGAAAAATCCAATTCATTTTATCCTCATCCTGAATGTCTAAATAAATAGCATCATTTAGTTCCACAATAAATGCTGTAGCTTTTGCTTTCATGATCACTCTCAAACATCCCAATTCCATGAAGAAGAAAGCGGCGAGAGCACACACAACTTTTCTCAATTGTGCCCTGGACAAAGAGAAACACGTTACATAGTATGTTTACCTGGTTCTTTTCTCTGCAGGTTTTAGGTGTGGAAAAAGAAAGAAAGCAGCTTTAGATAGATCTTTCAAGATGTACAGTAATGCCTTCAGAGGCAGTATGCTTTTAAATGCCAACTGCTTGGTATCACAAGGGGAGAGAGGAGTGTTGTTGTGCTCTGGTCCTGCTTTCAGGTTTCTCACAGGCATGTGTAAGGGTGGACTACATCTGTAAGGATGTAAGAAGGATGGACTAGATCAGCGGTTCTCAACCTGTGGGTCCCCAGATGTTGTTGGACTACAATTCCCATTATCCCTAGCTAGCAAGGCCAGAGCTCAGAGATGATGGGAGTTGTAGTCCAACAACATCTGGGGACCCACAGGTTGCGAACCGCGGGACTAGATGGACCATCGGCCTGATCCAGCAGGAGTCTTCCTATGTTCTTATGTGAATGCATTTGCTGGTGCTTGATTTACCTTGTGCAATTTAGAATATGACTATAGTTTGCCATTCCACTGCAACGGGACATCTATACAGCAGCCAATACAGCAAACAGGTAGTCCTTTAAAACAGAAGTGGAGTTGGGAACCTGAGGCTGTCCAGCTGTTTCTGGGATGCAGCTCATGACATCCCTGACCATTGGACTTCTGCCTAGGGCTGATGAGAGCTGCAGTCCAACAACAATTACAGACCCAGAGGTTTCCCATCATGTTCTACAATAATCTGCCATCTTCCAGATTTGCTGTTTTGTATGAAAGCTTTTGGACATGCTCATTTTAATTGCTGTTATTTTAATGGATTCTCCCTCCCAGGTTCACCTTGAATTCATAAAAGTTTAAATTCTGAATTTAACAACTGTACACCAGTGCCAGTGGTCAAAAGTGACAACTTTCAGAGAGGTAGTCATATTGGCATGTTGCAGCAAAACCAGCAAACAACATTTTACTATCTTAATGTCTTAACAAATTGATTCTGGTTCAAGACTCTGTGGGTGTATCTGACGAAGTGGACTCTGATCCAAATAAACTTTTAGTACTGCAAAATATTGTTGGTCTTTAAGGGACCCCAAGCCTCATTATGGTATTGTGTTATTTAAAGTGACACTCAAGAGAAAACCTGCTTATGAATCAGTGTTGTACGAAGTCAAAAGAGTTCATGCCAGCTTTGATGAGTCCTTTTCCAAATGTCTTAATACAATTTCATCCCCAAATCTGACATGTAAATAACAGGTGTTAAGCACCTTCTAATCTAAAAGCTGTTCAGTTGACCCCAAATCCTGTAATTACATCTGAATGGATTGTTACAATTTCGTTATTTGTCTCAAACTTGGCTATAGCAGAAATAGATGGCCCCAGCTCATTTACCCTTTTTAGACATTATTCAGGTCCACCTTGTGTACCTAGAGAAGGCAGAGGAGGACTGTGTCATTGACCCTGTTCTGACACTGTGTACTCCACCGACCCCACCCACTCGATGTTCACATATTCAGTGTGACATCTGCAAAGATGAGCCTATGAGCATTTACCTGAACATGCCTAAGTTCTCCATATGATCAGGTGACCGACTCCTGATCACCTAGTGCCCTGATTGTACAGAGACTAAACACATTTAGATAGATGGATGGATGGAGACACTTCTTTGCAGATGACTGCTCAAATACCAAAGAGGTGGGGACAATGGCAAGTGTAAAATCATGAGTGGAGTTAACAATACAAGGGCACTTTGTATAAGTGGGTAACAGCTGAACAGGTCTCTTGTTCCCTCATTATCCAATTGAAAAATAGATAAGTTTGAGACTATTAAAATAATCATTTCTTACATTATACAGTTTTTGTCCACTTTTAGATAAGATTGTAGTTGCTGCCAAATGCCATTTACATGTATTTGCAGCATAGCTCAATAGTCCATTCCTCTGGGACACATAATATTGAATTGTCCCACATAGGAAGCAAAAAATATGATTCTGAGGGTAATGTAGCAAATCAGCAAAGTGCTGAGTAAATTATTAAAGTTGACAGTTATCCACATTGTCATGGAATAAATTGCAATTTTACAGTCTGCTTCTGAAGTTGCTTCTCCAACCCCCAACTGAGATCTGTGTGAAGAGTTGTGCAAAGGAAGAAGAAAAGAAAGAAGAAAAGAAATAAAACACAGCAAGAGAAAAGAGGCTAATTCTAAATGACTTTCCACAGATCACATCAAGAGCCGGAGAATTGGAAAGAGGTCTCAAATCTTACAGAATCCCATGGGAATGATTGCTCAAATGCAGGAAGAAGAAAGGATGATTGCGCTATTATATTTTATGTGTATTTTTTTATTAAAATTAGCAAAACCACGCAGGCAATAAATAAATCCATTTATTGTCAAAATCAGTTGTGAATCTTGAATGCTATCTGCAAATTTCATTTTGAAGAACTGCACACCAACTAAAAGCATTAACAAAACAGTGCAATCAGATTGCTGGAGAGGCTTACTTATGAAAAAAAAGGCTTTAGAATTATACTTCCATCCTCTTCTGGGAGTAAGAGAATCTATGAGCTGTTATTGAGTTTCCTTCCAGTAATGCCCACTGGGCTTCCAGAGGGCTGGCTACACCTAACAAGTGTATGGGGCTACAAGTATATGGGGCTATGGGGCCTTCAATTCCTCCTCCTGTGCCCCTCGAGCCCCAGAAAATTGGCTTGGTAGGGGGTTATGAGAAGCCACAGAACATTATGGCAGGGAGAGGAGGAGGATTATTCTATATGCCAATGCTTGCAGTGACAGGATATTCACCACAGTGTGCTGTTGAATTCACCCAGAATGTCAACTGCTCTCTTCTGAGTCATAAACCAGATCATGCAAAAAGTTTTCAAATGTTCCACGATAAGGATGGGAAATTGGCCCTGCTAGCTAGGGTTGGTAAGAGGGCTGATGGAAGTTGGAACCCAAGAACATCTGGTGTGCCGCTAGTTCCCCATCCCTCATTTGCTATTTCTAAATGAAAGAATTACAATACTACACAGCTTAAACTGCCTGATTCAAATATAGTGAAAAGAAACATCACAATCAGCAAAACCATTTTCCCTTATGGAGAAAACTCTCATAAGAATTAATAAATGAAATAGCTATCAATTTCATATCAACAATTTCATGTCAGCCTGACCTTAGGGTCCAGGATGCTGAGTCATGATGCTGAGTCATGATCCAGTTTCTGATTCTTAGCCTGATGCTGGTGACTAGGAAGATCACCCATACCAGATCCTACAGCTCCATGGCCCATAGGACCCAAGCCAAGAAGCTGGTGCTGTCACTTAGGTCTGAGGAGCTGTCCAACTCCCAACCTACCTCACTGGTCCAAAAGTGGAGGTTGTACCCCAGACAAAAGACTAGATATTGTTCAATAAGTGCTTGTCTGAATGTGAGTGTGTTGGCCCTTTAAGGACTATAGTTCTCTAGGGGTTGGAACTAAGGAGAGGTGGGATGGAGGCAGAAGTTCTAAGGGTCAAGTCCACCTCAAGCCTTTATCAGAGCATTTTGCTCGTTCTGTAGTGCTGCAACACCACACTTGTCTGGCCCCCTTTGCAGGCAACCCATAAGGCTGCCTCATGATAGTCACTGATATGAAGTTTGTTGGTGGTGCCCCACAACGATCATCTAATAATGGTTGATTCAAAGGTCACTACATTTTTTCTGCTGTTTTTTAAAATTATTATTTAATAAATCTGTAGGTAAAAATAAATCATTTAAAAAAACAAATAGGCCACAGAGGTTGGCCTTTCCTGGGAATGATCTCACATGATTTCAGACAAAAAAAAATGTTTCACCCTGCATGACAAGAGAAGGCAGTACCAATTTCAATAGTCACAAAATGTTGGCCACCAGGAAAAAATCAACACCTTCAGCTTGAATTCCTTTCCGTTTGTGGCTTGAATTCCACAGTGACAGTTTGCTGTAGTCAGTTGACCTCCAACAAGTGGAAGGTGATGGGGAAGGAGAGAGTGTGCTGGTGCCCAATTTTCCCTTCTACATGTTTACTCAAACCACTTATGGATGCCTGGATGCTGCTACTTTGTGCATGCCACTTTGGAAACTGAACTTAAATTCTGAGAGTGGCAATAAAGGTAGATGCCCTTCCCTCTCTTAAGGTATCCCTATTACCCTTTCCTACCCTCCACCATTTTTAACTCCAAGGGGTTTTTTCTCCTTTCTAGCAAGCTACCAGGGAACCTGCAGAGAAATTCTGATAAACTCACTGATATTAGGAAGAACCTTCAGGATATCTCCAAGGAAGCTGTAATTTAATGCATCTCTATAAGGACTTATCACAGTGATGCATCTAACTCAGCCGATGCTAAGAGCATTGATGAAAACAAATGAGCAGCTGAAGCCAAAAACTACCTCCACTGGGAGATGGGATAATTTTTTCATAAAGCCATTATATTCTTTCTTTCTCTTTTTTTTACAGATGGTTCTGCCATTTAAGGCATTCAGCCCTCATTATGAAGGAGAAAATGTTCGTATTAAATGCTTTGCAATTTCCTGACTAGGCTAGTCTTCAAAATACAGTGCAGGGATTTAAAGCAGTGGGGGGGGGGGAGACAAGACTTAAATGCTTATATTTTTTTTAATTAAGAATTTGCATTTCTTCCCCCACCCCCTTGCTGCTGAAGTTACTGTAATTCAGGAGAGAAGCAAGTGGCTGGGGAGGAAACAAGGAGACTATAATGGCTACAATCCTAAATATGCTTGCAAGGGGGGGGGGAGCTTTCCATGGGACATAGTGAGGCTTACCTCTGAGTAAACATGCATAGGGATTGGACTGGCATCAGATAATATCATAGGCAGATAAAAGATGCACAATACATTATCACAAGTGGGTCCTGTAACAGAACATTGTGTAGAGTGTTACTATTACCAACAGTAGCCCTCTTTGTGCAGTCAGAAATATGCATGTAAACAGCAAGTGTGCAGGGAAACCATCACCATTCCCGTGTGCAGTAGTCACAGACACCCCTCCCGCCCCAGCCTCCCCATGTTTAATTCCAAGAAGCGTCCTTGGAATGCAGAATTTCAGGTTGCAGGGAATCATCTAAGTGTACTCAGTATGTGAAGAAGTGTGCATGCACACGAAAGCTTATACCCAGAACAAACTTTGTTGTTGTTGTTGTTGTTTAGTCATTTGGTCGTGTCTGACTCTTTGTGACTCCATGGACCAGAGCACGCCAGGCACTCCTGTCTTCCACCGTCTCCCGCAGTTTGGTCAAACCCATGCTCGTAGCTTTGAGACCACTGCAGAACAAACTTAGTTGGTCTCTAAGGTGCTACTGGACATTTTTTTTATTTATTTCGACTGCGTCAGACCAACACGGCTACCTACCTGTAGCTAAGTGTACTCAGTTGATGTAGTCTCGTTGCTGAGCTCAGTGGAGTGGGAGACCAGCCAACGAGAAGAGTCTCTGAGGTGTACTTGCCTGGAGGCAGAGTCAGTATCTGAAGTCAGATCTAGTCCAAGAGTCAGGCAAACAGCAGTCCACATGGTCAGGGAATCCAATGATTTGGGGATTAAGAGTCCAGATGAGCAGCAAACAGCAAGGTAGAGCAAGGAACTATGAGTTCTTACCAGCATCAGACGGCTGCTGGAAGCTCTGCTTAAGAAGGCTGAAATGAGCTGGTTCTCATCAGTGCTTTCTCCTCTGTGCCCTTGAAAGCTGATCAGCTGCAGGTGGAGTCACTCTGCCGTCTCCCCCTTCAGGCTGCTGTTCAGCAGATGAAGCTGACTCCTGGCCCATGACAGGTGAACACACTTAGAAGTCCTCTTCAGAGCTTCCCATTCAATGCAGGAAAGTTGAGGATGAAGCAGGGAGGAACATGGTGGTGCCAGCATGCACAAAACTGCTGCCCCATCACACTTAATGCCCTTATGCATTCTTCTTTGAACATACAAATAGGGCCACTGAGCAGGAGACAGAGGCGGAGAGGAGAGGCATCAGCAAACATAATGTTGCGTGGTGTGGTGCAAACACAGTGTGGAGCTGATCCAGGGCTCCTGCCAGTGCATTTCACCACACCAGCCTCCCTGCCATGTCACTACTCCCCTTCTATCTCCCAGTAATCACAGAGAAGTGACCAACTGGGGGTCAGGTGAACAGCAATGCCCCACCATGCTGTCCACTACTGCCACTGAGCTTGCTTAGTCCTCACTGAGCTGTTTTTACATTCCTTCCTCAAGAGGTTCACCCCCCCAAAGAGTTTGTTGTACTCTTGCAAACTTGGGGGTTCCCCAAGCCTACTGATAGCTTTCTTTTGTGTGTGGTGTATTTGGGGTGTGGAATTTTGGATACATAAGCAACGACTCAACCTGAACATGAGAAATAGAAGGAATGATAGCTCTGGAATCCAAAGCCCTTGTTCTTGTGTCACCCATTTTGGCTAACCCTTTTAAAAACTTGTTAAGATTCAACTAAAGTGTCACATTCTCAGTTTAGACTAGAACTAAGTCCTCCAGCACAGCAACACCTGCCCTGTGGAACACACTGCCCATTGAATTTAGACATGTTCCAATATAGCACACATTTTATCATATGCTAGAAGACGTTTTTTTAAAAAATTACAGGTTGTCCCAGAACGATAACTTGACTCTTGGGCAGGTCACATACATACATACATACATACATACACACACACACACATACATACACACACATACTTGTTTTATTTTTATTGTTTTATTGTTGTGCATTACTATGGTATTTTGCTATGTTTTAATTGATTGTAAGTATTCCAAATAAATAACCAAGATAGGGAAATGTTTCCAGTTAGATAACGGTAATGCCTGCAGGTGGTCAAACATTAGTTTCTAAATTTTACCACCCAACCCCAAAAACACAGTGCTACACACACAAATTTGACCTTTTCTTTTGGTGCTGCAGAAAAAAGAAATGGTACTCTGGGAAATAAATGGAAACTATTTTGGATATGGATTTCTGAAGATTAGAGCATTTTGAAAGCCTTGCGAAGGTCATCTGAGTCAACATTTGCAAAATTAATCCCCTTTGAGATTAATTCCAATAATTAATGACTTATTTCCCTACGCAGAGTTAATCTCCGTATAGCAAAAAAAGTATACAATTGCTTTTGAAAAGTGAATGTTTATTTTGCAAAAAGTACACAGGTAAGGCGATTATTTCACTGCAAGAAAAATGTGTCTTTGCCCACACACCCAAGAAGACTCGAGACAAGAAAGATGGATAACAGGTCGTAGTTATTAAAATGTAACAACTATAGAATCTGCAATCAGAAAAATTCAACCAAAACCAATGAGGTCTGGTGAAATATACTCAGAGTCGCAAAGTGATTTCATGCTCTTTATTCAGCTCATAGTGGTGAGGAGGAATGAATGAATGTCTCCTCAAAGTATCTGCTTTATATACATTATTTACACAATGGGCTGCACATGATTGGCTAATTCCAGGATTCTACTGTAGGCCAATCAGGTTGTGGATTCACTTCTATCTGGAGCATGATTGGGTGGTTCCTGCTAACCAATCATACTGCTGCATTGTTCTAGGACCAATCAGACTGCTGCATTCTGAATCCTATTGTTCTAGGACCAATCAGACTGCTGCCTTTTGGAGCCTATTGTTCTAGGACCAATCAGACTGCTGCAGTTTGGATCCTATTCAACTCAGTACATAACACCCCTCCCCTCTAAGTTCCAGTCCTGCCCGGAAGGTCGCATTCATAGTCCTCAAGGTACGCCGGTGGCCTACGTGTGCGTTGCGGCCTGGGGTGTTCCCTGGTCCGGGGTTCAGGTTCTGGCTCGTGTTCCAAGGATGGGGCTGTTTGGTCTGGCGCAACCGGCTCGCTCAGTCGTGGTTCTGGTTCCGGTGTCCTTTCGGCCTCGCGGGTCCTCTCTGTATTTACTGATTCTGCCTCTCCTGCTTGCCCCTGCTGCTCTATGGGCCTCACTGCCCCACTGTTCCCTTGGGACTCCTCTGACCTGTCCTCCTCCTCCTGGTTTTCTCCCGGGAATCGTCGCCGTATCTGGTCGCAGTGGCGGCGCCAGCATTGCCCCCCATCTGTTAGCACCTCGTACGACACGGGGCCCGTGACCCTGGTGACTGTGGCAGGTACCCATGCAGGGCCTGCCCCAAAATTCTTTGCGTACACTGGGTCCTGGGCCTCGAAGGTCCGGGGGTTCCTGCCTTCCCCCACCACTACCTCATCCTGAGCTCTATCGGGGTGAAGGCGGTCCAATCTGATTGCAAGGCGCCGACCCATTAGTAGTTCAGCGGGGCTCCGGCCAGTCGTTGAGCTGGGGGTGCTGTGCTGTGCTAGAAGGAATGTGGCAAGGCGGTACTCCCAATCCCCTTGCGTCATGCGGCGAAGGGTGTCCTTGGTGGTCCGCACCATGCGTTCTGCTTGGCCATTGGTGGCAGGGTGGAATGGCGCCGAACGGATGTGGCGGATGGCGTTCTGCACTGTGAAGGTTTGAAATTCTCCTGATGTAAATGCAGTCCCGTTGTCTGAGACGAGAGTGTCAGGGAGCCCGTGGGTTGCAAACAGCCTGCGTAGTACCCGGATGGCTGCGGACGTAGAAGTGGACGGTACCAGTGCGACTTCCAGCCATTTGGTGTAGGAGTCCACCACTATGAAGAATGTTTTCCCCTGAAAGGGGCCAGCGAAGTCCACATGCAGGCGTGACCATGGTGCTCGGGCGGACTCCCAGGACTGGACTGGGGCCCTTGGGGGATCTGGGCGGGATTCCTGGCAGGCCTGGCAGTGTTTGACCCAGGCCTCTATCTCTCCGTCGATCCCCGGCCACCACACATAACTCCTGGCAAGGGCCTTCATTCTTACTACCCCTGGGTGTGTCTCGTGTAGGGCTGTGAGGACCCTTTTGCGGAGGGGCTGGGGAACAACGACCCTGCTTCCCCATAACAGGCACCCCTTGTGGGCTGACAGTTCATGTTTGCGGGTTGTGTAGCCGGCGAATTCTGGCCCGGGGCTGCGGCTGGGCCATCCCCTCCACACCCAGTCCAGGACCCGGGAGATGACCCTATCTTTCTTGGAATGGTGTGCAACTTCTTGTGCCTGAATGGGGCGGTCAGGAAGCAGCTCCAGGCTCATAACCTCTTGTGCAGGTGCTGGGTCGGGGCCTGTTTCCGGTAGTGGTAGCCTGCTGAGGGCGTCTGCATGGCCCATCGCCTTTCCAGGGCGGTGAATCAGTGCATACTGGTAGCTGGCAAGGAAAATTGACCACCTGAGGACGCGAGGAGACAGCACTTGGGGGGTCTGCTTTTCAGGGGCAAACAAGCCAAGCAACGGCTTGTGGTCAGTCACCACGGTGAAGGGCCGCCCGTACAAGAAATCATGGAATTTTTTTACTCCCTTCACGATTGCCAGACCCTCCTTGTCGATTTGCGAGTAGTTCCGCTCGGTTTCGTTGAGTGTCTGGGAAAAGTATGCTACCGGTACCTCTCTTCCATCCGGGAGTTGGTGTCCCAGGACAGCGCCGATGCCATAGGGCGAGGCGTCGCATGCTAGCACCACCGGCAGCCTCTCGTCGAAGTGTGCCAAGACCGAGTTTGAGACAAGCAAGTCCTTGACTGCCTGGAATGCGGCCTCCTGGCGCTGGCCCCACACCCAAGGGGCCCGCTTGTCCAGGAGTCTGTGTAGGGGCTCCGCTACCGCCGCCTTGTGGGGAAGGAAGGAATGGTAAAAGTTCAATAATCCCAAGAAGGCCTGAAGTTCAGTCTTGTTCTTGGGCGCTGGGGCATCACAAATGGCCCGTACCTTGTCCCCAGTCGGGTGAACCCCTTCTGCATCCACCATAAATCCCAGAAAGTCCACTTGAGGCACTCCTAGTAGACATTTTTCCCGCTTCACCTTGAGACCCGCCATCTGGAAACGGTGCAGAACAGTGCGGAGGCGGTCCTCAAACTCCTCTGGTGTGGGCCCGGCAATCAACACATCATCAAAGAAGGGGGTGACACCAGGAATCCCTTTAAGGAGAGAGTCCATTAGATTCTGGAATATGCCTGGTGCCACGCTGACCCCGAATTGCAGCCGCTTTACCCTGAACGCTCCTCTGTGCGTCACAATCGTCTGTGCCTCTGCTGTGGCCTCATCTACTGGCAGCTGTTGATATGCTTGGGCCAAGTCCAGCTTGCCAAAAATTTTCGACCCAGCCAGGGTGGCAAGGACATGGCTGACCACTGGCACTGGGTATGCATGGGCCATGAGGGCCTTGTTTATGGTACATTTGTAGTCTGCGCAGATGCGGACCGAACCATTAGGCTTGACGGGTGTGACGATTGGGGTTTCCCAGGGGGCATTAGGCACCGGCTCCAGCACTCCTTGCTCCACGAGTCGGTCCAATTCCTCGTCTATACGGGGTTTCAGGGCGAATGGGACCCGGCGGGCCTTGAGCCTGACTGGTCGTACTGCGGGGTCAAGCTGTAGAGCAATGGGGGGGCCCGTATACTGTCCCAATTTCCCATCGAAAACCCCCGGAAACTCCTTGCATATGGCGTCCACGTCCACTTGTAAGCTCATGTGGTTCACCCCGGTGATGGCTAGTCCCAGTGGTCCAAACCATGCCAACCCCAGTAAGCTAATGTAGGGGCCCTTGACCACAAGCAAGTCCAGTTGCCGCGTCCGCCCTCGGTATTGCACCCTGAAGGTCCCCACCCCCATTGTGGGGACCTTACGTTTCTGGAAGTCCCGGAGGGTGAATGGGGCCGGCCTGAGTTTGGGACCCCCAGTAGGACACAGTTTCCTTAAGGTCCTTGCCGAGATTATGGATAGAGTTGAACCCGTGTCAAGCTCCATGCGGCATGGGGCCCCCTCTATCTGTACCTCTACATAAATTTTCTCTACGTTGGGGTGGGGCAACTGGTATACCTGGAAGTCTGTGAGCTCCGTCGAGTTGCCTTGGTGCGTTGGGCCCCGGGACCTGGGGCTCTTGGATTGGTCATCTGATGCCTGGCTTCGGGTGGGCCGAGCCCGACACACCCGGGCGATGTGTCCCAATTTTCTGCACTGCCTGCACTCTGCGTTGCGGAAACGGCAGGTCCTCCTCTCGTGACTTTCTCCACAGCTTGCGCAGTTCCCTCCTTCTCGTCGAGGCAGCTGTGGTATGTGGGCTGCTTGAGTGCGCTGCTGTACTCGGTGCACCTCCTCCCTGTCGGATCCCGAGTCGTTGGTGAGGTCTTCGTGGTGGACCCTCGGTTGGGACGGCTGGCTCAGCCGTGCCTCTTGCGTCGACCTCTCAGCAGCTTCCGTTGCCAGGGCCTCCTCCAGAGCGACCTGGAACGTTAGGTTCTTCTTAGCGTAGAGGCGTCGTTGCAGCTTCTCATCCTTCAGGCCACCGACGAGGCGGTCACGAAGCATGTTCTCCAGCTCTGAGAAGTTGCAGAACCGGGCAGCTTGGCGGAGAGAGGTCACAAACCCAGTTATGGTTTCCCCAGGGGCTTGCCGCTTTGCGTAGAAGGCATTTCGACGAGCCACCACTGAGGGCTGTGGCGAAAAGTGCCCCTTCAGCTGTTCCATTATTGTTTTGTATGGAACAGTAGCGACGTCTTCAGGCGCAAGGAGAGCCCGGGCGATTTCAAATGTCTCCTCTCCGCAGACGCTGAAGAATATTGCCCTCTTCTTGGCGTCTTCTTCATCGGTGACCCCTTTGGCTTCTAGGAGGAAGGTGAAACGGGAGGCGTACGCTTCCCAGTCTCCAGATGCTGGGTTGAATGGCGAGAAGCTGCTGTCAGTTGCCATTCTGAGTTCCTTGTGTCCCGGAGCTGAAGCCTGCATACACGGTGCGAGGCAGCGGTGCGGCAGGTGGCGGTGCTGCGGTGCTGTGTGTGGCAGTCAGCTCAGCGGGATCCCACCTTCGTCGCCAGTGAAATATACTCAGAGTCGCAAAGTGATTTCATGCTCTTTATTCAGCTCATAGTGGTGAGGAGGAATGAATGAATGTCTCCTCAAAGTATCTGCTTTATATACATTATTTACACAATGGGCTGCACATGATTGGCTAATTCCAGGATTCTACTGTAGGCCAATCAGGTTGTGGATTCACTTCTATCTGGAGCATGATTGGGTGGTTCCTGCTAACCAATCATACTGCTGCATTGTTCTAGGACCAATCAGACTGCTGCATTCTGAATCCTATTGTTCTAGGACCAATCAGACTGCTGCCTTTTGGAGCCTATTGTTCTAGGACCAATCAGACTGCTGCAGTTTGGATCCTATTCAACTCAGTACATAACACCTGGGCAGTGAGGTAGACTGAAGGGAGGATTTCAACTGGCCCATCTCCTGAACCAGCAAGAAAAATGTCATATTTCCAAAGTGCCTGAGATGTTATGTTGCAGCCTGTAGAGGGGGTTGCTGCTGCTGCTGAGCTCCCCATATTAGCTGAAGTGGCGCTGCTGTTCCCTGGCACTGAGATGGGCAGGGATGCATGATAATGAGGACAGTACTGGGTCCTTACACCAGCCATGTTGTCATACTGTTCCACCTCAACCCAGTCCTAGTGAGCTTCTGTGCTGCCATAGCCAAGACAATGCTACAGCAATGGTGTCCCATTTCATGCACTGTGCTGAAGTGCTCAATTGTTTTCCTACCTTGGGGACGTTTTTCTGGATGCCTTCCTTTTATTTTACACACACACACACACACACACACACACACCAACTTTTCCCCTGACAGGACATTAAAAAGGTAAAGGTAAAGGACCCATGACAGTTAAGTCCAGTCGCTGACGACTCTGGGGGTGTGGCGCTCATCTCGTTTTACAGGCCGAGGGAGCTGGCGTTTGTCCACAGACAGTTTTTCTGGGTTGTGTGGCCAGCATGACTAAGCTGCTTCTGGCGAAACCAGAGCAGCACATGGAAACACCGTTTACCTTCCCGCCAGAGCGGTACCTGTTTATCTACTTGCACTTTGATGTGCTTTCGAACTGCTAGGTTGGCAGGAGCAGGGACCGAGCAACGGGAGCTCACCCCGTCACGGGGATTTGAACCACCGACCTTCTAATCGGCAAGCCCAAGGGGCTCTGTGCTTTAGACCACAGCACCACCTGCATCCCTGACAGGATATTAAAAAAGTAAAGGGACCCCTGACCATTAGGTCCAGTTGTGACCGACTCTGGGGTTGTGGCGCTCATCTTGCTTTATTGGCCGAGGGAGCCGGCGTACACCCCGTATATTAGCTATTTCTAAATGCAATCATAGGGTGGGATTGATCTAATGTGCCCCATCAGTGGAAGCCCTACTGAAGGGCTTCTGCTTATGTAATGGGGGCTCCCCCCTTGCACACACCCCCATGCAAAATTGGTTTGAGGAGGGTTGGGAGAAGCCCCAGAACAGTGTGCAGGGGAAGAGAGAGGGATCATTCCATATAGCAAGCTGCAATGCTTGCACAGACAGAACATTCATAATAGTGTGACACTGAATTCCAACCTAAGTTTCTGGGCACAAATTCAGTGACTAAGGGCATATCCCCTTTCCTGTGAAGTCACTGAAAACCCTTCCATATATTGCTCTATACCAGGCATGGGGAGCCTCCACATGTTGCTGAACTACAACTCCCATCAGCCCCAGCAAACATGGCCAATGGCCAGGGATGATGCAGCTGTAGTTCAGCAACATCTGGGATGCTGAAGGTTCCCCACATCTGCTCCATACAGCATACTATACTTTCAAAGTGGACATTTCCAAATTTGTGTGCTCAGTGTTTTAGATTATTGACTGCAGGCCAGTTCACACTGCTAAAGTCCTCCGTGAGGTTATGTGCACTGATATCACTCCTAGCAGCAGCTCAGCTAGTGAGTGGCAACAGGATTGCAGCCAAAACGGAACCAATCAGAGGGAGGTATCAGCATGAATCCCAAGGGCTGGCAGAAGTGCAAAATTATTAGGAAATAAAGTCTACCATTTATCAAGAAATTCAGATGAAACAATGCTGTATCTCTGAGGAATGAAGATGAGGAAAGCATCGCCAGTGGAATTTCTGACTGCCACATGACTGTTAAAGCGAGAACAGAATTTTAAAAATGGCCCCTCCCTAAATGCACCATTGCATCTTCAGGTGGCAAATCTGAGGAGGGGTCTTTCTGAAAAGTTGGGGAAGGACAGGGAAGATATGGCCAAGGTGCAGGATGCTACTTTTCTTATTCTTCTTAAAACTTATATGCCAGTATCACAGCTGGTGGCAGCAGAGCACCTCTTTGTGTCCACCTGCTGGCAACTATCATTTTCTCTCTCTCAAATGATCCAGGAATTAAGCTGCATTGTCATTTGATATCATTCTGTGGAGGTTTCTCTTGTGGCATTAAATGATGGTGGGATGGAGTGGCGCCACTCACTTGATTGTCTCTGCCATTGCGTTTACACCATGCCAGTCTTGCTGCCACCTCTCCATTCCCCCACTACTTCCTGGTAAGCAGCCATGGAACTCATAAACTTCTGCCAATCTTCTGCAAATCACCCAGAGATCTGCTGTAGCAGTAGATCAAGATCCACATTCTGCCCACCCCTGGCCTAAGTAACTCTTTGGATTACAGCTGTAGTTTTGATTAGCCACCCTTCGTTAGAAAAGGTGCCTGCCACGTTCCTCAGTTTTCTTTCCATTTATTAGGACTTCCTTCTTACAAAACATAACTGTAAGGCTAAATATTACACTGCGTTGGTGGTGCCGAAATAGAACACAAATGTGGTAAAGAAATAACCTTACATGCATTTCTTCTTATAATTCTTCTCATTTCCACTCCTATGGGGATTGCAGCAATCAATGTACTCTTGGAGAATTAAATAGATATTTAGATCTAAAAGTGTCCTTGAAGTTGATACTTAGTACGCAGTACGCAGCACCCATAGATCTTTATATTTTAGTCAATTTTCAGATGCAATCTCTCTTGTTAATAATTGTTTCCAATTTAATTCATTTAATCTTGTCTTCATTTCTCTCTCCCCACCCTCCCCAGTTTAGACCATTCTGAAGTTTTAAAATTACTTATTTGTAAGAAGAGCTGAGGGAATAATTTACAGCTAACAATTTTATAAGTGCATTAAGTTTCCCTTATTGCTTTATAGGATAACTGACAACAAGTACATACTTACTCAAATACCTACAGTGTTTCAGAGCACTCAATAGATCGCTCCCCCCCCCCACTCTACCCCCGTCGAAGCTTTTAAAGCTCTGCATTATTCACACAGAATTCCCTAAAAGAAACTCAATAGCATCTACTTAAGGGCCTCCATATAGAGTAAGTCCATGTTTAACTTCAGCTCTGTATTGGATTCCATGCCTCAGTGGCCAAACAAAAAGGCATCTCATTTACGAAAGAGCCAGATCATTGGTCCATGTCGCTCAGTATTGTCCACATTGACAGGGAATGGCTCTCTAGAGTTTCAAACAGGGGGCATTCCCATTTCTAGTTGGAGACCCCAGAGGTTGTATCTCCAATGCTAGATCCTTGCAGAGTAGTCTGGTTGAAATCAATGAATGTGGCTAACTTAGGTACATTAGTTTCAATGTGTTAGCTCTTAGTAGAACTAACATTGCATGTAATTCCAGGGATTGGATCTGAGCCTTTCTATGCGGGCTTTAAAATTAGACATGGGTTCCAAATTGTTCAAATATTACCAGCAGTTTTGGCTTCTTGTTAGCAGCCCTGATTAAAGCTCAGTAATAAGGGACTAAAACTGCCAGGATCTTCCAAAAGTCTTGGATCAACTGATTAGCATTTTTTTTATTTTTTGTTTTAGAGAAAGTGTGAGAAAGAGAACAGACAACATGGACCCCATCTGCACTACATTGTCACTTTAAGCAGCCATCTCCCCCTCCTCCCCAGATTTCTGGGAGCTGTAGTTTGTTAAGGGTGCTGAGAGTTGCTAGGAGACCCCTATTTTGCTCACAGAGCTACAAATTTCAGAGTGGTTTGACAAAATCAATCCTTTTCCCCAGGGAACTCTGAGAATTGTAGCTCTGTGAGGGAACTAGGGAGTCTCCTAACAACTCTCAGCACCCTTAACAAACTACAGCTCCCATGATTCTTGGAGGAAGCAATGACTATTTATAATATAATGGTGCTGATGGGGATGTCACACAGTGCAAGATGTGTATTGTCTGTGCCCTCTCGTGTCTGAAGCCAGCTAAGAGGTTTATCTCTCTGCCTAACAAATACAGCAGATCCATGTTCTGATGAAGCATGAATTCAACCAGTACCCTTTATCTATGTCTATGATCATCTACTTCCTGCAGATGGAAGAGTGAAATATCAGCTGAACCCAGTAGCTGAAGCTTATACTGTCACCACAGCCTTCTTCAACCTGGTGTCCTCCAGGTGGTTTGGACTCCCATCACCCCTGATCATTGGCCATGCTGACAAGGTTGGTACACAGTACCAAACATCTGGAAGGTACCAGGTTGGGGGAGGCTTTCCAAGACAGTGAGAGATGCTTGCATGTGCTGAAGCACATTGACTAGCTCAGAGCAGTCTGTTAGTTATAGGTGGCTGGACAAGTCACATGATACCATTGCAGCTGCCTATTTGGATGAGTCTGCAGGCACGTCTATGACTAATGCGAACATATGCAAATCTCCAATGAGGTTTCTGCAAATATGCATGACACTTTGAAATTGGCTTCTGCAAACATCCAGCCCTTTAAAACTCAGAGGCTGGAGTGTTTGCTGAAAACCAGCACATGAGAAAAGTCCAAGCATGGGCTTGATTGTGCATACAAACAAAGAGCTGGCAGGAATTCTGCAATATTCAACCAGCTCGGTTCCTAATCAGATTCCCCCGAATAGCTTATATTTGGGGATTTAATAAAGCATGAGGGATTGCAATAGAGAGGAAGGACATTTGAGGGAAGTTTATTTGAATTGTCAGTTTCATTGCAGTTTGTGTGTTTTTCTGATGCCCTTTAAAAGTCAAAGGTATCACAGTGGCAGCAAAACCCATCTTGCCTTATATGGTTGTGAATGCCTGAGTGTCCCTTCAGCTTCTCCAGTCTGGATGGTTTAAAACCCAAAGTGATTTCCAGTTGTGTGTGTTTGTAGGTGTGTTCATGAGCACTTCCTGCTTATGAAGAAAGGCAGCATTGCTTGATCAAAAGCTAGGAATGTATAACTTGCCATTGGAATCAGTGTGCTAATTCACATGTATTTCTTCATTTGAAGGAGGACAACTGTCCTTTCACACCAGAACATAGAGCGCTGCTATGTGAGAATAAAGACCTGTCTAGTCCAGCATTCTGTCCCCACAGTGACAGAGATGCCTATGGGTAGTTAAGAGAGAGCATGGTGGTTTTCCACCACTCACCTGACCTCTCAACAGCTGAGTCACTGCTACTTACAGGGAAAGAGAGTGGAGAGGTTGGCATGGTGCAAATGCACTGGCAGGAATGTCAGGTAAGCTCCACTGGGGCATTTGCACTGTGATGATCCTTTTAAAAGACAGCTGCATTTTAGTTCACATAATGTTTCAGGAAGTGCAAATCAGGCAAGGTCTCATGGAAATGCACACCAGACTCAATTTCCTTCTCTAACCGTTCAGGTTTCAGCTGCTTGTGAGCTTTCTTATTTCCAAATAAATAACCAGATCTCGAGCATACGGCACTATTTTTGCGTTACTAACCTTGTGACTGCTACAATATACATCAAGCGCAGTGGGGTGGGGGGAGAGATCCCACCAAGGAAACTCTTGCACATGTAAAACCTCACAGTTACACTGATGCTGCAGGACTTCCACTTAGAATCGTAGAATGATAGAGTCCAGGCTTCCTCAACCTCAGCCCTCCAGATGTTTTTGGCCTACAACTCCCATGATCCCTAGCTAGCAGGACCAGTAGTCAGGGATGATGGGAATTGTAGTCTCAAAACACCTGGAGGGCTGAGGTTGAGGAAGCCTGGTAGTCCAACCTCTGCTTAAAAGCCTCCAAGGAAGGTTGGTCCACCACCTTCCGAGGGAGTACATTCTACCGGGGCATACCTAGGGATTGGTTAGGTTGGCCCCTGCCAAGGATGTAGGCCCAGGCGGGTCCATAAATGGTGCTTCTCCACTCTGGCTAGGAGCCCATCTGCCTGCATTCCCCAGGCTGTGCTGTTTGGGGCAGCCAGGTGAGGCACACATGCTCCTCTGGTCACCCAGGAGAGGATTCCAGTCATTGGTGTGGGGTGTCACAAAAGCCCTGTGGAGGCCCCTCCCCAGTTGGCCAGCTGCACTATTAGATGTGTTAGCTTCTTGCCAAGGGTGCAAGGGACAGTGCAGGGGCTGCAAGGGACATCTGCTTGCCAAGGGCACAAGGGAACCTAGGTATGCCTTTACATTCCAATGCTGAAGGTTCTTTCTGGAGAGGTTGCTTTGACAGAATTGATGCATCATTCATTGCTAATATATGAAAAGGCAATGAGGATACTCCTGATTTTTGCCACATTTTTTTTAGGACCCCAAAAGGTAAAGGTAAAGGGACCCCTGCCCATTAGGTCCAGTCGTGACTGACTCTCGGGTTGCGGTGCTCATCTCGCTTTATTGGCCGAGAGAGCCAGCGTACAGTTTCCGGGTCATGTGGCCAGCATGACTAAGCCACTTCTGGTGAACCAGAGAAGTGCATGGAAATGCTGTTTACCTTCCCGCCGGAGCAGTACTGATTTATCTACTTGCTTTCGAACTGCTAGGTTGGCAGAAGCAGGGTCCGAACAACGGGAGCTCACCCCGTCGCAGGGATTCGAACCGTTGACCTTCTGATCGGCAAGTCCTAGGCTCTGTGGTTTAACCCACAGTGCCACCTCATTTATTAACAGCTGACTTCAGAGTAGGGAAGCTCATCAGAGGATAATTTATTCTTTGAACTGGATGGCTTCCCTGAATATACATGGGGCTTTATAGTTCTGTATGGATGCAGTGTGCATGCCCCAGTGACTACAGTGAAGAAGCAGGGGTGGATGCCAAAGATTTATGCAAAGACCTTAGTCAGTCTAAGTTTCTGGTCATGGAAAGGGTGAAGAGCAGTCTCATTGACACAACAGAAGACCCACAATGTTCTGAATTTTCAACTTGCTAGGATTCTCTAGTCATTTTATCACTGCAGCATAAGGAGATCTTTTTGAATCTCTGCCAGTGTCAGCACTAATAATGATATTGTTCCAGAAGAACAGCGGTGTTAGCTGGCAGTGGCAAAAAAAGAGGCTGGGAGGATTTCTGTAGCTCTTTCGAAACTCTGCTAAGTGGGTGATTGTGGCAGGAGCTTTTGCAGACAACAGCCTCCTTCATTGGATACAGCAGAATGGACACAGAAGGCAGAAAGTGATTGTATTTTAGTTTTCTTATTTCATTTTTTAAAACACTTGCTTTTTATAGCAGAGAACCGCCATACAATACAAGCTTTTGAGGTCCACCATGTTCAACTGGAAAGCAATAGCAGCAAAATAAATCAGGTTGCTATACTGAACCTACTTACCTGGGAGTAAGCCTGCTGTGTCAATAGACTTTACTTTTCAGTACTGTGCTGAAAGTGTTAAACTTTTAAAATTATATTGCAGGGGGGGAAATACAATTTATATTATGTTGCAATTTATGTCACAGTTCAGCACAATTGTCTAGCTCTGTGGGTTCCCTCCCCTGCCTGACTATTGTAAGTTATATTTGTTGCAATGTTTTGAATTCTTGATTCATCTTTTGAAGTGCTTTACTTTGATTTCATTGCTGTCTTATTTCAGGAGTGGGGAAACCTGGGGTCTCTAGAAGTTGCTGGACTATAGCTCCTATCAGCCCTGGCTATTTGTGTGTGTGTGTGTGTATATACACACACACACATTTCAGATATATACATTTCATTGATTTTACAGTCATTTTGACATTCTAAAACTTGACTTCCTTCCCCATCTTTCTGTGGTTCCTTAAATTTATTTTTAATATCTTCTGCATATCCAAATTAACTTAACTTATTCATTTTGTATCTTCTTCGAACACATAGTCTTATGTAACTGCAGGTTATTACAATAATCCTGCCAGAGTTTTTATCTGTTTACAGTTTGTCTGTAAATATTCAATAAACCATTTCCATTCTTTTATAAAAAGTTTGTTATCTTGATTTCTTATTCTTCTGGTAAGTTTCACCATTTCTGCATATTCCATAAGTTTTTGTATCCATTCATCCTTTGCTGGTTCTTCTTCTTCTTTCCATTTTTGGACGAGTAACATTATTGCAACTGTAGTTGCATGCATGAATAAATTTCTATACCATTTAGTTCATTCTATCTCTATAATTCCCAAAAGTAAAGCTTCTGGGGTTGTTTTTTTTACAAAGGTTATTTTGAACATCCTTTTCCTGGCCATTGTCCATGGTGAATGATTCAAATGGGAGCAGGAGTCCAGCAACAGCTAGAGGGCTACAGGCTCCCCATCCCTGCCACAGAGCAGAGGCTTGACAACCACATGTCAGGAGTGCTCTGATGGTGTTTCCTGCTTGGCAGGGGGTTGGACTCGATGGCCCTTGTGGTCTCTTCCTACTCTATGATTCTATGATTCTATGAATCACAGAACTGTAGAGTTGGAAGGGACCTCAAGGGTCATCTGGAGAAATCCCCTGAAATGCAGGAATCTCAACTAAGAACTAATGCAGATGGTCATCCAACTGCTCAAAGGAAGGAGAGTCCAAAAAGCCCCGAGGGAGTCCATTCCACTGTGGAACAGCTCTTACTGTCAGCACGTTCTTCCTGATGTTCAGCCAGAATCTCCTTTATTGTAATTCATTTGCCACTTCTTGAATTGCCTTTTTTAAATTGTGATTTTCCATTTGGTTTTTTGAAATCAGAATGTCACCTACAATTCTCTTCTGACTGGGCTGATAAACCGAATGAATGAATTTTTAAAAAGACAGGAGTCATATGTCACACATAGCTGAACATAGTTCTCAGTGTTCCCATGCAGGGCAACATATACCTCTGACCTCTTTGATATTACACTAAACTTGTACAATACTGCTGCAATGCGCCTGGCAATTGAAATGCATGACTTTCATGAGTATCAAAGACAATAGATGAGTCAGATGTCTTGGGTCCTCCTCTTTAAGCAAATAAACCTGGGCAAGGCTTGCATTTGCATCTGCAAAGATCACCTGTCAAATGCAAATTAAAATAATAATTATGCTTACAGAGGAGTCAAGTTTTCATTGCTAGATGCAGAAATATCTGTGTGTTTGAAATGCTAAAGGTTTTGTTAGTCCATTCTTTTCATTTGTATTAATTCATCCTTTTCTAATCAGAGTTGTGCTCTCTCTCTGTGAAATCTAGCTAGATTTTCATTCAGCAAGCATAACAGCAAAGCTTGCATACAACCATTCCAATAGAAGCTGATCCAACACTCACATTTTGTAATTTTTCATTTTCTGGGTCAGCCACAGTCAAATGCAATGGTACCTGTTGTTCTTGACATTTGATCTGCGACAGCCCCAGCTGAGAGGTGAGGAAAATCTTCAGCACAGAAGCGCGGCAAGGCCTTCAGGCAGCATTAAGGAAAGGTGCCGATGAGCACTGACAGCGACATTGCAAATCAGAATGGACACACACAAACCAGACAGAATGGCAGCTGGGCAGAATGGAAATCCTCAATGATCTTACAGGTCAGGAGAACTGCAATGTATTACCAGAGCTATGAGAGTAATTTTCCACAGCACCTGTTTTCAATTATAGCTAGTGCTGGAATTATCAATCCCTCGTGTTCAATACAAGAACCACAGAATGCAGAAAATAAGGCTGCAACCTTCTTTCTTAAAGCCACACTTACTAGGGAGTAAGCCTCACTGAATACTGTGGGTATAAAATAAGGTAAAGGACCCCTGGACGGTTAAGTCCAGTAAAAGCCAACTATGGGGTTGCGGTGCTCATATTGCTTTCAGGCCAAGGCAGCTGGTGTTTGTCCGCAGACAGCTTTCTGGATCATGTAGCCAGCATGACTAAACTGCTTCTGGCACAACAGAACAACATGACAGAAACCAGAGTGCACTGAAATGATGTTTACCTTCCTGCTGCAGCAGTACCTATTTATCTACTTGCACTGGTGTGCTTTCGAACTGCTAGGTTGGCAGAAGCTAGGACAGAGCAACGGGAGCTCACTCCATCACAGGGATCTGAACCGCCGACCTTCTGATTCGCAAGACCAAGAGGCTCAGTGATTTAGACCACAGCGCCACTCGCTTCCCATGCTGTGGGACATACTTCTGAGTAAACACCTGCTGAGTTGAACTGTTAAGTATACTGAGTCAACATTTCTGAATAGGGTACCTGACTGAGCCTCTTCGTCATGAGCTTGAGATGTCTAAATGATAGAAAAAACAACTAGTATAGCAAAGACATACTCTGTTCCAAATGCAAACTCACAAAAGCATGAAATGCAAGCACTGGAGGCTATCTATTGCTTTAGCTGCTAAGAATTCAATCAGAGTAATTGGCCTTTAAAACATCCTTCCAGCTAATATGCAAAACCACCCTGGGTGTGAATTCTTTTTCTATCTCCCCTGTTTTCCACCGAAACGTTAACCTCTACATTCTATGATATGAAAGGCACATTCCAGAGCTCACAGGGTTGGCTACTTTACATTGAGAAAACAGCTCCAATATCTCATGGTTTCATATTTCAGCAAAAGAGCTTTGAGACCTCGTCTCTACGGAATTGGACTCATGGGCTGGTTCTCTTCAGCCAATTTTGAAAAACATGGCCTTGAATAAGGCTTCTGCAATTTCAGAACACAGCCCCTTGGTTTATTGAAGGTTTGATAGCTTTAAAATAAACCTGCTTGGGAAGTGGGGAAGTCTTCAGATCTCAGTACAAGCTTGTTATGTTCAGCATAGCAAGCGAACAAGTTGATGCATATAGACATATGCAGGTCTGTACCCACCAACCAACATGCCTGGTCCACCATGCATCTGCCTCTGCCTCCTTCTTGCTGTTTCCAGAAATGCCCATACTACCATATTTGTCTGAAATCTGGCGGGCTTCCTCTGCTCATAAGGAGTTCATCCAATTCTGGGAATGGGACGGGGAATGCATTTGTTGACATTCCCATTACAATCAAAATATAAAAAGAAAGCGGGGGGGGGTGTCTACTTTGCATACAGGCCCCAAACCAATGAGATAGTTCTAAGACATTCTTTTTCCCTGCCTGCAGCTTTGCTGGCTTAACTACCAAAGAGAAAATAAACATTTTAACATGATCTGAGCTGGATTAATGATTCAGTCTTTTTCTCTGTAAGAGAGAAAGATGCTCGGTACAAATAATACAAAGCAGCACTTTTCAAAACACACCAACACACACACTTAGCTTGAATGGGTGGAAAATGGAGTTAGATTTGCAAAGTGCAGGAGTCTGCAAATGAATTGGGAGCAAGGCCTCTTAATATGTCACCCAGACTTTCTGTAGGAGGCAAAGGCGGAGGCAGAAGCAGCATTTTCAGAACTGGCTTTCAGAGCTGATTTTCTAGAACTGTGTGGGAAGCTGGGAGCCTAGTGCTGCTGCTTGATTTGCACAGTTTTCAAAACTGTGGAGGTTCTCAGAGACTGCCTTTGCGCCAGCTACCCCCCGAAAGGGTCATGCACAGAGATTTAACCCAGTAATTTTGGATTTGAAAGTGCTTTACTAAATGTGTTATTTCCTCTGTAGGTAACGTTGGCATAGTGAACCTTGTTCAATCTTTCTCTCTGCATGTGGCACACTGTAATCTCTGTCAAATGGACTAATTTTCAGAAGGTGGGGTTTTTTTTTTTTAGTAAAAGCCTGCTTTTATTTATATGTTTATTTAATATTTATTTATTGCCTTACCCAAACAATCTCAAGGTGATGTACCCATAAAAAAAACCACACACACATACACACCATTATTATTATTATTATTATTATTATTATTGCAAACACACTACTCAATAACAATAATTATATCTACCCACCAGCAGTAATCAATGTAAGTAATGTGTATCAGCTGCAACCTTCAGGCGAAAACAATACCAAATATGTTTATAAAAATGTTCTAACCACAGCTACTTCCTTATTTCTGTTGAAAAGAAGCCTGATGAATATTTCTTGCTAAAACTTAGCCATTAATGTATGGCTAAGTAAGGATATTGTTGCCTGCTAGATATCATTGGACTCTAATTCCCATTAAGTTCTAGGCAGCATGACAATTGGCCAAGATCTCCTTTATTCTATTTATGATCACTTCCTATAAAATATCTCAAAGAGATGTCACAGTAAAAAAAAAAAAAGAAAGGTCAATAAAAATATGTCCAGGCACACATACACACAAAATCAAAAACAATTTCATTCATCAAAACAATTCCAAATTCAGTTACAGATATCAACAGAGATAAAAATCTGAACTGAGATAGGTGCTGAAGAGACAATAGAGATGTTTCCTAACTGATGTGTAATGGGAAGTAGTTCCCAAGGATAGGGGCCACCACACTGAAGACCCAATTCCTATATTATCAGAACAGGTCACCTGATAAGACAGAACCTACAGGAGGCCCTCTTCTGCAGAGCACAGTGATTGATTGGGTATATAAACTGCAATCCAGCAATATTTGGAGGGCCACAGGTTACCAATCCCCAATGCAGAATGAGGAAACCGCAAGTATCTCCTTATCCCTTTTCCTTTATGCTTATGGTATGTAAACCATCTGCCCAGGAACAGTGAAACAGATTTACTGTCAGGACTGTGTCCTACTTCCTTGGAAAGTTATAAAGTGGAAAAAAACTAATAGTATTTTTTAAAGAGAGCTAGAGCGCCAAAACTCTTTTAAGAATTTATACTCTTAATTTTCGCTGAAATAAATGCAGTTTAAGAGTGATTTGTGTTTCTCTTCGATAGCAACTTCTATATGTCACTAGATTCTTTGTTGTTTTTCTGCTGTGGACTAACATAGCAACCCTCCTGGAAATCATATTTTCTAAGGATGCACCTGGGCTAAAGGAAGAATCCTGTTATTCTGGCTAGGATTGGATTTCCTTTGGTACAAAATTGGCTTAAATGATTGAGAAAAGGTGTGTGAACTCAATCAGACCGTTTTGAACCCAAGAAATGACAAATAATAATTTGAGAGGTGTTCAAACACTTCCAGTTCCCAGTGAGCTTGCTTGTTCCTAATCCTCCCCTGGCCTCTTCAATAGTTGTGTTTGCTTTTAAAATGCATCAAAGGTATGTCTGAGGTAAAGCACATCAAACAATGGTAGCCTCTGAAGCCACAGTAAGTGGAAGTGAGAAACAACACAGGCAGCAGTGAGATAATCATTCTGAATAGAGAGAGCCCAAATCTCTAAGGAGGGAAGCCCTGGAGAAGATTCTGTTTACAATTCTGCTCATATTTCTCTCAAGAAAAATGACTGCCATAATTTATAGAAGGAAACTGAAGCCTTGTGTGAACTGCTGTGCCCCATACTTCTTCAGATGGTGTCCAGAAAGCTGCTTTTTCCAGAGGGGATCAAATAAGTCAGGAAAGCATGGGGTGATCACATTGATCTGGTGGTAGGCTTTCTTCTCAAGAGCTCTCCTGGGTTTGAAATGTTAAGATGTGCTCCACTGAGTCACAGCTTCTGATGTGATGAACTTTGTATTCCCTCCTCGCAGTCAGACCCAAGGCATGTTTACCTGGAAGTTAGCCCTCGCTGCTTGAATTCAGTGGTGACTTGCTTCCTAGTAAGTGTTGTAAGGAAGTTTTGAAACTCAATCCTGTGCATACCAGAGTATGAAATATACAGTTAACGCGAGGGAAATGAAAGCATGAATTCAGCTCAGCCTGGTGACCTCCAGTATTTTGGATTACAGTTCCCATCATTCCCAGCCATTGTAGCCAGTGGTGAAGGGTGATGGGAGTTCAAAACATCTGGAAGGAGGCACAATGTGGGGAGAGGATGATTTAGAAGGTGGAACATTTGGGGAGCAGTGCCTTGGATGAAGAGGTTCATAAAGAAATACTTCATATCTTGTGAACTGCCTTGAGACCTGTGGATATAGGGTGGTATATAAATTCAATAGACGAAGCAGAAGCAGAAGCAGAAGCAGAAGCAGAAGAAGCAGAAGAAGAAGAAGAAGAAGAAGAAGAGAAAGAAAAAGAAGAGTTATTTTTCTAGAAAAAAGGTGCCAGAACTCAGCATGAATGCCTCCCTCTTTCTCTTAGAATGGCAATGGCACCCACCTGAGAGGTGCCAAAATTGAGTTCCAGTGAATTCCCCTTGAAGAAAAGCTAACAACAACAACAACAACAACAACAACAACAACAACAACAACAACATATCCTAGTCCCAAGCTCTGTAGAGCTTCCTAGGTTAACAACCAGCACCTCAGATTGATCCTGTCAATGAAGTAGAAACTAGGCTATATTCTACTGCTGAAGTAGGTTTTGTGAATCAAACCTCAGCAAAGACCCTTGCTATCATGCCTTGAACAAGATGCACTTTCTGGACAGTCTTAAAAGCCAGTCCATGGGCAACACATTGCAATAATCTACCCTCAATGTTACTATAGCATGGGCAACTCCAGCTTTTTTGGTCTAGGTAGGACTGTTCGAGCATCCTGAGTTTGTAAAAGGTGTGTCATCCTACAGGGGCTACTTGAGTATCCTAAGTAAGAGCAGGTGGCTGCATTCAGCTGAGAAGCTCGCATGTTGTACATGCCTGCCTAAATTCCAAGACATGAGCCATGATTGTACAAATATAATACCATATGGATGAATAGATGATTCTGACTAATGCTGAACTTTATTATTTACAAACAGAGAAAAATCTACTCTGAAAGAATCAGCCAACAGAGCACTTTCTAGAGTTTGTCTCATGTGGACTGCAAAGAACAACAGCAGTTAAGTCATGCTCCTAATTTTCTCTTACCAAATAAGCCTTCAGCTCACAGAGTCCGGTTGTCCTTTAGGCTATAGTGGCTTTGTATGCCCAGAAATTTTCCATCTTGTGGAACTTCAGTAAATGGTAGTTAGATTGAGTTCATTACTGGAAGTCTAGACTTGGTTAATCATCATGATAATTTAAGCTGAAATGTGAGCTTCCTAAGAAATATGATTTTCTTTAGCATAATAGCTGAAGTATGTATTCAGTTAAAAGAATACTAACCGTGGGCTAAATGAACATAAGTTCTGAATTGCATTACAGCTGCATGAAATCACTCATCTCATTCCTATGGATATTTACAGTGCTTGAAATGGGGTTGGTGGGATTCCATTAGAGACGGAACGATCTTGTCAATCTCGGTTCTCTACGTTTCTCTGTTTTCCAGTCTTGAAAACAGTCCCCCCCAGTGGCGTAGCGTGGGGGGTGCAGGGGGGGCCGGCCGCACCGGGCGCAACATCTGGGGGTTAGGGTTAGGGGTAGGGTTAGGGGGCGCAAATCCAGGGTTAGGGGGCGCAAATTACTTGTCTTGCCCCGGGTGCTGACAACCCACGCTACGCCACTGGTCCCCCCCCCCGTTTCTGTAAGAATTTGCAATTTTTTAAAAAATATCATGAAACTTCATCAGTGTTGTAGTGCCACTTTTCCCTAATAAACACTTTCTCATAGTTTTGGAAAGAGAGAATTTGATAGCTACACTTTGAAATGCAAACTGGATTGAATTTCTCCCCCATCCCTAGATTCCATCCCACTTCTTTTTAGACAGACATAATTAGGACCCCCCCCCCCATCATTTCCTTCAAAACCACCTTCTTCTTTTCCATTCACCCCTTTAGGAATTGGACATTTCCAAGGACCAGTAGAATGGTGTTGAGAATATGCAGGCAGCCATGAAATGATTTGAAATTCAGTGCAGATCTAAAGCACCATTGTGCTGAGAACTATAATCAATCAATCAATCAATCAATCAATCAATCAAACCATTACTTTTGTGCAAGATCGAATGATTTATTCAATCACATGACTTAATAATATAATATAAAGAGTTGAATCCTATACTGGCATTTCACTCATGCTACAGACTTTCTCTTGAATTACGGTACTTCCTCCTTCTCCTCCCCACAGCCCCCCTTAGAACATCAAAATCTTGGAGACACCTTCTGGACCACATTTAATGAGAGGCAAGGAAAAGAGGTCCAACTGCACATGTGAAATACCATTTGTGCATCATTGGATACGACCCAATGCATCTTAATATCAAAGAGCTAATATGAAATATTTTTATATTAAACCTGCTATACTGTATATGCAAGACATATTTTAGTTGCTTTGAATCTGGTAGGGAAGAGCAAGCTAAAACAAAAACAAAAATAATGCAGATTAGAATGAATTGATGTTATTAGGATTTGGAGTTTAACTGTAAACATGAGTTGACAGTTTTCTTTAGGACTAACTATACTGCAAAGAGTTTTGTTGAAGTTCAGGTGCATATAGTTACTTTATATGCATTGAATTTTTGTTTCTTTTTTAAAAATGGGTTTCCTCCATGTATTCCATAAAGCATAGCTTCTAGATAACATTTCTACTTAGAATTGTATCTTGCCTCTGTTCCTGTCAAGTGACTTCACAAAGATCCTCTGCCAAACCCGCCACATATATGCAAAGGAATGTTACCGAGTATATCTGTAATTGTATGGATAGGAAGGTGACTCCCTGGGGTGCTGTTAGAAGGCTCATTGCAGAATATCTTTACCATTTGAGAAAATGTGACATTCATCTGCAAATTTCCAATATTAAACCAACCAAAAATAAGAAAGAAGGGATGATAGAAAACCAATTAGAAAGTTTCTATTATTTAATGCTGCTCTAACACAATCTCATAATGACACAACACATCATTGATGAAAATATATGAACTCCTAGCATCAACCTTTTCCCTCCTGCTCTCACCTGCTTCTAAAACTGCAATTAACTGGTGCTCCTGACATTTATTATTTTGTTAGACAAGACCTTTCAAACTAGCTACTGTGACAAGACTGTTGTCAGTTCAACAGGAAGCAGAAGCTAAATATAGTTCTATATAATAAGGCATTGATTTCAAGAAAATCCTCATATTCCAAATAATCCATTTCTCTGATCTCAGACGATGTTTGTATCCTCCATTTCTCATGCAGCTAAAAGCTTTTGTGTTTTGGCTCTTGGGAGAACTCTGTGGAATATTCTTGAATTTCAGTAATCAATGTTATAGTGAAATGTTTAATGTGGCAGAACGACAGATTCCTAGAACAAACAAAACATGATGCTCATCTTTCCAAGCGCTCCTATTGTTTTGTTGCACTTTGATGCCTACTTTTGTTTCAAATATCAGTGCCATTTTCTTTCTTTCTTTGCCTTTCCCCACAAAATCCTCAGTCACAGTTGCTCAGCTTGCTGGTATGATGATGCTGGTGGTTGTGAATAAAAACACCTGTTTACATGGATGCATATGATCATATATAAAATTATAATTGTCATATTACAGTATCATAATAAATTGTAGGTTCTCTTGAAACTTATTATCCTAGAATATAATCAACAATACCCAGAGTTCCAAAATTCTATTTGATTGTCCATTATTTTCTCTTCTGTAATGTGCAAGTTTTGCTAATGTTACAATATCCCAGATTCTTTCAAACTATTCTGAGATTGGAGCGACTGTACATCCCCTATGTTCTTTTAAAATGCTTATTTTTGCAGCAGATAATAAGTTTAGTAGTTTCCAATTCCTCCTCTAAAGCGATACCCTAAAAAAGTACCCTAATAATAATATGTTGATCTTATTTGGTAATTGATAGCCAGTTAATTCTGAAAATAAGATTGTGGATTGTAGTCCAGTGGCCCAGGTAGCTGTTTTATTTGACTGGCTTTGGCTACTCATTTCATTTTGTCTCCAAGCATCTGTACTTTAGCATTGTGACAGCCTCATGTAGTCACTGACAAAGCCATGCACACTGCCACAGTCAGGGCAAATGTGTTTGCAACAAAAAATGGCATACTTTTCAAAATGCATGAAACAAAAGGTGATAAGAATGCTAAGCATGCGTAGGGTTTGCTCAGTCCTAGAAACAAAGTATTACAACTCATGCATTCCCAAGTACCATAATTCAAACAGTAAGCAATAAGAGTCATATATTTTGTATGGTATATGAAATTGTTTTGCAAGGAAAGGTATTTCATTTGGGTCTTAAAATTATTATTATTTTATGAACATTTTCCTGCCAATGGATGTTAGAACAGTGTACAAGACGGGAAAGTGGGGAGAATCACTGAATATATCCTTAAGGATTATTTTTGCAATTATGGTGGGTTTCCATCACAGTCATGGCAAATCCTTCCCTTTCCTTCCATTCTTATAATGACTTTGAAGGGAGGGCTATAGTAGAAGGCTGGGAGAACAATAAAAGTATTTTGAGATTTACAATCTAATAGTAGGAGATACTCTGGTGATCAATAAACATAAAGAAATGGAGGTAGAAGAGCTCAGATCTCAATATTGTTTAATCTCCTATTAAAAGAATGTGTTGCATTTTGCTTATCATTCTCTTGCAGTTAACTATCCATTGCCAACCAAAGTCTGCAGAGCAATTATGTTTAAAGCAGATGCTAATATGACCCCAAGTGAGCAACCCAACTTCATTCAATATAGGATTTATTATGATGATTATGACACACACAGGTCCACTGCCTTGTTTAGCTGTTACTTCCCTTATAGGCTTATATAACACAGGAGGTATTCACTTGCTTTCTGCAGTCCATTCAGAAAATGGGCTCTTCTCTACCTGTTTAAATTAAACCCAGTCTTTCCTAGCTTATTGAGGTTGAGTTTAATGACTCCAGCTCATTCTGAAGCAAAATATATCGTATCAGCAGTTCCTATTTTATATGTAAGGCCAATTGCATATAAGAGAGAGATTATGAAACTAGCTGAAGAGTGATCTGATTCAACCTATTGGACCTGTGACATTCGCTCATTCCATGATGATATCCAACTTCATCAGTATCAAGCGACTGCTTCATCATAGGCTGACAATGCAGGGTGTTAGCATGGTTTAACACAGTAAGCTATCTGCATATTCCTTCTTGGAGGTTAGTGTTGGGACATCTCAATGGAAGCTGAAGAGCCTGGCCAATTTCATGCTCAGCTATGGAGGTTGATGAGCTGTCTGGACAAACCACTATTTCTCAACCTAAGCTTCCTCACACAGTGAGGGTAGAATGATACAATATTTTATTTTATCCTACTTTACCCCTTCACAAAAGAGCTGCTCAAAACAGCTCACAAATAAGAAACAAACCAAGAAAATGCAAACACAAAAAAATCCAAGTAAAAACAGCAGCAATGCAAAAACACAAATAATAGCCCCATCAATCAAAATGTTGAGTAGCAACAGATTCAGAAGCATGTTTAAAAAGGAAAGCTGCTGATTGCTGGGAGACCACAAATAAAGACCAAGCCCTGAATGCCTTCAATAAAGAGCAGAATACATGATGAGATAAATTAATAGATGTGTCAAGGAGGCTAGACTGGGGGTTAGCATTCTGCAATCTCATTTCATATGCAGTCTTGAACATCAGCAGAAGTAGACACATGTTCTGTATGTGCATTTACCTGTACAAAACTGGCAGATCCCTGTGTTTTGCTACCTTTCCTTTCTGAAGTCACCCAAGCCCCTGGGAACATTTTCAAATAAACCCATTGCTATTGTTATTCTTTAATAATGGGCTACTCTAAGAATAGACCTGTAAAGAAAAACAAAACAATTATCACATCTGCAAGCAGTTCTCTTAAGATTGGCACAATGACACATCCATCTGCTTGGCGATTAAGGAATTTCACTGTTGGACTATAACGTCTGAGGGGGAGATGTGCAGGCTGCTTTTCAATCCCGGATCTGTGAAAAAGAAAAGTAGTCATATAACGAAAAATGAAAAACATAAACAGAAGTCCCAGCCTTGTTCTCCTGTTTTGTGCTCGATGTCCTGTGGCAGTTCCTTGTAAAGGCAGCAATTAGTGTTCCTGCTAATTACGGTGCTTGCATATTGCAGAGAAACTAGCACCTACTTATCAGTTTGCAAGGGGCTACTGTAGATTTACAGTTGGGTTTGCATTTGTAACTTTTGTTGCAGGAAAGACATACTACTGATTCACAGAGTTGGTTTCTTTCTTTCTGTCATCTCCTGTCAACAGTTTCTTACTACCTTGCTTCTTGGCTTGGGGGGGGGGTGTAGAGAAGAGAGGGGAAGACAGTACTCACTGACAAAGAATACCACCAGTTCTTTTTTTGCGGATGAGAACTATACAAGCAAAGGCTTTCCCCACAGTCCTCAGCAGAGAGACTCCATGGTAATTACAGATAGGTAGCCGTGTTGGTCTGCCATGGTCAAAACAAAATAAAAAAATTCCTTCCAGTAGCACCTTAAAGACCAACTGAGTTAGTTCTAGGTATGAGCTTTCGTGTGCATGCACACTTCTTCAGATACACTGTGTATCTGAAGAAGTGTGCATGCACACGAAAGCTCATACCTAGAACTAACTCAGTTGGTCTTTAAGGTGCTACTGGAAGGAATTTTTTTATTTTGTTTTGTCCATGGTAATTGTTATAGTCATGGCAGTCACCTTCGTTCTTGTAAAGGGAGTCACGCATGTCTTTTAGCACAGATTCTGTTTCCCAACGCTGCAAGAGAAGGCCATGGAAATGTGTCATGAGGAAGGAGCATTTCTGTTCTGGATTCCGTCCTGTCCTGCAGCTTTCCCACATGCCTGAGAGTTGATGGTGTTCTTCAGTGAGGGAGGGACATCCAGCTCTTCCAAGACAAGCAGAGTCTGGATGCTGTCAATTGCTGTGTCAAAGACCATGTTTTCCCATGACTACAATTCTCAATAGTGCTCTGTCCATCTGCTTGCTGCAATCTGTGATGATCTCTCCAGACACGGTTTTCAGCAGTGCAGGTTTTTCGGCCGTTGGTCCATTTTGCCAATGTTATAAGCAGCAATTTGCATGCTCTGACACAGCTTTAGCCAGTAGTCACTGGCACATTGTCTGGCAATCTGCTGGGCATTGTTCCTCGCCTTTCTCAGTGCAGCAAGTATCTTACTGCAGGGCGCATGTTTGTGGTTCACAAGAGCCTTGTGCTTTGCGACAATAACAGGCTTGATGTCCTTAATGTCAGCCCACTTTTGTCTTGTATGCTTCCTTTCGGCAACTCCTGCAGCCAAGCTGGTGCCAAATGTACTGTTTTGCTTTCCTTTGGAACACATCAGGGAGGCAGGGGGCCTGGGGGGGGGGAGTTCATCTGGGCAGGCCAGGACTTCCATATACACTGCCCAGGCTTGCACCCCAGAGAGGTCACCTCAGTGCTTCTAATGCAGCGAAAACAACACAGGAGGTAGCAGTTATGAGTTAGAAATTCAACTTGATTGGCAGAAGGTTGCCTTAATCAGTAGGAGAGATCACTGGTCAGCTACTCCCCTCCTTAAGCCAGTCAGCCCCCAGTCAATAGGGTGCTGACCCTCCACTGTCTGTATGCTTCAAAATATGAAGCACCTCATTTATTTATTTTACCAGAAATCACTACACACACACCATCTTTACAATATGATTACAAATGGTTTTTGGCACTTTTTTCACCCTCAGCGAGGACAACCCAGGCAACTCTTGCCATTGCATTGTGATATACACAGCAGTAAACGGCTGAGCCAATTGATTTAATGCCAAAGTGAAATTGTTTATAGAGCTTGCAACTCAATGAAGCAGAGGTGCTTCCTATTACTAAACATGATTTTCAAAGTGCTTGCTATTTAAACTTCCTTTTGAACACAAGGGCCAGACAAAGGAATTAAAGGAGCATTTTGAGTGTGTGCAAAAATGCTCTCCAGGTATAGAAGCATTTTCAATACAACTGATGGGAGATAAGCCTGCAAAGTTGCAATATGACAATCTGATTTCTGTTAGCCTCTTGTTCACATCCAAAGGATTTTAGCTCAATATATCCACCCTTCTATCCCCTGGCACCTTTTTAAATCTTCCAGTTGGTAGGGAAAATATCACCCAGAATCCTTGGGTAGTATTTAATTAAGGTTTAGTCAATGTATACCCATTGAAGTTAATGAAGATGACTAGGTTAGGTCCACTAATTTCAATTGGCCTACTCTGCGCAAAACTTAGTTGAATGTCATCTCTTCAGGATCTGCACAGGTTGCAGGAATGTTTCTGAGTACAAAGCAAATACATTCATTGTTTGGGACTGAGATACCTGAAGGAATGTATACCTCTACACCAGGTACCACATCAACCCTCATCACCAAAGTAAAGTATAAATATTTGGTCATCTGACCCACTACTAGAGTGGTTTGCTTTCACCTCCTTGTTGTTCTTCATTGGTGATTTAGATCACAACCACACCAGACATGTAAAGCATTCTTACATCACTTTAACCGTAACAGAGACTCCTGGGAATTGTAGTTTGCAGAGGGGGCTGACTCCACAGGTCTACATGCCAAGTGCCCTTAACAAACTACAGTTTGTTATATATGCTTTGAAAATTTTCTTTTGTTGTTGTTGCTTTTTTCTTTTTTCTTTCTCTGAAATTTTTGAAACTTCTAATAAATATCATTTAAAAAACAACAACAAACTACAGTTCCCAGGATTATTTGAAGGAAGCCATGAGAGTGAGGTTTGGATGTGACCTTTGTCTACACAGCACAAGTGCTTATGATTCAGGCTATTGGTAGAAATGGGGGGGGTGGGGGAGTTCTGCTTTGAAAGGAAGACAATTTTCAGCAGTGACTATTCCCCCATATTTCTATAGAAGGCAGTAGTGCAGGGAGCTGAATGATTCAGTTTTCACCTGTATTATCTGGTCCCAAGATCCCAACAGAGACTCTTGTCATACTCAGTGGAGCATCTAATATTTGCTATCCAGTCATGACAATGCCAGAGATAGAAATTCTGAGAAGCTTTGACCTCTCGGGAGCCCTAGTCAGTGAGCTGCTGTCCAACAAGCGGCAGTAATGTGGAATAAATCACACAGACCTGGCTTTACCAACAGTGGCTTATTTGGATAGACAGAGACATTGAAGAAATGAGGCATGATGTTGTTAAATGGATGAGTCAACATGGCTTTGAGTAAGTACAGCATGAGTTTCCACCCCACCCCTCCACCCTGCTGAACGAAGACATGGCTTTAGTTTTACTCAGAAACTTCTTTGGAGTCATGAATGGCAAAAACAGCTAGAGCAAGACGGAGGCTGACTTTCTTTTGCTTCACTTTCCATTTGAGGTTTGACTCCACAGAAAGGCCTCATATGGTCTGTCTCCATAGTGTCCTACCGTAGAATAAACTCATCTAAGTTGAAGAAAGCAAGTGTTAGTCATGCTGCGGATGAAATCTCAAAATGGACAAATGCAGATCATTCAGGCCAGACCGACTATACAGGAAGACAAAGGCATTGAGCTTGCAGGTGCTTATCAGAAGAGACACTTTTGATGCTGAGGGCTAGTTTCAGGATCAAGATGCTGTATATAGCACATGATCCTGAACCAATGGGATGCAATGAGTGCCTGTAATTTTTCTTCTCAACACCAACACCCATGTCCTTAAAGAAAGAATATCATTCTCCAGGCAGGTCATATATTAACCAGGAGAATAAGGGTGAGGACATGTAGGTGATGCCTATAATGTGGACTTGAATGGCAGTGTAAGCACATTTGAAAATAAAGCCAAATGCTATCTGAACATAGAGGGATGGAGAACCTGTGGTCCTCCAAATGTTACTGAATTCCAACCTCCATCAGCCGCAGACAACTTGTCCAGTGTTCAGGGATAGTGGGAATTGTAGGGCCACAGCTGCCCATTCCATGCATTTTAAAAAAGCAGTCATTCCTTCTCTTTCCATCTCATCATTAATGACAGGTAGGAATGACCCTTACCTGATAATAAAGTCCTCTTAGCTGGTTAGTAGTGTGGGTGTACACTACAATCTTATGCCAATCTACTCAGAAGTAAGGTCCACTGAGTTCATTGGCATGTACTTCTGGTAAGTGTAGCCTTAGCCAATAAAGTAAATCATTATATTTGCACATGTTCAAAAAGAGAGGGATGGTGATTAGATTTGGTTTCATCACAGCACACATAATTTCAAATGAAACCTTCTCTCTTCTCTCCCATGAAGATGGTTCTTTCCACTTGAAGTTCTTAATAAACACTTTAAAGAAATCAGGTACCCAATCAATTAGGTTGCCTTTTTAGCTGATCAAATGTTTTTAATCTGCTTCTTCTAACTGATGGGCCAATTACATGTTGCAGCCTTATTGGTAGAACAAAATTACATCATGTCAGAGCATCACATTGCCAGTTTCCCACCTTCATTAATAACTCTGTTCCGGTGACCATGTAAGTCAGAGAGATAATGCCTGGGTGCACTAGCTCTGTCCCCTGTTGCTCTCTCTGTGTTCAATGTTGGTTGTCTGCAGGGTGTAAGCCTCCTGTACTTGTGGAGGTTTTCAAACCTTTTGAAACTGTTGAAAATCAGGTTTCCAAACTGTGTGTGGAACCTTTTACAAGTACAGAAAACTTTCCTGTTGTAGTCACCCTTGAACATCAGGAGAGAAATGGAGATGGGTTGGTGGAGTTTGCACACTCATTCATGCTCTACCCCCCCCCATTCCCTTAAGCCCAATTATGAATACCTGACTAGGGCTATTGGCTTTGATGTGCAGGGGCAGAGGCAGAACACAGTGCCATCACATTACATATACAGTGGAACCTTGATTCTCGAACTTAATCCATTCCTGAAGTCCGTTCGACTCCCAAAACCATTCAAACCCAAGGTGCAGCTTCCGATTGGCTGCAGGAGCTTCCCGTACTCAAGCGGAAGCCACATTGGATGTTCGGGTTCTGAAAAACATTCGAAAACCAGAACACTTACTTCCCGGTTTTTGGCGTTCAGGAGCTGATTTGTTCGTCAACTAAGCTATTCAAGAACCAAGGTTCCACTGTATTATTTTACTGAACTTTGCAAAGGGGAAAACAAAGGTGCCAATACAGATCTGGTAAGAACTTGGGAGCAGCTATACATCCTCTGCAACATCTAGACATATCTACAGAGCTCATGATTCATTGTATGTAAGATTCATTCAGGATACAGGGAGGGTTTGATCAATAGGATTGACCTCAATTTTCTTATCACTTTCAGAGTTTGGTATTCACTTTCAACATGCACTGGGCTGATGCAACACACAGCTACAGCTAGGATTACAAAGCATCACAAGGTAACACTGATTTTTCTTTCCTCTTTGCACCTTGCTGACCAGTGTTGTACTAATATTTGTCAGCCTGTTTGCTCCCAATCAGCAACGCTTGATGTGCCATTTCCTGTGAAAAGGTCTCGGCCATTTCAGTTTTATTGCTCAGCTACAGTCATTCTAAAACAAAGGGGCATTAAGAGAGAGTCCCTTTTATTACACTTTCTCCTGCTGGCGCTTTTTGACTCTTTGCCAAGAAAGTGAGGGCAATTTCTCTCTGGCCATAAAAGACAATTCACAAAATTAGTTAGTTATGCTGTAATGAGAGAGTGATTCCTTTTAGCCAAGATCAAAGGAAATTTGGAATGGAAACAAACATAGAAAGTACCAAATGGTAAAATTAAGCTGCTTAATTTCAACATGCAATATAAGGTTTCATTATTTCTACTGTGGAACATTCCTCGTTATTATTGCTTATTAGTTATGCAAAACTCCCAGGCTTCCATCCCAGATACACTTCCCTGGGAGAAAGCCCTACTGAATGCAATAATACTTGCTTCTCGGGAAACATGCATGGGGATTGTGTTGTCAATATGTACAGTCTGTTGCTGTGATAGAGCCATTCCAAGAATCTGCTAGGTGGAAGAGAAGAACGGACAAGAAAGAGACAATATAAGAAGGCAAAATATTAAGTCTGTTGAGCTAGGATTGGCTGGTATAAGAGACTTTGATCAAGCCTGGTTTTCTTGACTGCCATAAGGACCTAGCTAATTGTATGATTATAATAAAATGATTCCCAACCCCACTGCTCAATGCCTATAGACAAAAAATTGTGCTGATCATTCATCTAGTTAGTTAGTCCAAAACCTGCACTTCACCCGTCTCCTCTGTATAGTGGTCCAAGCACTTTTGAACTTTCTCTGCTTTTTTGTAACATGCACAAACCATCTGGAACGTCATTTTCTTTCTCTGCAGGTAGTAACCATCTGGAGCTACTGTGAAGAGGGATGCAGCCCTATAGTCTGCATGTGGGGGTCTATAGATACTCCTCTGAGCATCAGGACATGATGATTCCTGTTAAAGCAGTATTAATTTATTGCCACATAACCTCTCGTGGGGTGGGGTGGGGTGGGGAATCAAGTGGGTCAGTTTTAAGAACAGAAGGCTAAAGGAAAGTATTCTTCTTCAGGGTTATGTTACCATCCAGTGTGTCTTCACACAGAAATATGCAGCAGCTGATTTTACAAGGCATCGTTGTCTCATCAAAGCTGTGTTCCTTTGTTGTTGTTGTTGTTGTTGGATTCCTGAGTGTTAATTGAACATTTAATTTATTGGTAGTAATTACATACACTCTGAATTTCTCCTTCCTTGTATTTGCTTCCTAAAGCCTCTGGAATGCAAATAAAGACTTTATTTACTTAGCATTCAGCCTCTCCTTGGAAGATGGCTATGCTCTGAAAAACGAGAACAACATTTTCTGGTGTTTAAAATGGGCCTTCAGAAGGATCAAAATTCCCTTCATCACCCCTAGATAGCAGCCACTATATTATTGTAAAGATGGAAACTAGAAGACAGTCTGGCAATGCTGTATCTCCTTGCTTCACCTTGAAGCTACTAGATGTGGTGAGCAGGTCAACCCTATAAATAGCCATGTGCTCCACTGAACACAATGGGATTTGCTCCTAGGTAAATGTGTGTAGCACATATGTTATGTGGTTGACCAGTGAATATTCAATAGCCTTCTCTATGTTCAAATAAGCTGTGACTAAATGGGCAGGACTTCTAGGTCTGTATTTTGTTTTGTTTTGTGGTGGTGAATAGCCCCTTGTGTTATCTATGATGACAAGTCCCTTACAACCATTTGCTTTAAAAGGACAAAAGCATATTGCTTGGCACTCTACCTTTAAAAATGAATAGTATAGGAAAGTTTTGAAGTGTTCAAGAAAAAGTGCACCTATAAAATGTGAAATGCATCATTAACCTATTATTAATTATTCCTTTCAAACAGTGTTGAGAAGTTACCTGGTGGGAGAGGGTTTCCTTTCTGCCCTGACATAATTGCCCCAAACTAATCATTGTCCCTGTACTAAGAACCAAAGTCAATCTGGACAGTACAAATGGTCTGATTCAGTATAAGGCAGCTCCCTAGGTTCCTGTTATCTACATATCACAAACCTCCTTAAAAAGTCTGTATCAGGAAAGAAGTTCAGCTTTCTTTTTTAAACTATCCAATATCCATTGTCAAATCCAGCAGTGTGGCAGTCCAGGTGCTCAGCCTTGCAATTTGCTTAACTGGATATTTCATGCTTGATGACAATGCTTAATATTCAGTGAGCTGCAGTGGACGCCTGTAAAACGCTACATTACATTTAGTCAAATTGAAAGCTGCTCAAATGGCTTTGGAGAATCCCCCACCCCCTTTCCCCTCTCCCCATGGCAGGTTTGGCAGTTTGTTATCCAGAAAGTCCACAGTTTATCTGTGCTATGAACCTCAAAAAGAAAATAGCCATACACGTTCAATTTTCCAATGCTCAGATAAAAAATGTTTGACTGGAGGGGGAAAGGGGGGAGAGACATGACAGTTATTTGGGAGCAATGCAAGGAGAAAATGCTTTATTTTCAATTTTTATGGGAAGGGGAAAAGACAAAAAGCTTCTGGTTCACATCTTCTTTTCCACAGTATATATTCATTTAATGAAACACTCTGCACCTGGGGAATCTAAACTGGGAGAGTTGCCATCTCAGTGTCCAAAATCTGTTCACTGCTGGCTCACCTATTGGCACAAGATCTCAGTGGCATGGCATTGTATCCTATAAGCATCAGAGGTAGATAAAACTCAGTGACCTACATCAGAGGTTCCCAGACTGTGGTCCACAGACCACCAGCAGTCTTCAAGCTTCATCCATTCATTCAGGCAGTCCAGCACTGTGTCAGTGGACTTATGGTTGACGATAGGAGATGGCATCCCTATAATGTTAAATATGCATATTGACTTTTAATTGTATTTTTATGGCATCTTTTATTCATTGCATTTCCTTGCATTGTCAATTCCAGTGCTGTAATTCAGATTGTAATACAAGAAAATACAATATATAATAAATAAAATAAGCCATTGAGTAGACAATTATAAATCACACAGCTAGCACAGCAGAAAATTCATTAAGTGGTTCACGAAGACACTCAACCAATTTCAAGTGGTCTATGGGGGAGGGGAGAGAAAAGGAGTTTGAGACCCTTGATCTACATGACCTATAATAAATTATGATTTTATGATTCTGTGAATATGAGGTTAGGCTGCAGACCTGAGGTAGACCCCTAATTAACATTCTGATGGTTTTCTGAAGCAGTGGCAGAGGATGTTTTTGCAGAGCTCGTATCTGAGGCCTTCAGGCAATGCATGGGCTACATTCACAGGGCAGTATAAACTGCCTTTGACAGATTACCCCTGAGCATATACAACCCTTGTCAGATAAAAGGCTTCCCAACCCTGGCCAAGAAGTTCTACTCAACAGAAAGTTCACTGAAATCAATCTATATTTTGCAGTGGCTTTGCTCTGATAACCACAGTATGAGGCTGAAACACTGGAACCTTTCAAGTTATGTTTCTACATCACATCTTTGTCTATGGGATCAAAATCACACTTGGACTTTGATCAAATTTCTTTAAGTAGACCAATCAAACTAATCAAAGCTGAAACTTCATTTCGACAAAAATGCAAATGGCAATTAAAATGCAGCATAGATTATTTGAAGTTGTAGTTGCTCAGAAGCTTTGAGGATGTAAATTCAAATTTAAATATTTCAATGGAAACAAATATGCTGCAGCCTTATCGGTTGCCATTCCTTCCTCCTACCCTGTACAGGAACCAGAGCCATGCAAGGAATCACAGGTGATCACATTTGATCACATTTGCCACCTTGATCACAGAAACTGCCGCCAAAGAAACATATTCTGCTTCCTTTACCTATTTCATTACAACGAATCTTGCTAGTAACATGAACTCAGGTGTTTGTAGAGAAATAAGACAATACCCTTGAAGCTAAGTTTGTCAGCTAGCTATTAAATTTCCAAAACTCATAAGGCTCCTGCAGAGCTGGGCAATCGTTTTATTTCCCCTCGTATAACTGCATGTATTGGTACCAGGGAATAGAATTCAACTTTGGATAACACTTTCCCCTTAAACACATAACAGAATCTGTGGATATTATTATATTTCCTCCATTCAGGAAAGGAAGGGGCCCGTTTCCCTGGGTCAAAGCAATCCTGACCTTGTAAAGTTGAGAATTATCCACCACCAGAAATTTTATCTATGTGTCCTGTGCAAGCAATGCTGAACTCAAATATAGGTTTTCCAACACTTTTGTGATTTAAATTTGTCTTTCACCCATATTATTTCTCTCTTTCAAAGTCCAGAGATTTATTTTGGCTTGTTGACTCAGCCATTGCAAATATGAAGCACAGTTGTGTTAGTAGAGATCAGGTGCACCTAACCTTCCATTATTAATTGACCTTTGTTGTGTAACAGATGCCACTGTTGTTGTTTTTGAATTGTCCCCTATACAGTTGCACAATAAATTTAAGATGAAAGGCCCAGTGCTACAATTTCTGAGCAGCAGTTAGAATTTCTGTAATAGGATCTATCAAGTTTCCTTGAACTCTGTGTGCCCAATCACTAGAGTAATGCCAGAATCAAAGTGTAGCAGCCCACCAGCAATGAATGAATCTGGATTACGCCCTCACATTTTTAATAGTCTCTGAATCTCACATTATAACATAATTTTATAATTATATATAATTTTATTTACGGCCATAGGCCCATACAGGTAAAAACGACACATAAATAACAACTTGTGCACGTGGGAAAAACAGCCGCTAAAACACCACTATAACAATAAAATACTATAAGATAGAATGGCATACTACGCCTTAGTTAGCTTGTAGTGCTCCTTGGCGTCGCTTTTGGGTAAGGACAGCGACCAGGAACCTTGCCACTTTCAGGGTCGTATGAGTATCTTTATCCTGCAAGATTTGGGCAAGGTGGAATTTTGGTGGGGTACCCTCTAGATTCTGTATGATTGATCCCAACAAATTTGCCCGTGGCACATTGAACAGGGGGCAAGTGAACATAATGTGCTGGAGCGACTCCGGTGTCTCCTTATCACATTTGCACATGGCGGAGGCTTGGCCCTTTGAGAATCTATGTCTCAGGACGTTGGAGGGGAAAACGTTGAACCTCGCTTTGGTGAAGGCCAGTCTATGGGCAACAGTCGAAAGGGAGGAGAGGTATGATGGAACGCAGTAAGTTAAAGTGATACCAATGTTCTGAGGCGAACAAACACCTCCCCCCAGCATATAATTTCGCTGTAGATCGATGTCATCCAGTCTTTGGCAGATCAGTCTTCGAGCGGTAATTTGGTCTAGTTTTAGGGAATCTGAAGGAGAGATTCCATAACTCAGGAGTTTAGCATGAATTCTACTAGTCCAAAAGCTAGAGAATTCATCTTGCCATAAGCATTGGACAAGGTAGTGGTTTGGTAATCTATGCCGCAATGATAACCAATAATTGAAGACTTGCTTCCACAGGCAAGTTTCTAAGGATGCGATCTTCAATTCTAGTCGTATGGCTGCGTTGCTTACGCACAGGGGGAGCATTAGGAGCCGACGTAGGAATTGATTTTGCAGTGTCTCGAGAGGAGCAAGATCTGTCATCACAGCCCAAAGCGGGGCAGCATAAGCAAGCACGGCAACCACTTTTGCCTTGAACACCTTTAGGGCCGAGGGAACATGCAAAGCTCCATCCGAAAAAAAGAATCGGAGGAGCGCATATGACAGAGTTTTGGCCTTGTTAAGTAGGTGTTGAATTTGAGCTTTCCACCCCAAATTGTATTGAAAAATAACTCCTAGGTATTGAAATTTTAGAACTTGCTCTATTTTTGCTCCACCAAGCTTCCATTCGTATAATCTCCGGCTTCTGGAGAAAATCAGGATCTTGGATTTAACATGGTTGATGGTTAATTGGTTGAGTTGACAATACGTGGCAAAGATCTTCAAAGCTCTGTTTAGTCCAACACGTGTATAAGATAGAATTACTGCGTCGTCCGCATATAAAAGGAGTGGGCAGCGGTAATCCGCTAGTCTAGGCGCGTGTGTACTTAGAGATGAGTTAACTAGGGGTGCTCGCATGTCGCTGATGAATAGGTTGAATAAACAGGGAGCCAATATACATCCTTGGCGCACTCCCTTGTTTATTGGTATCGAATTTGTGAGGTCGCCCGCAGGAGTAAGTCTCACTCTGGCAAGGGTACCTTCGTGGAGCTGACTTATAAGCCATAAGAGTCTTCTATCAATGCCCTGATTCGCAAGTTTCTCCTATAGGATATTTCTAGGAACGCTGTCAAAGGCTGCCTTTAGGTCTAAGAATTATAACGTTTCAGTCTGATTTCCAGATCCACAATTTTAAGGTTTAAATCAATGTCGTTTTGAAGGCATCTCATCTTCTCTTAGAGCATTGTTCCCTTCTCTCTTGATGACTCAGCAATGTTTCTGGCATCATTCAGTTTATAGCCAACAGATTTATGCTGATGCTGAATTAACACCCAAAATACACACCTTTCGGAAATACTCCCCAGACCACTTTTGAAATCACGGATGTATGACAGACCTACCAATAAACGGCATAGGTCTGGTATAGTTGCAACTCCCAATGCATCATCCTCTGGCCATCCTGTGGATTTCCACTGTTGTCTCTCTTTTTCCTACCTCAAAGGCCTGAGAAGAGAACTTCATTCTTATTCTTATTCTTATTCTTATTCTTATTCTTATTTATATCCTGTCTTTTTCCCAGACCAGGACTCAAGGAAGCTCACATACGACACATAACATACAACAAGGTAAAACTATGAAAGATAATAAATATCAGTTAGACTCTAGGAGCATTAAAACAGTATACAGTGGTACCTCGGGTTACATACGCTTCAGGTTACAGACGCTTCAGGTTACAGACTCCGCTAACCCATAAATAGTACCTCGGATTAAGAACTTTGCTTCAGGATGAGAACAGAAATCGTGCTCTAGCGGCGCGGCGGCAGCAGGAGGCCCCATTAGCTAAAGTGGTACCTCAGGTTAAGAACAGTTTCAGGTTAAGAACAGACCTCCGGAACGAATTAAGTTCTTAACCCGAGGTACCACTGTAACAAAAAACAAATCTATTTATTCAGGGAAGTTTTTAGTGTTTGATGTTGTATTGTGTTAGAGATATAGATATAGATATAGATATAGATATAGATATAGATATAGATATAGATATAGATATAGATATAGATATAGATATAGATATAGATATAGATATAGATATAGATATAGATGAGATAATAAAAAAACAGCACAGCAAAGCAGCACACTTGACATTTTCTATAAGCTCTTTTACAACACTGCTTTGACATCGTTGCTGCTTCCTACATCTCCATGTCATTGTTGTCCTCTCACACCATTATCATTTTGTCTAATGATACATTGAGAATGCTGCTATATAAGACTGGCCAGGAAACCTCACATTATATTGCTTCTATTTGATGCTTCCCAGTTGCAAGCCTCTGTCTATCTCCACATTTCCCTTTTGGTCAGTGCACCAAGCTCACATCCAAATCAATCCAAATTAATTTTTCAGGATGACACAGCAATCTCTGACCTTTACTTCTTGTCATCAGTATATAAAATGTGTAAAATAGCTGCCCTGCCTGTAGGTCACTGAATACAGGTATCCAGAGATTGATCAAATTGTCTCAAACTTCCACCATCTCTCCTCTAACTACATGAGAAATTTAAGTTCCTGGAATTAATGAATTTGATATCCTCATTCTTTTCCCCCCAGTCCCAGTAACTGCCTGAGGTTTCTCCACAATCACTGCAATTACACTGGAGGTAGAAGTAATGTTTTGCATATACAGGTTAAAGAAAATTTTGAATTATGCATAGAATAGGGTGGTTTTTTTAACCTTTATGTGACGTTTTTGTACATAGCCATGCAATTGCTGCTGTTTCTCCCATGCTTAGGTTTAAAAATGTGCAAAACACCATCCCACACTCAAATCAATCCCATACAATTCTGCCTGCTAGCAAAACATTAGCAATATGCAAATTGAGTCTCAGTATTTGAAAGCTATAAACAAACACGAAAAAGGAGACAAGAAAAGGAGAAAAGGAGACTTAAAACCACAGTAATTTTGGATTCTATATATTAACCATGGCACGTACAATAATTTCAAACAGAGATGCAATTTCCAAGTAAACAGTCACTTTTTAGCACCAAGTCACAAGAAAGTAGCTACACTCTTCAGTCTGATAAAGGATAAAATTTCACAAAAGACAAGCGCACTTTGCTCTGAATTCATTACGGCCTCAGAACTGTCATCTCACTTCCCACAATCACATTTTCACTTACTTACTTGAGTGCTTCTTCAAGAGCTCTAGATGCCTTTGTTGTGCTTTCGATCATGCTATCACTTGTCTCTCCACAAACTGCTTTTCAACGCTTTTCGAAGGTGTTCCCATGCAAGGTCAAGAGATCAAATAATCTGCTTTAGCAAATGAAGATTTCCAGATGAAAGAGGCAGGCACTGAAACACATCAAAATTTTCTAACAAAACTGTCCCACTCAATGTTAGCCGATGGGCAGCGTGTAAGGATTCAAAAGTGCCCACAATCCGTTGTTGTTGTTTTTTAAAGAAGTATCGTTCATATTTCTGCATATTTTTTTAAGATTGTTTGAAGGACGGTAATTATTTTTTGATTAATCTGCATTTAATAAATATAGTACCAGTGGTGCTCAGACATTAGACTCCCATCAGCCTTAGCCAGCAAGACTAATGGTCAGGGCTAATGGGAGATAGTCCAACAGCCTTTGGAGAGAACTAAATTTACTATTCCTGGTCTAGATGGAGTACATGTTTTGAAATCTGGATTTAAAGGAGAGGAGACTAAATAATGGGGGTGGGGGATAAGGATTATCTCCTCTGGAGATATATTTGGTTAACGAGCTGCCTTTTTGCAGATCTCTCCTGTCACATCTCCTTTAATTGTGTTAATGTCCTAATTTATATTGACAAAGAAAAAGGAAGATGGAGGCATGGATTCGCATGGGGAGCTTCCGTCATGCAGGTTCTGAACTGTAAAGACTGAGCAATTAGGTGCCCTGTCAAAAATGATAAAATCTGGGAACTGTCAAGAGGCTATGGGCTATTTTGGGGGATGATAATAAATCATTAGATAGTTCAGTCCATCACTGGCAAAGACAGTGTAAGGAAAGAAACATCTAATTGAGAGGACTCCACTAAAAGGAAGACACTGGAAATTCCACTTTAAAAGCCATACTTGAATGTTTCCTTTGATCATCTTGAAACATCACATACGGAGGGCATAATTTCCTATGCACTTTTGAAGGCCAGGACCCTATTGTAAACAAGCATTTTTGCAGCATTTTGTGTAAAAGGCTAGTTTCATTTATGAATTCTATTGACATTTCAAGGACCTTTCCTTTCCTTTGCATTTAACATTATAGCTTCATGAGCAGCCTTAGAGTCAAGTGGATTTTCTTGAATAAGAGCCGGACTAGTTGTGATGTTAAATTTCCACATTTAGTTTAATTCAAAAAAAGAGCATGCATCGTGTGTGTGTGTGTGTGTGTGTGTGTGTGTGAGAGAGAGAGAGAGAGAGAGAGAGAGAGAGAGAGAGAAAGATTATCAGGACCTCAGCAGATGTTAAAACTTTCCACCCCTGGCTTGATTCTGAGGAAAAACTCCCACCGGATGCTGATATTTGCATTGGGAGGAAATCCCTGCATGGTACCAACCAGGGATTTCTATCCACTGCAAATAGCAGCATCAGATGGGAGATTTTCTTCAGGATCAAAGCAGTATTCAGATCTTTTGAGTCTTCACAAATATATCTCTGGAGTAACTTAATACTCAATTATAAGTCCTTATTTTATTTATAGTTCTTAATAAGGTGTTAGTCAGACACTTTGGTAACTATTTAGGCACATTCTCAGCCCATGTTCCTGTCATATCACACCTATTAAGAGTTTCCTAAACATTTTGTATTTATATCTGTTCTTTTCTCCTTCACTGTTGTACCTTGTGAAGAATATTGTAAACGATGGAACTGATATTTGCGTGTTCAGACCCAGAAACCTCCCCCCTAAATAAATTCACACTTGACTCAAATTATTGTTTGTTTTTTGGCATAATTTAGACCACAACTTTATAGATTAGAGAAAGTGAATGGTTGCATAGGGTCTGGTTCGACTAGTTCCCTGCCATACAGCAGCATAGGTCAGCTGAGGGTGAACACCTGGATAAGCGGAAAGCCGGGAACAGGCTATCTCCACCACCCAAATGTCTCCCAGGACTCAGGCACGGGCACAACCCCCTCTCAGGGATTGACCAAACCATCAAGTCCCTGGATTCCTTTAATGGAATACCCTTCACATAGGGATGGCAAGAGCGTTCTCCCATCCCTATCACCTGAACCAGAGCCTATCTGCAACCTTACAAGTTGTGAAGATTTGCTACACGGCAGGCGAAACCCAAATGGCAACAGCCAATCAGCCAAGTGGGGGAAATTCCTGCAGTGCCCCTGTCCCAATGACAGACGACACACGATGTCATAGCAAGGTCAAGTTCAGAAGCCCTAAAAGAAGGGAGAGGTGGGCAGGTGTTCCGAATGCACGCGCCAAAAGAGGAAGCTCTGAGTCACGTGCTTGGGTATAAATAGGTCCCTCGAACCGTTTGGACTGCGTCCCATTGGCCAGATTGCACCCAGCTACGAGGGACTGACCAATCAGGTGTTGTGGCTGACCAATTGTACCCACCCACAACACAGGGTGTCGGTTTTCTAGGTCTCACCGCAATACGTGCCCTCTTTAAGGGAGGACCCGATTTGTCATGTGGCTCATTTAGATTCCTTATATTACTCTCCTTAGGAAAACAAACAGAACAAGGGTCATGCTTATTGTTATCTACCTACCTGCCTACCTTCCTGTCTACTGGGGTGGGTAAAGTAATCAGCCTCAAGATTCACGATGTAGCTGTGCTTTTAAAAAAAATCTACTCTGAGTCATGCTGTTCTCTCTCTGCTTTAACCTGTGTTTTGGGTTCTGAGCTGTTCTGTATAAAACAAAACTCTGTGTTCATCATACAGTGGTACCTCGGGTTACATATGCTTCAGGTTACATACACTTCAGGTTACAGACTCCGCTAACCCAGAAATAGTGCTTCAGGTTAAGAACTTTGCTTCAGGATGAGAACAGAAATCGTGCAGTGGTGGCATGGCGGCAGCAGGAGGCCCCATTAGCTAAAGTGGTACCTCAGGTTAAGAACAGTTTCAGGTTAAGAACGGACCTCCGGAATGAATTAAGTACTTAACCCGAGGTACCACTGTGCACTCCTATGGGGAATCGAAAGATGGTTGTAACTTTTCCTTTTTGGTGGAAGCAAATCGAATTTAGAAGCACAGAAGCCCCACCAGAGTGGATGAAACCTGGCAAATTGCAGGTCCAGGGACTTCCCCCCTTTCCTCCATAATCCATATATAGTCGTACCATGGTTCTTGAATTTAATCCATTCTGGGAATCCGTTCGACTCATGAAACGGTTCAAAAACCAAGGTGCGGCTTCCAATCAGAAGCCACGTTTGATGTCCAACTTCCAAAAAACGTTCACAAACCGGAACACTCACTTCTGGGTTTGTGACGTTCGGGAGCCAATTTGTTCAACAACTATGGCGTTTGACTACCAAAGTACCGCTGTAAGGGCAATACCTTTTTTACACCAGCAAAATCCAGATTAGTTATATGTTTCTGGAAGGGAGCTGGAGTTTCTTTCTCTTAAGAAGTGACAGAGCAGTGTGCATTATTGCTTGTACATTTGTTTAAAACATTAGCAGCTTCATGTTGGCTGGCTTAGTATTCCTTGGATGTTTTTGTGTCGGGATGGGATGGCCTTCAATAGGCATTATAAGGCCGAGGCTATCCTTAGTGCTGTCTGTGCAGTGCTGAAGATGCTGTTGTTGTAATGCAGTTTTAACACACACACACACACACACACACACACACACACACACACACTGCTGTTCTGTTTTAACAACAACAGCAACCCCCTGGCTCAGTCCATATCCAAACCTGCAAGCCCATTTGCCAATGGGTTTGGATCTGTCTCCTGATTGGCGGTGCGTCCTTACGCCCCCACCACCTATCCGGACTGGACATCAATCCTGAGCCACCCTCGTCAAGTCCTTTGGAGGAGCCTTCACCGTCTTGCAACATTGCAGCACCGAGAGGGTGAGCGGACCTCTTGTAACACTCCTTGATCTAAAATAGAGACACAGAAATAGTGGACAGAAAAGCAAATAGTACAGAAAAACAGCAGCAGAGTGACATGTTGCTATAATCTCAGTGTAGGAGAAAATATATAGAAAATGACCCAGTTCTGGGAATGATAGTCATACCTAACTCCCATTGAAATTAATCACTATTAACGTATCCAATTTATTTCTAAATGAGTGCAGGTAATATTCCCTAAACTCTATAGGGGAAAAGTATACATTTGATGTGAAAATCATATCAGTATTTACTGATGGTCTTATTGATATAGTTTGCTGATTTAATTCTGATACATTGTAAACCACCTTGATATATTTTTGATGACAGTGAGAATCTCCTGCCGTTTCCAATATAATCTACAACTGCTGCTTAAAAGCGGGGGAAATGACTGAAAGTTGATTTTCTTAGTAAGAACTTGCAGAGGGATATAGACTGATATATCCACAATGAGACTAAAGTTACTATCAGGAAAAGCAATGTTAGTATGAGTGTGCAGTGAATTAACATATTTAAAGGCAGAGGTGGATATCCAGGATGGCCCGACTAACTATGCCAACTTCTGGATAGAAAGGGCTGGGAAGGTGGGAAGGAGGTTGACACCATGGCAGTACACCATCAGGAGTGCAGGATCAGCTCAGCTGGTGATATTTGCCTTGCGCCACCATCTCTGCCACCTCAACCCTCCCTCTCTCATTCCCAGTAAGCAACAGCAACCCACTTGCCAGGAAGATAGCACTGAGACTCTGGCCCACACCGCGAGCTGCTTTTGGAGCAGCCTTACAGGTTAAACACCAATGTATGCAAGGAAACTTCAGCAGCTGCTCATAATATGCAAGTATGCTTATTTCCACTAGAAGTTTGGGGAGTGTCTTAACCCTTCCTGCACCCACTGCTATTCTGCTGCAACTCTCCACTAGCCCCATTGCTTCCAGATATGCACTTGCAAGATGAACACGGCACCTGGCTGGAAGTCCAGGGAAGGGAATGGCTTATAGGAGAAGCACTGCAGGGATAAAGAGGCAGGTGGAAAAGTTAAGCACTCCCTGGACTACAGTGCAAATCACCCTTCTCCTAAAAGGGCATTTGCCTATTAGGTGCAGCCGTCAGTGCCATATTGAGGGTTTATGTGATTAACTGTGGGCACAAGCCTGAAGCCAGCGCTAATTCTCCAAAATAAATAGTTTGAGAGTTATAGTTTATGTGGTGCACCGAAGGTCACAGACTTATTTGAGACGGGTTTCTTCCCTGGCAGGCCTTTCCTGCCTGATAACACCAGCCTCCTATTTCTATTCTGTGTGCACTTGCTCATGATGAATAGTAAAGATCTTCAGGATTGTAAACTGCTTCTAAATGACTGTTTGAGCTGTGAAACCCTATATTATTGAGAAATTTTAATGCAATTTCAAACCATCAGAACATTTTCTAAATTGCAGTGCAGTCAGGAGACTGTCTGCTCTGCTCTCACAGAAAGTGCCCTGAAAGAAATGAGGTGCTGTTTACAAAATGACACTCTCCTGCAAAGTTCCACATGCTGGGACTGATGGACACGTCCCCCAGAACGAGTGAAAGACTTCACCGTCATCCCCAAATATTTCTGAGAAGGTGTCTTTAATTGGAAAATAGGAAACGTTAGATCCACAGCATCTAAGTGAGAGTGAAGAAACACACACACCTCTTAAGATTTTGGAAAGAAAACTAAAATGACTAAAATCACACTAGGGGGTGAAAACAAAAAGACTGCAGTTAGTGACTCATTTGCCAAGAAATAAATGCAAATAAATAACACTGTTGCCTTGTCAGTTTAAGCAGCATACAGTTAGTATATTGGTCCCAGGAAACACTGTTTTCAACCTTTTTGAGTCCATGGCTCTCTTGACCAACTGCATTCTTTCTGCAGCACCCCTGTGGGGCTCAGGAGCCCAGTTAGGTCACCCCTTGTCTGCAGAACTGGCAGCCTCTCACCCTTTTTCCAAACAACCTCCTCACACTGCCCCACAGGGGCCTGAGAAGCAACCCCAGCCAGCCCCAGAGGCACCATTCACCTGGGGAGCTTGTAGCCAGGGCTGCTGCAACAAACAGCCATGCAAGCCTTAGGGAGGCAGAGACGCAAGAGGGCATCAGAGGAGGGAGGGAAGGAAAGAGGGATGGAGACCAGTGTTGTTTGCGGCTCCCCTGACTATCATTCAAGGCACCCCAGAGTGCCAAGGCACACTGGTCGAAAACCACTGCTTTAAGGAATGGATTTGGAACCTTCAGCCCTCCAAATGCCACTGGGTTGCAACACTGACCTGAGCCATGCAGCATTGCTTAATGGTCTGGGATTATGGGAGTTGTAGTCCACCAGCATCTGGGGGATCACAGGTTAACCACCCCTGCTTGAAGAGATTGCCTATTTGCACCAGCAGAACAGAGTTGACAGCTATCCCCAAGGAACCTGGCAACTGAGGCAGCTGCCAAAGAACAGAACCACAGGAGCTGTCCGTGCTCAAGCACTGCAGTTCTCTTCATTGCTTTCATAGCCAGTCTCAAGGAAACCCACCAATTTCAGGCATCCCTGGGGGGGAAACATGGAAACAAAGAGGGGGATGTTGACCACCTGACATCATCGCCCAGGCATCTCCACCAGCTTTTGCCTGGAAATGTCATCCTATCAACTTTCAAGAGTACCATCTCTTCATGAATATCTCCTGGTTTCCATCACACATCACATTCATGCACATACATACACCATTTGTACCCCCCTTTCCCCCCCTTATTTGCGTCAAGCACATTGAAAACCTCCCTTTCACATACACAAGCATATGGCAACTGACATCCATGAAGAATGACAACGGACACATTCATTCATCATTCACACTCCATTCACATGAATCTAGCTGTAATATCCATTCTATTTTATTGAAAGATAGATAATGGAAGATCAAAAAACAACTAGGCTTTATGGTGTGCTGATCCCTGGTGTGGAGGATGGTCTGGGTGAGAAATGAATGATAAACAAATCTGTGCACAATTCTCAGGCCTGGGAAGGCTGTGCTGATGGTTGCACAGTTGTTGATGTTGTCTGCGGAATGCCTGTGATGCAAAAGCAAAACAAAGAGATACAGAAAGGACCTAAAGGAAAAATAAGAGAGTAGAAAAACAAAGCCTATCTTCTTCTTGTATGCGCTCCTTGGTACACAGCAAAATCTTTTTTAAAAAAATTATTTGGTGTTTCCAAAAAAGTTAAGCACTTGTAAGCTCCATGGACTCTGCTGGGAAAGGTTTTTAAGAACATTCTCAGATCCCCAGTCGAAATCAGCAAGACTTAAAATACTTAACTTCAACTAGATTGTGGTCAAGTTCTGTCAGCCAGCCTGCTCCCACTTTATTATTTGAAAGGTTCCAGGCCTGGCAAGAACCCCAGAGGTGCATAGCTTTTTTTCAAAGAAGTCACAGTGCCAAACAAAGGCAATGGAGCTCAATTTACAGCAAATGTGCTCAACATACAGACTGAGAGATCTACACTTTTCAGGGGTGTCTGCCATCTTGTCAAGATTCTCAGACAGAAGCAAATATGACATGTCAGAGACAGAATGTAGGCGAGGTGTGACTTTTTTCACAGACCAACTGCTGTTAGAAGACTGGAATGCAAAACCTTAAGAGTTTTGCCACAGTCCAGCTTCCATTTAGAGTAGCCCCAGCAATGTTGTCCAGTCTGAAGTAAATGGTGTGTGTGTGCGTGCGTGCCTCAGGCCAAATGTCAGAGATATGCCATATGAGTTTCAAATAAAAGTTTCTTTGTCCCTGTACATATTTTTTATAGTTTAACTTCTCATGCCTAGTTCATTTAGAAGTGAGACAAATTATGTGGATATAACAAAGATTGAATAATTGGAAAGAGCATTTTAAACACAGATACAAAGTGAATACTAGGATACATGTACACTTCTGATACCCACTGTCTATCCTGGCATCAATAAATACATTAGTGCTTCCCAGGAGTAGTATACCTCCAGTACCCTCAGATATTTCACAAGGATTTCTGAAGTACCAGTCCACAAGTCAGAGAGGATTGTTCCATCTAGGAGATTACTAGCTACACAGTCTGGCAATGGCTACCCAGGGACTTCTTCACAGTCCCCCTTGGAACTGGCAAGGGTTATATCAAATATATTTTACAAGAAAGCGTGTTCTCCCTAACAGAGAGCACGTGTTGCGGTTGGGGGAACAGGCCACCCTGGCATGATTAGGCAAATTTGGTAGAACCCAGCCTTTAAGAGGTTAACTGGGTTGCTGGGGATTTTTTGATGTTGCTAATTTGGAGGAGGGGTCAGAGGCTTTAAATATAGGGGCCAGACGAAGGGATGTCCTCTTGGTCGTTTTGGACCGGATCACCCTCCCTCCCTCCCTTTAATTAGGGTGGTCTTGCTTAGTTGACCTTGCTATGCCTGTCATGGGGTCGTTCGCCTTGGTGCGGGGGCCTGGTAGGAATTTTGCCATTTGCCTGATTGGCTGGTGCCATTTGGTTTTTGCCTACTGCGTAGCAAATCGTCACAACTTGTAAGGTTGGCGGTTAGGTATTGGTTAATTGGTGCTTGGAGGGGTAAGTGCCTACCCCTCCAAATGAGGTGAAAGGGAATTCCGTTAAAGGAATCCAGGGGCTTGCCATTCTTTCGTCCTTGTCCGTGGAGCCGGACTCGGGCCGTGCAAGCCCCACCGGAACATGAGGGTGAGAGGTGAGGGTCTGTGTCCCAGCTTCATTTTCTCACCCAATACTTGTTTCCCACGCTGGCTTCCGGTGGTGTCCGGAAGGGACCAGCTCTGTCCTTGGGGGGCAAGGACAGATAGTCATAACCAATGCCTAAGCAACCACTCACAAATTTTGTATTTGAATAAAGTTGTGGCCAAAAATATGCCAAAAACCTTAAACAAAAATTGAAGTGTGAAGTGTGAATTATTTGGTGGGTGGCACTGTGGGACTCAACACGCAAAAGCATGTAATTTTATGAACAAATGGAATGGCATTTGAATAGTATTGATAGGTATCCACGTGGTATGGCTGACAGTTTCTGCAGCCCCTCGTGTATTAGAACCAGATGGTAAAAGGTTACCTACCTATGACCAGATTATTTTTGTTAAAAACCCAAGGAAAAAACCCTATATTGTTATGGGTTTGTGGGGTGCAAGACACCCTAAATTTCTGGCTCCAATAAAAGTTAGAATTTATACAGTGGTACCTTGGTTCCCGAACGGCTTAGTGGCTGAACAAATCGGCTCCCGAATGCTGCAAACCCAGAAGCAAGTGTTCTGCTTTGTGAACGTTTTTGGGAAGCCGAACATCCGACGCACCTTCTGCAGCTTCCAATTGAGTGCAGGAAGCTCCTGCAGCCAATCAGAAGCTGTGTCTTGGTTTTCAAACAGTTTCAGGAGTCGAACGGACTCCCGGAATGGATTAAGTTTGAGAACCAAGGTACCACAGTATCAAGGTTTGGGAAGTTCATTTGCCAAACATTGAACCCCTGCATTATGCTTATGTTAACAAGCCAGGCCAGCCTGGTGATTGCTAGCTGAGTGTGGGTCCTGAGGGGGACAAAGACTGACCCATGCTGTGCCTATGGGAGAAGCAAGAGACCCTCTTGGATTGTGAATGCTCCAGATTCTCTCCATTCTAAACTCAGGTTGTATAGATGCATAAATAAACCATATATCATAAAGATACCACAGTCTCTGCTGTGCCTTATTTCCAAATGAAATACAAAGCCTGTCAAAGCACCTGGAACCCCTGGGATCTCACACATAGCTAAGCAGAGATTGGGGTGGCATGTGACAAAATGCTTGTTGTGACAAAATGCACCATAGAATGGGGCAATGTCATTTTGACCAATGGAAATATACACTAAGCATAATTGTTGTGTGAGCAGTTCCAGATGTTCACGAACCAGGGGCAAGGTGGGGGGGGGGGAGGGAGAACTCAAGTGACTCTAGATACTCAAGCTACACGATAGTCCTTTGCCTGATGTCTTCGTTTCCTTAACTTTCAGCTATTTTCTTATGCACATGTCTCGCCTGTGGAATTCCCATGACATTAAGTTAAATGTAGCAAAACTTCATTAGCCCCAGCAAATTCTAGTTCAAGACCGCTTTTCACAGGAGTGTGCAAACTGCATCTTGCCAGTAATGTACTGAAATGCAGGGGGGGGGGGAGTGGCTGTCGTTTTTACAAGCAGCAACACAGAAAAAAAATAATTATGACAGTTTTAGAAAACAAGAGAGGTCTGTAGTTTGATTGCTGACTTCAAACATTTGCAGAGATGATGCTGGGTGAAAATGGGCACAAGCCTGATTTTGCCTTTGTTTCTTCAGCTGTTTCATTGTGTATGTGATTATAGGGAATGGCATAAAAGAAGTTGCAAAGCAATGTGGGGAAGGGGGATAGAAGATCTACCCTAAAACCTAATAAGCATAATTGAGAAACAGATATTGCTATATGTGAACAAAGCTAGTGTTATGTCTCCTGGCCCATTTAGGAGTAGAAACAAGACTTCATTGGAATCTAAATTGATCTGGTACGGGTTTAGCCCATGCCATGCCCTCAAGGGCCCTCCTTGTTGCCTTCATACACTTTCCAAATTTACATTTGTCACATGTTAGCATGTCTTAGAGAGTTCCATATCCCTGATATTTAGTCACCTCTATCAGTTAACTAAGCAACATTATATCTCTCTTGAAGGAAATGTACTTGTCTACCCTTCACTGTGGGTGCTGACTGGATTGAAAAAGAATATTGTTTATTTGATTATTAACTGAATTTATACCCCACTCTTCCTCCCTAAGGAGCCCAGGGCAGCAAATGGAAGCACAATTTTAAAATAAGATAAAGAAAGATTTGAGAAATAGTTTACTTCAAAATATCAAACGGTATTAACATATCAAAAAGATACAGTAAGAGAGCATTGAACAAACCAAAACCACAATATAGTGGCAGATGTAATTGACAAGAACACATTTCAAAATGTTTCTTAAAAATCTTAAAGAGTTTGCTTTTCTCTCATTTGTTTACTCAAAATGATGTTTCTGAGTGGTCCCAATGGTGAAGAGAATGGACGCAGGTGGCGCTGTGGTCTAAACCACTTGCAAATCGGAAGGTCACGGTTTGAATCCCCGCGACGGGGTGAGCTCCCGTTGCTCAGTCCCTGCTCCTGCCAACCTAACTAGCAGTTCAAAAGCATGTCAAAGTGCAGGTAGATAAATAGGTACCGCTCCGGTGGGAAGGTAAACGGCGTTTCCGTGTGCTGCTCTGGTTGTGCCAGAAACAGCTTAGTCATGCTGGCCACATGACCCGGAAAAACTGTCTGCAGACAAACATCAGCTCCCTCGGCCAGTAAAGTAAGATGAGCGCCGCAAACCCAAAGTTGTTCGCAACTGGACTTAACTGTCAGGGGTCTTTACCTTTTTAATGGTGAAGAGAAGAAGCCAGAATGTAGTAGGAACATTCCTGGACCCAAGAGTCCAGGAGGTTCCAGTTGAAAATTCTACTTTACTGTATGAATTTCTTTGATGTTGTTGGGCATCCATGCAAAGAATACATCAAAAGGACCCGATTCCATTCCCATAGTCATCTTCCTTTTTACAAGTGGACAGTGTCACAGGGAATGCAGAATTCAAGGCTTTTATTGGGTCTTAGCTGTTTACAGTGCATGCCAATCACCTCAGCGATGCCTCTCCCAGGGTGTTAGCCTCCTTTGATCAGGGCTTTGTCCAATCCATCACACCACCCCAGTGATCCAGCTCCCAGGTGCTTCTGCAACTGGCATATACTTTGAAGCTGTGCAGCTCCTTCACAGACAGCTGTAACTCTTTCTTTTTGGTGTAGCCACAAAGAAGGGGAAAACACCTGCTTCCAGGACCTTCCCACATGGCTAGGTAGGTAAACTCCTGGGGTTGAGGCAATGGGATCTACTGAACATGATCTTCTTTTCTGTCTGCACCTAACTTCTCCAGGAACTTATAATAGATACCTTCTTCATGCCAGGAAAGCAACACAATGGATACCCTGGTTCCTCCTTCAGCCTCTCTAGAGACAGCTTCCCAGAGTGCTCATCTATTAGGCATGACCAGCAAATGTAGACTTTGTCCCAGCAGCAGCTAGATGTTTCAGGACTTTTCCTTTGTTTATCTTTACTTATACCAAATCTGAAGTGCCTCTCCTTTGCTACTTCATTTCCTTCCTCAAGAGGTTCTTCTCTGGAAAGTTCTGAGACTTCATCAGTATCATCACCTGCAACTGTACCTGACTCCAGAACTTTTCATTCTGACTTATCAGGCCACTAGGAGAGGGAGCTGAAGCTGCACATCTTTCCATCCTGCAAACCCTTCTCCCAGCCAGCCTCTGCTAGCAAACCCTGTTGACTGGGGCCCTGCATCTAAGAAAGTAGGAAGTACCAAGTGTAGCACCTGGTGGTCCTTCACACATATTTTACATGCACTTCTATGTAACAGTTAACCAAGAAAGCTACATTCAACGTTCTTCAGAACTCTTAATTCTGCCAAAGTTTCCAGCTGTGATCTGGAAATCATGTTTATTTCCCAGTATCTCCCAAAAAGCACATTTCTATTGAGTTCCGAAACAAGATACATCTAAGTCATGGTGGTGTTTGCCTCCTTTGATGACCTCCCTCCCATCCCAATATTTGGTCTAGCCTAACCATGAACTGCTTTAAATTCTATTAGTTCCTATTAATATCCCACCCCATCCTCATTTATTTCATAAGCAGAAAATGTCATCAATGCAATCTTTACTACTTTATCACCGAGGCATCCACTGAATTCCTTATCTGAACCATATGTTAGCTTTTCCTGAGTTTAGGAATATGCTACAGGTGGATGCAGGCAAAGGTTACGACATGGACTTGGAAGAAAGATCACTCAGCTAAAAGCAAAGTGAAAAGGGCACCCACACAAAAATCATGAGCTTGCACCAAGCTTGAGAAGGAATACATTTATCCCATCTTTGTATACATTAATATGTTACTTCAAAAAAAACAAGCAATGATAGTACTGCAGGCTATGTTACCCGGCAAGAGTCTCACAAGGTTCAGGAAAATACAAGTTGCCACCATAAAAATGCTTAAGCAAGAGTGGAAAGGCTTCTGGAACAAAAATGTACCTTCCCCCCACCCCCAGTATATTTGACAGTTTGGGAAGGTGCAATAGTGAGGATTGCACCAGCATCCCAACAGGAGGTTCTCTACATGTATTTATTTTTTATCATGCCCTTTATCAAGCAAGTGATCCTATGATGGGTTGCCTAAATTAAAGGAACCCTGCAACAAATCGACAACAAATCATTAAAACATGAGTATCACATCTGTGGCTGTGTACACCTTGCCAGCTTAAAGAGTAGTGAGATTGTTTCCTCCCTGCTGTGTTTCAAATTCCATCTGCTTCTCATTATACACATCAGTACAAAAGGATGTTTCCAAGTTGTTTGCTGTCTGTCCACACCAGTGGGCAGAGAGGAGGGCATGAATGCCTTCATATGACTTAGATATTCAAATTGAATCAAAGCTGGTTTGCGGAGAAATGTGTCAAACACAGTATTTATCAAGGAACTATAGCGTAGATGTGGATTGCAGCTAACATTATATGTACATGACTTCACAAAGCAATGGTGGGAGAGTTCTGGATGCAGAGTTGATGGGAGTGGGTACCCAACCAGTGTCTTCTTGCCTTAAAGACAAGTGGTGTAAGCACATCAATTTCCTCCAACCATTAAAAGTCTAAAGAAAGAGAGACATTTTTAGCTGGTGCTCAGACCCAAGGAGTGTTGCATCCAGTGGAATCTCAAGGGGGAAAGCATTTCACAAATGGTGAGGGGCAACCACCAAGAAGGCCCTTGCAGTGTAATGAAGGATATCTGCCAGGAGTTCTTTCCGCATGTATGTAAAGGGAATGTGTTAGGGGTTTGACTTGCACCAGACTTAGGACTCATCTATATTTCTGTTTATCCAACGATTTTGAGGCAAGGGTCTAAGAGGTTCTCTTTTTTACCCTATTGCTTGCCTTGGGATGTCCCATTCTTAACTGCTGAATCAGAACATCTGTCCACAGAAAACCTGACTGGTGGCTGTTGCAATTCAACAGTAAATAGGAGGTTTTCCCAGGGAAAGTGGAGAGACACAAAAAGAGGCCCCCGGACCCGGGACCAGAAATCACAGGACAAACAAAAGTGTGGATGGGCCCTTAGTTGGAAGCTTGGATCATTTTGCTAAATGCCAAGAGATCCCCTAAATTATTTCAGGGTCCTCTAATTATAGCATCCAAAATGTGCACACTACATTGGATTGTTCAACAGGGTTGTTGCTTTAGCAAGCACTAGGGAAATTAAGAAAACAAATTCAAGGGGATGGAATGTCTGCTTCCACTGACAATAGTCCCAGACATTTCCAAACACCTTGAGACACTTGGATGAAAGGGACTATGTAAATGCAAGTTGTTGTCATTAAGCAACTGTTCAGATGAAGGGGGTTTCATTTAAATTCCTGGAAAGCTCCATAACTCTGAGCCAACTGCTGCGCAAAAAGGTAATAGCAGTAATGACACTGGTTGATGTGTGTAATGATTAATTAGCATAAATTTAAACACGCTTGCAGGATGTGACTGAGGGAGGCAAATCCAGGAACACAAAAACCAAAATGCAAATTTCAGTCCTCCAAAACCTAGAGGGGGAGGGAATACAACCCTTTCAAATATCTCAGATCTATCCTAGAAAACTAGCTGTAGATGGATATGGATAGACATCCATAGATGTAGTATAATGGTTAGAGTGCCTGTCAGACAAGGACTTGGGAGACCCTGGTTCAAATCATTCACTAGGCTGTGAAGCTCACTGGGTCAATTACAATCTCTCATCCTATCTTACTTTGCAGGGATGTTGTGATGACAAAATGTGGAGGAAGGGGATTATGTATGCTACCTTGAGCTCCTTGGAGGAAAGGTGAGATAAAAATACAATAAATAATAACTGAAGGCAGAACTATGTTGACTTGGCAAACACAACTTCTCAAGCCTATGTTTGCAAAGGGAAAGTTAATGCAGGGTACTACAAAATATTGCTGATAAAACATATATCCCCCAGTCACTCAGGGCGGCTCACAACAGAATATTAAAAACTCTTCCGGGTCGGCGCCATCGCCGAATGGCGGACTCCCTCCGAGCTCCGGAGGGAGCCTGCTGGGGAGGGGTTGGGTCCTCCTGATTTTTGAATTTGGAGCGAGCGGGGGAGGTGCAAAAAGGAAGTCCCCCCCCCCGTTGTAGATGTCTTAACGCAAGGATTTGACAACTAAGATCAAGAGATGAGCTTGCTTATTTGAAAAAAAAAAATAACTTCACGAAGGGAAATTACAATAATTGTGCTGGAGGAGAAGATTGGTTTGTGGGAATTAAGATGCAACCCCCCCCGGGAACCGGTGAAGACTGGTGAAGAGACACAGAAACTTTGACAGCTGTCAAAGTAGCTGTCAAAGCAGGAAAATAAAAGAGAACTTTGTTACGATGGCTTTGCTGGTTAGATTTGTTACAATTTGGACATAAATTAGTGGAAATAAAGGCAACAAGTTATCTGACTTTTGGGTCTGATCTGGAAAGAAATTAAGTTACCATATTCCCTCTAGAGGGAGGTCGGGACATTGCAACAGTGGCAGCAAGTGGAAAAATACTATGAAATTGAGCAGGATTTGTTATCTCTTGGGAAAGCTGCAAAAACGAAGCATTATTTTGTCTACAGAGGTCTCTACACTAAAGGAGACAATGGATTTATCTATTGAAGAAAGGAAGGGACTTGACGTAAGTTTATGTTCCTGAATAAATAAAGCCTCTGTGAAGAACAAGAAGTTTCTGAATTAGAAGGTTTTTGCAGCAGAACAGGAAAAAGAAACCTAAGGAATAAGAGCTAGACTAAACTCGAAGTTGGAACATTTGGGACATCCAGACTTTAAAAGGATCAAGAAACAGAATTTGAGTTATACTCTTAAACATAGAGGTCTGGATGGAAGAAGAATGATTTTTTTCTGAGAGTTTCTCTGAGATTGGACTTTCTGAAATTAAAAGCTATCAAAAGACGGCAAAGTGGAACTGAGACATGGATGTGGGTTCTCCAGGCTGGCAGTAGACAGATGGATGAACTTTGGGGATCGGAACCGGGGAAGGGGGGGGGGAGATTTGGAACCCAAAGGCTGTAAAATTACATATTCTTTCTTTCTTCTTTTTCTTTTTCTTTCTTGTTTTATGAAAATAGGGGAACTCGTGGAAGGGAACTGGGGTCGATCTTAGGGAAGTATAAAAAATACAAGGAGAAATGGTTAAATAAGATAAACTAATTTTGAATAAATGGGTTATTTATAATTATAATAAGGCTTTAAAATTTGGGGTAAGAACTTGTGGAATTAATTTAATGGAAATGGAATACAAGAGGGGGAGGGGGGGAAGTCCTGGAAAGATGTCAATGAAATTAAGTGTAAACTTTATTTTTCTTTTCTTTCTATCTTTCCTTTTTTATTCTGGAAACTTTAATAAATATTATTTAAAAAAAAAAAAAAACACACGATAAAACATCAAACATTAAAAACTTCCCTAAACAGGATGAAGGCCGGTATAGAAATGTAAATAAATAAATAAATGACAACCAGTACTTGAATACTGCCTGCTGACTGCTAGGCTGGATCCTGCCTCAAGCAAGCCACGGTCTGCACTTTGGCCAATAGGCTCCTCCCAAATGGCATGTATTCCTGTTCTAATGCCTCTTTGGCTTAAGGAGAACAGGGACGCCTTTTTCTTTTCATTGCTTACTGGATTGCTTTTGATGGATTGGTTTGTTGGTAAGATACGGCAACAAATGTACTGAGAGATATTCGCTAGTAGCGGGTTAGAGGGACTGTTTGTCCTTAACAAATGAAAGGAACAGATGGTACTGTGAAGAGATTGCATGTGCACCGCGGTGTCGGGCTAGCATTTCTCAGCGCCCTGCTGCACAGCTTAGAGCAACAAAAAGGCAGGTCTATGAAGTTGCAGAATTTGTTTATACAGCTTTAAAACGGCATCCAGCTTTGTTTTTCTGATTTATTAGTAGCCTGTGCCTCCTCTGGCATAATCCTCTTAAGCAGCAACATCGATGCTATGCCACATACTTTAGGCTGCAGACCAAAAGAGTGTTGTGGGACCCACCCCTGCTGCCCTGCACAAGTGCCTGGAGCTTGTGTTATCTTTTCCAACAGCTGCTCTGAGCCATTCAGAGATGAAAGTCAAGATGGTAGCCACAGTAGCTCAGTTCTGGTGCTACCTCCACAGACATTTCTGGTGGGGAAGCAGCATCAAAGGTGCACCAGCCTAGAAGCACAAAGAAAGAACAGTTCTGAATTAAAACTGGATGTATGTGCCATAAAATGCTTCTATTTCTGTCAGCTACTTCATTGAAAGGGAGAAGAGAAAGCAACACACCTTGAGTCTCAGGATGGGGATTCTTTCCACAGAAGGGATGGGGTGAAATGAACGCAAACAGATTTGAGGCAATAGCGCATGGGTGAATCACCTTCTTCCATACATAGGACTGCTAAGTGATTAAGCGGGACAAATTTCCTCTAAAAACCACAACCTTCGGCTCAGTTGATTTGTCACACAGCTAAGGGTCAAGATAAACATTGTGCCTAAATGTGTCCTACAAAAAATCCTCGTTTGTTAAAAAGTTGGTGTTAATGGGAACCTTTTAATTAACCCCTGTGGCCCCATGAGAAGGGTGATTTTACAGGAAATCAGTAAAAAAAAATACCCTTGCCTGTAACTAAGTGGGGGTGGGAATGGAGACATGGCTGCATGCAACAGATGAAGTGTAACAGCTAGTTTGATCAAGAGTTGTGGAATAGCAAAATTAAAACTTTGAAAATAAATTCCCTGCTACCATTATGCACTCCCCACATAACGATGGGTCACTTTTGATAAGAGCAGACTGGAGGCTTCAGGTATCATCACCATAGAATAAAAAGGTGGAGAATATGGGGACAAAAGGCTCTTCACAAGGCAGCAAGTCTGCTATACCACTTTAGGTTCCCAGGGAGAGAGATCCTGGACTCCCAAGGCATCTTCAGACATATCATAGCCATTTCTCTAGCTTTCTGCCTTCCAAAACTGCAAAATCCCAAAATGCAAAATTACAGAATTGTACCCCAGTTGAAGGGTAAAAGGGTATGTCAGTTACCTTAAACTCCCATCAGCCTTAAACTGATGGGAATTATAGCCCAACAACATATGGAGGTCACCATGTTAGCTTCCCCGCTCTTTCACATGCAGCTGCTGGGTGACCTTGGGCTAGTCACAGTTCAGTTCTCAGCCTCACTCACCTCACAGAGTGTTTGTTGTGGGGAAGGAAGGAAAAGGAGATTGTTAGCCACTTTGAGACTCCTTAAGGGGAGTGAAAGGCGGGATATCAAATCCAAACTACTACTACTACTACTACTCTTCTTCTTCTTCTTCTTCTTCTTCTTCTTCTTCTTCTTCTTCTTCTTCCCATGGAATATTATCCTTTCCTGTTCTTAGCTTCAGCTTCACCACTACTGTGGAGCTGGATGGCTGTCAATGGCAGGGGATGGATACAAGTCCCAGATTTACCTGTTCAGTAGAATAGATACATGGAGTCAATGCATCTGAAGCTATTGTGCAACTACTATCCACACGGAACGAAGGAGTGTTATAATGTATAACATAGTTCAGACTACGATATATGCTCTTCTCCCTGTGGGATTCTGCCACGTTAACATTGATATTCTGTGTCTAATTACTGTGTTTTACAAGGTGGTAACAGAAAATGACATTCATTTATCTGTAAACTACATCTGTGGAAGTGGTATTTGGCAGTAGCTTCAAAAAGAAAGGGATTGTTTTAATAACCTTTTGGGGACCTCTATTATGCCTTTTCTGTTTATCTTGTCTGAGAACCAGCGAAAATTGCGGGGAAATCTCATTAACAACGATTGCAGTTCAAACGCTCTTCTTGAATGGATGGACCAAATTTCCAGCATTGGTGCATTTTTCCAGTGATGTAAATCCATTAAAATGTCAGAAGAAAATGTTTGAGAGTCTTAACACTCATCTAGCTTCAACCATTTGTCCAAATCCACACTAATTATCTTTATCTAAATGTGTTAACTCTTAGCTGAAGCGTAAGTTCTTTAATGAAATGGTTCCACTTAAAACAAATTCAATGTGCCCTTGGAAGAATATCTGGCTGTGTTAGGGAGATGCTGAACGACTGATGCTGAAACTGTGAGTGATTATTTATTTATTTATTTATTTATTTATTTGGGTGGGTAGGAGAAAGAATCATTTCCCGCTCCAGCTACAAGCAAAGTGAAGGGGAAAACACTAAAGCCTCAGGCAAAACTCTAGTCCTTTATTACTCTTTGTAATTACTATTGAAATCATGATAAGTAACTTAGCTGACTATGAACAGATTCAGTGCTTTCAACCTCTTCAGTAGATAGAAAGGCGCAGCTGCAATCAAGAAGCTGAATTGGAGTGACCAACGATTTTCTTCAGGCATTGACATGTGTGCCAGTGGTAAAAAGAAGTCTGTATCTTTCAGCCAGATGTTGCCTCATTCAGGGGTTAGCTGCAGAAATGGGAACTGCAGTCCATCACTAATGCGGATAACAACCGTTTGAAGTCATAGTCCTGACAATGTTTTTTTTTCTGCTTGGTTGGGGATCAGGGTGTGGAGAGGAGTTCTTTAGAGATCCAACTCTAGGTACCTTGTTGTACGTAGATTCCAGATGGCCAAAAATTAAATTCAGGTGAACAGCTCATTTAGCAGGATAAGGCCAATGATTCAGCAATTTCGAGAGCAGGCAGCATCTCGGAGGCAAAGTACAAGGCAAAAAAAACAGAAAAAAACCCCATAAAATATTGAAGGGAAGTTATCAAATTGAAGCTCAGAAAACAGACATGCACCTGAGCCCTGCCACAGAGGAAGGCTCATGAATTTTTAAGGTCTTCTGAATCATCCAGACAAAAACTTACCTTACTGGTATGTTTATATGCATTGGGGAAGAATAGGAAATTAGTTGGCTTTCTGCGTTGTCAAGATACAAGGTAATACATTTTTAATACAGCCTCCTCCATGCAAAGGAGTATCTAAGATGCTCTGCAGAAGGAATCAAACATGAGCCAAGGGCGAGTTGTGAAACACTTGGGTGACTTTGTTTGGAGGAGGGGAAGTTATGAGGGAATAAGCAAAGATTTGTTTACTCGCCTATCAAAGAAAGATAAATGTACCTGGTGCTGGGAAAAAAATCAAATATCCTTCGGTTTGTAGTAAAAACAACAACAACAATCATTAAACAGATTTTTTAGCATGTGAAATAGCTGAGCAGTTCTAGAACTACACAGATATCAATTTTAAAGCAACCCTATAACTCTGGTTCTGAAGAAAATGTTAGAACTTTTTTGCTATTTTATTCTATGCCAAACTCCAGCAGGTTCCAGGCTGCTGTATTTTTAATCAAGATCAACCAATCTTTAGTTCCATTGTTTAGAGGTTGCCTGGTGAGAGTACCTATTCTGCATTTATTTATTTAAGAAATTTATACCCCACTTTTCATTATGTCTCAAAGTGCCTGGCAGAAATGAAATAAAATATACATTATACAAAGTTTAAAACATAAATTATAATTTCAGAAAATAGAGCATTAGAAAAACATTGGAAAAACGTTCATGATGCAAAGGCCTCCTGCAGAAAAACCATTTTTTCTGGTGTCTGAAATTTAGCAGAGACAGTTCAGGGACCTCACTTGGAAACAGATATTTGGCATTCATTACAAATGATTTTTCTCTCTCAGTCTGGTTCATATGCTTTGGTCTTACAAAAATCCATGTCCACTATTTTCTTACATAAAAATTAAGAGTATCTGCTCTTCATGCAGATCCTCTAATTTGCACAAAAATAAAATAAATGAAAATGAAATACCCAAATGTTGTACGCAGCACCAATCCTGGAATAGTATTCCTGGCTTAATATCCTTTTTACTGGGCTAGTATATTTTCCAAAATAACACATACAAACAAATAATAATAGAATCCCTGCATAGCTAGAATTTCCCTTAAAGATAATTATGGCATAATTTATGCAGTATGGAATCCCTTGCAGACTTTCTGGTATTGTTTTTGTGCAGTCCAGCAAGAATTGATCTGTAAGGAGCAAATGAACATTAACAATTCTCTTAATTCCTTGGCGAGGTATTTTGCTTTATATCGCAAGATTATTATGATTATAACATGCAGGTTTGTGATTTCAGCTTCCTAATGTGATTCCTAAAACTATTATTCTAAGTAATGAAATCCTTTTGGCATCAGAATTCTATTCGCCAATTACAATGCAATGAATAATAAATGTTCTTATACCTGAGTAATGATGTTTGCTTGGTAGTGCGTTTCTTATGAAGGTGTAGAAGGCTAAAGTAATACTGAGAAAGAACGAAATGAGAAACCAGCTGAGGGGCTGACAAGATTGCTCCAGCTAGAGAACATTAGTATGGATCCAGATTCATTTGCAGAACCCAAAAGCAACCAGTGCTTGACAAACCGATGGCCTCTAGTCCACAAAACATATGCATACATTTGTTAGTCTTTAAGGTGCCACAAGACTGCTGTTTTTATACTGCTTGGCAGTTTTACAATAGCCCCATTTCTACTTCTTTGTATAGATCACGGCACTTTCGAGCACCATTAATTGAAAATTTAACAAGCAGACAGAACTGCCTCCCATTCTCAGACAAATCTAATACTTACACACTGAAGGTGGATAGCTTAAAATGTCATGTGTGCTGTTGTCATAGAGCAGGCTTGCCATACGTCAAGAAAATTCCTGACATGTCCTGGTTTTCGATTGCAAAAATGGTGTCAGGGGAATTTTGTTGAATCGTCAAAATGTCAGGAAAATCCTGGATGTATGGTATGTCAACGAGATGGAAAAAGCTCAAAAAAATTCTGTGGGTCTTCCAAAAAAACAACAACTGAACAACTTTGTGGGTGTCAGGAACTTTACTTTTTGAAATATGGCAACCCTATCATAGAGCCAAATGTATGCTAGGAGAATCACATCCTGAAAACTCCCAAACATTCTCCAAGACAGAGAATGTCATTGATGGTTCTGAAAACTGCCCACAGTAGAGTTTCTCCATTCTCTTTTGCTGTTGGCTTACAGAGGAGAGCACAGACAGCTCTGGTCCACAACAGCTGCAAGAAGCTCAGCAAAGAAATAAGTTCAATAAGGAATAGTTGCATGAGTACCAGCTTCAGAATTTTTATACTGCAGCCGTTCCAGAGGTGCCTGCATCTCCTTTCCCTTCCTGTTTATTCGAAAGCAGCCCATGGGCCCAAGGAAATGTTGGGTAACATGCAGAGTGAGACTAGGCAGACGTTAGGGCTACTGCGATGAATGGGATTGATGCCCAAGTAACACAGCAGTCCTATAAGTGAAGTGGGTCTTCTGCTGCATCTGCAAATTTACCTGATTTCGCCCTTGGTCTCAGCTGTTGGAGTCGCCCAAGCCAGTACACATTAGCCAAGATGAAGGTGGAAAGGGCACTGTGGCGTGAGGTGATACAGTTAGGTGGATGGGGGATACAGCACCCAAACATCTCCTTTGACATCAACGATGGAGTTCATCGGTGCCCTACAGGAATCCAGGTGTGGCTAACATACGTTTACAAGGACTTAAGGAGTCTGTTGCAGATGTGAGTGGCAAATCGGCCTGAAGGAGTCCAGCTCATGAGGCATATAAGGTACTGGGTAGGGTCCTTAGTCTAGGGGTGGTCCAAAGTCTTGGGGCATCTTTGCTTCTCTCCCCTCCCCACAAAAAAGGGGTATCCCATTAAAGGGATTCTAGGGAATATGTTTTTTTCACCAGAGGTGGTGATTCTAATGGGCTGCTCCTGTTTGATGTATGTGATGGGGCAGTCCCATCCCAGGATTGACCCCCCCTCTAAAAAAAAAAAAAAGGTTAACGGTCAACAGGGAGGTTGACTGATTTGGGAAACAACCAATGACTCACTTATACCTGTAATCAATAAAGTTGTGAGCTATTTCAATCCCAAAAGTTGTCGTGAGATTCCTTTCCTTCTGCTTGCATAGCACCCCAGCAGGAGACTCACTGGGCCTGGGCCTGCAACTCCCCCATTTTTATTTGCAATACCAGCTCCATGCTGGAGCACCAAAAAGATCTGGATTGTGCCCCTGGCTTGGATTTAGGATCCAGCTGATCTGTGGCCAGCCTACTGTTGCCCACACCCTATTCCAGGGGGCCTTTTCCTCTGCAGCTGCTGGGAGGTCATCCGAAGCAAGAAAATCTCCATGCTGGGAGAGACCAGGGACCAGGGCTGAATCCTAACACCCTCCAGCAGTGTGAGTCAGAACTGCAACCTAAGTGTAATTATTGCATCCTAAGGAGCAGAAATGACTATGGAATTGTTGGATGACACCCTTCACTCCTAACCTATAAACCCAATTAAAAAGGGGGGGGCAATATCACGTTACACTTTCATTCTATCTACAATAGGTATTACATCAGAAATAACTCAAGAGGCAGGAATCACTGTAAGATCAATAAACACTTCAGGAGAACTGAGAGTGGTTTGGGAAGCTACAGTGAACAGGTAAAGCAAGTGCATAAGTGATTAATGACTCTGGTTTTTCTGCTTTTATTGCAGTGTTCAAAAATGAAACTTTTGCATTCCTCATACAATGAAATGCATGATTTCCAGATCTGGGAGGAACTTTTGCATTTCACTGCAAGGTGGGATATACACCCCCCCTTTGGATGTTGCACCACAAACATAAAAATCAAATGCACAAATACTGTTGTGCCCTGCTTTGGCATAACATCTGAAGCCACTCCAAGAGCACATTATGTTAGCTCTCTGCAGTGACGCCTGTTCTTAACGTTCCCTATTAATTAACTGCAAAACTTAAAACAACAGCAAAAAGATAGAAGTGCAACAAGCTTTAACAAGAAGAGGCAAGCTTTGGCAGGTTGGGGTGATGAGTTCTCTGCCTTAATTGCATTGCAAGGCTTAACCCACAGAAAGACAATAGATTAATAATAGAGAATGGAAGACAAAAGAACAAAGGAGCAACAGAGGGCACAACAAAGCCACTCAGAATAAATCTAAACTCATTTCCACACTTTTTTCTCTTCTTCAAATTTGTATCCATCAAGAGACTTCAAGGCTGGAGGGGGGGGGGTCAAGGTTTTGACAGGGATGGCCTGCTAAACTCTGATAAGAGGAAATAATCTACTACCTGCCTGGTTTACCAAAATATAATGTGCCCTGTTATTATCTGCATTGTTTGTATGGGTGAGGGAGGGAGTCTTTTGACTGATGGAGAGAAACCAATGGTTTGGTTCCTTAAAGGACAGAGCACTCCCTGCCAGTCCTGCCACCACGTTCTTCCCTTGTGGGAGGCACCTCACTAAGCTAGAAATCATCAGAGGCACATGTGTGGGTGGAGCTGGCATTCTGGGGGCAGGGACAGCCCATCCCATTTCAACAACTGAGATGAAACAGGAATGTGTCGCTGCCCCCCCCCCCCATTGTGGAACCTCTCACTTCCACCATCACTGGAATGCTGTCACCAGAATGCCGCCCTTGCCGAACTCAGAGGGAACTGAGCTGCTCCACAAGGCATTGCCACTTGTCAGAACACCTCCTGAGAGGGATGCATGGTGACAGCAACAGAAGCAGTGTGGCAGGCAGGGTGCCGCCTCTTCCATTTCTGCTGTCTGTTTTTTTTATTTAAAAAAATCATATTTATTAAGTTTTTAACAATAAGAAAAAGGGTTACAGAACATTAAACAGTAAACAAAAAACACACAAAGAGGATACAAAAACCAAAATTTAACGTAAAAATAAATAAATAAATAAAAATCCCTCATTCTGATATCTTATCACTCATTTACTTATTTTCCTGACTTCCTCACGCCTCCCTTTTTTGTATTCCAGTTAATAGTTAGTTCAGCAAATCCATACCCTCTTTATTTACTCTTAGTTCTTTATCTTCACATATTATAACTTCAAATTTTCGTCTAATATCAGTCCAATTTTACGTATTCCTATTTTGCCTTATTGCTAAAACCACTTCATTTCATTCCAGCATCATTAACATTCAAAAATTTTATAGTGTTTCTGTAAATAATCTTTACATTTCTTCCAGTCTTCTTCCACCAACTCTTCTCCCTGGTCTCGGATTCTGCCAGTCATTTCCGCCAGTTCCATATAGTCCATTACTTTCATCTGCCATTCTTCCAGAGTGGGTAGATCTTGTGTCTTCCAATACTTTGCCATGAGTATTCTTGCTGCTGCTGTAGCATACATAAAAAAAGTTCTATCCTTCTTTGACACCAATTGGCCGACCATGCCCAGGAGAAAGGCCTCTGGTTTCTTCAGGAAGGTATATTTAAATACCTTTTTCATTTCATTATAAATCATCTCCCAAAAAATCCTTAATCCTTGGGCACGTCCACCAAAGGTGAAAAAATGTACCTTCAGACTCCTTAAATTTCCAGCATTTATTATCAGGCAAATGATAGATTTTTGCGAGCTTGACTAGTGTCATGTACCACCTGTATATCATTTTCATAATATTCTCTCTTAGGGCATTGCATGCCGTAAATTTCATACCTGTGGTCCACAACTGTTCCCAGTCAGCAAACATAATGTTATGTCCAACATCTTGTGCCCATTTAATCATAGCAGATTTTACCGTTTCATCCTGAGTATTCCATTTCAACAGCAAGTCATACATTCTTGATAATATCTTAGTTTTGGGTTCTAAAAGTTCTGTTTCCAATTTTGATTTTTCCACCTGGAAGCCAATTTTTTTATCCAAATTGTAAGCCTCCCTTATTTGAAAATAGTGAAGCCAGTCCTGCACTTTATCTTTAAGCTTCTCAAAACTCTGCAATTTCAGTTTATCACCCTCCTGTTCCAGAATCTCCCAATATTTTGGCCAATTGGCCTCCATATTGAGTTTTTTCAGAGCCTTCGCTTCCATAGGTGATAGCCACCTTGGGGTTTTATTTTCAAGTAAGTCTTTATATCTTATCCAGACATTAAACAATGCTCTTCTGACAATATGATTTTTAAATGCCTTATGTGCTTTAACTTTGTCATACCACAAATATGCATGCCACCCATTTCTGCTGTCTGAGGCAAGTGTTTCACACTGCTTCATTGGTGGACCAGCTCTGCTCTGGGATGTTGTTTCGTAGTAGCACCTCACTGCAGTCTTGAGATTAGCAAGCAGACGGACGACCCGTGTATAAGTGGTCCAAGTCAGTAATAATATAGGAGTAAAAGGTGGCCAAAACAAACACAATTAAGCAAAGGGAAGAGTGAGGGAAGAAATGAAAACAATCACATGTACAAGATAAGCGGGGAGGAGGGAATATGACCAGGGATCAATCTAAGAGCAAGTGCAGGTCTCAGAGACAACACTGAAAGAATGGTGTATAGCTCTCTCTCTGTATTCTCTTCCCCCTTGAGGCAGTCTACCTTTTTACTATTAAAATAAAGAACTGGAACTTCTTGAGTTGTGGCATTGCATCTACACAGAATGTGACAGACAGAAAGAAGAAGAACATATGATGATGCTAACCTTTGATCATGCAATAGTCAAACACTTTTAACTGATGAGTAATATAGCAAATAAACAAACATTTTGGTAATGCCAGGCTCTTTGCTTGCTAAAATAACCAGCATCAGTACCTACATGGCTATACAAGCAGGACAGAAGTTTGCACCATCCCACTATATCCCTAATCCTACCATACGCTTATTTTAAAGAGCATCAAGGCAGATGAAAGTAGGCTTTTCTAGTATAGCCTTTCATTAGGGGTCAATGCTGTGAGAACACAAGTAGATGATATTGTGAGGGCACTGAAATAGCTTACCAATTTATGAAGACAACTCCTGCTCAAGCTGTGGATTCTTGTTAGTTTTGGGCTGCAAAAAAGCCCACCTGGGAAATTTCACCAGTCTTATCAAAGGACTTTGGGCTTTCTGTGAAATTGTTCAGAAGTTTCCACTGTGAAAGAGCAACTCCACTCTGCTTTGAATTTGGATTTAGTTTTGTGGCTGCCGCTCCCTCAGCAGTTCAACATTGCTGTGTTTAAAAAATAATGGTGGTGTTACCTTTAGATATGTTACCAGAAATGAGCTCTTCAGATGAGTGCCTGTCTGCAAACTTTTCAGGTAGGAACATAGTAACTCACCTTACACTTAGACCAATGCTCCATCAAGCTCAGCATTGTCTTCATTGATCAGGGATCTCTTAGAGATGCCAGGGATTGAACCTGATGTCTTCTACATGCAAAACATATGGTCTACCATTAAGCTAGGGCCCTTTGCCCCCAAGGTGACATGCCACAGTTGCCTTTATCAATTTGTAGTACTCAGCACAATAGATCTGATCTTCATTACCATACAATGGAGTGTAGACTGAGCTGAAAAGTTATTTATCAGATGTTAGACAGTTTTAAACGCACTATTGATAATGTCTACTGTACTCCCTTCTAATTACAACAGATCAGATAAATGCAATAATGACTACAGCACCACTTAGACAAGCACAATACAAATACCTAGTGCATATTCCTATCTCTCCACAATATGATTAGAAATTCATACTTAAACAATGCCAGCTGCTAATGCCTGATAAGATTCAGATAGAACAATTTCTATACCAGTAGGAAAGCCAATCATTTAAGAGGTTAGAAACGAAATATGAAGGACAGGCTATACTTTAAGTGATTTAACAGAACCTTATTGGACCAAAAGACTCGACCTGGTGAGGCTAAGGGATTTGATTTCTACACATAGGGAAGCACTACTTCAAATTATAGACAACCAAAGTTATAGACAATCAAAAATAGGAGCTAGAAAGAAAACTCATCACTCTTGTCTGCAAATATGTAGTCATCCATAAAAATGAAAAATTGTTTTAAAACCTCATATTTCAGGGCTCCATGGCAATATATAAGGAGGATTTAATTGCTCAGCAGCAAATTCCCTTTATAAAGAACCAAGATTATACTGCCGTTTATCCCAATTTCATTAAGTTATGCACTAAAAGCTATAAGTTGTTTGAGAGCAAATAGGAAACAAGCTGAGCAGTTTTAAGGTTTCCCCCTCATGTGCAGTTTTTGCCTCTTTGTATCCATTGACACAGGCAGAGTCGGCCCATCCATTAGGCAGGGTGAAGCAGCCGCCTCAGGCAGAAGAAGTGCAAGAGGCAGCACCCTGCCAACCTGACCACTTCTGCCGCCACCAAAACACCCTCCCCCCTCAACAAATTTTGATGAGAGGCAGGTGTTCAAGTATGTGTGTTGCCACTTGTCTTTCTCACCCTTGGGGCAGCAAAGACTAGCACCAAGCCTTATGGAATGCCCCACTCTAACTGGCTTTCCATGTGTCATTCTGGTGGTGACAGAAGTGGTGGGACAGGCGGGGCTGGGGAGCAGGAGGCAGGAGGTGGCACATTCCTGTTTTGCCTCAGGTGGCAAAATGAGATGGGACAGTCCTGGATACAGGAGATGGTCTGGCACCCTAAAATAGCAGCACCGCTGCAGTGGGACTTGAGAGTAGTGGATCTTGAAGAAGAGCATGTCACATGTTGTTTAGTCGTTCAGTCGTGTCGGCCTCTTCGTGATCCCATGGACCAGAGCACACCAGGCACTCCTGTCTTCCACTGCCTCCCGCTGTTTGGTCAAACTCATGCTGGTAGCTTCGAGAACACTGTCCAACCATCTCATTCTCTGTTGTGCCCTTCTCTTTGTGCCCTCAATCTTTCCCAGCATCAGGGTCTTTTCCAGGGAGTCTTCTCTTCTCATGAGGTGGCCAAAGTATTGGAGCCTCAGCTTCAGGATCTGTCCTTCCAGTGAGCACTCAGGGCTGATTTCCTTAAGAATGGATAGGCTTGATCTTCTTGCAGTCCATGGGACTCCCAAGAGTCTCCTCCAGCACCATAATTCAAAAGCATCAATTCAAAAGCATGTCACATAGGAAAACACAAATCCTTCTGTCCTACCTTTCGATAAAGAGATCAGGGCTAGTTATTTACTATTCAGAAAGTTGTTCTTCTGTTCTAACACTACTTCTGATTGGCCCCAACAACCCTTCTGACATCTGGATAGGTGCATAATTAACAGGGAATTGAGCTTCCATAAGTGAATTATCAAGTGTAATCTAGAATTTAGCATCATTCCCACCCCACCCCCCTATGGTTGCAGTTTGGGCAAGTCCTGTTTGGATCCCCAGTCAAGTGTATCCTACATCCCCCCCTGAAACGCTTGGGCCCTGCACACTCATAACATAAATCTAGTTACAGATAGGTAGCCGTGTTGGTCTGCCATAGTCAAAACAAAACAAATTCCTTCCAGTAGCACCTTAAAGACCAACTAAGTCAGTTCTTGGTATGATGAAATTCTGTATCTGAAGAAGTGTGCATGCACACGAAAGCTCATACCAAGAACTGACTTAGTTGGTCTTTAAGGTGCTACTGGAAGGAATTTGTTTTGTTTTAACATAAATCTAGTTTTTTTTTCTTTTTCTTTAGAAGCTTTAGAAGAAAAATAAATAGCTGTGACATTCTTTCATCTCCCCTGTAACATCAGGAGAAACATTTATGATGCTGATCTAAAGCAGACAGAAAAACAAGTAGAAGTTGTAAACAGATGTTCTAAGATAATATCACATGCTGTTTCAATAGTTCTAAATCTAAATTGTTCGGAGTTCAAAATGATGCACATATTTCAGTTTTAATTGACACTTAGTAGTGTGGCAACCATTTTGGATTTTTACATTTTTATCTTCTTAGATGTCATAGAAATCTGGTTCATGCATGATTTCATGCTCCATGATAAACACAGTTGGTTTCCTCTCATATTGTGTACTGGTTTTGTGTGTTTCCCACAGCAATTTTTGATGAGCCATCATTTTGCTATTTTAATTTCTAAAAACCTTTGCGATAAACACAGTACCTAATACTCACCTTTCTTCAGAATTTCATCCAAACTGGTTAAGCACTGTAACTGGAAGAGCAAGTTTATGTGGGTAAGGAGTTTGTGCCAAGACTTCCTGGCTTCTTTCTGTGGTTTTGGGGGTCAAAACCACAGGACATTTCTTAGAAACAGGTAAAAAAAAACAACATTTAAAAAGACTCAAGTAGCCCTACAACATAGGAAATCTCCCTATATTGGAGTGCAGAGAATACTAGCAAGAATGTAAGCTGCAAGAAATGGAATGTAGACTTGACTCTACAAAATTGCTTTTAAGAATTATATTATTGCTATTATTATATTTATATCCTGCCTTGTTCCCAGTCTGGGATTCAATATAGTTGAAGGTCTTGATGGTCTGAAGTATACCATATGTAGAAGCTGAAAGAAAGAGGAGCCAACAGAACTAAAAACCCTTAACTGTATTTTCATTGATTTCCAGTTGTGAAGCATGAAAACTGCAGGTTTCAATTTATCTAACTGGTTCTCTGCAGCCACCAAAGGAAAGGCATTGAGGTCATGTCCCAAAGTTGAACTTCCACCATGTAGGCTGGATACACACTCCTGTTTATTTTGAATCCAGTGTGCTCCCAAGCACTGGCTTAGGAAGTAGTGTAAACACATTAGCCACAATCCATATATAGTGTTGTGTTTCTTGAGAGATACAGTGGTACCTTGTGTTAAGAATTTAATTCTTTCCAGAGGTCCTTAACCTGAAACAGTTCTTAACCTGAGGTGTGCTTTCACTAATGGGGCCTTCCACTGCCACTGCACCGCTGGCGCATGATTTCTGTTCTTATCCTGGGGCAAAGTTCTTAACCTGGTTAGCGGCGTTTGCAACCCGAAGCATCTGTAGCCCGAAACATCTGTAATACAAGGTACCACTGTACTGCATTTTCATGTATTTTCAATCCAAACTGGGAAAAAGAACGACCTAGCTTCATTTTCAGCCAGTAATATGAACACAGCCATATTATCTCTTTGTCCGAGTGCAGATTGTGTAGTTTGTATTGTTTTGCTGCATGGCGCAGGTCTAGCTGTCTGTAGTGTATTGCTTCCAAGAAAAAAAAAATCATAATCAACATTTTTTATTCAACAGTTAATATTCCATGACTATTGAAGGGAATTTTCCGAATGGCTCTCCATTTCTATTTGAGTCTCTAGACATTGCTTTCAGCAGCTGATGATGCCTTCAAAGTGTGTGGAGAATAGGCAGAAAGGCAGCGAAGAAGTGAAAGCAAAACTGCAGTCAAAGTAAATACATTTAAGTACTGTTCTTTGAGGGGGGAAAGAGTTGATTGGATTTTAGCTCCTCTCCCTCTTGTGCAAAGGCAATCTTCCAAAGTTTGCAGAGAAATACTAAAGTCATTATTTTTAGAGGGAGAAAACTAATCCCTCTTCCCACACTGACTCCACAGATTGCAGCAGAATATTTGAAATTTTATATTTTTATCTGATATCTAGCTTCAAGCATTTATTAGTTAGTAAGTGCACAATCCACCCACACACATGAATTCCCTTTACCTGTCTTTTCTGCACTACATAATTCTCAGAGGATGATTAACTTGCATTGCACGGGAAAGGGCCACTGGATGAGGATACCAAATGCATTCACATGCCAAGATGGAAGGGGCAAATAGGAATCTGTTGAAATCTTCGCAAATCCATGGCATATGGTAGAAGTGGATCATGCCTTGAGAAATCTAGCTTGCCCTATTCCACAGGTTTGGAGTTCATAACACTAACCCCCCAGGTTCAATTAAAGCAGTAAATGTAATCTGCATAAAATCCCATTACAATATCAGTATTAGATCCATCACAATGCCTGCTTAATCTCATAATTTGAAACATAGCGCAGTAGATACTTGGCAGCCATATGTAATGAATACCGTTAGGTGGCATCTTTATGATAATGATACAAAGACAACTGTTCTAACCAACTCTATGCAGTATACCATGAAACTCAACTATGGTATCTGGCTCACATAATACATTTTTTACTTGGCCTGAGCTTTAAACATGTTGTCCACTGTTGACAGATTATATACTCTGTTACAAAATAGAATGATCTTTTAGGCCCAGATAATACAAGCAAGGTTTCTTCAGGAGAAAGGGAAGGATATAAATTTCATAAAGAATGCATTTTAAAAAAATACATGGAGGAGATGCAATATATTATAATAATAATAATAATAATAATTTATTATTTATACCCCGCCCATCTGGCTGAGCCTCCCCAGCCACTCTGGGCGGCTCCCAATCAGTATTAAAAACAATACAGCATTACATATTAAAAACATCCCTGAACAGGGCTGCCTTAAGATGTCTTCTGAACGTCAGGTAATTCTTTATCTCTTTGACATCTGATGGGAGGGCGTTCCACAGGGCGGGCGCCACTACCGAGAAGGCCCTCTGTCTGGTTCCCTGTAACCTCACTTAGATTCAATATTAGACATTGAATTCCCATAGGAAGAGAAATACATAACCTTCAAATCCTGGGGTGTGCACACCATATTGGTTTGATGGTGCAAGATGTGATATAAATGCAATCAGCTTAAAGCCATGATCTTTTGCTAGACTAAGAAGGCACAGCTGTTGAAATGCACATTCTCTATTCTTTGGAAATATCCTTGCTACAGTAATGTGTCATGAACATGCATGATCATTGCTTTACAAATGTGGCCTTATGGGTTCCTGTTGAAGCTGAATTAATTCTTTTCCCTGTCCTTCCTATCTGGAGGTACAGTATCTTGCCTAATATATTAGGGAATTTGCTTCCTTTGCAACTACAAAGGATCATAGTCAGGTTGTGATCAAGCACAGAGCCTGCAGGTCTCTTTTCTTCCCTACGATTTCCAGATGATGAGTCCCCAGATGATAGCTAAAGTATGTGACCACTTAACCTTTGTATTTTCTAAAGGGAATATTCAGTAGCAGTTTTTACAGCACTTTGTCTCCGGGACATTTTATCCTTCCTATCATTTCTTAGAAGGTTGTAAATTAGTAAGACAGGGCAATAACTGTAGAGTACTTTAATGAGTCTTTATCACTATAATGCTACTAGTCAGTTAATAGCTATTATAATAACTGTATGAAGATTGCAGTATGGAGAGAAGAGGACTTGAGAAAGTGATATTTTGAAGTGTGTTGTTTTAGATCATTATTATATCTCTATAATAAGAACATTGGCATATGACTTAACAAGAAGTTCCCCTTTCCCCTTGTCGTGGTTGCAGCAAGGTTTACTCTGAAACCATCAGGTGCATAACTCTGCAAAAAGTAAGGTGAATCAGTTCCATATCTCATCTTACATTTTTACTCCCCAATCTTAAATGAATTTACTGAAAGTCTCATTGATTTTTAGTGGGACTTGTATCCCAAAAAGCTTTCTTAGTGTAGTAGGCTTGAAGCCATTATCCACAACTGTTCATAACATCTCACATTCCTTTAATACTGTTCAAGCATTAAAACTCTTCACATGCATTATCTCAGTAACATTTAACGGTCCCTGTGAAGTGTTCTCCCAAGGCCACCCATGGCAGAGGGAGTGACTTTATCGTCATGCAATTGTTTTATTATAGTGTATTGATGTCAATTGCCTCCAAAGTCTAACTGAATGAAGGGTGATGGATACATTTTAATAAAACAAATACAAAATAAACAAACAAGGAATAGTCAAAGTTACATTTTTCAACTTTCTCCAAAGGCTCCCTCCTCTAAACGAATTCCTTTTTCAGATCTCTATCTATTCATTTTTCAAATCAAGGTTCATCTTCTTCTCCCTATGCCCTTCATTATGCCCTGCACCATTTTATTATGTGATTCAGATGTTCCATCCTCTGAGAGATTCAACTCAGCCAATCTTTCATCTGCAGCTACTGCACTTCTTCTTCTTCGTCTTCTTCTTCTTTGGCGATCCCTCGTAGCCGAGTAAGATTGTCTTCCATAAACACGGTCATAAGAGTGTGTCCATAAGTGACTGTGGAGGCCAATTCTGGATCCACAAATCATTCCACAGTGGGGACATTGGTTTCCAGGCGGGAGTTGATCATGGTGTTGGTTTGCCAAGCGTGCCTTCCTCTTAGCACATTTCTCTCTTGCATCCTGAATTTGAGTGTCTTCAAAGCCCATGACACCTTTGGTAAAGGTTGTTCTCCAATTGGAGTGCTCTCAGGCAAGTGTTTCCCAATTCTTGGTGTTTATACTACATTTTTTTAAAAATTGCCTTGAGACAGTCTTTAAACCTCTTTTTTTTTACCACCAGCATTACGCTTTCCATTTTTAAGTTTGGAATAGAGTACAGTGCTAACTTGGTTTATGAACTTAATCCGTTCCGGAAGCCTGTTCATAAACCAAGGCTTGCTTTCCCATAGCTGCGGGGGACTCAATTTACAAATGGAACACACTCAACAGGAAGCGAAACATGTTCTTATTCCAAGGCAAAGTTCACAAACCAATACACCTACTTCCAGATTTGCAGCGTTCTTAATCCAAGTTGTTCATAAACTAAGCTGTTCTTAAGCCAAGGTACCACTGTAGTTGCTTTGGAAGATGATAATCAGGCATCTGAACAGCATGACCAGTCCAACGAAGTTGATGTTGAAGAATCATTGCTTCAACACTGGTGATCTTTGCTTCTTTCAGTACACTGTCATTAGATATGGGGTGGTATTCAACTGAGTTGTTGCATACATGGGTCCACTCACATAATGTGATTTCCCCACCTCTCATTCCCTTGCACCCTCTAAGTCTGTTCTGGAGGGCTTGGGGAACCCCCAGAACAGGTTTGGGGAGCACAAAGTGGGAGCACAGGGGAGGAGAGGGGGGAAAGTCCAGTTGCACAAGCAAACCTTATTCCACCCATTTTCTTCATAACAACTGGGGGGAAAGAGACAACCTAGAACTTATGTATTAGTTTATAATTAAGACCAAAACAGCATTTTATTTAAAGTACATCTTCTATATTAATGCTCAGGAATGGGTTAGAAATAACCCAAAGAGCAGATGGCTTTGCAAAAAATAACCTTCATCTATTCAGAAGCATCCTGAGCAAACCGTCTGATGATGATATGGGATGTGTTATTTCAAGTATTTGTTAGTCACCATTTTGTAACTATTAATTGTGGAAGGTAGCGTCTGGTGTCCTTTATTTTAAGGGATGAATTTTATTTCAAAAAGTTGACACTTAATCCAGAGCATCACAGCAGCACAACATAACAGATGGTATTTAAATCCTGCATCCATAGATTATACAAAACTGCTCTTATCTTTGCATTTTGATTTGGAAATAGCAAATACAGATGTCTTCTAACTGGTGAGGCAAATTTTGAGAAGTAGGTCATCTTGAAATTGTCATTCTTTCATTGCAAAGGACAGGGACAGTGGGGTGAGGGGGATGAACCATAATGCTTAGGTGGGAAATGAGTTAGTGGAAATTTTACCCTGCCATCTCCTCCTACCGATAACAGAGAAAGCCCTGCAGATGCTTAGGTGCACTTTCACCTTTGCTGTTGGCTCACATAATGAAAGGTTAAACCTTTAGGTTCTGGGGATTAACCCTTGTAAGTTCTGGCTCAAGCTAGAAGAAAGGTTCACATTAAAAGGACAATGTTGGCCAAACATTCAGAAGGTTGTCCCAGTGGTACAGATTGTTAGACAATGGAACAAATTGGCCTGCAAAGATGTTGGTCTTTCCCTCATTCAACATTTTTTAACCAAAAGATATATGGAGTGCTGCATCAGGAAGGCATTGAACTAGATGAATTTTGAGACCCCTCCGAACAAAATGTTTCTATGAAACCAAGGGTGGGATTCATCCAAGTCGTTGCATGCATGGAACACGCTCCACTCACACAACAAGATTTGTCCCTTCTCTCCCCACACATGCTCCACCCTGCTTCCCCCTAAATCTGCTCTGGAGGATCAGGAAAAACCCCAGATCAGGTTAAGGAGGCCTGAGGGATGAAGGGGGGGAGAGATCCTGTTGCATGAGTGGACCCCATTCCCCTGACACATACCCCACTTAGCACAATGTTGAATTCCCCCCCCCCCAAGTGCATAAGGCATTCTTCTCACGAACAGGGCTTTTTCAGACATTTCTCTACAGATATTTTAATGAGAATTGCTATTCTGAGGACCACATTTCCAATGTTTGTGAGAAGCAGCTTTAAACATGCCAAGTAATTTTAAGACACCAAAGAGTGGTCAATAAATATTAGCAATTAAAAAATACGCACCCAAATAAAATACCCCTATGATCCTTTGAGTTGAATTATGAATTAGGGTGTTGTTTCTTTAAGGAAAAGAAGAGAAGAGAAAAGAGAGTATGAAAGGATGTCAGAAACTGAAGTTTACAGTGCTTTAAAATCACTAAAAAAAATTCACACACAGACACACACTTCTACTTACTCGCTTGCCACACTTAAAATTCAACAGTTGCATTTTCAAAGTAGTCCTACCCATCTCCTGTGGAGAAAAGAACACCCACAGAAAAAATGATTCATAGTGTGAGCAGAGATTGATTTGACAATGGTAAAAAATATGTATGACTAGACAGCACAGAAACAGCTAAGGACTGCAGGAAAGTTCTCAGTTGAAAATGAGCCTTCATTGAAATTGGCATTTCCAGTCAGAAAATGTCAATCCTAATGGATTTTTTTTTAGATTTGCTACCAGCAAAATATTTTTTAAATCCTACCCTGTTTTTTCAATAATAGTTTGAATTAAAATGAAATTAATATTGAAGCATGGAATGCAATGGATATTTTGAAGATTATAGGCAAAATGTTGAATATTTAACCACAGGAATATTATCTGTTTCAATGTCATTACTGGAATCAACATTTTAAAATAAAACTACAGCAGACATTTGATATACCTTTTTGCAATTTCTAAAAGTCAAAGATGGGAATTTCAGAACTAAATGTCCATCCTAATTTTCAAGGTATTTAAATTTTGTATTCATGGGGAGAGGAATTGTACTGCTCTCAGATTTTTAGTTGTGGTCATAACAACTGGTTTCTTTTTCAATTTAAAAACCGGTCTATTTTCCAAAACAGCACTAATCAGAGGGGAGTTGGCCATACGAATCCCACTGGAAAAAAGCACATACAGTCATTTCTGTGTTCATCTGGTGATGTCTGAGCAGCACACCTGAAGCCATCTCTGCAATCCTAAATTCAATGGTCCCAATCCAGCAGCTCTAATCATGTGCCAATAAGATATTGACGTGTGACTTATTGCATGAGAACATGCATGCCAGATTTTATTATTTGAATGTACACCAGAGTGCTCATCCGCTAAGCAGTTTCCTGTATGGATATATTGGAAATACTAGCTGAAGGTTAAAAGAAAACAAAATTAGCAGCATTAGATGTCTGGATTTGGTGCAGGAGATGATCTTAGCCTTCTTAAGCTGCTGTTATCCAACAACTGAGTCATATATAGCACATAACTGGAATTTTCTAAACATCAGTTAAGATTGATAAGACTAATAAGGTTTGGAAGCCCATGATTATGGTGCAACGAGCAAGGAATTGAATTCAAAAATATCTTGTTATGAAACAATGGTTCCTTCTTTCCCATTTAGTCCTCCTACCCAAAAAAGTGAATATTTTCACAAAGCACATATGCATATAAATGCCACCGTGAGTGCAAAGACCCTTTGTCAATGCCATGCTTAGTATATGCAAGCGCAAACCAGTGGTTAGTGAACAGGTTTTTCCTCAGAGGCTCTGGCTTCATAATTAGCTGTATAATTGCAAGTATTTGGTTGAATGCTTCCTGTGTTATTTAGAGAAGCAGCACGCAATTGAGCTGCTTTGATGTAAACTGTTTAAACTTTTGGGGGGAAGCTCATTGTCAAATCAAAGCCTTTATACAAAAGATGGTACTTGTGGCCAGCAGGAAAGGGAGCCAGTTCAGCCCTGAGGATGAAGGGGCTTGAGGGCTCCCTCCCGGGCATAGCTGTCAGATTCCCAAGGGCTGAGAGCATCCTTACGAGTCTGAGAGATGCAAGGCAATTTCCAAGTGCAATTCGATTCATTAGCGTTTCTGAGCACACGCCGGGCTAGTTTTATATACTCAACCTGTAACAACAAGGCACTATATCAAAGATAAATTACTTAGTGTGATTTCCTTCCTCTACCTTTGAAGAAAGGGAGCCATTTCCCTCATTCATCCTGCTCCTGTAGCATCACTACAAAGTAATGCAATTAGCAATAAGAAAGGAAACCACAGCCAATCCATTGAGTAATCTCCTTACATATCTCTTAACAATTATACACATTAATTAAATCTGTGCACCAATGTACTGCGGCAAGGAGAGTTAGCATGGAGCAATCACACCTCCAGGAACTTCTCTTCAAAAGAATTCTCCCATATTCCCCCTACGTCCACCCACTCACTTTTTTTATTACAAAAAGGCCTATAATTATTCCCGGGATCGGAAAAATAATATGTGTCTCCTTTCATTCACAATGCTTTTCACACTGATTTAACTCCACTTAATGTGGAGGCATAAAGACCTGTCAGCGGGGAGCGGCTCCTTCAGACTCTATGGCAAAACATGTTTCAGGTGCATAGATTGGGACAAAGAAGTGGCTGGTTTCTGGAAATCTTAACAAAAGCTACTTACATACAGTAACTTATGGGCAGTCATTTGTTCTTGGTTTGTTTTTTCCTCAAAGAAAAAGGCCTGCAATCTTCTCCCGTATACTTTTCTACAGAAAACTCAAGCTTTGTCAGAACTGTACATACCTGTGGCAGTGCAGGGAATCTACAATTGTCTCTCGGTCGTAGGTTGGTGTGGAAAGAGCACAAGTCTCCAGTTCACATTACAGTCATACCTTGGTTTTCGAACAGCTTAGTTCTCGAATGTTTTGGCTCCCGAACACTACAAAGCCGGAAGTGGCTGTTCCGGTTTGCGAACTATTTTTGGAAGCCGAACATCTGATGGGGCTTCTGCAACTTCTGGTTGGCTGCAGGAGCTTCCTTCAGCCAATCAGAAGCCACACTTTGGTTTCCAAACGATTTGGAAGTCGAATGGACTTCTGGAATGGATTTCGTTCAACTTCCAAGGTATGACTGTACTTTAGACCTATTTGAACCCTTGTTGGCAATGCTTTATAAAGGCCTTGCCCCTTCCTCCCTCTTACAAGATTCCACAGGACAATCCTGATGCCACATTATCCTGTGAGAGTGCCACAGGTTGACTAAATCCTGCCTCCTCATCCCTCTCTGAGCCCTTGCTCAGATTCCCTCTCTCTCTCTCTCTCTCTCTCTCTCTCTCTCTCTCTCTCACACACACACACACACACACACACACACACACGGTGCACTCGGAGCAGGGCTGGTCTTTATTTTTCCTTTAAAAAGAACAACACACTTCTATATAGGAGGATTGGACACTGCTTCATGAAAAATGGCATACACTTAATTTTTTTATTAATTAGTTTTTATTAAAGTGTTTTTGTTAAGCATTTTTAGGTCTCCGTTATTATAATGGGGGTAGGAATTAAACACATGGCTTCCAACATGGGAATTAATACCCTCCCAAAACCTGTCAGCTGTGTCTTCCCAGGAGAATGTAGGAGCCCAGGAAGACTGTCCTTCCTATTTGATGCAGAAACCAAGAGGAATGATGGCTCCATTGAACAGTGGAGGCACCAATCCTGTGGGATGCTGGCTCTGCTTTTTTACCCTAATAAAATATTAGCCCCACCCCCAAACTAATTAGGGGACTGCATGCAAAGTGGTTTGGGTGGTCCCCGAGTTGGCCCAGGGCATGTTGGCCTGCTTGGGACAGGGGGCAGGTTAGAACCATGGGGCACATAATAGGGGCTAAACACAACCCTCTTAGCCCTCAGGGTCTAAACCTCTTAAAGTCATCCAAGTGGGTGGCCATCCCTGCCTCTTGTGGGAGCGAATCATTTGCTGTCATCTGAAAACTTGCCCATCTCACCTGGACTGGATCTACTATGAAACTAATCCCGGAGGGCCCCAGAACCAACTTGGTTCCACATTGCTTTGAAAAATGAGCCCAGTAGACCCAATCTGAGTCACACAACTCAAATTGATTAATTTTGTTGTATGTATTTAAAGTCAGGCTAAAGTATTTGGAGTCAGTAGCACAAGTGTTGAAAAGGTGTGGTGATCTGTCACAGAACAACCCCACTGAAGAGGGTAACAGCAGTTACCCAGATCTCATTGCTGGTTGCAAAGGGGCCCCCAAGACCGTTTGAGCTTCATTTGAGGTCCGTCACTGCATCTCACTGCTGGCCTCTAACTACATGACTAAACTCTTTCTGTTTCAGATCCTTGATAACTCCTGAGCATCTCTTGCGAAAAGAAAAGAAACTAATGATTCCTACCTTTGGCTTTCTGTTTTGGCCAATTACTGGTGCAAAAGTGCTTCGACCGCTGCAACTCCCCAGAATATCTTCTTGTGGCCTCCTCCTGCCCCTCCCCCATTTAAAACCCTCTCATTAAAGGCCACTACTAGCAGCTCTGTGGAAAATTATTCATTGTGTCTCTTTCCCTCTTAAATTGAGCTGAATGTGCTGAACTAGTACATTTCTAAAGACAAAAGCCCCTAATGTTATACTTTTTGAGCATCTTTCCTCCCCTCTTCATTACCATGTTGCCAAGCAACACTTTACCAGTACCAGCAGCTGGAAAATGAAAAATCTGATTGTAAGAAGAGGAATTAAAAGAGAAGATTTTCTGCTCCCCCACAACACCCCCTCCAAAAAACAAAACCACTGTATTTTCCCCTTGACACCTTCCTGGCAGCATTCCAAGGACTTGTCCCCCCCCCCCTTGACAATTATTAAATGCTTGTCTTTCTTCTCTCTCAAATAATTCCCAACTATTAAGGGTGCCAGATTCAATGGAGCAGAAGCTATAGTCTTTAGAGATGGAAAGCATTCCTAAAGGATAGTGCTCATCATAATTCTGTCGAACTCATTAGAGATTATGAAATCCTTACTGTTTGAATGAAACTTGGTGAATGGAAGTTGAAAAGTAGTTTGAAAAAGAATATGAAACTTGCTTAAAACTCACAAATACCCAACTTGGCATGGGCATCCTGGCTAGTAGATGTTGTAGCAGTAGGAATCCTCTTCCAATCAAGATACTCCTGTAAATGATTCCTGGGAAGTGTTCCGTGCACAGCGGAATGATGAGGAGTACGTGCACATACTCTATATTGCTTTATTTACACTTCAAAGCTGGTAGGTTACAGAAAAACTTCTTGCCTCTGCCGGAGCAGAGAAAGCATCCTCTCTCCTCTAAAGCACGGAGAGAAGCAGTCTGAACTGCGAAGAACAGTGAAAAACAGGAAACCAGTGTACGTCACATCCAGTCTCCCTTTCCCGTGGGAAAACCCAACAGCAACTGACTGTGGAATGTAAACGCCTGTCTCGTGACAAGCACTTTCGCTGCACAGTGAAAGAGAGCAGAAACCAACATCCTCCCCCTTCCTGTGAACATCACTGGGCAGCGTGTTCGTACAATATCAGTACAAACCCAACTTCTGCACATAGGTACAGTGTTGATCCCTTGATACAATCTTGGACAATACATCAGCAGGAATTTCATTACCTGGCATATAGGACACCGTTACGAGTCCCTTCTGAATATGTTCCCTAGCATGTTGCAACTTCAATTGCAAGTTCTTCGTGCTTTGCTTACAACTTTCAAAATTCAGCAAAGCCAAACATGCTTTGTTGTCCTGGTAAACCTGGATTGGACATTTGACAGGAATTTTCATGTCTTTGCACAATTGTAACAACCATTCACAATCCTTAAGTGAATAAGACAGTGCATTCAGTTCAGCTTCACAAGTACTTAAGCTAACTGTTGTTTGCTTCTTGCATGACCAATCAAATAGACCCTGACTGTACATATAGCAAACTCCAGACGTACTTTTCCTGTCTGTAGTGTCACTTCCAAAACTTGCATCTGCAAAAATCTCAAGACCACCAGACTTCTGTTTGTTAAATCTCAGTCTGTAATGCATAGTGCCTTTTAAATACCGCGCTATGCGTTTCAGAGCTTTCCAATCCTTAACAGTAGGATTGTTGACTTGTCTGCTTAGCAAATTACAGCTAACAGCAATGTCTGGTCTTGAACATCTGGCAATGAAGTTTAGCTTGCCTAGCACACTTCTGCACAGTGTAGTGTCAGAAAATGCTTCTTCAGTGTCATCTACCTGATAACCTGTTGTCATCGGTGTGTCTACAGGGTTAGCATCCATCAGGTTTAGTTTGCTTAACACATCAGCAATTTTCCATGACTGGTGTACTAGAATGTTACCATCTTGATCTCTCTCTATTTCCAGAGATAGGTAGTTGCTTACCTCACCAAGATCTTTCATGTCAAAGTGCTCTTTCAGTTGAGTTAGGGCGTTATTGTACATTGTGACATCCTTCCAAAAGAATAAAAGATCATCAACATAAAACAAACAATACAGTTTCTTTTGCCCCTCCTCTTTGACAAATACACATGGATCAGCTTTCCCTTGTTTAAAACCTAGAGAAAACAATACTTCAGTGAGTTTTGTGTGCCAACACCGTGCACTTTGTTTGAGACCATAAAGGGACTTCTTCAGAGCACAAACAAATCCCTGTTTTACCTGTACGCCATCAGGTGGAAGCATATAAAGTGATTCATCTAGAGATCCGTACAGAAAAGCTGTATTCACATCGTGGTGACTAATGTGTAGATTCTCCTCTGCAGCTAGCTTGAGCATAAGCCTAATGCTCTCATACCTCACTGTGGGTGAGTAGGTCTCGTGATAGTCTTCACCTGGTACCTGTGCAAAACCTCTGGCTACCAATCTGGCTTTGTGTCTGACTATCTTGCCATTTTGATCAGTCTTCGCTTTGAAGACCCATTTGCTTCCAAGCTGTTTCATTCCTGGAACTACTGGAACTAGGTCCCATGTTTTGTTCCTTTCCAAGGAATCAAGCTCAGCCTTCATGGCATTTAACCATGGCTCAGCTTCCTTTGAATCCAAATCCTGGATTTCTTGGAAACTTGAAGGTTCAAATACCTTCTTGGAGCTTTTAACAGCTGTTACTGCTATCTTAGCAAATTCATCAGCAAATCTCTTTGGAGGTCTGCCTTTTGTGGCTCTTTGTGACCTGCGAATTAGCCTTAAGTCCTCAACACTTTCCTCTTCCTTCTTAGGAGAAAAGTGACCTATTGTGAACAATGGTTCCTCCAATTCTTGATCAAAGCTTTCAGAGGGTCGCATAGAGGCTTTCGCACTCTTGAAATCCTCTGAATCACCCGATTCAGTGTCAGACTCAGAATCAGAACCTTCATCAGTGGGTGTGGGTTGTTGCGGTTGCTTTTGACTATCCTCAGTCTCATCACTGTCATCAGGATAACATTGGAAAATTCCCACATTCTCCCCCCACTTGGCATTGTACTCAACACTTCTTGTGAGCTTAATTGTCTTTGAGTCAGTCATCATTATTCTGTAAGACCCTTTCTGATAACCTAGAAAGATACCATGCAATCCACGCTTGTCTAACTTGGAGCTTTGTGGTGTATGAACCCACATGTCAGAACCAAAAATTTTCATGTGCTTGATGTATGGCTTCTTGCCAAACATCTTCTCATAGGGGGTACAACCAATCGCTGAAGATAACCTGCGATTATAACTGTAAACAAAACACGAGAGAGATTCGGCCCAATAACTCTCTGGAAGATTGGCATCATGCAGCAAGGTTTTTAACCCTTGAAGCAATGTCTGATTTGCCCTCTCGCAAAGTCCATTCTGCCATGGCGAGCGAGGACTAGACAAATCGTGTTGAATTCCTTTCTCAGACAGAAAAGCTTCAAACTGCTGAGAAGTGAATTCTCCCCCGCGATCAGTGAAAAAAGTCTTTACCTTCTTACGATGCACATTTTCCAACCAAGCACAGAATTCCTTGAACCTAGGAAAAGCCTCTGATTTCTGCTTGAGATTGTACACATAAATATACCTGGAAAATGCATCAATGAGAACCATGAAGTACCTGTTTCCACCCAAAGAGGGCGCTAGTGGTCCAACCAAATCAGCATGAACAACCTGGTATGGTTCTGTAGCTTGCCTACTAGACACCTTACCTTTCGCAGCCATTTTCACCTTGTTTGCTGCGCATGCCTTGCACTTCATGTGGTACTTGCAGGGTTTAATAGTCATACCTTCAACCAAGGCAGGCATTTTTGATACTGCCTCAAAATTCAAATGACCAAATTTTCGATGAAAATCATGAATACATTCTGCATGCAAACTTTTGTTAGAACCTGCAATGCAACAAGTGTCATCCTGCACAACATCATCAAAATACAAAACATACAAACGATCAACATATTCAGCATGCAATACATAATCATTTTTCTTTGTGATGATGCACCTTTTGTTCTTAAAGGAAACATCAATTTTCCGCTCATTCAGCTGTCCAACGCTGAGCAGATTATGCTTGGCATCTGGCACATAAAGCACATCTTTTATCGATAAGTCCAAACTGTGAAGAACAACAGTTCCGTAGCCTTTACTGGGGATTGTGTGGTCATCCGCCTGGTGAATCGCACCTTCCTGCGGTGTAAAAGACACGAACAGTCGCTTATCGTTGCACATGTGATGCGTTGCAGCCGAATCAACAATGAAGAAAGATCTAGACGTCTTCTGGACCTCTGCAACCTTTGGAGTGAAGCGAGAGACCATTGCCTTGTGCTGCGTTGTCCTGGACACCGGACCTTTGCCTTGGCCTTTTCCACGCGATGAGCTTTCGCTGCACTGCTCTGTCTTGGCCCTGGGATATCTGCATTCCCTCTTCATATGGCCTAGACGTCCACACGAGTAGCATTTCACTGCCTTCAAAGCTTTGGCGCCATCTGGTGGTTCCACTGCACTATGGGATGACGTCTGTGAAGTCTCCCCTTTTCCCATGCAGCTATCACCCTGGCGGTCTGCTTCATTCTGAATCATGGCAGTATCACAGGCTACTCTGAGCTGAGCATGTGGCTGATTGGCATCAGATTCCCCATTTGCATCAGCCAGCCTTCTGCAGCTAGCCATCATGACTCTGGCATTAGCCTTCTGCGTCATCTCTGCTGCTTTAAAACAAGCTGCTTTATACAAGCTGCGTCTGTGTACAGCTGCTTCATTCCAAAAGCAAGTTCAAAACAGCCTCTGCCTGTGAGCCTGTGCCACTCTGCTTAACTGCAGCTGCTTCAAACCTCATTCCAAAGGCAAGTTCAAAAGTGCTTTCTCTCTGCTGCCTTAAATCAAGCTGCGTCACTGTTTTCTGCAGCTGCTTTATTCCAAAAGCACTTTTAAAAGTTACTTTCGATTTCCCCAGCATAGGAGCTTGTTCCCTTGAGCCTTTGCCTGTGCCCAGCAAAATGGCCATAAAAGTTCAAAGTCCAGCCATAAAGCCATTAATTAGAAGCTGGCAGGCTGCCCGGAGCAGTAGCACATACCTCTCATCAATCAACTTGACGCGCAGCGCGATCCGTCCCTCTGCATTCCTTTGCCGGCACTCCGATTCGACTTCTGGAGCCCATAACCCAAATGTTGAAATGCAGTGTCCCGTGCACAGCAGAATGATGAGGAGTACGTGCACATACTCTATATTGCTTTATTTACACTTCAAAGCTGGTAGGTTACAGAAAAACATCTTGCCTCTGCCGGAGCAGAGAAAGCAGCCTCTCTCCTCTAAAGCACGGAGAGAAGCAGTCTGAACTGCGAAGAACAGTGAAAAACAGGAAACCAGTGTACGTCACATCCAGTCTCCCTTTCCCGTGGGAAAACCCAACAGCAACTGACTGTGGAATGTAAACACCTGTCTCGTGACAAGCACTTCGTTGCACAGTGAAAGAGAGCAGAAACCAACAGTTTGAACACCCCCTGCAACTAATTAAGCTTCCCATAATTATTTATTCCTATGTATATATGGCTCTTTTCCCACCATACCCAGTGCCCTGGCCTAACAGCAACTCTGGACTGGAAAATAACAATGAGTGGGTTTGACCAAAGCCAAACAGTAAGCTTCATTACCCAGTGGAGATCTGAATCTGGTTTCCATATTTAATTTTTTATTTAGCAGGAAAAAAATCTATAAGCAGTTTACCAAAACAAAAACAAAAGTTTACCAAAAAAGCAGTTTACCAAAACAAAAACAAAAGTTTACCAAAAAAGCAGTTTACCAAAACAAAAAATCCGCTCCACTTCCCAGTGGGGAGGAGTTGCTGTGGACTGTGTGGCCACTCACTCCCCTCTGGTGGCGGGGGACTTAGTCCCCCATTGCCCATGGGATCCCAATGCTCTAGACCAGCCTTTCTCAACCTTGGGTCCCTAAATGTTGATGGACTACAATGTCTATCATCCCTGGTGAGAATGGCCAGCAGTCAAGGATGATAAGAGTTGTATTCCATCAAGATCTGAGGACCCAAAGTTGAGAAAAACTGCCTAGTCACTCTGTACTGCCTAGGAAGGTTTGCTTCTGACTTTTCATTTGCTGTTTTATACCCCGCTAGCAGATAAACATTACAGATAAACTCCACAAAACACCTGGGGTTGATGATTGCTGCAGTAAATTGGGCTTAGTAAACTGGTCAAGCCTGACCTGCTGTTGCACTGTTCAGCTGCAATCTTGCATTTTTTTTTTTTAAAAAAAGCCAGCTATTAGATATGTAAGGGACAGTGGGTATTGCCCCTTTGATATTGAGGGATGATTTCCAATCATGGTGGGAAAGGGAGGTCATTAACAAGGTTCAATCCTGCGGATTGTCTCACCTTTACTTTGAGTCTATGACGTACAATCAAGCTAGAGATGTGATCTCCCGGAGACTGAGTGATATTGCCAGACAAGAGGACATAGCCCAGGTAAAACCAGGAATGTTCCTAGGGGACCAGATTTATCGGACCATACCAGCCCCCTACCTTGCAGAAATCCACTATGTGGAATACCGCAGACTTCTTACAGCAGCTAGATTAAATGCCCTTGACCCTGCGATATTGTGGGGAAGGTACAGGGGAGTACCATACGCCCAGAGAACCTGTCATTGTGCTATCGGTGTGGTTGAGTCCACCGAACACATTCTCCTGACTTGCCCTTCTTATGCAGAGCTTAGACAAAATTTTATAGACCCACTCCTATGTCAACTTAGCTTCCTACCCAGAGAAAACCAGGTTTTACACTTGCTGAATAATGTCACTAGAGCTATACCTTTCTTGGTGGCCAAATTTCTTTTTTTAGCCTTTAAGCGTCGCAAGACCATAATTGACTGCATTGATATGGGGCTATCTGTTTAGCCCTTTTTAGTGTTGGCTAAGCTCTAAAAGCTTTCTGGATGTTTTAACTGTGTATTGACAAATGTATTTGTATTTTTATTTATTTATTTTTTCTGACTGACGGTCGAATAAAAAGGTTGATTGATTGATTGATATGTAAGGTCACACAACTTCGGGAGGAGAAAAGGCGAGGGAATAAACCCAACACAAGTCCAGAGTGGAGTTCCTAAGACGGTTGGATGGCTGCAGCCAAGCTGGTGCCGAACATAGTGCTCTGCTTTCCTTTGGACCACATCAACAAGGCTCAGGGGTGTCTTATCATCTGGGCAGCCCAGGACCTCCATATACCCCATACATTTTGAAGACAGATGAATGCTGTGTGAAATGATTTGGGAGGCATTGACTGTGATAGAGAAGAAACAGGAAGGGTGGGCAATAAAAGGTTGTTGTATTTGGTGGCAATGTAAAATGATTTAAAAGGCCTGGAAAAACAACATACAAAGATTTGAAAGGAAAGGGGAAAATGATTGTTGTTAAAAAAAATGAGTTGATATTGAGTTGTACAAGTCTTGATGGACGTATTGAACGAAAGGCTTGGTTCCTGTACTTAAGAGTGGATGCCAGGCCAAGACCAGCCAGCCCATATAGAAGGAAGACGCCTCTGAAGAAGATAAAGAAGACTGGCAAAATAAACTTTTGAACTATGCAGGACAAATTAGCTAACTTGGAACCCAAGAAAGAAAGAGGACTTTGATTTTTTATATAAAAAAAGGATAGTTTAATGCATATCTTTTAAAGCTTAGTGTATAGATCTTTACATTACTATAACTTTTAAAAGTCACTTGTAATAAGATGAAAAAGGTTTAAAATCTGAATTATTAAGTATATAAGGTTTTAAGGATGTGTGTGAATAAGTTCTAATCAATGAAACCAAGAGGGAGAGTGGAGGGAAGTCAAACAAAAATTATGGTTTAAAAATTTTGATGATGTTTTTTTATTTCTGGTTTTGTTTTTGTTTTTTGGAAAATTAATAAAAATGTTAATGGAAGACAGATGAATGCCAACAACAACAATGGTCACACCAATACAGGTGCTTTTAATGTGCTTTCTATGCAATGTCATTACAATGCCAATATATAGGTCATGGTACTGCAGGGAGAGAATCTACTTCAACACATCCCCAGAATGTACAGGCCTCCTGCCCTGCGCACACGCATGACACTAACCAAGTGGGTCTAGACCTCCGAATACAGCAATTGATATGTAAATCTACAGTCCAGTGAGAAGGGTTGAGAAGCATAAGTCACCCAGTGGATCATGCTGCTGTGGCTGCTGCTGCTGTTGTTAATAATAATAGTTCAGTGGTACCTCTACTTACATTCACCTCCAGTTATGTATCCTTTGGGATACACATGCATGTGCAGAAGCACTCTACCACAGCGCGCACATGTGCAGAACAGGCACTTCTGGTTGTGGAAACCTCGGGATCTGACCAGAGCTCCGGAAAGGATCCCATCCACAACTGGAGGTACCACTGTAATAGTAGTAGTAGTAGTAGTAGTAGTAGTAATAATAATAATAATAATAATAATAATAATAATAATAATAATAATAGCAGCACATAATGCTGATCCAAAACAAATGTACCAGGATAATTTTATCATTGTTGACAGAAGAGAGTGAAAAAGGCACAGTTCAGGTTGAAACACTGATAAATGGAAATACATGGTTTCAGTTATATTTAAAGATTTGTGGATCTTTTTTTAAAAAAAGGTTGATCATATATTGTGCTGTGTTGCCCATTAGTTGATTGGATATTCATTGACTCTGTGTACACACACACACACACACACACACACACACACGTCATTCTTCCTGTTTAGTTTCTAAACTGATGAACTACACAAAATAAAATGACTGGATCAAGCAATACTGAATGGGATGAAGATCAGCTGTTCAAACCTCAGTTTAAAACTACCGTGTTTCAGATCAGTCACAGAGCTTTATCTGAATAACAGAATGAAAATAAATGGATGGTGAAAGAAGCCTGCCAGTTTAAAGTGACCTTATGTTGGCTCAGGTTCCACAAAGCCAAGAAGCTGGAAGCTAAGGCTGATGTAGAGCAACACCACAAATTATGCTTACCTACAACTTTCCCTCCATGCACATTTTGTTGGACTTTCAGGCAAAATGCAGATAGAGAGGGTAAGAGTGCCTAGGACCAGCAAAGAGCTCCCACATTGTCCTGGTCCTGTTTTGCATTACAAAGCGTCTAAGTCTGACTGTATTGCTACAAGGACCTTCCTGTGAGTTGTCTCATGACAGTTTCTCAGCCAATGTTCCCATGAGTCCCAAAATCTAACCACTGCACCACATTGTGACATCCCATAATGAATATGCATTGTGCATAGCATTGACCAGGTAGCTCTCTCTGCAAACATTGCACTCCTGGAAAAAAAATTACTGTAGCTTCACTTTTGCTTTCAGGCATGCACAGCAATATTTTACCAGCATTTGTTTGCCATAGGCTTTACAAGGAGCAGGAGAACCCTAAAAAATTGAGCTGCTGATCAGAACTTAACTAAACCACTGAAATGGTCTGCTCCACAAATTTGGCCCTTTCACAGACCTCATGAGAGATATTGTGTATACCATGTCTCAAGCCATTAGCCCATCAGATGCCATTGTTATAAGCTATAGAATAAAGAGGGTTAGAATTATGGAATATTGCTTTTGCTACTCACCTTAACTCTAGATTCAGGTAGGTAGCAATGTTGGTCTGATGCAGACGAAATAAATAAATAAAAATAAAAAATTGTCCAGTAGCACCTTAGAGACCGACTAAGTTTGTTTTGTGTGCATGCGTGCACACGAAAGCTTATACCCCAGAAAGCTTATACCCAAACTTATCTGGTCTCTGAGGTGCTACTGGACAATTTTTTTACTTTATTTTTTATTTCACCTTAGCTGTAGGAGCACTTCTGAGCTCCTATGAGATATTATATAAATATCAAGAGGAAAATAGTCCTGCTTGTTTTGGTTCTCTTCTGAATTACACAAGCATTTTTAAATAAAAATTTGATTAGCATTCCACCCTAAACCCAGGCAAGTTCCATAAAATATCTAGAGGGGAGGGAAAGCATTCACAGTCAAATTACAACTGATAAATGAAACAACTGTGGGAGAAGACTATACTCATAAAAATAAAATATATATTCAGGGATGGATGTCAGTCCCAGAAGTTTTAGCAGTTTACTTAATGGCACTGCCTTTGCCTGTTCTCTGTTTCCTCAGTCCTTTACAGCACAGTAGGTGATGTGCATATGTTGTTAGGTAAAAGATCTGTCCCAGGCGATCCACCATTAGGCATATTTCCCCTCAGCTTTTCCCCCTGTCTCTAAACAGGATGAAATAGCTAGGATCTGAATGCTTAGCATTACATTTATTCTCTGCAATGCATTCCATTTGCATTCCATTCAGACAATATGCAATACTGTTGATGATTGCTGTCTGAATAGCAAAGATGTCAGTCTGGCAGAATTGCATGAGCCATGGGGAATACATAGATTAGAACTTAAAACGTAGCTGAATCAAGTTCTCTTTGTTAACCCATTTACTACATGGATAGTAATTTGTGAAGGAAAATTCTAATTTTGGAAATTCAGTTTTTTTAATGGAAACATTTGAAAAGATCCCGTGGTCATAAAACGACAACAGTTATGAGGCCACTGAAGCAAATGTACTTTTGTAAGAATAAGCCTCTCTTTTTTTTGGCAAATTGAAACATCTTGCAAGGTGGAAGGGAAAGAGATTCAAATTCACTTTGCTATGCTATAGTTAAGGGATGTTTTAATATAGCTAGTGCAGCTTTCAAAAACAGTATTTTGTATTGCAGAAAAATTCATTTTTTATGTATCAGCCATAATCGGCACTGCATCCAGAGACAATTTTAAACCCTGACTTTTAAAAGATGGGAGGTTATGTAGCTGCTTAAAAAGAAACCTGTATCTCATGCTCAACAAATAAGCCTTTCTGAAAACTATTCTCATCAGTACTTATTAAATTTCTATACCACCCTTCAAGTTTAACAAGTTTAACATGAGTCAACAGTGTGATGCAGCAGCAAAAAAAGCTAATGCTGTTCTGGGCTACATCAACAGAACATAGTGTCCAGATCAAGAGAAGTCGAAGTACTGCTCCATTCTGCCTTGGTCAGACCACACTTGGAGTACTGTGTCCAGTTCTGGGCACCACAATTTTAGAAGGGTGTTAATAAGCTGGTACATGTGCAGAGGAGGGAGACCAAGATGATTAAGGGTCTGGAAACCAAGCCTTATGAGGAACAGTGGATGGAATTGGGTACGTTTTGCATTAAAAAAAGGAGATTGAGAGGAGATATGATAGCCATCTTCAAATATCTTAAGGGCTGTCACATGGAAGATGGAGCAAGCTTGTTTGTTTCAGGAAGAATTTTCTGATGGTAAGAACTGTACAACAGTGGAATGGGCTCCTTCAGAAGGTGGTGGACTCTTCATTGGAGGTTTTGAAGCAGAGGTTGGGTGGTTATCTGTCACGGATTCTTTAGTTGAGATTCCTGCATTGCAGGGGTTGAATTAAATGATCCTCAGGGTCCCTTTCAACTCCACAATTCTATGATCACAGGGCAGTTTACAATATAAAAACACAAAAACACATGCCATAATAACAAAGAAAAACAATACCCCCCCCGCGCCATTTAAAATGCGATAAATTGCTTAATTAGCTGAAGGCCTGGGAGAAGAGGAATGTTTCTGCTTGGTGCCTATAGAGAATATATACACACAATCATCAGCCATTTGGTCCTTTTTTAAAATCCGAAGTGTGCTCAGCTCAGATGTGTAGAAGGTTTACTTGGAAGGGACACCTCATAATTAATAATTTATGTCTTTATAGCTGGAAAAGTTAACTTTTTGTGTTTTATTGAATGAACACATACAAATATTGGAATATAATATCAGTCCCCTTGATTAATTTTACTAGGACCAGGGGAGGCAGAAGGGTGGATGGCATTTTTTGTGACAAGATGGTCTTTTACTGTTATATAGTGGCACAAATCCGCCCCACTTCCCAGTGGGGAGGAGTTGCGGTGGACCCCGTGGCCACCCACTCCCCTCCGGGGGCAGGGGACGAAGTCCTGTGTCACCCGGAGGTTCCCGGCCATGTCATTGTCCAGCCAGACAATCCGCTGGCAGGGGTGTGTGGCCGGGACCCATTTAAACTGAGGCGTGAGCTGGAGAGCTTCCTCAATCTCCTGCCCACTCTCCCTATTTTCAATGTTTTCGACATTCGCCTTGCTATGGACCTCTGCTGGTCACCTTTGAGAGGCCTGGTAGGAATTTTTCCACTTGGCAAACTGGCATGGACCATTTGGTTTTTGCCTACCTCGTAGCAATCGTCACAATTTTGTAAGGTTTGGCGGTTAGGCATTGGTTGATCTTATGGTGGGGGAGGTGTGGTGCGGCCATCAACTGCCCCTCCAAGCTTAAGGGTATTCTGTTAAAGGAATCCGGGGGTGTGGATCTTGTCCAAAGCCTGTGGAGGGGCTAGGGCTATGCCATGTCCCTGCTGGGAACCTAGGGGGAGAGCAAGTTTGGTTGCACCAAGGGGGCTCTGCCTACCACTGGTTGACCCTTACAGGATTCCCTGCATGACGGACAGGAGTCAGATATAGTTGGGTCAATTCCAATGCCTAAGCCAATACAGCTCATACTCCATAACCAATAAACTTGTGGCTTAAATTTGCCCAATAACCATTAACCTAATATCCTAATATTGTGTCTTCTTCATCAATGAGGGGGTGGCTTTGGGGTCTCAACACGCAACACATTTTCTGGCAGTACTAATGTGTTTTCATTGTTTGAATCTATTTCATTATATTATTTATGTTTTTCTTTCCTGGACATACCATATTTAAGGCTTGACACAAGAGCTGCTTAAAGAAAAGCTGCCTTAATGGCATTTGCATTCTTGACCCCCCCCCCCGGCCTAGTTAATGTCGCTTCCAATGACTCTTACATCACACCCTTAACTTATCTTTAAACCATGCAGTATAAAGGCCATCTGAAGGCTTAGTGTGGATTGCTGCCACAGCAAAAACTTTTAAGCAAAAGTATGTACGACATCCGATTCCACCTTGAAGCTGGAAAGAAAAGAAAAATATGTGCAGCTGCAAGGAAATTGAGAGTGTGAATGGATGGAGATGTTTTGCAAATTACACTAGGGATAAGTTTGTTTGTTCTAAAAAAAAATGAGACCCATTTGCTTCATTCATTTTTGCAATGAAAGTGAATGGAAGGAGAAATGATTGAAATGATGAATGAAATCATATTTGTTTCATTTTCCCATTCATTTTCAATTGCTTTGCATTGGAGGCACTATTTCATTTGAGAGGCATAGTCTTGCACAGTTCACATAAAGGTCGCAGGTAAGAGAAAGATTAGGAGCAGTGAAACTGACAGTTTGGAAAGGGGTTTTTCTTAGGGACTGTTCAGGTTGCAAAATGGTTATGGGGAAGAGATAAATGTGTGAAACTGATGTATTAGAAAGCTTTATGTGCCCATTCAATTGCCTATTACATGGGGAAGGAACTATTACTAAATGGACAATGGTCTAACTGAACTTTTAATGAATCAAACTAGAAAATTATATTGTGGATGGTTATCTTAAATCAATCACAATATAAAGTATAAATTGCTCCCTGTGATTAACTAAACTAAGGCTTGATTAGAAATTATCGTTACCTTTTCTTTTTTCCTCTCCTCCACCGAGTAGAGCTTGGCTTCACTAACTCTAGATTGGTTTGAAAGGATCTGGAATGTGGTTCATTATTCAATGAATTTGAACATACTGAAAAAGGTAAAAGGTAAAGGGCCCCTGGACAGTTAAGTCCATTCAAACGTGACTATGGGATGCGGCACTCATCTCGCTTTCAGGCCGAGGGAGCCGGCGTTTGTCCACAGACTTTTTGGGTTATGTGGCCAGCATGACTAAACCGCTTTTGGCGCAACAGAACACTGTGACGGAAACCAGAGTGCACGGAAATGCAGTTCACCTTCCCGCCACAGCGGTACCTATTTATCTACTTGCACTGGCGTACTTTCGAACTGCTAGGTTGGCAGGAGCTGGGACAAAACAACGGGAGCTCACCCTGTCACGGGGATTCGAACCACTGGCCTTCTGACTGGCAAGCCCAAGAGGCTCAGTGGTTTAGGGGACTTCCGGGTTAGCGCCATCGGCAATGGCGGTGTTCCTCTGACTGAGAGGTACCCGCTCCGTGGAATTTGGGTCCGTGGAATTTGGGACCCTTTAAAAATCCCAGGCGGAGGAAGCCTGGGAATGTGGGATTTGGCTGACACCAGGAGCGCCCCCCCTACCCGCGGGGAAACCTCTTTTTTGGGGTTCCGAAGTGACGTGGGGTGAGCGGCGCGGTGTTTTGAATTGACCGCTATTTTTTATGGAGTGAAGCCGCGTAGCCGTTGCCGGAGAGCGCTGACTTTTTCTTGTGGACAATTGGATTTCAAACAACAACCCGTGAGTAGAACGGAAATTGGACTTTTAAAGTACTTTTAAATTGGTACCAATCGGGGAAGGTCTAAACAGGAAGTCCACCTCCCCTTTCTGTAAATAAACAGAAGCAAAGAATATGTTAACTAAGGTTGTGGAGAGTCTTACCTAAAGGATTAAAACTCCACTGATTGAAATTACTATCAATACTCTTTTTGGAAGCAGGGAAGCCTGCAGGAGAAGGTCAAAATTGGGGAATTGAAGCGCCACTTCCCTAAACCCAGGAGCGGTCTGCGAGAGCCCGTGGAGGGTGAAGAGATAAATTTGACAGCTAGCTGTCAAGATACAAAAGAAGGACTTTGTTGCTATTGTCAGTTTCTGTGTTTCTGTGTTTAAAAAGAAGGAAGGCAATTGCTACAATTTTACGTTTGGGACTTTTGGGACTGTGCTAGAAGGAGTGTAAATGGAAACTGTGTCCCTCTAGAGGGAGTTTTGGGACAGTGTTGCAAGGATGCAGCTGGGAAATTGATTTTAAAGATAAAGTCTCTGAGAAACCAGCTGTGACCTTGGACATTTCAAGGATGGCGGATGAGAAGGAAGTCGCATCTGAATTGAATAGGACATTTTATCTGCTGGGAAAGCTGCAAGAACAGATAAATGTCATGGCTACCAATGTTGAAATTTTGGGAACAAAAGTGGGCATTAGTAAAGAAGTAGACAAGAACCCGGCACAGGAATCTCTTTTAACTAAACAAATTGAAGAACCAGAGAAGGAGAAAGTTGCTGTTGTTAAAGGGATGCATGGGGGAGTCGTAACCCTACAGAGGCAAATGGTGGATTACAACTTCAGGCCTTATACGTTTGCAACTAGGAGAAGCCAGTTTTTGGAGATGAAAGCCTGGCTTGGTTTGGAAAATGAAAGATGGAGAGATCACCCTATGTGGGGATCAAATAACTTTTGGGATTTGAATCTGAGTCAGGTGGAGATTGGAGCCTCTGGGGCCTTTGGATTTGGCAGAAGTGTGAAACAAGATTTGGAATATTCTATGGGCCCTACCTTTAACTATGGAAGTCTGGCAGACTCGCTAAGAAGGAATTTGACTACCGTTGGGTTGGAGCTCCCCCGAGATTTGTTCTTTAACACCAAAGACTATCAAAAAGATCGGCAGAGGGACATGAAAGAGAGTTAAGAGCCTCGGACTTAAGATCTCCGGGTTGATGGACTTTTGGAGAACTGTTGGCAGGGGCCGAGACCGGGGAGGGGAGATGGTGAAAGAAAAATTGGGAATTTAAAGTGTATATATTGTGATATATATATTTTTTTAAAAAAAAAATCTTTTAATGAGAGATGGGGAAATCATGGAATGGAATCTTTGTGACCCTAGGGGAAACGTCTTAAGAGAATAATTTCAGATATATAAGTTTTAAGGAGAAATAAGACTAAATAAAGTAAAAGTTGATGGTTAATAGGCGGATGAGAGAATGGAAAATTACAGTATATTAAGATAAGTTATAAAGATAAAAATAAACATGAAGGATTTGCTGAAATATCTATTTGAATTAGAATACAAAGAGGGGAGGTGTGAGGAGGCCAAGGAGATACCGTATTTTTCGCCCTATAGGACGCACCGTCCCATAAGGCGCACCTAGTTTTTTGGGGGAGAAATAAAGGGAAAAAAATTATTTCCCCCCCCCCAGGTGCGGGGCTGGGCGGGGGAGGCCCGCCCGAGCTTCCCCCGACCCCAGCCCCCAAACAGGCAGCTCTCTGCAAGCCGTGGGAGCCCAGCGCTGGCTCCCGCTGCTTGCGGAGAGGTCCGCGAAGCCTGGACGCACTGAGCTAAGCGTGCGCAGGCTTCTGCATGCAGGCAACTCACCGCAAGCGGCAGGAGCGCTCCCGCTGCTTGCGAAGAGGTCCGCGAAGCCTAGACGCGCTGAGCTCAGTGCGCGCAGGCTTCTGCATGCAAGCAACTCTCCGCAAGCGGCGGTAGCGCTCCCGCTGCTTGCGGAGAGGTCCGCGAAGCCTGCAGAGCGAGAGGGGTCGGTGCGCACCGACCCCTCTCGCTCTCCAGGCTTCAGCGAAAGCCTGCATTCGCCCCATAGGACGCACACACATTTCCCCTTCATTTTTGGAGGGGAAAAAGTGCGTCCTATAGGGCGAAAAATACGGTAAGTTAAGAAAGGGAGTTATATTAAGGTTTAACTTGTTCTTTTGTCGTTTTTTGATTGTATTTTTTTTCTCTTTTTAGCTGTTTTTGCATTTTTTATTTCTTTTTTTTCTTGGATATGTTTTTTTTTTATTCTGTGTTCTATTTTGTAACCTTTTAAAACTTGAATAAATATTATTTGGGGGGAAAAAAGAGGCTCAGTGGTTTAGACCACAATGCCACCTGCTTTGTAGTATGAATTTGAACATACTGCATATACATTGGATATACATGTTTTGAATAATAAGGTTCAGGACAATGTATATTCATATAATTTATTTGCATTGTCATAACATGACTTTGGTTAGGTTTAGTTATATTTTTATCTTATCTTTATGTATTACTTATTAATGTATTGTAATTATTGTTTTATAGTTTTATCATTATTGTTTGAATACTCAAAATAAAGGAAATAAAAGGCAGCCCCTAATGGTCTTTCTTGATGTATGGCCAGAAGTCCTTAGGTTTTCTATACTAGAATGGAATAGAATGACAAGATGATAGAATGTACAATATGTACCTTGAAGGCTAGCTGCAGATGTGGTAGCATTAGCAAAGCACAGCATTAGAAGAAAAACAGAGCATATCTGAAACCATCATGGAAGATACCAGATTTTTTAAAAGAGTATGAGAGTCTAAAGTAATGCTATGAAATGGCAAAGCAAAGAGTGGAGTGGATGGGACTATGAAAGCAAGAGTTGCCCACAGAATTATGTTGTGGGAAGATTCTGGAGCAGATCATTAAGCAAACAGTTTGTGAGCACCTAGAAAGGAATACTGTGATCACCAATAGTCAGCATGGATTTCTGAAAAATAAGTCATGTCAGACTAACCTGATCTCGTTTTTTGACAGAATTACAAGCCTGGTATATGAAGGGAACGCAGTGGATGTAGCCTACCTTGATTTCAGCAAGGCATTTGACAAGGTGCCCCATGATATTCTTGTAAAGAAGCTGGTAAAATGCGGTCTTGACTATGCTACCACTCAGTGGATTTGTAACTGGCTGACTGACCGAACCCAAAGGGTGCTCATCAATGGTTCCTCTTCATCCTGGAGAAGAGTGACTAGTGGGGTGCCACAGGGTTCTGTCTTGGGCCCCGTCTTATTCAACATCTTTATCAACGACTTGGATGATGGACTCAAGGGCATCCTGATCAAATTTGCAGATGACACCAAACTGGGAGGGGTGGCTAACACCCCAGAGGACAAGATCACACTTCAAAACGACCTTGACAGATTAGAGAACTGGGCCAAAACAAACAAGATGAATTTTAATAGGGAGAAATGTAAAGTATTGCACTTGGGCAAAAAAAATGAGAGGCACAAATACAAGATGGGTGACACCTGGCTTGAGAGCAGTACATGTGAAAAGGATCTAGGAGTCTTGGTTGACCACAAACTTGACATGAGCCAACAGTGTGACGCGGCAGCTAAAAAAGCCAATGCAATTCTGGGCTGCATCAATAGGAGTATTGCATCTAGATCAAGGGAAGTAATAGTGCCACTGTATTCTGCTCTGGTCAGACCTCACCTGGAGTACTGTGTCCAGTTCTGGGCACCACAGTTCAAGAAGGACACTGACAAACTGGAACGTGTCCAGAGGAGGGCAACCAAAATGGTCAAAGGCCTGGAAACGATGCCTTATGAAGAACGGCTAAGGGAGCTGGGCATGTTTAGCCTGGAGAAGAGGAGGTTAAGTGGTGATATGATAGCCATGTTCAAATATATAAAAGGATGTCACATAGAGGAGGGAGAAAGGTTGTTTTCTGCTGCTCCAGAGAAGCGGACACGGAGCAATGGTTCCAAACTACAAGAAAAAAGATTCCACCTAAACATTAGGAAGAACTTCCTGACAGTAAGAGCTGTTCGACAGTGGAATTTGCTGCCAAGGTGTGTGGTGGAGTCTCCTTCTTTGGGGGTCTTTAAGCAGAGGCTTGACAACCATATGTCAGGAGTGCTCTGATGGTGTTTCCTGCATGGCAGGGGGTTGGACTCGATGGCCCTTGTGGTCTCTTCCAACTCTATGATTCTATGATTCTATGATTCTATGATTCAGCCACATACCAGTACAACAGACCCACTCTATAAATTCCTGGAAAAATGCATTAGTAAGTTTGGGATTACAGTTGATTGACAGCAAATCATATGAACCCCATGCAAACAAATCATAATGAATGCTCAATAAAGAGGGCATTGTATAACCTTCATGTAAGCTTTGTGAAAACAAATCAAGATGAATACTCAATAAGCAAGTCACCGGAAGCAGCCAAGGTGTCTGAAAGGAGCTCAGATTGCCCTTAGCAACTGCCTCTTCGTCCTTAGATCTTTCTCTTAGTTTGGAGCCAATGGGCCTAATTTGAAAGAACATTTGAAGGAGATTTTACTTATTTATTTAGAATATTTAGATACTGCCCCTCATTAGGAAATTCCAGGGTGGTTTATATCAAAACAGCATGCATTAAAATCAACAGTAACTCAAAACATCAGTATCAATGTAGGAAAATGTTCTCTAGCTTGATTTCCTCGAAGACTTGATAACTGATTCACAAATTACTCAGAGACAAATCAGATAGGAGCTGGAGAGAAAAACAAGTTAACTGGTAAATCATACTACATTCAGCTATTATGAACTGGATTAATCATATTTGCTAAAGAAATTGCACCTGTCGAATAACCTTTAGTGATGTTAAACCATGGAAGCATCATGTCATAATACGGAGTAAAAAAATGTCATGAAAGTACTAACACATCCACATGAAAATAAGCACTGGGCTTCTCTAGCCACCTATGGCGTTAAGCAGTATACAAATACCCCTATAATAAAAAACCCCTTTTAAGGTGAGAGTGAGATGGATGTGGTACTGATGTTATAATAGAAGATCTTCCCCAGGGAAGGATGGAAATATGTTTAAATTCATTGCTTTGTAGATGGCTCAGTGGTGGCTGTTTCCATTGGAAACCGTAGGGTGGAAGTCAGGGAGGCCAACAGTTGGTGGAGCCAGAGCCAATGACAGGCAAGGCCAACTAATTCTTATTGAGTCCCCATCCTTCTTTCTGATAAGTTTTGCAAAGGCACCACTGATATTAAGTAGGATGAAGGTGACAGGTAGTATCACCTCCTGGAATGGGCGTAAGTAAGTACAGTGGTACCTTTGTTCTCAGATGCCTTGGTACTTAAACAACTTGGAACCCAAACATGGCAACCTGGAAGTAAGTGTTCCGGTTTGCAAGCTTTTTTTGGAAGCTGAACATGCTCCGTTTTGAGTGCCACACTTCTGTTTTGAGTGTTATACTGAGGTCTGTCTGTTTTTGCTATTTATTTTGCGTTTTGCTTTTTTGTTTTGTTTTTGTGACTGTGTGGAACCCAGTTCAGCTACTGATTGATTCATTGTGTGACTGTAGTACATTGTTTATTGCTTTCATTTTATGATTCAGTGGTCTCATTAGATAGTAAAATCCATGTTAAATTACTATTTTTGGGGGGTTGTTTTTAAAAGTGTTGAACGGATTAATCCATTTTGCATTACTTTCTATGCAAAAGCTCACCTTGGTTTTGGAACGCTTTGGTTTTGGAACGGACTTCCAGGACGGATTAAGTTTGAGAACCAAGGTACCACGGTACGCAGGCAGGTTAAGGGGTTCATGAAGTCAGACTGAGTGTTGTGGAGCAATGGCCCATTTGCCCGAAGAAACTGGCCCCTCCTGATATTGCTACTTTTAATATTTATAGAAAAAGATTTAAAAATAAATAAAAAATAAATGGATGCAGCTACAGACAAATGCTATGAAGCCTTGGGTTGGAAGACTGCAGTTTTTTCATTATTATTCTTTTTTTTAGAAAGCTTACCACTTATTGCCCCTAAATAGCAAAGTAATTTTCGACTAGTGATAGTTTATCCACGTCCCAGGAAAGAGTGATATATAGCAGATAGGACAAGAGGAAACAATTGTCCGGTACAAAAATATTCCTTGCATGAAAGCCATTCTGCAAAGTTCACAAAGGTAATTGCTTATGCTTTGTTTGATGATAGGTAGGCAGGACCTGCATAAATCAAAGTACTGGAATGCATTGATTATGCTGAGTCAAAAGAAGACATTTTCATCCCAAATGTGCCCTTTGCCATCACACCCAAAAGGGGACTCAAGAGACAATGATTATGGGGAAATAGGTTTTTATTTATTAAATGTAACAAGATTAGAGGATCTGCGAGCAAACCTAATTAACCAGATTAACCAAATCAAATTTATCCAGGCAGGTGAATTATGCAATAAAGGTGGTGGGGGTTTGCTTCTATCCCTCTTTTCCCCTGGGTATTTTGACAGCTGCACACTGTGGCCAAACCTTCTGCAGCAAGGTTTGGAAAGAATTCTCTCTCCCTGGCATGCACACAATGGCCCTGTCAGCCAGTGTTCACTCAGGTGTGTGTGCCAGACCTAAAGGGCACCTTCCAGGACTCCACCTCACCAGGCAGAGCCCATGGAAGGGGACTTAAGGATGCCCTTAAACCAATGATGTCTTAGGTGTTAAAGCAACCATTTCTTAAATAATCTCACCTGCCCAGACTAAATTGGGCCAAATTAAGAAACAAAATGTAGCTCCAGTCACACAGAAAATGCCCAACAGTGTGAAGTAGATAAAAGACAGGAGTCCCAAGGGCCAAACAGGGGCTCCCACCCTTAAAAAGTGACCACCAGAGCTCATAATGTACATGCATGCATATATACATCATTTTATTCATATGCTACCTTTCCATAGTTCAAATCATGCTCAAGGCAGCTTACAACAGAAACAAATACATAATTACAAGCATAGCCAAAGTAGTCATAAACAATAAATAAAGTATCAAAATGGAAATTGGACAATTGGAAAAAGAGCTGCAGGTTGGGGAACAGGTCTTCCAGGACTCACAGCCAAGATGTAAAGGGTGGGAGCGTAAGTGCAGCTGACTTAACTAGCCTGGCCTGTACCTCTTCTTTCATTGGGTTGGTTTGCCCACATGCCTCTCTGTTTCCTCCCCCAGCTGTACCACTCTCTTTTTCTTCCGGGGAGGGGGAGAGGTGTGGCAGACTTGACACACCACACACTGATGGGGAATGGCATTTGTCAAAAGATGCAAAGGTGCTCACAAGAAGATGAGTGTTGGGGAGAAATGTGTCACAATTACTGAGCAAACGAGGCCCGCTTCACGCATATGTAGTTAACAGGTTAGCACATAGTGTGCACATTATTAACAGGTTAGCACACTTAGAAATGTACATCTCATTGAAAGTTTGCAGTTTGATCCGTTTTTGTGACCAGAGGGTCAAGTGACCTTTGTGGCTAGGAATGCCTTCTACCAGCTTTCACTGGTATACCAGCTACAACCATTCCTGGACTAGGATAGCCTGACCACGGTGGTCCATACATTGGTAACCTCCAGACTCTATTACTCTAACACACTTTTTGTGAGGCTTCCTTTAAATCTGGAGCTTAAAGAAGCTCAAAAATGGAATAAAAACAACAGTGTATCAAGGCTGTGAACAGGACTGGATAAAGCGCTACAGACTACTAAGGTGAATAATAATAATAATAATAATAATAATAATAATAATAATAATAATAATAATTTATTATTTATACCCCGCCCATCTGGCTGGGCCTCCCCAGCCACTCTGGGCGGCTTCCATAGAAAGCAAAAATACAGTAAAATATCACACGTTAAAAACTTCCCTGAACAGGGCTGCCTTAAGATGTCTTCTGAATGTCAGGTAGTTGTTTATCGCTTTGACATCTGCTGGAAGGGAGTTCCACAGGGCGGGCGCCACTACTGAGAAGGCCCTCTGCCTGGTTCCCTGTAGCTTTGCTTCTCGCAATGAGGGAACCACCAGAAGGCCCTCGGCGCTGGACCTCAGTGTCCGGGCAGAATGATGGGGGTGGAGACGCTCCTTCAGGTATACTGGACCGAGGCTATTTAGGGCTTTAAAGGTCAGCACCAACAAGGTGAATAGTCTTCATGTGGCTTTTTTGCACCCTTTAGAGTCTACTTTTCTTGCTGAATATGGAACCTCAAAGCTTCAGTGAAGCACTAATTTTTAAACTAGGTATGTCAAAATTCTATGATGTGGAAGAGCAGCTATTCAAGCTCATTATGCTTTGAGGAACAATATGCCAGACAAAATGCATTTTTTTTAAAAAAATAATCAAATGTTAACAGAGAACAAAAGTTGTCCAATTGGCATCTGCTTATCCAAATAATTGTAAGCAGCTTCTTGGGGAATATACAAAGCAGGTATAATAAAGCAGGATAAATGTCAATGATCCACTGTTGGTGTTATTCATTGATCTGGGAGGTTTAGCTAACTTTTCAGTGTGTGTGTGTAGAGAATCACAGGGCTGTGTTGCCTTGCCCTGCCCCCCTGCTTGCCACAATGGGCTCTGATGTAAACACATGGAGCTTACCTCGGCAGGTACTTAAAGCCCCTTCTGACATGCTCTGAACACTTGGATGGTGGGGCATGCGACCACTGGAGTAGAGCTAATACATGTAGTTCCCTCCCCACTTCCAATGTGGGACAGCGGTGTTTGCCTGAATGCCCCTATACTGTGATGGCCTGGGACTCGGACTCGGAACCAGAGAAATCTCAGTCCACACTGGATCCTCTGCCTCAGGCAGCATCTGAACTAAGTCTGGGGCCTGATTCTGAAGAGCCCCAGTCTGCACAGGTTCCCCTGCAACAAGCACCAGCTGGGCCGAGTCAGGGGCCTGAGCCTGCCCTGGCTCCAGATGCAGGGATGACCTCGTTGCCCTCAGCTGGGCAATCACTTACAGCTGCTCCACTACCAGTTGCGTCAGGAGAGGTTGAGGCAGCCTCTGGGTCTAGTAACCCACCAACATCTCCCGAGCTGCAGAGACTAAGGTTTGAGAGAAGGAGAGACCTGAGTACTCGCAGGGAGAGTGCTCGCCTTCGGGTGAGACAGGGAGGTGAGTCACTGGTGGATCAGAACTGGCTGTTACCCCAATGATAAAAGGCTGTCGGACCCCACCCCAGGTTGTGGGAGCAACATTGCTGTGCCTGACCTAGCCTGGTTTCCTGCCTTGGCCCTGTCAGACTGACTCCTCGTGGAATTCTTGGATTCGGGACTGGACCTGGACTGCATTGCTCGGGTTAACCCCCAGGCCCAGCACATATACTCACACCACTCTAGCAAAAGATATTGATGCACAGGTTCAGACTCGTGGACAGGAAGAGGCTAAAAATGTTTTGGGAAAACTTAATTGCATCTGGCATACGCACTGCGAAACAACCAATTAGCGCTATCAGCTCTGTAAAGGGAAGGGAAGCTGAATCCAACATCCGTGTCTCCCTCTCCTCCTCCACAGCTTTAAGAGCTGATAGCACTGATGCCTGATGGAACGAGAGGGAGGGGCAGTGTTCTTCAGAAGCAACTTTCCCCATTGATCTAGTAGGTGAACCATGGCCTTTTCAAGCATGTCATTATAAGATAGCAAGCATACATCAAAGCTGTGACTCACCTCTCATTTTGGATGAAAGATGAAAACTAAAGTGCACTAAGTGCATCACTATTACAGGTTTAAAACAGAAGAAAACCCACAAACAGCCTCAAAGACCTATTGATTATCAGGCCTGTTGGTTTTGCAACACACTGATGCAACGTAGCACCTTGGGGAACGTTTTTTGGCTGAAGTGAGAGGAGCCAATGCTCTGAATGAATAAACCATGGGTAGGCAAACTAAAGCCCGGGGGCCAGATCAGGCCCAATTGCTTTCTAAATCCGGCCCACGGACGGTCCGGGAATCAGCTTGCTTTTATATGAGTAGAATGTGTCCTTTTATTTAAAATGCATCTCTGGGTTATCTCTGAGTACTTTGGCTATGCTTGTAATTATGTATTTGTTTCTGTTGTAAGCTGCCTTGAGCATGATTTGCCTGGTGGTTTTACCTTTGAATGTGTGCTTTTACAGTGGTACCTCAGGTTACATACGCTTCAGGTTACACACTCCGCTAACCCAGAAATAGTGCTTCAGGTTAAGAACTTTGCTTCAGGATAAGAACAAAAATCGGGATCTGGCAGTGTGGCAGCAGCAGGAGGCCCCATTAGCTAAAGTAGTCTTCAGGTTAAGAACAGTTTCAGGTTAAGAATGGACCTCCGGAACGAATTAAGTACTTAACTTGAGGTACCACTGTATTTAAAATGAGTCTCCGGGTTATTTGTGGGGCATAGGAATTCGTTCATATATTTTTTTCCAAAATATAGTCAGGTTCCCCACAAAGTCTGAGGGACAGTGGACCGGACCCCTGCTTAAAAAGTTTGCTGACCCCTGGAATAAACAAACTGGTAAGAGGCAAGTCAAAATTAAAGTACTCGCACAGGGTTTCCACCAACGTGGTTTGTTAGGGTGAATCCCGCCCAATGACTTTGTGATCTAAACATGCTGCAATGGGTGTGGTTGCATGGATATGTTTCTCTTGTCAAAGGATGTAGAGGCAGAATCTTGCCACGCTATCAGAATCCACAACTGAATGGGGTTAATGCTTCTTTATAAAGGGTCCATCCTTCTTTATTTCTGAATGAAGGTTCAAAATAGAAATGAGCAGTTATGGAGTTGCATTGTCTAAGCATAGCTTTGCATATCAAGCCAACCTTACGCGCCTTTGCTGAACTCTTGGTAGCTGAACGGAAAATATATTGCCATCAAATATTTATGAGTCCGGTTGAAAAACGAAGCCCATTTTAGTAAATAAAAAAAAATATGCTCAGCACACCAAAAGTGACATTTATATTAGATCTACTTAATATACATTGATTGGATGAAAACACATCTTTATGAATAAAAGTGCCTGGTTTAAGGAAATGAGACACCATCAGTTTCAGTGGCAGAACAGCAAACAAAAACAAACAAAAAACAAAAAAGAGGCAAAGGATTGAATTTGTTTTATATGCAGGGGATTTAGCAAGGAGGCATTGATGTAAACTATGCCTAGGAAGAAGTAACTTCTAAAATTCATTTCAGCAGTTAACTTTATTCCAGACATGGCAGGAATATCTACAAGAGTGGGGCTCTGTTTCTTCAGAAATATGTGAGTTTACTTATTCTCTTTATTAGTGATCTATCTGGCAGAGTTGTACATAATTTAATCCCATCAAAAAACTATTTTATGTGTATGTGGATTTATGTATTTGATAAACATACATCTATAATAACACTTTTTAAATAAATAAAAAATCATATTTAGGCAGTAGTATAATCTCAACATTTCTCAAGCAATCATCAAATTTATTATCCATCCTACAGCAGGAGGGCCCAGGGCAAGTGATGACAATTTAGAATTAAAAATTAAAAACAGTCAAAACAAATTACTGTCACAGGAATAGGGTGGGTCCTTCTTGGCAACTTAAAAGGCCATTAATAGTCCCATTTGGCAGGCAAAAAATTGAGGCTGAGATAGCTTGATATGCCCAAGGCCACAGTCCAGACTACAACACCTTTGTATACAGCAGGGATGTCCAACAGGTCAATCGCGATCCCGGGAGGTTTTGTTAGATCACGGTCGATCACTGGGTCCCTTTCCTTAGCGTTGGTTAAACTGAATCCAGTCCCTCCTCCTTGCCGCACAATCTGCAGAACGGAAGACAGAGTTTAGTCAGCAAGGCTGTTTGTTTCCCCAGCAATTTTTTTGGCAAGTGGCTGTTCCTTTCTCTCCCCCAGAACCCAGAAACCACCTCCCTCAAAAAAGCTCAACAACTTTGACCTGAACCCCACAGTTTTTAATTCTGTAAGTAGATCTCAGTCTCGGGATACCCCTAGTATACCCCTAGTATACAGCATATGCATGCAAATAGTGTAGAAGTACAATGAGGTGGGCTCTTCCAATATGTTTCAGGATCCTGAACAGACCCTGAAAAGGGTGGAGTTGTTTCTTCAGGTATGCTCAGCTAAGCCATGAGGCCCTTAAAGTAGATTGTGTTGTGTTCCCTGTATTTTGATCCCATCCAAAGAACACTGTGTATCAATTGCAGCTTTTGTAGCTCTTGAACTGCCTTAAAAATATATATAGAATACACTGCACTGATCCGCTGTAGATGTTGCACATAAATGGATGGCAGTGGCCATTTTTTTATCTTTGAAAGAAGGCACTGTCACATAATGAACACAACCAGGTTGAAAAGAATACCCAGGCCATGAACTTGATAGAGCAAGGTGTGCGATTCCATTTATTACGAGAGAACTCACTTCGGCAGATCCCACTGGTGTCACTTCTATCTTGTCAGGATTTTCTATCAACCTTTTCTTATTTATCCCGCCAATGATCGCATCCTGAGGTTTGGGGGGGGGAGTGGGGGGGGAGAATAGGCTAATGTGAGACCCTTCTAAGACCTGGATTCAGCAAGTGTTAAAATATGAGCCAGTCTAGCTTCCTGATGAGGTGATCGCCTGGGTGATGAGCCATTATTGGGAACAAAAAGGAAGAGGCTCTGTGCAAGATGGCAAGTGGGCGGGGCTCCCTTCCTCAACAAACAAAGCCAGGGTTGAGAGCAGAGATTGTGGGAGTACTGTGAGCCAGAGTAAAAGCAGCGAGCTGGAAAGAGACAGATAGAAATTTGAATTCAAGTTTTTAAAATTTCTATCTGGTCTTGTTAAGGCTTACTGGGAAATGATATATAATGAATTGAAAAGGATTATTTAAAATAACCTTTGTAAAAAAACAACAACCCCAGAAGCTTTTCTTTTGGGAGTTATAGGGACGGAACTACCTAAAGTATATAGAAATTTATTTATGTATGCAACTACAGCAGCAAGAATATTACTCACCCAAAAATGGAAAGAAGCAGAAGTCTCAGCAAAGGAAGAATGGATATAAAAACTTATGGAATATGCAGAAATGGTGAAACTTACTGGAAGAATAAGATAGCAAGATAATAAACTTTTTATAAAAGAATGGAAATGGTTTATTGAATATTTACAGATAAATTGCAAAAACATTGACAAGATTACTGTAATAACTTGCCATTTCATAAGAGTGTATATTTAAAGTAGGTAATTAAATGAGCAAATTAAATGAATGTGGATATGCAGATGATATTAAAAAAATAAATTTAAGGAACTGTAGAAAGAGGGGGAAGGAAGTCAGACCTTGAAATGTTAAAATGATTGTAAAATTCATGAAATGTATAAATATCAAAAGTATATTTTTTTTTTTAAAAAAAGAAATTTGAATCCAAGGCTGAGGCTGTGGCAGAAATAAGACCCCTTTGGGGTATTAATGCTGTGAATCCCTCCACCGCAGGCTCAGGTTGTACATATATGTAAATAAACCATATATCATAAAGACACCACAGTCTCCGCTGTGCCCCATTCCAAAAGGAAACACGAACCCTGGGTAAACCCGGAACCCCTAGAATCTTACATCACTCAGAGATTAGGGAGGCTTGCAACAATAGTATTAAGACAGGAGTTTGAGGAATCCATTGTTTCTCATATCACCCAGCAGCTGCATGTAGATAGCAAGGGAGGCAGTGGAAGACAGGGGTATCTGGTGTGCTCTGGTCCATGGGGTCACGAAGAGTTGGACCCAACTAAACAACTAAACAACAACAACATCTGTAGCAGCCTTTGACAATGGCCATGCTTGCTGGAGCTGATGGGAGATGTAGTCCAAACATCTGGAGTGCAACAAATTGGCAAAGGCTAGTCTATATAATAGACTGGACACAAAGGGAAAATTCATCTGTGACATGGAGATTTAGCATAATTTTCTACCCCCTGTTTTTGATCATAAGAAGAACCTGCTGGAAACCCATAGACAGGACCCAAGCACAAAAGCCCCTTCGTCTCCTGTGGTTTCCAGCAACTGGTATTCAGGAGCACTGCTGCCACCAAACATGGAAGAAAAGGACAGCCATCATATTCCATGTTTTGTCAGCGTTGGCTACTCAATTCTAACTCAGAGTAATTTATTTTTTATTTTTTTGCTTTCCATGTACAGACAGATAAAACTCAAAGGACACCAGTGCACCATCAAGGTTAATGATGGCATCCATTGTGCTCTTGGTTTTAAAAACGAATATGCAAATCTATCTGACTCGGCTTAGCTCCCCTTCTCCCCTGTGCTTCTGACTGGCTTAGCTGTCCTCAGAGTATGTTTTATTCAGGAGAACAAAACATGCTGGAACCTGAGACTTTGGTGAATAATAAATTGACTTTGCCTTGGCCTTTTAGCTCATTATGAATCTTTTAAAAGGTTAGTGTTCTTTTCTTGTCTCCAGCTGCAGCGTTTTGCTATTTTTTTTCTTTTCTGAAGCTGAGATTTGATACAGAATTGCATAGTGTAAGTTGGAGCATCTTTTATAAGATCTGGAAAGTGCCGCCTGTTTATTAAGCCAACATTGAAGGAGGTTGGATTATAACATTTTCATAGCCATTTTTCTACTTTATATTTTGTTTCTGCATCACTAACTGATCTGAGCCATAAGATCAGGATATTTTTGTGTGTGTATTTGTGTTTTTAATTGTAACTCCTGCCACTTGGTATTAATCAGATTGCCATCTTCACATCCCCACCATCACAGGGGCAGACAATTCAAATGTACCAAAAGGTTTAGTGCACAGAGGGGCAACTGACAAGGTGATGTCCAGATATGCTCTTCTGGCCCATGTTTTCCAGACTACTATGCTAGAAACAAAGTGATTTTATGTCCACAGCGGCATGTAAAAGGAGCGAAGGAAATACCCCATATTAGAAAGTAAAACAGATATGGTAAAATCAGAAACCAACAGAGGGAGAAGACAGATTTTAAAAAGCAACAAATAAACATATCTGAAGTTGAAAATTGTTTTCTGCCCAAGGACTACATTTGCTCATGGGCAACTTTCCAGAGGTGGGTGGATTCAGAGGTAAAAATAGATGGGAGCAATGGATATGGCTCTTAATTTTAATTTTTAATTTTTACAGTAGGCTATGTTCCAGCCACAGAAGGTCAAAGGCTTCTGCATGCCTGCAGGCAGACACATCTCTCCATTCTTCATTCAGGCAAGCAAGAGTTTTTATCACATCTTAAAGATGCTTTCGAACCAGGCAAAAGCACTTGAGGGCTATTGAGGAATGTAGCGTAGGGGAAAGTTTGGGGTGGCTTGGGTGATATGTGTGTGACCTGGGGGGCCGGCAGAGAGGCCTGGAGGGTCACAGCTGAACCCCAGTCCTGAGGGTTCTTGACCCCTTCATTATAGTTACAGTCATACCTCGTGTTGCGTCCGCTTCATGTTGCGTCTTTTCGTGTTATGTCCCGCGGCAATCTGGAAGTACTGGAACGGGTTACTTCCGGGTTTCACCACTCGCACATGTGCAGAAGTGCTAAATCATGCCACGCACCTGCACAGATGCAGCGCTTTGAGTTGTGGGCATTTCATGTTACGGACGGGCCTCCAGAACGGATCTGTCCATAACACGAGGTACCACTGTCCTAGAAAAACATGTCTGACGAATAACAGATAAACAGACAATATGAACATTCTGAGCTGTCAACAGGATCCTAGTATCACATCGATCCTGTTTCAGAGCATATATACAGCCTCTGCACACATCACACTGGTGAGGGGAGGCCCTGCAAATGAAAATGTGTGCTGGAAATGAACCTCCAGGCATGACCCAGTTGCCCAAACTATGCACAACTGGTCTGAAAATAACATATTAATGTGAAAACCAGCTGTTGTGGAACAGTGTACTCGGGGTTTGGCTATTCACCCCCCCACACACACATCCTAAATAGTTCATCATATCCCTAGTCATAAAGCAGTGGTTTTTCTGGCATGGAGCAGAACACATATCTTAAGTACTAAAAACAGATGGCTGCTATAAAACTTATATGTCCCTTAGCACATATGCAACCAGCTTGTGGCACTCAGTTCAGGCCTGAATTCCCAGGCACAGTCCCACCTGCCTTTTCAGCACTGTTTTGTTGCCTATGTCCTCCCTGGCTCATCCAACAAACCACGAGGATGTGGCAGACTGCAGACCGCATGTGTACTGAGGGGGTATACTGTGCCCTATGAGTGTGGGCACCAGGATGGCACTATCACAACTTTCCTTTTTTAATATAATTTTTTATTTATACTTTTCAGATTTATACATTTCATTAATTTTACAATCATTTTAACTGTTGGTCTCCCTGCCTTCTGGCCTACTAGTTCTGATGGGCACCAGCCACCACTGTATAGACCAGCCTTTCTCAACCTGTGGGTCCCCAGATGTTGTTGAACTACAACTCCCATCACCCCTAGCTAGCAAGGCCAGAGCTCAGGGATGATGGGAATTGTAGTCCAACAACATCTGGTGACCCACAGGTTGAGAACCGCTGGTATAGACCCTCGTATATCAGCAAGTATTAGGCAACTGCTGTGGGAACTTACTCGTACCACCATGTTTGTCAGCAGTTTTATATAGCAGCCTTGTAATTCATACAGATTTGTTGAAGGCTATGGATAATTAGTTCCCCTTGCTGATATGTTTGGCACATGAAAAAGCTATCCAAAGATTTTTAGATAAACAGTTTAAAGAAGTTCGTACACTCATTATAATCACAGGTGCTCCAAAAATATAAAACAAAACAGCCTGTAATTTCGCTGGAATGCTACCTTAATTGCACACTATGGCCAACTTCACATGTCTGGGTTTCCAGCGATCCAATTGTAAATTCCCTGGTGATTCCAGGTAAAATACTACCAGTGTCCTAGAGTGAGAGCCATTGAAGTCTGAGGAGAAAGTGGGGTGGAGTGATAAGAAACTGTGTTGAATTTCCTAGAGTTAAAAGTGAGGAGAAAGGGGGAAGAAACACAGACAACAGCACATCCATCATACATTTAAAGCACTCATACCATTTTAGAAGTCATGGAGAATCTTGGGAAGTGCAATTTGTGAAGGTTGCATGGGGCTGTAGGTCTGTGAGTTCAGCATCCTTAACAAATTACAGTTCCCAGGGTTCTCAGTGACTTTTAAAGTGATTTGAGGGTGCTTTAAATACAGGGCACAGATGTCAGCCACAACTGCACAGTCCCTGAATGTGTTACTTGCATGTGGAAGCCCCAAGCACTGATTATCCTATGTAAACAACAGGTCCAAGTGTCTCTATTTTCCTGGGATAGTCCTGGATTAACAGAAGCCATCCCAGTTTCTAATTTGATCCCGGAATGCCCCACTTTTCCTCAGGATGTCCCTATTTTCATCGGATAAATGTTGGAGGGTATAGGAGGGTAAATTTGCACTGGGTGGCTAGACTGCACCTTGTGTGCCTGTTCAGTCTGCTGTCCAGTTATAAATGGGTAACTCCAAGGGCCCTGCTCCCCCCTCTTACCATTCTGTATCTTTTAAGCTGTGCTTGGACTTTGCAGTCCTCCAAATAAGGAACCGTCTGCTGTAAAATAGGACTCCTAGCCACTCTAAATTGACATGATAGAATCAATGAGTGAGGGAAAGGGTGGTTCATTATGCAGTTACACACACACATATCCCTGCTAATTTTACTACACTGGGGTTTCAATGAAGGCTTTAAAAAGGTCAAACGGCTAGGAAAAAATGGAGAAATAGCTATGGCCTTCTGACTGGTAGTAGAGTTGTGAGTGGACCAAAACTATCAGCTCAGCTCTTGTGCCTTCAACCACTGTGTGATCTGTACAAGAATTAGCAGCTTATTACTCAAAGCTCATGATTTGATCACCTGATCTCCAGATCAAGCTTCAGTTAAAAGCACAGGAGCAAAGGGCAATTTGACCTTGGGGTCTCAAATTTCAGTGGCGCTCTGTGTGGTGCCAAAGTTTGGTCGTCTCTCCACCCCCACCCCACCCCGCATTCTTCATCATAGTTGCAGTGCCCCTGAGGCTGTGTGCCCAGTGCAACTGAACTGGTCATGGTCCCCTCAATCCGCCTATGATGCCATCTGTAGAACAATGCCACATTTAGCTTTTGGCTCCCATGAATATTCCACCTGCAAGCGCCTACCATGGATATCCCATTCACAATTCTTGTTGTTAAAGCTACCACATTTAGAGGCAAGAGGGATTCATTCAATTCTGCAAGCGTGCTCTGTTATAGCTGCTGCCAACACTGTGCATCAGAGGAGAATGTGATGGCTCAGGAGACAACTTAGCACTCCATAGAAAGGAAGGCTCCTGAAATGTGTTTTAGCGAATGATGTATTCTGCTACCATTCCCAGATATCCCATATTTCCCCCAGCAGAAGACAGCACTTGTAGTCACCTGCAAAGGAGAACTACATTTGCTGCAGGCTTTCCAGCAACCTGGGGGAAGGGAATCTGGAAGAGGAGAGGAGAGAGGAGGAGGGAAAGGTTCAAAAATAGCTTTCTTTGTAATTATACCTTACATGACCACAGCATGTGTTGCTCTTGCAGATGGAATTTATTTTTATTTTATTTTTAAAGGAACATTACTTGTTCCACTTCTGGGCGGGGGTGGGGGGGAAGTACTATAAAATTTGGCTTCTTCGCTTTGCTTGCAGCGCTGATAGTTGCATATTTCATTGACTATAGAAGCATTATCTACATTGTCTTCAAACTGATAGTACACATGCACACCCCTTTGAGGAGACAGAGCCATATCCTCCAACATTTCTCCGATGAAAATAGGGATATCCCATTCTATAACGATAATTTAACTATTTATACCTCCAAACATCTTACTGGGTTGCCCCAGCCACTCTGGGCAGCTTCCACCATATTAAAAAGAAACATAATAAAACTTTAAACATAAAAAACCTTCCCTATACAAGATTGCCTTCAGAGGGCTCGGGGATCGGATAACTCCCTACCCTCCAACATTTCTCCAGTGAAAATAGGGACATCCTAAGGAAAAGCGGGAAATTCCAGGATCAAATCAGAAACCGGGACGGGTTCTTTAAATCAGGGACGTCCCTGGAAAATAGGCACACTTTTAGGGTCTGTAATACTCATATGTGAAAACACATATTGTAATAGAATAGAATCAGAGTTAGGAGGTACCCCGAGAATCATCATATGCAGTGCAGGAATATGCAACTGTTCCTTATGAGGATCGAACCTGCCAACTTGGTGTTATCAGCACCACACTCTTGGTGTTTGAGCAGATTCCCTTTTGTCTGGAAAACAAGCCTTTGCATAACTAAAGATAAGACCATGTGCAGGTGATGAGTTGCCACAGAAACTAAATAGGTGGAAGGGGTACGTCCTTCTCGCCTCCTCCTTCCCTGACTAGAAATGATGTCAATGAGGTGTCCGTGTGAAAGAGAACAATGGACTTGCAGTCCAGAAACTGGGTGGGTCTGAAAAAGATTGGGGGGGGGCTGGCTTTCCAGAATAATCCAGAACTGAGTGATTCAGCTCAAGGCCCACAGTCCACAGCAGCATTCAAGAAAAAAACATCTTAAAACCTTTTTTTAAAAAATGCTTTGTGTCATGCGTTGTTAGCGAAAGCACATACATCTGTTTGCATATTAAATTTATATATTATATAACTGCAAACACTTAAATATACAATATGGAAATTCAATTTAGTGTGTGGCCCATGGGTTATGTGTCAAAGTACTCTTGTGGCCTACTTTCTATAAAAAGTTGAACTGCCCTGATGCAGAGTTATGGCTTTGGTGGCCTCCCTAGAAATCTAATGGGGTGCTGGATCTATTTGAGTGCTAACGCTGTCAGTTTTCTTCCTTATGCACAGCCTCTCGATGTATAAATAAAATATTGTACCACAGAAATGCCCTACATCTCTAGTGGCCTTCATTCTAAGCAAATCAAGTACATGGTACAAGCTGGGACAGGTTCAGGACCCTTGAAATGTCTCACCGTGGAGTGCGCCTAGCTCCAGATAAACAATAATATTTAGAAAGAACAGGGATGGATGAAGTCTAGGAAGAAGGGAAGAGCAGACAGACAGATACCCTGGAGTGGTTTCCGCAACAAAGCACTTTATGGCTGGTGGGTTTCATGCAGATTGGTGATGGAGCCAAAAGAGCTTGGGAGTGGTGCACCACCCAGTAGCAGGCAAATGCAACTTCCTGTTTTGGTTAAGAGTTCCACCTTAGTTTCATTTCCTGTTGCTTCATGGTCAACTCCTCTGTCCTATCTGCTCACATGTGAGGTTGCAGGTCCCTACACAAGTGCTGGAAGTGTTTAACGATGACTGGGAATGAGATGACTTTGAACCTTGTTCTCCCAGGTCCTCATCCAACACCCTCACCACTAGCACACACTGGCAAGATATTAATGACCCTATCCCTCTCAGGCTTGTGTAATCCCTTTGTCCATCTCCTTCTCCCTCACTATGTTATTTATTTATTTTTAATCATACCTAACTGGGCTATAACAGCCTGCCTTAGACTGATGTTTTGACCACAACTCCCATCATCTCCAGCTAGCATGGCCAGTCAAGGGAATCAGAGTTGCATAGCACCAGGCTGAGAGAAGAGAGCCTCCAAGTATATGTAAAACCTGTTACTTATTTGTGTTAATGTTTTTTTTTTTAACATTCCTGTGCACTGACACTATATGTTTGGAACACATACTTGCGGAAGTGGGTGTTCTGTTATTGCAACGGAAATATCTGAATCATTGCGGTAAATTGCATTCGTATTATTATTGATAGTAGGTAATTGTGCATCATAATTTGCATTCAAAAACTCCTATGTTTCTCTAGCAAGTATAATCAGTACAGATTTGAATCAATGTTGCTTGTTGCATGCACCAATGGTTAAATTGTGCATATTTTTTGTCATACTTCTGAAGGCAGCCCTGTTTAGGGAAGTTTTCAATGTTTGAAGCTTTATTCTGTTTTTGGTGTTCTGTTGGGAGCCGCCTAGAGTGGCTGAGGAAACCCAGCCAGATGGGCGGAGTATAAATAATAAAATTATTATTATTGCTATTATTATACCCATGGCCCTTTTCCCACAAATCCAATGATATCAAACCCTTATCTCTGTTTGGGACATTAATCTGCAGCAGCAAATATGTGATTTTCTTTTCTTTTTTTTATAATAATTTTTATTGTTATACATTTTATAAATTTCCATCCGATTATTCATTTAATCCCGCATACAACAAATCATAATTATTTTTTGACTTCCTTCAGCGTCTCTGACAATCATCCGTGGTTATACCTTTAGTACACATTCCCTTCTTTCATATTGCCATTTTTCCTCCTTATTCCCATTATTTCTAATAAACAATACTTATTTTCTTTTTTTTACAGTGCCTCTTTAAATCCCACTAGCGTTGTATTCACCCCACATATATTTTTCAGATAATCCACAAATTTCCCCCAGTCTTTCCCCCAGCAAATATGTGATTTTCACATATCAGAAGGAGAAAATGAAATATATTTATAGCTTCTTTAACAATAGCCACATTTTCCCCCTAGTTGACGGGCATGGAGTAAGCATCACTCTGCTGTACTTCACATGTATCAATCTATATATTAACTAAACATGATGGGCAGGGCTTTTTTTCAGCTGGAACTCACCAGAACTCAGTTCTGACACCTCAAATGTGGGTTCTGGCACCTCTCAGGTTGGCACCATTGCCATTCGAAGAGAACAAGGGAGGTGTTCATAGTGAGTTCTGGCACCACTTTTTCTATAAAATAGCACTGCTGATGGAAAGGCTGGGCTACTGAGAGATCTGTCCTCCATGAATTTGTCCAAGCCCCTTTTAAAGTCATCTAAGCTAGCAGTCATCACCACACCTTTGGGCAGTGAATTCCAGAAATTAATCCCGTATTGTGTTATTGTGCAATTATAAAGACTTTAAAATGCAAGAAAAAGGAAGCATCGAGAGAGAAGGCATCATTAATATGGCTCATGCCATCGTCTCTTTGAGAACTGGTGGCACATGTTTGTCATTCAGAGAAACGAGGATGGCACCACATTTAAATTTGTAAGCTTTTCTCAGAAGACTTACACTGGTAAAGATAGGATGAGCAAGGGTCAGTGCCTAAGTAATAAAATGCACCAGGCACTTAGCTCACAACCTCAGCTAGTAATCCTGAGATACATCAAGTAAAACAGGACAGGCAGAGGTTCTGGACATAACATTGCCACAAAGTCCTGAAATGCAACTGCTAAGGTGGGGTACAGCATCAGTGTATACGCTGAAATTAAAATCTCTGAAAGCAATATGATTGGGGTTTTCAGCACAACATCCAAGGCCACCTCTGCAGCTGGTTAGGACCCAGAGGGAATCCTTATTTTATGCAGTTGCAAATACTAGATAATCACACTTGAAATGACCTGGAAATGGCCATTTCAAGGGAGATGGAACCCTTATGAATTACAGCAACCCCACCTCCCCTTCAATCAACCCACTATTTCTCCTGTGCAAAGAACCCAAATGGGGGCAACTGTGGCCAAACTGTTTTGTCTGCCAGCCAAGTCTCTCATCCAGCCAAGTCTCTTGATTTCCAATAAAGTCATAGATGACAGATTTTTATTTTGAGCTATCACTGAATTTCAAAGGACTTATTTCATGATAAGTGAAAACCTATTTTAAAGTCTTTAGGAGCAAAGGACTGGACAGAGAACTGGAAGAAAAGAAAACCCAGAGACCTCTAGTTCTTCTTAACAATAGCACATTTTCCCTTTCCCCAACTCCCGCTCCATTAGGTGCACATTTTAGATAGCTCTCCCTCACCATACCCATCACTATCAGGACAGTATCGTGCTCCATTTTGATGGCTAGCCCCATGATGGTTGATGGTACCTAAGAGTCCTTTCCAGATCTGTCCCTGCCATGCTCCCTTTCCACCATTCTTTCATAAGAATGATTCTTTGTGCATTTCTCTCCAGCGAAAGATAGTCATTGTTGGCACTGTAGCATCACTTGGCCTTCCTATGCTGGCACAACATCCTGAGGTCAGTTTGCAATCCAATCCCAGTGCAATGCTACATGTGATTATGTTGCTATCGCTCATCCATTTTGCATTCCAGTGTGCTTGTTGTTTTGCTGGTGCAATGGCTTATAGATCAGCCTGATTGCTTTCCAGATATTTATTAGAAGGTCACGAATGTGTGTCCAGAATGTAGAGCCGCTGATAGCTTTCTCATATGGATATTGTCCTAATGTAGATGTGGCGGTAAAATGAAATTTGAAGTGAGGTAAAATGGGGCTGGTAATTGAATGATCTTGAAAAAAAGAAATGCAAATAGCCTTGACTAGAAGAAATGGAGCAAATAAATGAGAGGAAAGTATTGGTAGAGCAATAAGTCTGTCAATATGAGGGTCTGAGCTGTTAGCTCGCTCGTTCTGATTCAGATTGATTTTAATTGCAAACATAAGTCAGTTGATTGTATTCAGGTTTTATTTATGATCACTTCTGATTACACAAATTATGACAAATGAGAATTAGGTAGTAACAAGCTCAGCAATACACTCTGTGTTGCTAGGTAACTAGCCAGCAGTATATCAAACTGTCCAGTCAATGAATGGTAAGTGAAATAGCAAGCTATTGTGCTATCTATTTTCTTTCCTTTAGACACTGCTGGTAAAAGCCTTTTAAAATTTACGTCTATTGGACACCAAGGATTTTAAAATATATAATTTCAGGCAAAAAAAAACCTGTTGGGACTCAGTGCTACCAATGCATTTACTGGAAAGGTGTTTGTTTTTTCCAGGTTGTAGTTAAACTGGTACCTAAACATCAGGGAGAACTAGAAGTCAGAAACTCTGCATGTGGTCAGTTTGTTCTGGTGTCATCAAACCCTACCAGGCACACACCATTTTGTTGACCCACAGAATGGAAGAACACTGAACACAACAGGCTATACAACCAGCTGTCAAAGTTAACAACATAATAAATCATTTTCTAAAGCTGTGTGTGAGGCTCTTTTATCTTAATTTCAAAAGTAGTTGAATGGCTACTGAGGCTGATAAAAAATCGGGCTCTGTAATTTTTTTTCTTCTGGAAGCAAAATGCATTTGAATGACAATTTTGGAGCAACGTGCTCTTCAGAAAATGCCTGTGATGGGCCAAGCAATTCTAGGGTGATGGGGGATCATTTTCTAATATTGCCATTGTGAATGGTCACAGACAAACCTTCCTGCTCTTCTCTCACTGTGCGCTGCTGCTGACACTTGACAGCTAACTGAATGAAAAGGGGATGTTATGGGAACTGGAGGCCAGCAAGAGGTCTTTTGGGACGGGCAGGGATGAGTGGAGGGATTCCCGCCCCCCAAAGGTTGGCTTAGGCATAGGGGGAATGGATACTTTCCTAGTTAATCTGAAGAGAGCGTTGGACAGCTCCCCATCTCTGTCAAAGAAAAGCCTCCTGTTCTGCTGAGGAATGTTTGGGATTCCCCTTCCTCCAAGAAATTCATCCGTTGTTTCCTCCAAAATCCTGTTCCTTTCTTCAAAATTCATGTATACCTATCCTGCGGGGGGAACCTCCCACTTCAAATTGCAATTTCACTTTAGGTAAAATTTGTTACTCACTAAATGGAAGGCTGATCTTTGCCTGAGGCAGGAAACAAATTTCCACAAAGCCCAGACTCCCAGCCTGTATTTCCCAATAGGTGAACGGAGCACATGCTGAGGGCACTGGCAAAACAGGAGCGCACACAATTTATTTATTTTTTAAAAAGAATTTGACATTTGATATTCGGGGGGAAAGCATTGAAATAGTCATCACAAAGAAAATCAGAACATATTAGTCTTCCTTATATTCTACTCCACATTCTCCCCCCATTTTTTTGTTCTATTTTTATTACTTATATCCACCTAAACCATAGTGTGTCCTACTAACATAGGTTGAAATAATGTGAGGAGATCAGATCTTGTCACATGTTGCAATAAATCTATGGGTTTTTTATTTTGAATTTTTTACTTTATGATCAAGTATTGCTTTTGTTTTGAATTACGTATGAGGGGCACTATAATCTTTTCAGTGCTTCAGGCTTCTAAAGGTCTTAATCCGGTCTTGCCCTCAGGACATCTAGTGTTGCTGAGAGGAAAAGGACTAATTTGAGAGCTCAGTTGAGGAGATTTGAAACCCACATGGAAAATGACATGAGGCTTGTTTCTTCCTTTGGATGTTTTGCCCAAGCTGGAAACTCCAAATTCACCTAGACATTTCATTAGGAGAAATCAGTACAGTATTTCTTGAGGAAACTTATAACTTATTATTGTGATGTAATCACTTTCTATTGGAGCCAAAAGAAAGTTCACATCTCACCAGGGAAGGTCTGTGGGGAACCTTTGCCCAAACTATATCCATCAAGGATTGGAGGAGGCAGTTTTTAATCAACGCAACAGTGTGCTGAAATGTTTTCAATGTGGAGGCATGTCAGGAACACTTCCAGCCTTTTATCTTCCCTGGAACAGAAGGAGAAATGCCCCCGAAATGAGCCCTGTAATAATTTCTACTCTGTAATTATACCTGTCACTGCTTCTGAATGAACAGATAAAAATAGCCTGCACAATAGTACTTTCCTATTGTGTTCTTCTTTTCCTTTACCTTGGGTAGCAATGCCAGCCTGAGATGCCCAAAATCAACAGAGCCCCTTCTGTTATATCTTTCCTTTGCATTATAAAGTTGTGCATTGCTCAGTGAGGCACTAGATTTTGTGTAATCTTGTTTTCTTTAGAGGAATCGCCTGCTAGGTTTATGTTACACGAAGCGTTCAGAGAGTTTAATGGCTTAGGGCTCAAGGTGTGTGATTTTCATGTGCTCACGAGTATGAGGATATGTTAAAACTATTTTTATTTGGGAAGGAGAACTGAGATTGTGGCTGGGACTCTAGCCTTTGGTGCAAGAGTCATCACAATATTTTTCTAAGAGGCATTATAATAGAGAAATAAAAGCTATTTAGAGGTACCTGCTACTCGTTTTAAGACTTCCAATCTCTAGATTTCTTCGTTCCTTGAATAGTTTAAAGGGGGATGCTTCTGCAAACATACTGAACACAGGAAAAACAAAACAAATTCCTTCCAGTAGCACCTTAAAGACCAACTAAGTCAGTTCTTGGTATGAGCTTTCGTGTGCATGCACACTTCTTCAGATACACCTGAAGAAGTATCTGAAGTATCTGTGTATCTGAAGAAGTGTGCATGCACACGAAAGCTCATACCAAGAACTGACTTAGTTGGTCTTTAAGGTGCTACTGGAAGGAATTTGTTTTGTTTTGACTATGGCAGACCAACACGGCTACCTATCTGTAACTGAACACAGGAAGATACTGAGGGAAAGCTGCTGTGTTGGAGCATACAAAATTTTGTAGCATACACAATTTCCCAGAAGCAACCCTTTGAAGGAAGGGACAATGGGAGTGAAGATGCCCTTATCAAAACTTTGCTGAAATCTTGTCACTTCATCAATCAAACATGTAGTAAATGAGCACCACCTGCTCATGGTAGAGATTATTTTACATTGCAATCTCATACAGATTTTCCCAGAAGCAAGTCCCATTTTGCTCAATGGAGCTTACTCCTAGGTGTGTGTGCTAATTCAAATCCTCACAGAACAGACAAATCAATACAGAAACATGGCATTTAAATACACAGCTTGGCCCGTTTTAACTTTACTCCGTGCCTGGCATGTAGATTCTACATGTGGCATATCACAGAAGTGAGAATCAGTCTTGTACATTCCACCAACACCCAAGTAGGAAATTTAGTATAACCAGCGGTTCTTAATCTCTAATCCATGACCGCTGCCAAGCATGTAACATCTTCACCAAATGCCCCAAAGGTGCAGGTAAGTGATGAGTGATCATGTGATCGCTCATATGTGGTACAATGGAGAGTGGGCAGAGTTGGGAAAGATGGAGGCCTAGCTTCAGCTAACCTAGTGCACTAGTAGAAGCCAGCACAAGGGTGAAACTGGTCCTCATAACTACTTCCTCAAAGCAATCTTAGAGGTAGGAGCTGAAATCCTGAATTACAATGCCTCCATCCTCTACCTCCCTGAGCCATTTAGAGAGGGTACCAATGTCATGATGATGCCTGATCTGATTAGAATTTTATTTTTGATTGTATTGCTTTGATTATCATTTGCTTTATTATTTTCCCTTATTCTTTGTTTTTCTTGGCTTATCCTTTGTTTTATTGCTTTAGATTTTTTTAAAAAATATTGTTGATTCTAGTTTTATTTACTGACCTTATACAGACAGTAGTTTCAGTATTGGTATTTGTGAATGAGATTTTTTGGGGGGTTTTGTATACCTTTGAATTTGTTTGAATTTTTGCAGTGGGCTTTGGCTTGATCTAAACTGATGAAGGAGTATTAATTTTTGTGGGGTTTTGCCCCAAGAAGAGATGAGAATTTCCTGACTTATTTCTCTCTGCTTTATGCCACTTTTTAGGGGCCTGTGGAAGAACTTTTGGATTTCAACTTCACGGTTAAGGGAACAATATACAATTCTCCTCCTCTGACTATCACAGCAGCTACTGAAAAAGCATAGAAGCCACTGTCTAAAATCCTAAATGCACCCATTTGTCCCTCCCACAGTTCTGAATGCCACCCAAGTTTTGAAGACCACCTCCTTCAGAGCCTTCTGTGGTATAAACTAAGGCCTACATTTCTATCTGTGAACACAAATCACCTTCCGTTGTAGCATTTGCCCACTCCAAGAAAGGGCAGCTGGATTGCAATCAGAAAAGAAAAAGAACTTTCCACACTAAAGGTGAGGCTGTCCCCACACATGCATCTGATTGCCACACCAGCAATCCATATTATCTAGAGAAGCTCATCTTCTCCATGAGACTGAAATGTCAGTCAACAAAGAACAATGTATTCTATTCATGGTAGATTTCTTTGCAGCATCTCCTAACTATCAATCGGCAATCAGAGAAAGCTATCCATTGTTAGAACATCATGCTAAAGCAATCTGAATGCCAACCATTCTAACACCCCACCAGTCTCCAAATCAGCTGTACTTAAACCACCATTCAGCAAGACAGATCCACATCCTTGTGAATCTAAATGTTGCATCACCTGTGTTTATCTCAGGGAGACCATTACCTTTAACAACACTGTGAAGGGGAGAACATTGCCAGCAGTGTCGCATATTGAGTGTAAATGCCCAAGATGCTGAATTCCATGAGGAAAGCAGCAGCTGACCCATGCATATGTTTCAAGAAACAGAAATCCACAGTCCTGATGAAAAGATTTGAACAATCAGTTGTAAAGCACTTCAGCTCTGAAAATCAGAGCCTCTTTGATTTATCAGTTTTGCAATAGGGAAACTCCCCACCAGAGTAGAAATCATATATCAGACAGATGGAAAGCTCTTTCATCTGAGTAAGCTGAAAGCGAAGAGTAAAAGGTAAAGGTACCCCTGCCCGTACGGGCCAGTCATGTCCAACTCTAGGGTTGTGCGTCCATCTCATTTAAGAGGCCGGGGGCCAGCGCTGTCCGGAGACACTTCTGGGTCACGTGGCCAGCGTGACGAAGCTGCTCTGGCAAGCCAGCACCAGTGCAGCACACGGAAACGCCGTTTACCTTCCCGCTAGAAAGCGGTCCCTATTTATCTACTTGCACTTAAGGGTGCTTTCGAACTGCTAGGTGGGCAGGAGCTGGGACTGAACGACGGGAGCTCACCCCGCCGCAGGGATTTGAACCGCCGACCATACGATCGGCAAGTCCTAGGCACTGAGGTTTTACCCACAGCGCCACCCGCGTCCCTTCGAAAGCAAAGAGTAAGGTTACCTTAACTTCCATCATAGAGCTTCAGTATGCTGATGATAATGTAGTGTGTGCACACTCAGAGGATGACCTCCAAACCATCCTAAATATCTTTGTAGAAGCTTACAAAAATCTTGGCCTATTGCTCAGCATCCAAAAAACCAAAGTGCTGCACCACCAAGTACAAAATAACCCCTCTGCAGCACCACAAATCCAACTCAATGGTGAAACATTGGAAAATGTTGATCACTTCTCCTACCTGGGCAGTTATCTTTCCACAAGGGCTGACACTGATGCCGAAATCCAGCATCACCTGAGCTCTGCGAGTGCGGCTTTCTCCCAATTGAAGTGCAGAATGTTTGAGGACTGGGACATTCACAGGGAAACCAAAATGCTTGTTTACAAAGCTATTGTACTACCAACCTTACTGTATGCTTGTGAAACATGGACCACTTATAAATGTCATCTTCAGCTCCTCGAAAGATTCCATCAATGGTGTCTCTGAAAAATTTTATACATCACTTGGGAAGACAGGTGAACTAATACCAGTGTGCTGGAGGAAGCAAAGATCACCATTGTTGAAGCAATGATTCTTCAACATCAACTTTGTTGGACTGTTCATGTCTGATTATTGCACGATGTCTGATTATTGTCTTCTAAAACAACTACTCTATTCCGAACTTAAAAATGGAAAGCGTAATGCTGGTGGATAACAAAAGAGGTATAAAGACTGTCTCAAGGCATTTTTTTAAAAAAATGTAGTATAAACACCAAGAATTGGGAAACACTTGCCTGCAAGTGCTCCAATTGGAGAACAGCCTTTACCAAAGGTGTCATGGGCTTTGAAGACACTTGAACTCAGGATGCAAGGGAGAAACGTGCTAAGAGGAAGGCATGCTTGGCAAATCCACACTGTGATCAACTCCTGCCCGGAAACCAATGTCCCCACTGTGGAAGGAAGTGGGGATCCAGAACTAACCTCCACAGTCACTTATGGACTCATTCTTAAAACAGTGTTTATGGAAGACAGTCTTATTCAGTTATGAGTGATTGCCAAAGAAGAATAGGAAGACCATCTGAGGTCATCTGATCCAGGAATGCTGGGAACAAAAGGAAGCTTTCTGGATATATAGACCTGACACCATAGCACCACATGTCTGAACTCTGAAGGATAGAAAATTATTTATTTCTGAACCACTTCCCATAAAACATCCCCAAATGAAATACTAATAATAATACTAATAATAATAATAGCAACATTTTTGAAAGAAAATCAAGTCCAATACATATCATAATTATTGCAATTGTAATATGCATGCCCTTTCTCCACACACACACACACACACAGAGAGAGAGAGAGAGAGAGAGAGATGTTGACAAGAGGCATTTTGCTACTGTCTCAGCATTGTTTTGCTTCATCTGTCTTTTTGTGCTAAGAGTCTTGTTTCCTGCTTTCTGCTTGCATCACAAAAGAAAGATGAATGAGTTAAAATGCAGAAGGGTTGTTGCTGCATGTCTTGTCTTGACACACTAAAGAGGATGGTATCTGTATTTTAGAGAAGACAAACCTAAACACTTGACTCCGTGTCCATCAAAACCTACACGCAAGGAATACAAATTATATCTGAGAGCTCTTTAATCTAGCAGAAAAGTCCACATTCTTGAAAGTCAAAGTTCAGGGAAGAAAATTAAGATGCCTATTTTTATCAATTGTGATGAATACTGAAGTGCCTTCCCAAAGGACAGGACAAAATTAAACATCTCCTGTAACCTGAACAAGAACCCAAAGTCTTTGGGAAAAGGCTTGGTATGGTATGTTTTCAGGGGTCAGCAAACTTTTTCAGCAGGGGGCCGGTCCACTGTCCCTCAGACCTTGTAGGGGGCCAGACTATATTTTGGAAAAAAATATGAACGAATTCCTATGCCCCATTTTAAATAAAAGCACACATTCTACTCATGAAAAACACACTGATTCCCGGACCGTCCACGGACTGGATTTAGAAGGCGATGGGGCTGCATCTGGCCCCCAGGCCTTAGTTTGCCTACCCATGGTATAGGTTGTATATCATCAGCTAGTCTTCAGTCTCACTAGATGATTTGCTGCTTAAAATTCTACGTCGAAAGTTAAGTAGTAGGTCAAACTAATTTGTGCTGATGTTCTCCTTTGTCTTTTAAAATAAACAAGTACTGAGATTCAGGTCAAAGGACTCTGACTCTGTATAACATATGATAACCAGGAGGAATTCAACACATAGGCTTACCTTAAAATATTATTTTTAATAGAACAACCAGATTGTAGTGATTCAGCTTTAAAGGCACAAGAACCCTGTTTTCCTCAATGTTTACCTTAAATCCAAACCTAGGCTGGCATCCTGTACCTGCTTACGACAGAGATACCAAGTACTGCTAGATCAGAGGCAGGAAAACCACACTAAGGAGGGGATGGAGAAAACAGCATTCTGAGAAGACCTTTTATGTTTTCAGAAGAGGGTACCTTTCAAAAGACCCTCAGGGGACAGAATACTGTACCTCCAAAATAGTATTTTCAGTTGCCATAGAATGTTTAGTATCAGTTGTAAAAGAAAACAAATAGAAAAATTCAGGAAAGGGTTAGAATGGAATGAAATATTCTGAAGGAGGTAATGGCTGATTGCAGCCCTGAACTAGAGTATTCCTGTTAAAGGTGACACTTGGTTGCAGATCCCACTTATTATATCATGACATGCTTAAATACATAACAAAGGTTCTGGTTCAGCAGGAAACTGCCCACTAGAGGTCTTACTAAACCTCTAATCACAATCCTATGAGCTATTAATCAGGAATATCCCATGTACTGAGGCATTCTTCCAGTTCATTAGCTTCAGTCTTTTAGAGAGTATGCATATCTTTTATCTATTAAGAGGCAATTCACACCTGGCCCAAGGACAGGAGCAAGTATGTAGGTCGCATATCATCTCTCAGTGTAATGTTTAATGAGATCTGGAGCCTACACACAGCAGCATGAACGTGTCTTATGCAGACAAGCTTCAGTTCTTATTACAGGAGAAGCCAGGCTAAACTGTTTCACGATGCTGCCTAGATGATACAAGACTGTACACTGCTATGAGTTCAGGAATGCTAGACCAATCTAAATTCCAGGATTCAGTAAGTGTTAGAACTTAATCAAGGCTGGACTATGCAGAATTGGACAAGATGACAGAAAGAATTCAAAACCAGCGGGACTAGAAATTCTTGAAAGATTGGAGTAAATATTCAAGTTATTTGAAAGACAAAGTATATATATGTATATACCATATACAAACCAAATAACACAAGGACACCACAAGTCTACACTGCACCTCATTCCCAAAAGGAAACATGAACCCGGGGTAAGTATCTGGAGCCCCTGGAATCTTGCACTGCTTAGAGATTGGGGTGGCATGCAACAATAGTATTGAGACAAGAGTCCTTCTTCTGAATAAAAGAGCAAAAGTAAGATTCTGGAGTGCCAACCATATTGCTTCAGGAGCAATTGCAGGGGAAGGACAGAGGCTGTAGTGGGAGGGAAGAATTCCACAACCCAAAGATTTCTCATAGTTTCAGGCTCCATCTCTACCTCAATCCCTAAAATGGGGTGAGAAGACTGGTTTGTCTCAAGTCATACCAGTATTCTCTGACAGAGCACAAACTCTTACAAAACAAGCTGTGATTTTGTAATCACTGGTCTGGTGGGAACAGACTGAGGAGTTGTTCTCTGTGTATCAAACAGCATCAAACAGGCAAAATTTTCTGCCACAGAGGGAATTTCTCCAAAGGGAATTCCCCACTCACTGAGGAATTAAAGCAGTTAGTGAAGTGAGTCCAAAATGATTGCTCATATTGCTCAGATGGTAGATTACTTACTAAGAAATGCCTTTATATTTAGCATTTAAAATTCTGACATGTTTATGGCAACCAAAGCACACCCAAAATGGTCTGGGCCGATGATGATCACTTGCTCTGGCAGATATTTATCCAGTTCCACTTTCACATTGCAGCTTTTTTCTTTTCTTTTCTTGGAGAACATTCAGTCCTCTATTTCCTTCTGATAGCCTTCACTTTTTAAAAACTTAATTAAATCTTGAGTTGTTGGCATCCACTCAAGAGACAATGGAGTGTGCCTCCAGGGGTGAAGCCAATATGCTGCATTAGCAGCACCCAAATGACCTCCTTGGGACATGAGCCTAGGCAGTTTGTATGGAGGTCCTGCGCTGCCCAGACTGTCTTGGCCTCACTGACAAGTAATTAGTAGCAAACCCAAATTCTTTTTTATCTTTTTATGCTTAAGAAGAAGCACCACTACCAGCAAAGTTCATTAAACCATCTCTTTTTGGCATCAAGATATACTGCCATAAAAAGGGCATCTTCTTTAAAAGTAAAGTTAAAGGACCCCTGATAGTTAAGTCCAGTCATGAACGACTCTGGGGTTGTGGCGCTCATCTTGCTTTACTGCCTGAGGGAGCCAACGTTTGTCCACAGACAGTTTTTCTGGGTCATGTGGCCAGCATGACTAAGCTGCTTCTGGCGAAACCAGGGCAGCGTACGGAAACACCGTTTACCTTCCCGCGAGAGTGGTACCTATTTATCTACCTGCACTTTTTGGCGTGCTTTCAAACTGCTAGGTTGGCAGGAGCTGGGACCAAGCAACGGGAGCTCACCCCGTTGCAGAGATTCGAACCGCCAACCTACTGATTGGCAAGCCCTAGGCTCAGTGGTTTAGACCACAGCGTCACCCGCATCTTCTTTCCTCACAGGCAAACTTCTGCATCTTTCTATGACTATTAAAAACATGCTTGGTGGGAGTTCCTGTCATCCCAAGAGCAGAATGTTTCCTTGCAATGGGACTGAAATAACACTGTTCTCAACATCCATATTTTAGAAGTTGTGCATATTTCATCATGGAAGAGAGAGAAGTGAGTAATGATATGATCAGTGTTATAAATGATCGGAGTGCTGTGAAACAAAGCCATCCCTCCTGTGAGTCATATTTACAAGTGCTCTTTCAGAAATTACAATGGTAGACTTTTCCACATGTATTCCTGTTTCAGGTCCTTCTAATGTTTCTAAATCCATCAACGTGTCAGGAAAAGTGAGGTCATGCTTCCAATCCTGACCCTTCCACCGTGGCACTTTCATGAAGTTTTGTACCCTCCACAAGACTGAGGGTAAAGATCTAGAGATCTGAAGAGAGGAGTGTAATCTTCTCAGGGACAGTAGTAATTTAAAACTCGTGGAGGATTCTAAAGTGTCCCCAACTCACTGAAGGTTTGCGACCCCATCAGTTACCCTCACCTGGTTTAGCTGGCCACTTGAAGCCGTTCCCAGGGTGTGGCCCCTATCGCATGCTGACAACTTCTAGGAGCCACAGGGGAGAGCTGTGGGGACCAAAGGTGGACCCCAGAAGGAGCACAACATGTCCCCCATCAGAGGTACTACCCCTCCCCTAACACCCCTTTAGCACACTACATGTGTTAATTAACTGACCAAGTGCGCTGTCTATGACTGCTTCTTCCTAATGGCTCCCTATCTAACTGCAGGTTTTAATGCAATCGTCACAGCATTTATCACCAAACTGCTATTGTAAAATATGTGCCTAGGTAATAATAATAATAATAATAATAATAATAATAATAATAATAATAATAATTTATTTATACCCTACCCATCTGGCTGGGTTTCCCCAGCCACTCTGGGCAGCTTCCAACAAAATATTAAAATACAATAATCTGTTAAACATTAAAAGCTTCCATAAACAGGGCTGCCTTCAGATGTCTTCTAAAAGTCTGGTAGTTATTTTTCTCTTTGACATCTGGTGGGAGGGCGTTCCACAGGGCGAGTGCCACTACTGAGAAGGCCCTTTATCTGGTTCCCTGTAACTTGGCTTCTCGCAGCAAGGGAACCGCCAGAAGGCCCTCGGCACTGGGCCTGTGTCCGGGCAGAACGATGGGGGTGGAGACACTCCTTCAGCTATCCTGGACTGAGGCCATTTAGGGCTTTAAAGGTCAGCACCAACACTTTGAATTGTGCTCAGAAATGTACTGGGTGCTGGAACATATATTCACAGCACTGTCGTTAAGTAAGTAAGTCCCATTTAATTCAGTGTGCCTCACTCTCAGGTAAGTTGGGTTAGCATTGCAGCCTTAATCTCTAAGTATCACTGTGATTCACACAATCATAGAATTTTAGGCTTGGAAGGGACACCAAGGGTCATCTAGCCCAGCCCCTGCAATGCAGTAAGAACAGCTACAGAATCCTTGACCAATGGCAATCCAACTGCTGTTTAGAAACTTCTAATGAAGATTCCACCTTACAATTTTCTTCCTCATATACATGCCAACCATGCCTCCACATGCATACATCTGACAAAATGGAATCCATCAAAATGTATATGTGTGTATGTATGTATGTATGTGTGTGTGTGTGTGTGTGTGTGTGTATATATACCGTATTTTTTGCACCATAACACTCACTTTTTTCCTCCTAAAAAGTAAGGGGAAATGTCTGTGCGTGTTATGGAGGGAATGCCTATGGGTGGCATGCCTACGGATTTTCCTCCTCTAAAAACTATGTGCGTGTTATGGTCGGGTGCGTGCTATAGAGCGAAAAATACGGTATATATATATATATATATATATATATATATATATATATATATATATAAAATTTTCAGGTATATATTCAGGTACCACGAGACTCTCCCATTGTTTTTGCCGCCCAAAAAGCTAACACAGCAACCCCTCTGTATAATTTTATTTTGCACCTAAGGGATCCTGGCAATCTTTAACCAAAGCTATACTATTACTATGCCTATTGCGCTATCCTACACAAATGACACTTAAGAAATCGTTCAGTTATTCAAAGACCCTAGATTTAAAGGAGCAGGTCAATTTTACTAGCTGGGAAAGTAATCTTTCAAGCAACCTCTCATTCTTCTCACATGCCTGCCGTTTTTCCTCAAAGAAGAAAGCCCTCTAAGCACCAAAATTCACAGCGCAAATGGTAAATAATAAAAATGCTATTCCTCATAGCAACAATGAATGGGTGTGCTTGAAAGGCCCAACTTTGGCAAAACATGAAAGGAAAATGGGGATGAATGGGAATAATCATGTGTAATCTTGTGCCCAAATAGCGTCCCAACCAAATGCATTAGAAAAACAGAATGCAAACAGCATATAGTGAGAATTAGGACTGTGATCTAATACAAAAACAAACACAAACAACCCTGTTACCAAGAACAAGAGCGTTATGCACATAGAAACAAGCTTCCATGAGTGCATAGTCCTTCTGGATATGGTTTCCCATACGCAAGAGGATTATTTATTGGGGAAAACTTCTATTCAGCACCTGCTGATTTTTGCAGGGAACTTATCACTGTTGTCATTTAACAAACCATTTCATAACATTGTAGAGTGTGTGTGTGTGTGTGTGTGTGTGTGTGTGTGTGCGTGCGCGCTACCAACAAAAACAATGTATGTAGCTGTCTCCTATGTATTTAACTGCACATTTAATTGAGCCTCAGCAGCCATTACAACAACCCGGATCTTGTGATATGTCGGCATGATAGTTGCTAGGAAATTTTTCCTGCAATCCTATGCATAATT